>NC_134688.1:31541800-32141800 GCF_050947455.1 Rhinoderma darwinii
ATGACCTATCCTCAGGATAGGCCATCAAAAGATGATGGGTCGGGGTCCGACTTCCGGGACCCACTGCCGATCAGCATTTTTGAAGGGGGTGCAGCGCTTGTATGAGTATTCAGTATTGCCGCCTTCTAACATTGAAGTGAATTGGGAGAACAGGCTGAAATACCTGTGAATCGCCGCTGCATCTGTGTCGGAGATTCACAGTGAGCAAGAAAAAACGAAGGGGAAGCAGTGTTCGTACGAGCACTGCGGCCCCTTCAAAACAGCTGATCGGCGGGGGTCGCAGGAGTCGGACCCCGAGCCATTAGCTATAGATGGCCTATCCTGTGAATAGGCCATCAATTTTTAGGGATTGCAAAACCCCTTTAAAGGGGTTTTCCCACAACCACATGTATCCCCTATCCACAGAATAGGGGATACATGTGTGTTCGCTGAGGGTCTGACCACTGGGACTCCCAGCGATGAGATCGGGGGACCGAAATTCCCCCGAAGTGCTCCATGAGAATGGAGCACTAGTGCACTTGCTTGACCATTGCTTTATTCATTTCTATGGAGCTGCCGGAGATAGTGGTCTATGAACAAAGGAACGGGGAGTGGGAAAAGTAGTGTGTTACATCAATGTTAAAAAGAAAAAATACTTTATTGAATAATTATTAAAAACAATGTTAGATGAAAAAATGATGACGTTGTGCCAAAGTCCCCTAGATTGGCACACTAAGACAATATTATGTCTAAATTAATTGCTCGTTTTATTAAAGATATATGTGTCTAGCCTCCCCCTGTGTATATGCGAGGAGGCTCTGTAATAGTCCCTGATCCAGAGATTAAAGTGTTAAATACTAGCAAATGGCTGTCCCCCTCAGTATCAATGACGAGACAGTCAACCTGCATATGACACTAAAGGTTCCTCCAACGGGCTGTGATTAAAGCCCTGCGGTGGAGAAATCCCTGCATCAATACAACCATATGGGTTGTATGTGCATGTGTCCTATGCAAGTAGACACGGCACAGCAGAGTTGAGACTGTTGCGTGCTAGCTAGTCCTCTATGTATAAGCTTGACATAGCAGAGCTGTAACTGCTCCGTGAGGACAACTCTGCAGGAGGAGTAACTGATCAGATAGTGTGCTCACACAGTGATCTCCAGTCCCACGTAACCATTAGTATTCTGCCTGTCAGGCAGTTGTATCACTAAATCGAGGTGTGTTTACTTTGTGCAGATAAGGCTGCCGAAGTCAGTCACATACACATGGGAAGGGTTGAGAGGAGGTGAGCCGCGGTCAGCTGTTTGAGTGTATTCACAGCTCAAACATAGCTCGGCATAGCAGAGTTGTAACTGCTACGTGAGGACAATTCTACAGGAAAGAGTGTGTTCTCTTTGTGCAGACTATGCTGCCAAAGTCAGTCACATACACATGAGAAGGGTAGAGAGTAAGTGAGCCGCGATCAGAGTGTATTCGCAACTCAAACATAGCTCGACATAGCAGAGCTGTAACTTGCTACGTGAGAACAACTACAGGAAGGAATAACTGATCAGCCACATTGACGGGCAGGCGGCCACACAGGTAGTGTGCCTCAGCAGTGATCTCCAATCCCACGTAACTGGAAGTGTTCTGCCTGTCAGGCAGTTATATTACTAAATCCAAGTTTGTTTTCTTTGTGCAGATCAGGCTGCCAAAGTCAATCACATACACATGGGAAGGGCTGAGAGGAGGTGAGCCGCGGTCAGCTGTTTGAGTGTGCTCGCAACTCAAGCATAGCTCAGCTCCGTCCCTCCATGTATTGTGACCGAGTCTGCAGCCCAACATGCGGTATTGACGTGCTTAAGTATTTTAAAATCATCACAATGTTAGATGGTCACACATTGCTCCGTACTGTTCAAATAACAATTTGATTTAATCATTTATCTGGCAGAATATCTGCCCTGGTCAGGGACTTACGTCAATACCGCATGTACTTGGATTTAGTAATATAACTGCCTGACAGACAGAACACTTACAGTTACGTGGGATTGGAGATCACTGCTGAGGCACACTACCTGTGTGGCCGCCTGCCCGTCAATGTGGCTGATCAGTTATTCCTTCCTGTAGTTGTTCTCACGTAGCAAGTTACAGCTCTGCTATGTCGAGCTATGTTTGAGTTGCGAATACACTCAAACAGCTGACCGCGGCTCACCTCCTCTCTACCCTTCTCATGTATGTGTATGTGACTGACTTCGGCAGCCTGATCTGCACAAAGTAAACACACCTCGATTTAGTGATACAACTGCCTGACAGGCAGAATACTAATGGTTACGTGGGACTGGAGATCACTGTGTGAGCACACTATCTGATCAGTCACTCCTCCTGCAGAGTTGTCCTCACGGAGCAGTTACAGCTCTGCTATGTCAAGCTTATACATAGAGGACTAGCTAGCACGCAACAGTCTCAACTCTGCTGTGCCGTGTCTACTTGCATAGGACGCATGCACATACAACCCATATGGTTGTATTGATGCAGGGATTTCTCCACCGCAGGGCTTTAATCACAGCCCGTTGGAGGAACCTTTAGTGTCATATGCAGGTTGACTGTCTCGTCATTGATACTGAGGGGGACAGCCATTTGCTAATATTTAACACTTTAATCTCTGGATCAGGGACTATTACAGAGCCTCCTCGCATATACACAGGGGGAGGCTAGACACATATATCTTTAATAAAACGAGCAATTAATTTAGACATAATATTGTCTTAGTGTGCCAATCTAGGGGACTTTGGCACAACGTCATCATTTTTTCATCTAACATTGTTTTTAATAATTATTCAATAAAGTATTTTTTATTTTTTACATTGATGTAACACACTACTTTTCCCACTCCCCGTTCCTTTGTTCATATATCGATAATTGGTGGTGTACACCTAGTGTGAATTACTCCAACATATTATATATAAAATTGTAAGAGGGTAATACCTATCTAAATATATCACGGAGATAGTGGTCCCCTAAGTCCCTAGAAATAAATGGACCGCTGGCCACTTCGGCTGACTTTCAGTCCCCAGTTCTCATCTCTGGGGGCCCCAGTGGTCGGACCCCCAGCGATCACACATATATCCCCTATCCTGTGGATAGGGGATACATGTGTTTGTGCGGAAAACCCTTTTAATTTGTAATATATGACATTTCAGAAGTTCATTGATGTCTAGTTTCTATTGCATCGCAGGGAAGAAGACAGAAGACTGCTGGAGGTAAGTTTAATATTTTTTATTTTTCAAATTACTAACTTTATTTTTATTTTTTTTTGTTTTGCAGGTTCCGCTGGATCGTTTTAACTAGGTCGTAGATTCGTTGCACTACTTCGATGATCTACGTATTTTTTTTATGTGGGGAAGTTCTTATTTGAATAAAAAAAAAAATTCTTACGTGTCTGTTTTCTTTAATACTTTAATAGTGCCTTAGTAATGGCAGCAGTCTGATTGACAACGTCCATTACTAAGGTGGGGCTTAATGTTTGCTAGTAAAATGGCTGCAACTAACCCCCCATTATTACCCCTGTACCCACCGCCACCAGGGGTGCTGGGAAGAGCCAGGTGCGATCCAGTACCAGACCAACTGTAGTGATAGTCGGGCACTGGGCAGCAGCAGGCTGGTATTATGAGGCTGGAAAGGGCCAAAAACCTTGGCCTTTCCCACCCTTGTAATGCTAGGCTGCTGCTGTGTTGTATCTGGCTGGTTAGGGAAAATGGGGGGGACCCCAGGTCGATTTAAAAAAAAAAAAGAAAACAACATTGCTTTCCCCCCATTTTCCTAACCAGCCAGATACAACACAGCAGCAGCAGGCTAGCATTACTAGGGTGGGAAGGGCCACAGTTTCTGGCCTTTCATAGCCTAATAATATCAGCCTGCGGCAACCCCAGTGTCCGGCCACCACTACAGATGGTCGGGTACTGGATCGTACCCGGTTCTTCCCGACACCCCTGGTGGTGATGGGCACCAGGGTAATATAGGGGGTTAGTTGCAGCCTTTTTACTGGCTCACACTAAGCCCCGCCTTAGTAATGGACGCAGTCAATCAGACAACTGCCATTACCAAGGCGCTAATAAAGGATTAAAAAAAACAAACACATAAGAAAATATTTTTTTTATTGAAATAAGAACTCCCCCACACAACCCTCTTTGACCATTCTATTTTAAAAAAAAACGGAGATCATCGCAGTAGTCCAACGAATCTACGAGGTAGTCCAAATGGTCCAGCGGAACCTGCAAAACAAAATAATAAGGTTCGTAATATGAAGAATAAAAATACTTCTCCTCACCTCTAGCGACTTCTGTCTTCTTCCCTTCGCTGCGATATATACTAGACGTCAATGAAAAATAATTCCCCTTCATGTAACTCTGCTACCTGTCAGCTGAAAAGTCATCCACCACAGGGAAAAAAAATTCCCCACCATGTCTGATTGCCCAGTGTTTCTTTGTGGTACTCCGCCATGGGCAAACATTTTTCCCTCTGGCAGATGATTTTTCCATTGACAGGTAGCAGAGTTATACAACAGGAAAACCAATTCCCCATCATGTAACTCTGCTACCTGTTAACTGAAAAGTCATCCACCACAGGGTCTCCCTCTTGACTTTCATTGTTCCCAGCCTTTTGGTTTGTCCTGCAGCTGCTGCCGCCGTGATGAGCAAATGTTATACCCAAGATAGGAAAAGTAACATAAAGACGATATAACCGGATCCATAATATCTGTGATATCCAGACAGTCCAGAGATCCGCAGTGACAATGTACGCGTGTTATTTGCAGAAGCATCTGGCCGTGATTTGATGTGTCTATGCGGGATATTGGGCGTGGTTAGGGGGCGTGGCTTAAAATGTCCCTCTTTTCCGAATTCAAAAGTTGGGAGGTATGCATCAGGGTATATGTAAGCTGTGCGGAGTACATCAGGGCATAATAGGATGATGTAATAATGGATGTAATAATGGGGAGAATGAATAATCCATGGATTGGTGTGGTCGCTTTGAACCAATCCTTTATACACAGGCCGGGTTTATTGGGTATTATACAAAATATCTGCGCTCCAGTGTTGCCTAATGTTTGACTTCTTCATTAGCCCTATAAGCCGCACAAGGCCCTAAAGTTTCCTCATCTCCGCTGCATCTACAGGGTCCACCTGTGGGGTCCAGCAAATGACTGTAGTTTCTATTGGTACCATTTTGCGTTACTTGCAACTTTTTGATCACTTTTTATTACATTTTTTTTGAGACAAGATGACGAAAAAAGAAAATGCTGTCATTGTTTTTTATTAAAAATTTGTACGGTGTTCACCGTGCGGTAAAAATAATGTGACATTTTTATAGATCAGGCCGTTCCGAACGCGGCGATACCTATTATGTATAGTTTTTTTTTTCAGTGATTGGTGAGGATCACCTATCTCACAGGGATGTATTAGGTCAGGGAGACCACATTGGTGTGCACCACCAAGCAAAGCTAAATTGAGTCAGGAATTGGGGAAGGGGGAAAGAATGTGGTCTGTGGGTAAATTAATAATTAACTTTTATTGATCTGCATTAAAATTGTTTAAAATCCAATGGTGCAAACTGGTATGTGTGAGTGACCCGCAAACTCACATACCCTTGGCCACAAATTATGTAGTGAGGTATTGTATTAAATTATTGTGCTGTCAAACATAATTTGTGGCCAAGGGTATGTGAGTTTGGGGGTCACTCACACATACCAGTTTGCACCATTGGATTTTAAACAATTTTAATGCAGATCAATAAAAGTTAATTATTAATTTACCCACAGACCACATTCTTTCCCCCTTCCCCAATTCCTGACTCAATTTAGTTTTTTTTTCATGTTTTCATATTTTTCCATCCTAGAGACAGTACTTTTATAAATACATTTAAGCAGAAAAATTGGAGCTATTCATTCAGCACCACGGAGATAATACAAATAGGACATATACACACATGTACGATACCTAGCATCTAGGCTAGTTCTACTGTCTTCGGTAGTTACTCTATTTTAACACCATCTCTTCAATTTGTATTATATTCATCAATCCAGCAGATATCATGCGTCTATTACTGTAAATAATTATCGAGACAAAACGGAGGTGCGTTATTTTTGCTTTTTTGCTTTTGAAAAACTAGGAGGTTTATTTATTCAGATAAATTTTTATATAAAGTTAACTCCATACCAATAGTGATTGTTAATTATTTTTGATGTTTGGTACTTTTTCATTATTAATAATATAACAGTATGGTAACAGTTTGTCATATATGAACATATATCTACATTCTCGTAACCACCTACAAGTAAAACACCCTACAATCATGTTTGACGTCAATACACACCTGATGTCTAATTAATCAGTCCATTAATATACTAGGTTCTTGTCACGGAAATGCAACTAAGAGATGTATATACACTCGCTTGATGTATGTATTTTTTCCTTCTTTTGTGACAGTCATTTATTCACGCGTTGTCTGTGATAATTTACACTACTCCAGTAGGATAATTTTGTGATTTCCAACGCTAAGAGAAAATTACGACACAAGTTTTGTTACTTACCAGACAGGGTTAAAATGTTCAAACCCAGCCCAAACTAATCATGTGATAGAGTTTCTTGACTATATATTTGTGAATTTTATCTTCATAGAGCAAGCTATGATTAAGGACCCTAGCGGTCTGAAACGCGTAAGCGTGGTCCCGGGATTGTTGTTTTATCCCTTTTTTTAATATGACCTAATAAAAATTGAATTTTTTATCATTCGAGTGCTGGATCTGCCTTTCCTACACACCATTTTTTGTTACCACAGCCTGCTGTCGACACAGGATTAAGCTCAGGAGGATCTACGAGCACCTACAGCTTCTTGGATTTTTATGCCTACTTTGGTATCAATCAAGCTTTACAAAAACGCATTGAAAAAACGCATTGGAAAAACGTAACTCGGTCATGAGGTGAGCAAAACTTTAGGTAAAACCTTTTTCACTTTTCAAAATCTAGTTAGGTTTAGTGTTAGGAACCCTCGCACTTGTTAGGTTTAGTCTCAGGGAAGCCCACTCGTTCTATAAAAACACCAATTTTTTGAGCTGGTTTAGGTAGCAGCCTATTGCTCCTAGTTAGGAAAGCAATCAAACATGTCCCAACGGACATTTAGTGCCGAAGAGGCATATTCATTTCTTGCCTCCGACACAGAGTCGTCGGATGGTGAGACTCTGTTTTATTTATCCACCTCCTCATCCAGTGATGAAGAAGAGGAACCTCCTAGGAGATGCCCCTTGACCACCAGTGCAGTTAAAGCCCCCGAGCGAAATGACCCCGCCGCAGTTCAAGCCCCCATTTGGACCCCCACACCAGACATTTATGAGCCCAAAATCCCAGAGTTAAAATTTAATACGGCAGGGCTCAGCGAAATGGGCTTTTTCAAGTTCTTCTTCACTGATGACTTTATAGATCTTATGGTCTCCCAGACAAATTTATATGTCTAACAGTATATTACTAAGAACCCTACATCATTTTATGCCCAATCCTACAGGTGGACCCCTGTAGATGTAGCAGAATTGGGCAAGTTCTGGGGACTTCACTTGAACATGGGGCTTCTGAAAAAGCCATCCATTAGGACCTACTGGAGCATGGACATCTTATACCATACCCCCAATGTACCGTATGGCCATGTCCAGGATGCATTATGAGGCAATATTTTGCTTCTTAAATTATAAGGATAATGAGCAGTGCCCACCCCGAGATGACCCCAGTTTTGACCGTTTGTACAAACTGAGACCCCTATTAGACCATTTCAGTGCTCGGTTTGCCCAAGCATACACCCCCGAGAAGTGTATTTCTATTGATGAGTTCCTGGTACATTTTAAAGGGAGGCTTCAATTCCGCCAGTACCTGCCGAGTAAGAGGGCAAGGTATGGCGTAAAGATGTATAAGCTGTGCGAGAGTGCATCAGGGTATACCTACAAATTTAGGATGTATGAAGGGAAGGACAGCAGTATTCAGCCCCCAGAATGCCCCCCCTTACTGGGAATTAATGCAAAAATTGTGTGGGATTTGGTGCACCCACTGCTGGACCAGGGTTACCACCTCTACTTGGATAATTTTTATACCAGCGTCCCACTCTTCAAGTGCCTCGCTTCCAGAAGTCCTGCGGAATGCGGCACTGCTAGAAAAAATCTGAGAGGCCTCCCTAAGACTCTGCTTGGGCAAACACTCAGAAGGGGTGAGAGCAGGGCACAATCTAGCAGCAACATATTGTGTGTCAAGTACAAGGACAAGAGAGATGTCCTTGTATTAACAACAATACATGGCCACACCAGTACCCATGTACCTGTACGAAGTACCAGTATAGAGACCCCCAAACCAGACTGCATCCTGGACTACAATAGGTACATGGGAGGGGTTGACTTGTCAGATCAAGTCCAGTAAGCCCAGCGTAATGTAGGCGCAGCCGTAATGAAGGAAGCGCATGACTAGGTGTTTGGGAGTTTTAGGCTACTATGTTTTAGGCTACTATGTTTTAGGCTATGTTATAGGGATTGGAGGGCTAAGGGAAAGGGGCATGGGGCAAATGTATCTATATGTGGTGGGTGGAGAGTAAAGTATATAAGTCCATGCGGGGAAGAGGCAGCCCTCTTTCCCGCTGGACAACAGGAGAAATATTTGTCCTGTCATTATATTTAAAAAAAAATAAATATAATAAGAATTTACACTTACCTGTAATGGACGCGGCGATAGAGATGACGATGGCCAGGATCCGGGATGCAGCGATGCAGCACGGCGCAGGCTGGCTGGATTCGTTGATTGCCGGGGCTCTTCCTCCGGTTCCAGCGGCTGGAGAGGAGAGCGAGGGACGCAGCAGTGGGCGTTCCAGGCCTCAGGAGAGGCCTTCATCTGCGGAAACGCCTCGGTCTGGTCGGCGCCGAGGGAGCCCCTCCAGGGACCGGAAGTGGAGGCGGGACCGGAAGTGGAGGCGGGACCGGAAGTGGAGGCGGGACCGGAAGTGTACGCGGGACCGGAAGTGCACGCGGGACCGGAGGTGCACGCTGGACCGGAAGTGACGGCTTTCTCCGGCGCCGATGTTCCAGGTGCCGGAGGAGCTCTGCAGGCTGAGGTAAAGAGACCAGGCCCGACACCCAGGAAGAGGCGGGCGGGCTCCAGATGGGGAGTGAGATCGCCTCCTGCTGGAGCAGGGAGGCGTGCGGCGGCAGCGACCGGAGGTACCCGGGCAGCTTCAGGGAGTGACGCCGGGCCCCATCCGAACGAGGGGGGGCAGCGGTCTGCTATACAGGCAGCGACACGGAGAAGATTTATTTTCGTCAGCCCTGCAGAAGGACTGGATCGGCAGGGCTGTCGGTCTGAATATGTCGCGCCACCAGCGGGTGGCAGGACCGTGGACGGGCCGCGTTCCGCTGGGCCTAGAACTTCAGCGACCGAAAGTGCGTGGAGCTACGGGGAGCGTGGGGTGCAGGAGCACCACTCCCCAGGACCGTCAGGATCGATGCCGGGCTCATCCGGAGTGGAGGACGCGTCCGCTGGGAGGTCACCTCAGGGACGGCCGGGTGAGTTTACCACGGATGTGGTGCTGGGGATGTGTGGGGGGATGTTGTCACTGTCTCAAATGCATTTGATGTTTAGAGGGATGCAGGAATATTTTATGAGAATTGTGCCAGGTGTAGAGCAGTCGCCAGCGAGAGTATGGGGCGCTGCTAGTGAGGCGCCTGCTAGTGCGGCGGGGAGTGCGGTTGCTAGCGAGGCGATTTCAAGTACAGCTGCGGCAGGGATTGCGGGTGTTAGTGAAGTGGTGCCGGTTGTGGGTGCCGTAGTAGCGGTGGAAAAAGCGGTGGATGCGGCGGCTAGTACAGCTAAGAAAGTGGTAGAAGATGTGCGTTTGGCTGACGCGGCTAAAGGCGAGGTTTATGTGTGCTTTGAGGGCCCGCTGGGGGCGCATTTGAAAGTGGAGATTAGGGAAAAGATCTGGAAAGATGAATATGTGGAGATTTTTTCTTTGCTGCCTTTAGAGAAGTTTAATTTGGACCGGTGGAAACCGGATGAAAGTAAGAAGGAGGAGGAGGAGCGGCGGCGTTATCGCTTGATTCCTCGGACTTTTGCGAATTGGCTGCAGGCCTTCGCTATCTTGGCTAGTGTGGTGGGAGAGAAGGCGCCGGAGAACTGTTCGGCGCTATTTTGTTATATGGATTCAGTAGGGGAGGCGTATCGCGTATACGGTGGTAATGCATGGTTGCGGTATGACGAACAGTTTCGTCAGCGGAAGTCGGTGCGCCCGTCGTTGCGATGGGACCATAAAGATATTAGTTTGTGGATGCGTCTGATGTCTGCGCCGAAACAGGGGCAGCAGCCCTTTCGGGATGCGGCCGGCGGTCAGGGGTCAGCAGCGGGTCGGTCAGGATCCTCAGGAAAGGGGTGTTGCTGGCAGTATAATGACGGGCATTGCAAGTTTGGCCCAGACTGCAGGTATAAGCACGAGTGCTCCGGTTGCGGAGGCGCCCATGGTTTGTCCAAATGCTTCAAGAAGCATAGGGGCAGGCAGGGAGATGCTGAGCAGAAGAGGGGCGACGCCGGTGAGGGTGGAAAGGATGCTCCCGTTTTTAAGGGGCTATCCAAATAAGAAAGTGGCAGAGTTGTTGTTGTTAGGTTTTTCAGAAGGTTTTCGGATTCCTTGTACGTCGGCGGGACGTGACGGGGTGGTCCATAATTTGTCATCTGCTTTGGCGCGGTCTGATCTGGTTACAGATAAGCTGCTGAAGGAGGTGGCTTTGGGCCGCATGGCGGGTCCGTTTTCCTTCCCGCCTGTTCAGAGTTTGCGGGTTTCCACGTTAGGTTTGGTTCCAAAAAAGGAGGTGAATAAATTCCGCCTTATTCATCACTTGTCTTATCCGGAAGGCGAGTCGGTGAATGACGGTATTGATCCGGCATTGTGCGCGGTCAGTTACACTTCCTTTGATGCGGCGGTTGTTTGGGTTCGCAAGTATGGTAAGGGCTCTCTGTTAGCGAAAACTGACATTGAGGCCGCTTTTCGTTTATTGCCGGTGCATCCGGATAGTTTTTGTTTGCTGGGATGTTATTGGCAGGAGGAATATTTTGTAGATTGTTGCCTCCCGATGGGCTGCTCCATTTCATGCGCTTATTTTGAGATGTTTAGCACGTTTTTGGAGTGGGTGGTCCGTCGGGAGGCGCAGGTGCAATCTGCCCTGCATTATCTGGACGATTTCCTGTTTATTGGGCCGCCGGGTACTTATGTGTGTGCAGGATTGCTACATACTATGGAGCGAGTGGCAAAGGATTTTGGGGTACCTCTGGCGCCCGAAAAAACTGAGGGACCCACGACGGTCATTAAGTTTTTGGGAATCATGATTGATTCAGATAATATGGAGTGTCGCTTGCCTGATGATAAGTTGCTGGAGATGAGAGAGTTGGTGGCGAGTGCGCTGCGCAGGAAGAAGATCCAGTTGCGGGACTTGCAATCCTTGTTGGGGCATTTGAATTTTGCTTGTAGGATTATGCCCATGGGGCGGGTGTTTTGCAGGCGATTGGCAAGTGCTACCGCAGGGGTGCATTCCCCTCATCATTTTATTAGGTTGTCGGCGGAGTTGAAAGCTGATTTGTTGGTGTGGGGGGAGTTTTTGCAGAGCTATAATGGGCGGTCGGTGCTCATGTATCAGCCGGTGTCTAGTGTGGACTTGGAGCTGTATACTGATGCATCAGGTGCATGCGGATTTGGGGCTTATTTCCAGGGGCAGTGGTGTGCAGGAGTTTGGCCAGATGCATGGCATGAATGTGGTTTTGTCCGTAACTTGGCTCTGCTGGAACTGTTCCCGATTGTGGTGGCTGCGGAGTTGTGGGGGATTGTCTGCGGGACCGGAGAGTGCATTTCGTATGTGACAATCTGGGTGTGGTTCAGGCTGTTAATGCGCAGACAGCTAATTCTCCGCCAGTCGTGCGACTTGCGGCATTTAGTTTTGAGAGGCTTGATGTTGAATGTGCATTTTGTGGCAGTGCATATTCCTGGGGTGCTGAATTCTGTGGCTGATTCCCTTTCTCGTCAACAGTGGGACAGGTTTCGTCTGCTGGCGCCGGGGGCGGAGTCTCATGGCCTGCCTTGTCCAGAGCATCTGTGGAAGGTGGTGTGACAATGGCGAGGTCTGTTAGTGCGGTTACGTGGCAGAGGTACAGTGCGGTATGGCAGGTATGGGAGGCTTTGTTGGAAAATGCGCAGGCAGGTATTGCAGATCGGCCGGCGTGTTTGTTATATTATATAGGAAATGCGTACAGTGAAGGGGCGTCTGCAGCAACGGTTGCTCGGAGTTTGTCGGCCTTGGCTTTTTGGTTTAAGAAAAAAGGTGAGGAGGACTTGACTAAGTCCTTTCTGGTTCGGCAGGCAATGAAGGGTTTCAGGAGGGGTTCCGCAGTTAGGGACCACAGGAAGCCGGTGTCATTTGAGCTGTTGGTAGCGATTTGTGATTTGTTGAGGGATGTTTGTGTTTCGGCGTTTGAAGCGCGGCTATTTACACTGGCCTTTTCTTTGGCGTTCTTTGGGGCGTTCCGGATATCGGAGTTGGTGTCGGCCAGTAAGAGTGTGGCAGGGGGTTTATTGTACGCTGATGTGGATTTCAATGGCTCCTGCCTTTCTTGTTTGCTTCGTAGATCTAAGACAGATCAGGAGGGGAGAGGTTTTGTGGTGCATTTGTATGAGTTACCTGGGTCGCAGGTGTGCCCAGTCCACTGTTTTCGGGAGTTTGTTGCAGTGAGGCCTGGGGGGCCGGCATCCTTGTTGGTTCATTCAGATGGGTTGTCATTGTCTAAATTCCAGTTTTCACAGGTGTTCAAGAAATGTATCCTGTTGTCTGGCAGAGGTGGAGCAGGTTTTAGCTCTCACTCTTTTAGAATTGGCGCAGCTACGAAAGCAGCTCGGTGGGGTTTATCCCCGGCGATGGTTAAGAAGATCGGTAGGTGGGAGTCAGACCGATATAGGTTGTATGTGCGGCCTCACTTGCTTTGAGGAGGTGGTGATAAGATGTGCTGGAGGTGGATATGGTGTTGTTACATTGCTGTTTTGTGTTGTTTTAGGTGCAGGTCCCTGCTTGATTTGGATTATTGGGCACTAATACATGCACTGGGGAGGTGTGCATGCAGATGTTCGTCCGGCCGGACGACAGTTGGGCCTGGATCACTCAGAGGTTCAGGTCAGATGGTTGGGTCTGCGGGGCATGCTGTGGTGTAGGTTGTTACCGGAGGTACATTTCTATGCAGGTTTGGACAGGGCGCCGGATATTTTGGTGGTGCACCTTGGCGGCAATGATTTGGGCATTCGGTCGTCCAGGGATTTGGTGAGGGATGTTAAGATCGATCTGTTGCGGTTGTGGTCGTCTTTCCCAGGAGTGGTGATCGT
Source organism: Rhinoderma darwinii (assembly GCF_050947455.1). Taxonomy (NCBI): domain Eukaryota; kingdom Metazoa; phylum Chordata; class Amphibia; order Anura; family Rhinodermatidae; genus Rhinoderma; species Rhinoderma darwinii. Next base: position 31,555,190 of record NC_134688.1, read on the forward strand.
CTGGTCGGATATTGTGGCTCGCAAGATGTGGCGGCAGGCCCGTTCCGTCCATAGTCTTAATAAAGCACGAGCGAAGGTGAATAAGTTTGTTGGCAGGTTTGTGGCACGCAATGGCGGGGTTGTGGTGCGGCATAAGGAGTTGGAGGGCAGAGAGGTAGGTTTCCTTAGGGCGGATGGCGTTCATTTGAACGAGGTGGGTCTTGATATGTGGACCCTGGATATCAAGGAGGGCATGGAGAAAGCCCTGCAGTTGTGGAGGGACAATCATGTGTAAGGGGTCGCACATGATTGTCGTGGCGGTAGGAGGAGGGGTCTTTGGAGGCACGTAATGGCAAGAAGGAGAAGCAACAATGGAGATTGTTGAAAGAGAACTCGGGGCGTTAAACCCTGGATAGTATTGGAGGGGCTGGGGAGTGGTTACCCAGCTGATATGGCATATATTCCTGTTGGGCAGGGTCCCCAGGAAGGGAGAGAGAGGTCTTGGACATGATTGGTGCCCTCGGGTCAGGTGCAGAACGGCTGTAGGGTAAGAAGTCCAGACCTAGTAAGGAAACGATGGAGTTGTTATTTAATGATTGAAGTGCCTTCAAGGATCCTTTATCTGGAGAATGTGGGAAATAGAGCAGGATGTTATTATGGAGTGTTATGATGTGTTTTATGGTTATGCTCTTTTATCACATAAAAAGGTGTGTGTTTAATAAATGGCTGCTGTGGCCTTTACACCAAAATTCATGTGTGGTCTCTTATTGGGGTTTGGGGTGTAAGGTCGTAGATAGCGAAAGTCATCAAACATACCTTAAGTCAAGTAAGCCCAGCGTAATGTAGGCGCAGCCGTAATGAAGGAAGCGCCTGACTAGGTGTTTGGGAGTTTTAGGCTACTATGTTTTAGGCTATGTTATAGGGATTGGAGGGCTAAGGGAAAGGGGCATGGGGCAAATGTATCTATATGTGGTGGGTGGAGAGTAAAGTATATAAGTCCATGCGGGGAAGAGGCAGCCCTCTTTCCCGCTGGACAACAGGAGAAATATTTGCCATGCGGAAATCGAGGGTGTGGTATAAGAAGCTGGCCGTGCACATCATACAGATGGCATTGTACAATGCGTATGTGCTACGTCGATGTGCAGGCCAGAGGGGAACTTTCCTGGAATTTCAAGAGGTGATTATCAAGAACCTAATCTTTAGGACCAAGAATAGGGAGCATCCAGTACTTCCGGAAGCGAGGCCACACACATCGTACCAGGGCAACACTTTCCAGGAGAAGTTCCCCAAACTGGCAAGAAGGGAAAAAGTCAAAAGAGGTGCAGAGTCTGCTCAAAGAGGGGGATAAGGAGGTAAACAATATACGAATGCGACACGTGTCCCGAAAAACCAGGGCTCTGTATGAAAGATTGTTTTAGAATTTATCATACATCCCTTAATTTTTAATTTACCCTGATACACTCCGCACAACTTATGCCCCTCATCTTTCCCTTCTGAGCCCTGCCGTGTGCCCAGGCAGCTAATAACAGCCACATGTAGGGTATTACCGTACCCGGAAGAACCCACATTACATCTTATGGTGTGTATATCTCCAGTGGCACATGCTGGGCACACTATATCGGGCACGGACATGCCATATATATATAGAAAATTGCAAATCTCACTCTGCCCCATCTGCTGCGCATTATCTTTTACACAGTACCTGTGGGGTCAAAAGGCTCACTACACCTCTAGATGAATGTCTTAAGGGGTGTAGTTTTTAAAATGGGGTCACTTCTCAGGGGTTTCAACTGTACTGGTACCTCAGGGGCTTCTGCATACATGACTTAGCACCAGAAAAACTCCAGTAGGCCAAATGGTGGTCCTTTCCTTCTGAGCCCTCCCATGGGCCCAAACGGCAGTTTATCACCACAAATGGGGTATTGCCGAACCAAGGACAAATTGGGCAACAATGGGGTATTTTGTTTCCTGTGAAAATAAGAAATTTTGATAAAAAATGACATCTTATTGTTCTACACACAGGTATCCAGGCTACCAGGACTACTATTATGGGTAAGGCTATCTGAGTTATTAATGTTGGGAGTATTTTACTCTAGAAAACACCCTTTGGACACTTCTGTCCTTAACAAAACAGCTCACACTCAAACAACTAGCGTTATATGCGATAGCACACTGCCCTATTCATATGTCCTTAATATAAGGACATTAAACACACCATACACTTGGTTTTCCCACTTACCTGTGTTCATATCATATAGAGTCTCTCCACTCATGTACCTTTTTAACATGTATGTTTTTATATGTTATTAATAAAATTTGTTATTCTTTTCATATATACTTGGCTCTATACTCTGTTTCTTGTGTGTGTATAGGGTTTAAGTAGAGTATAACAGAAAGAGTTCCCAGCATTATCATTCCCTTACCCCCCTACAACATTACGAATTATATTCACTTGGGACTGGTGTTGTTTTATTAAATTTCTTTTGATTCTCTTGATTTTTTTTGCTGTTTTTGACATTCCACTATGTTCTGCATAAAGCTTAGTGTCAGCTGTACTGTGACTTCTTTATCATAACGGAGCCATACCAGGCCCTTATACACCCTATATGCTTCCCCAATAGAATCCATAAAACATAAAATGGCCGAGCAGTGCTCCGGGGTCTTTTCGCAAATCACTCTAGCTAGAATCGCAAATGAAAACGTTCACCATATTAACCAATTGGTAAACATTTGCGGAATCCGGAGATAACGCCTTTTCTCCTCCTCCTTCTTTTATGCTCTAGCCCCTCTTCCCCTGATCCAGATAGAACTTCTCCAAGGGGAGGAGGGTGAACATCTCCACATACTCATCCTTCCCTATTTGTTTCCTGACCTCCTACTTAAGATGGGCACCGATCCCTCGAAGCAGACATACACAGCCAAGTTATCCCTGTTTACCTAATTAGGTGTCTCAGTCTGGACTGAGACCGCAACCGCCTCATAACTCACCGGAAGAGGGTTAACAAGGGAAAATGTTTTACAGGACCGCCCACACGAAAACCTGGGATGGACCCGCACCCTTCACCAGGGAACAGCCCACCATGTTCAGCAGGCACACCACTGAGTCCCTCAGGCATCTGCACACGCCTCCTGCTGTGTTACCCCACAGCCCCTAGCGGCAGGGGGCAAACCTGACCTAAACAATAATGGCACCAAGCACCAATAGTGATGCTTTTGAAAAGTATCAAAAAACTTTATTAAATATAGAGGACAAATGAATAAAAAGTGTCACACAATAGATATAGCAACATCTCCAGAGTGAAATACACAGGGTGAACACATGCCCATAACAATACGGATACATCTTATTTATAAAGTGTATAGTGCTAAGCAATATATATGAAATAAGCATATATATACCATATATAATATAAATTGTCTTTAAAATACTGCAGGATGGACAAGGACATGGACAAGAAGCTAAATACAAGTAGTGATGGTCCTAGGATAGGTGCAACACATGTTCAAAAGAGTACAGCATATGAAATAACATGCCTCAATATATACCCATCTATATGACACAACCGGGATGGCGCCAACCACGACGCACGTTTCGGCACAGCCTTCATCTGGGGGTGACATCATCTCCTAACAGGTATAATATAATAATATATATATTATATAAGATATTATTATATTATATAATATAATATAAATTTCGGTATAATAATGATACAACAGTAAACTGGAGATGACCGTCCAACACTGCGAATTTAACCCCTTAATGACAATACGCCTTTTCACGGTGGTCATTAAAGGGGTTCTCTGGAAAAAACTTTATGGTCTCATGTTTACTTGATAAAGTGGTTCTGTTTCCACTAAACGCGTTGTACCTCAAGAGACCCTCTATCTCTCTTTTTTATGTATGTTTTATTATGATCTATTGTTTTAGACAATTAATTATATATATATATTTTCTCAAAAAAGTATTGCGCCTGGATGGTGTCTCTTTTTTACAGTGAATCCCACCTGGTTCACACTGTCTTTATCTACCTGCTCTTACTGAAGATGTCCTCAAAACTGGCTTAATGAGATGGTAGATCGGAGAGTGACTGAGGCAGTGGAGGCAAAACAGCGCGGACCTGTTGCAGGCAGCGGCTAAGGCATCTTGGCCCCCATTGGGGGACCTCTCCAGAACTCCAGTGAAGGACCTGGGCATGTAGACGAAGCCAAGGCAGACCCAGCAGAACCGGGTTGATGGCTTTAGGCAGGACGAGGAAGTTGATCTGTTCTGAGTGAAGGACTCCGATTTGTAACGTAAGTGGTTTCATGATAGCCACAATAGGATCGGGCAATGGTAGTCCATTTACAGAAGCAACAGCAAGGGATCTCTCTAGAAGAACTGTGGGTAGATGTAGTCGGTCTACTAAATCCTGCTGGATGAAATCTGCAGCTGCCCTGGAGTCAAAATAGGCAGAGGAGAAGTGTGATGTCTCTCCCGAGATGATGGTCACAGGAATAGATAATTTGGAAGAGGTTCTGATGTTTGGCATCATCCCACCTAGAGTTGCCTCTCTAGGAGCTGGAGTTTCCCGGCTTTTGTGGACATTGGCGCACGAAAGGGCCTTTAAGGCCGCAATACAAACACAGACCTGAAGAGAATCAGCGCTGTTTCTCCTGCTCGGACAACTTGACTCTGTCTACCTGCATTGGTTCCTCAGGTAGAGCAACAAGAGGGGGCAGTAGTGGTCTCTGGAACGAGGGTGCTAATCTGTGAAAACGTCTCTCCACCGAACCTCCTCATCGCGTTCCTGGATCCTCATGTTGACCCGGGTAGCCAACAGGATATGGGCATCCAAGGTAGGTGGGAGGTCGCGGGCTGCCAGCTCGTCCATGGTGTGTGAGGACAGTCCATGCCATAGGTCGCCACCAATGCTTCATTGTTCCATGCCAACTCTGCTGCCAGGGTACGGAAGGAGATGGCATACTCTCCTGCTGTGGACCCCCTTGCTTGAGGGTTAGCAGAGTGGCTGCTGCTAAGGATGTTCGTCCCGGCTTCTTGAACACGTCACAAAAAGTCTGTAAGAACAGGGCTAAGTCCGAAAATTTGGGCCCCTGTCATTCCAGGATGGGGTTCGCCCATGCGAGGGACTTGCCAGCGAGGAGGGAAATAATGAACGCTACCTTGGCCTCATCAGAGGAGAAATGGTGAGCACGCAGTCATAGCGAGGAAAAAGAGGCAGTGCAACTGTGGATCCGGAAAACAGACAGTAGGAGTATTAGGCAGTGGAACGGCAGCAGTCTCTGGGGAAGGAACAGGGAGTTGATCCAGTCGGGTGATGATGGAGTTTACAGCCACGAGGAGTTGATCCTGACGTGCATATAGATACAATATATACTATTGGGGTCCACCCCTTAGTAATTGCTGACGTGCATATAGGCCACGCATATCCGTTTGTATGACCTGAACAATGGTCTTAGGCTGGCAGCGGGTTCCATGGCCTGAGCGTACTGTCACAATCTAGGGAACATATGTAGCTGACTTTAGCTTGACTAATAACGCATTAAATACACGGTGGAAAGATCCCTTATCTTGACCTTTTCAATGACTTCTCAATGGTTATTTTTGTGTGATATCACGCTGCAACAAGTTATCAGAGTCAAGTTAAAGATGGCTACATCCGTATGTGGACCCACTAGGCCGTGGGCTCCGGCTCAGATAGGGCTAGGTGTGGCAGGTTGCGCCAGACGAAGCGGATGGCACCAGGAATGGTAGATGACACACAGGCGTGGCATATCCAGCCGGCGGTACCACACGACTCTGATAAAAGGCAGGCACAGTTAGGAAACAGCAAGGGATACAGGAAATAGGATGCAGGGAACGGGAACTCTGAGATCAAGCAGGAAAATACTAAGGGACCCTTTGCAATACAAACATGGGAAAAGTACAAACAACGCTCAAGCAAGGAGTGGAAGGCCGCGCCAGCCGTGGTCTCTGGGGAGGTGGCCAGGAAGTTGCGTTCATCACAGGGTGAGCGACAGAGGTCCGCAGTCATAACACTGAGATTTTTTTTGGTGTTGTATATATGTACTGAGCAGTGGTGTAACTACCGCCGTAGCAGCCTCATGCTACGGGGCCCGCGGCATGAGGGGGCCCGTGTCGCCCGCCGGCACGGGCCCCCACCATGGCCGGAGGCTCCGCTGGCAGCCGCTATGGCTGCTACAGCGGGACGCCACTGAACACTACGGCAGAGCAGGGAGGTATCTCCCCACTCTGCCATTAACTGGTTCCCGACCGCTGGCTGTATTTTTACGGCCAGCGGTCAGGGTCCTTAAAACCCGAGCCATAGACTTTTTACGACTCCGGTTTTAACTTACTGCCCGCGCGATCGGGCAGCTGAATGTCGGGTCTCCGGCTGTCAGTGACTGCTGGGGACACTGAGGAGAGGATAGAAGCAGCTTTCGCTGCCAGCGATCACACATGTATCCCCTATCCTGTGGATAGGGGATACATGTATTTTGTAGGACACACTGTAGGTCGCATTTTTTTGGGAGGGGGGACGCTGTATGGCGTTCCCTACAGGGGGGGGACACTGTATGGCGTTCCCTACAGGGGGGGCTGTATGGCGTTCCCTACAGGGGGGGCTGTATGGCGTTCCCTACAGGGGGGGGGCTCTATGGCGTTCTCTACAGGGGGGGGATGGATGGCGTTCCCTACAGGGGGGCTGTATGGCGTTCTCTACAGGGGGGGCTGTATGGCGTTCTCTACAGGGGGGGCTGTATGGCGTTCTCTGCAGGGGGACTGTATGGCGTTCTCTACAGGAGGGCTGTATGGCGTTCTCTACAGGGAGGGCTGTATGGCGTTAGCACTGTCCAATAAATATAAAGTAAACAGAAGAAAATACGCTCCAGCAATCCTCATGACAATGTGATGACTTTATTAGAAAAACATTTTATAAACCACATGGCATGTTGAAGTGATGATACAAGACTGCTTACGCGCTTCGAAAGCCAACTACATTCTTCGCAAATGTACGCCATCTTCTCCAAACAGTCAATTACATCAGAAGTCCAGTTCCTTGTGCTGCATGACTCGTGGACGCCCTATCCGTGGCGATATCCGTGTCCTTTCCACTGCTTCTCACTTGAGTCCTGTAGGCACAAAAAACATTCTGCAAGTATCCATTGTCATCCGTGCCTGCAGATTCTGCTTTAATGATGCAACTCACTCAACTGCTTGTCTATTTCATCGTTTACTGATGCCTCTTTTAGATGTGACAGATGTATTTTTTTTATACTTACCAGCCTGCTTCACAGGCACCATCCCTTTTTATTGGCACCTGATCAATAAGGGGGTCCTGCTCCACCACCATAACACTGCAATACTAAACAAAATATTCCATAGACATCACAAAAACTAGACAAGCCTTTCCTCCCTTATGTTTCCCAACAGTTTCTAGCACAAGTGTGTGTAGGTAGAAATCAACAAACATGTTTCCTGGCCCCAAACTTTACCCCCTCTTTCCAGTAAAGGATTGGCTTTCGGTATCACACCTCCTTGCTTTTACCTTTTTACTTTATCCTGCGTAAACATTTTTTTCAGCATCTTAAACGTCTTGCCCATTAGCCCATCTATCCCCAACATCAGACCACTTATTATCATCTGACAGATCAGAATCAGACTCAACCAGCTACTGTTGCCTTCTTCTGCTTCTCTTTACATCCAGATGCGCTGCTCCTGTAATTCCAAACATTGTGCCAGTACCCCGTGTTCTAAACATTTTGGCAACCCCAAGGTGTCCCTCTCCCATGTTGAGATTATGAGGCCCTACTGGGATATTGCTGCCTTCATCGACCCTGGATCCCTGCGCAAGGATCCTGGCACTTGGCCCATCATCGTGCCATGTTCCCTCAAATTTTTGCTAGAATGATACCATTGAGGATACCTGCCTTGCTTGCTTGATGCCATTTGCTCCAAACAATCCAGTACACCCCAAGTCCAGGTCCTTGTGCTGCATGACTTGTGGGGGCTCTATACGTGACAATATCCTGGCACCTTCCATTGCTTTCCGCTTGAGTGTTGTAAATATAAAAACATTCTGCCAGTGTCCATTATCACCTATGCCTGCAGATTATGACTGTGTAATGAAACTCACTTAAGTCCTTGTCTATTGCATCCAGGCCTTGACACATCGCAAATGTTCTTGGCAGACCAATGCTGTCTAAAATCCCCCTGCACTCCCTCACCCAATTACCTTACACCTACGTTCAGTCCCAAACCGAGCCATGTGGCCAGCATTTTGGACAAAGATACCCCTAACTTACATTATGCCTATTCCTACCAACTATCCAAGGTTCCCCACTGCTACGCCTTTCTTGGCATTTTGCCCGCTCATTACTTTTTCAATGTACAGAGCTACTGGTGGATACTGTATATAGTAACTAATGATGGACATACCGCATATAGATGAAATATTACTTCAGAGAGTCCCTCTGGCAGCAGGCAGCCGATCTCAAGAAATTCTGGAACAAAAAGTATAAACTGTGAAAATATTATGACGTGCGCTTAGTATGGTTCATCATATCAACAAATATATGTTCAGCCTATTGAAAACATCAGGGAGATTGTTCCCACAGTCTTGTCATGTGTCTCTATAGGAACATTCTGGATGACATCACATTATAGAATTTCTACAGGTTGTTATTTGCTATAATACTTACATATATACAGTGGATCTTCTAGCATGTCGGCTGTCACTGGTGCCACATATTCAGATGTTATAAATGTCTGTAAAATACATAATGGGTTTAATGCACATACATAAAATAACCCCATATCTATAATGAATAATAATATATTTACTTTCACACATTTCATTTTCTATCACAGGGCGAGTCCAATGACCCTCTGCCACACAAATAACACCAGCAGTATAATGGCACATAATAGTTGGAGGACCCTGGTATAGATTTTGTATCAGTGACCAGGAGCTTATTGTTATTCTTCTATATAATCTTATCCTTAACCCCTTAAGGACGCAGCCTAGTTTGGGCCTTAAGGCTCAGAGCCCATTTTTCAAATCTGACATATTTCACTTTATGTGGTAATAACGTCGGAATGCTTAAACCTTTTTCAAGCGATTCTGAGATTGTTTTCTCGTGAGACATTGGGCTTTATGTTAGTGGTAAAATTTGGTCGATATATTCAGTGTTTATTTGTGAAAAATTGCAAAATTTAGAGAAAAATTTGAAAAAATAGCATTTTTCCGAATTTAAATGCATGTGCTTGTAAAACAAATGGTTATACCAGCCAAAATAGTTACTAGTTCACATTTCCCATGTGTCTACTTTAGATCTGCATAGTTTTTAGAGCATTATTTTATTTTTATTGGACGTTACAAGGCTTAGAACATGAACAGCAATTTCTCATATTTTTAAGAAAATTTCAAAAGCCTTTTTTTTAAGGTACCTGTTCAGTTCTGAAGAGGCTTTGAGGGGCCTATGTATTAGAAACCCCCATAAAACACCCCATTTTAAAAACTAGACCCCTCAAAGTATTCAAAACAGCATTTAGAAAGTTTTTTAACCCTTCAGGCATTTCACAGGAATTAAAGCAAAGTGGAGGTGAAATTTGCAAATTTCATTTTTCTTGCTGAATTTCAATTTTATTCTATTTTTTTTCTGTAACAAAGAAGGTTTTACCAGAGAAACACTACTAAATATGTGTTTCCCAGATTCTGTAGTTTTTAGAAATGTCCCACATGTGGCTCTACTGCGCTCGTGGACTAAAACACAAGCCCTAGAAGCAAAGAAGCACCTAGTGCATTTTGGTGCTTCTTTTTTATTAGCATATATTTTAGGCAGCATGCCAGGTTTGGAGAGGTGTTGAGGTGCCAAAACAGTAGGAATCCCACAAAACTGACCCCATTTTGGAAACTGAACCCCTCAAGGAATTCATTTATGGTTATTGTTACCATTTTGACCCCGTAGCTTTTTCACAGCGCGTATTTGAATTGGGCTGTGAAATTAAAAGAATGACAATTTTTCCAATAAGATGTCATTTTTGATCAGAATTTCTTATTTTCACAGGGAACAAAATGCCCCATTTTGTTGCCCAATTTTTCCTGAGTGGGGCAATACCCCATTTGTGGTGATAAACTGCCGTTTTGGCCCATGGGAGGCCTCAGAAGTAAAGGAGCGCTGTGTGTTCTTAGGAGTCCAGATTTTGCTGGATTGGTTTTCGGGTGCCATGTCGCATTTGCAGAGCCTCAGAGGTATCAAAGCAATGGAAACCCACCAAAAGTGACCCCATTTTGGAAATAAAACCCCTCAAGGAATTTATTTATGGGCGTTGTGACCATTTAGACCCCACAGTTTTTTTCACAGAACTTATTTGAATTGGGCTGTGAATTAAAAAAACAAAACTTTTTTCCAATAAGATGTAGTTTTGGCTCAAAATGTCTTATTTTCACAACGAATAAAATACCCCATTTTGTTGCCAAATTTGTCCTGAGTTCGGCAATACCCTATTTGTGGCGATAAACTGCCGTTTGGGCCCATGGGAGGCCTCAGAAGGAAAGGAGCGCTATGTGTTCTTTGGAGCACAGATTTTGCTGGATTGGTTTTCGGGTGCCATGTCGCATTTGCAGAGCCCCAAAGGTATCAAAGCAATGGAAACCCACCAGAAGTGACCCCATTTTGGAAACTACACCCCTCAAGGAATTCATTTATGGGTGTTGTGACCATTTAGACTCCACAGTTTTTTCACAGAATTTATTTGAATTGGGCTGTGAATTCAAAAAAATTTAATTTTTTCCAATAAGAGGTAGTTTTGGCTCAAAATTTCTAATTTTCACAAGGAATAAAATACCCCATTTTGTTGCCCAATTTGTCCTGAGTGTGGCAATACCCTATTTGTGGTGATAAACTGCCGTTTGGGCCCATGGGAGGGCTCAGAAGGAAAGGACCACCATGTGGCCTACTGGGAATTTTCTGGTGCTAAGTCATGTGTGCAGAAGCCCCTGAGGTATCAGTACAGTTGAAACCCCCAAGAAGTGACCCCGTTTTAAAAACGACACCCCTTAAGGAATTCATCTAGAGGTGTAGTGAGCATTTTGACCCCACAGGTATTGTGTAAAAGATAATGCGCAGCAGATGGTGCAGAGTGAGATTTGCAATTTTCTATATATATGCCATGTCAGTGTCCGATATATTGTGCCCAGCATGTGCCACCGGAGACATACACCCCATAAACTGTAATGTGGGCTCTCCCGGGTACGGCAATACCCTACATGAGGCTGTTATTAGCTGCCTGGGCACACGGCAGGGCTCAGAAGGAAAGGACCACCATTTGGCCTACTGGAGCTTTGCTGGTGCTAAGTCTTGTACGCAGAAGCCCCTAAGGTACCAGTACAGTTGAAACCCCCGAGAAGTGACCCTGTTTTAAAATCTACACCCCTTAAGGCATTCATCTAGAGGTGTAGTGAGCATTTTGAGCCCACAGGTATTGTGTAGAAGATAATGTGCAGCAGTTGGTTCAGAGTGAAATTTGCAATTTTCTATACATATATGCCAATTCAGTGTCCGAAATATTGTGCCCAGCATGCGCCACCGGAGATATACACCTCATAAACTGTAATGTTGGTTCTCCTGGGTACGGCAATACCCTACATGTGGCTGTTATCAGCTGCCTGGGCACACAGCAGGGCTCAGAGGGGAAAGATGAGGAGGGGTAAGCTGTGCGAATTGGATCAGAGCGAATAAAACTGGGGTAAATTAAAAATAAAGGGATGGATGATAAATTTTAAAACACTCTTTCATACAGAGCTCTGGTTTTTCGGGACACGCGTCACATTGATATATTGTGTCCTTCCTTATACCTCTCTTATAGCAGACTCTGCACCTCTTTTGACTATTTCCCTTCTTGCCAGTTTGGGGAACTTCTCCTAAAAAGTGTTGCCCTGGTACGATGCGTGTGGCCTCGCTTCCAGAAGTACTGTAGGGCTTCAGGACTTGATCTGACAAGTCCACCCGTCCCATGTACCTATTGTAGTCCAGGATGCAGTCTGGTTTGGGGGTCCCTGTACTGGTACCTCGTACAGGTACATGGGTACTGGTGTGGCATCTCCCTGGTCTTGTACTTGACACACAATATGTTGCTGCTGGATTGTGCCCTGCTCTCACCCCTTCTGAGTGTTTGCCCAAGCAGAGTCTTAGGGAGGCCTCTCAGATTACTTCTAGCAGTGCCGCATGCTGCAGTACTTCTGGAAGCGAGGCAGTTGAAGAGTGGGACGCTGGTATAAAAATTATCCAGGTAGAGGTGGTAACACTGGTCCAGCAGTGGGTGCACAAAATCCCACACAATTTTTGCATTAACTCCCAGTAAGGGGGGGCATTCTGGGGGCTGAGCACTGGTGTCCTTTCCTTCATATATCCTAAACCTGTAGGTATACCCTGATGCCCTCTCGCACAGCTTATACATCTTTACGCCATACCTTGCCCTCGTACCCGGCAGGTACTGGCGGAATTGAAGCCTCCCTTTAAAATGTACCAGGGATTCATCAATAGAAATACACTTCTCGGGGGTGAATGCTGGGAAAACCGGGCACTGAAACGGTCTAATAGGGGTCTCCGTTTATACAAACGGTCAAAACTGGGGTCATCTCGGGGTGGGCACGGCTCATTATCAGTATAATGTAAGAAGCAAAGTATTGCCTCATTTATATTTTATTTTTTAGGTTCCAGTTCAGTTCTGAAGTTGCTTTGAGGGGCCCATATATTAGACACCCTTATCAAACACCCCATTTCAGAAACTAGACCCCTCAAAGTATTTACAACAGCATTTAGAAAGTTTATTAACCCTTTAGGTGTTTCACAGGAATTTAGAGCAAAGTAGAGGTGACATTTAATTAATTTAATTTATTAGGCACCATGTCCGGTTTGAAGAGGTCTTGTGGTGCTAAAACAGTGGAAACCCCCCAAAAGTGACCCCTTTTTGGAAACTAGAGACCTTGAGGAATCCATTGTAGTTTTCTTGGGGTGCATGCAGCTTTTTGATCAGTTTTTATTCTATTTTTAGGTGGCGTGGTGACTAAAAAAACAGCAATTTTACTATTGTTTTTTATTCTATTTTTTTACAGCGTTCACCGTGCGCTATAAATGACATATTCACTTTATTCTGCGGGGCGATACGATTACGGCGATACCAGATGTTTATAGTTTTTTTTTTATGTCTTATGGCGTTTACACAATAAAATACGTTTTGTAATAAATCATTCACTTTTTGTGTTACCTTATTCTAAGAGCCATAACTGTTTTATTGTTCCATCAATAAAGCCGTGCGAGGACTTATTTTTTGCGTAACGAACTGTAGTTTCGATCAGGACCATTTTTAGGTACATGCGACTTTTTGATCTCTTTTTATTCCATTTTTTGGGAGATGAAGTGACCAAACAATTGTGATTGTGGTACGGTTTATTATTATTTTCTCTTACGGCGTTCACCGAGCGGGATAAATAATGACATCGTTTTGTAGTTCAGGCCGTTACGGACGCGGTGATACCAATTATTTATAGTTTATTTGTTTATTTATATATTTTTATTAATAATAAATGACTGATAAGGGAAAAAGGGGGATTTTTACTTTTATTACTTTTAAATCTTTTATTTTCTTATTTTTACACATCTTTTTTTTACTTTTTCACACTTTTTTTACTTTGTCCCACTAGGGGACATGAGGGCAGGAGGCTCTGATCGCTATTCTAATACACTGCACTACACACGTAGTGCAGTGTATTAGAGCTGTCAGCTGTTCGCTGACAGCAAGCATAGTGGGTCTTGACTTTGTCGGGACCCACTAAGCTTCCGTCGAAGGCGCAGCCAGAGTCCATTGTTAGGATTCTGGTTGCCATAGTAGCCATCGCGGCCCGCTATCGTGTAGCAGGCCGCCGATGGCAGCTTAACCCCTAAGAAGCCGCGATCGCTATTGAACGCGGCTTCTAAGGGGTTAATCGGCGGGGACCACCGCGATCGGTCCCTGCACACTAAGCTGTGATAGCCTGCTGTCGGAAACAGCAGGTATCACAGCTCAGACACGCGCCGGGGAAAGATGGCGCCGTGTTTACTCAGGTCAGTACTATTACTGACCTGAGCGCGAACTATGTACTTAGCGCGACGTAATAGTACTGACCTGAGCGCGAAGGGGTTAATGGAAAACTTCTAATTTGTCTTTTGTGGAGTCTTTTGGACTGGAGTAGAGAGAGTAGAAAATGGTAAATTGGATTTCTGGATTCAACAGACAAAATAATTATTAAAGGGGTTTTCTGACAGTTTCATAAACCTTAGTCTAAGCCGCATATGGCTAAAAATAACAAATTGTCCCTACTCATTTTTTAAATTCCCTGTGGCTCCTGCGCTGGTGGTTCTGTTGTCTTTAGTTGCTAGGCCACAGCGGTCATGTCCGTGTGGATGGCATGTCACGTGGCAGCTATTGTGTCACATCCAGGGCCGGCCTTAGGTTTATTGGTGACATGTGCAGTATCTGTGACGTCCTCCCCCTTATGATGCACCATGTAGTGTCCAAATAATTTAATCATACAGTGCCCAAATAACATCACCCAGTCAATAAACTAGGGATTGTATCTTTCTGTTTTTTTATATTATAGGTTTGGGCCCTAAATGCCGGATCGGCAGTGTAAGTTGAGGGTGCCCAGGCCATCTATGGTGGTAGTGCCCTCTTCAGTATTGACCAGTAATACACACTATGTGATCATTTAGAGATGCAGTTAATAAAATACACTGACCTTGGACTCTCCTACTGAATACATCCGACTGAATGTAGAACGTTATGTGATGTGAGGTGGAGGGCTCTGCTTAATCTTCGATCTGCCCTCCTGGGACGTGTGGTTATCATTAACTCTTATGAGGAATTAATTCTAGGAGAAAGAAAGACAATGTATTAGGACAAATCTCAATCAATGGCAACATTTCTTTTTTTAAATTTTAAGATTTTTATTAACTTTTTCAGAAGTACAGAATAAAGAAAAAAGAACAACAACAAAAATATCTGACATTATCAACAGTAGGTCCACGCAGGAACCTCCAAACCCATATAACCCTTATGGTAAAAGCATTACTCAGACCTCTTGTCACTTTACAATATATAGGAAGTTGAATGTACAATTACACAACATCCCTACCTCTCCATCAGCATACATCTGTACAAATACATTATGTTAGTGCCTTATGTTATCTAATTTATCCCTTGATATTAGTGGTCTTGAGAATAAGACTCTTTCCGAGATGGTGCCGACCACATGCATACAGATATTCCCCCCATCCTGGGGAGGAGAAGTAACAATCCCCCTCATACTATTCATAATATAATTTTATATTCACATGTCAAAGAGTTACATCAATACCACCGAAATTACCTAGACGATAAATCATATCATACATTAAAAGAACATATGGTAAGACCCGTGGCATGAGTCTAGTAACCTATTTATAGAAATCTAAATATTTGTACCTTGTCTAATTGCTGTCAAGTGACAATTGAAATTAGAGGAAGCAATTTAACTCCCTGTGCGGAGATGGACAGATACTTGGTCCATGGTTCCCAAAGTGTAAGAATATGAGGAAGTCTATGGGATCTCAATGCATACATGCGTTCCATGGTATAGGAAACATTGACCTGATTGAGCAATTCTGAAACGGAGTATTGGTTGGGTAATTTCCAGTATTTAGCTAAAAGCAAACGTGTCGCTATAATGATATGGCTGGACACCAATTGAGAGGAGCTCGGGATATTGTGCATATTGAGGAAACATAAGGCCAGGGCCGGGTCAGGTTCAACCTTACAGGACGAAATTTGGGAAATAATATCGAATACCTGTCTCCAAAATGCATAGACTTCCGGACATTGCCACCACATGTGAAAGTACGACCCTTTGCAGCCACATCCCTTCCAGCATACTTCCGGGTATGAGTTGTCAGATTTCGCAAAAACAGTTTTTGGGAAGCTTCCCAATGTTTAACCCCCTTAGATATTTTTTTGGGCCATGCAAAATCTTTCTGCCACTCTGTCAGAGAAAAGGAAGAGTCAAAGTCTTCTTCCCATTTAGCGCAATAAGAAGGTATGCTGGGAAGGAGATGCTCGTACAAATTTCCATAAAATCTCGAAATACCCTGTTTCCTACTTTCAGGATCAAAGTATTGCTGGCGGGCCATGGAGGGGAATACTGAGGCGTTGACATCTAAAGACGTAAATAAATGTCTTATACATAAATACTTATAGAAGTCCCTATTAGGGATACCACAAATCTTCACTAAGTCAGTAAAGGCTAATAATGTGCGGCCAGTAAATAGCAAGTGAATATGGGAGATCCCTGAATTTATCCAGTTATCCAACGATATCTCAGGTAAATAAGTAAGTAAGTAACGTAAGGGCAGATTTTTAAGTGGAGTGAGGGCCAAGGATGGAAGCCGGGTGGTATATTTTTTCCAAGCCTTCAGAGAAGCTGAGACAGTGGGGGACACGCAATTATAGGTATTAGGAGAAGAGTGTGAAGCAACCCCTAACAGTGATATAAGCGGGCGACCTACCATTGCCTGTTCAATATGTGTCCACCTCTTTGAGGGGAAGCGTGCACACCAAGATTTCAGTTGGTCTAATGAAACTGCCCAGTAATACTTTTGGACATCCGGCATTCCCATACCTCGGTGTCTCCAGTGTCTAAATAATGTGTGCATCCTCACTCTAGGCTTTTTATGTGCCCATATAAAGTTGTTAAGTATTCTTTGGAGACTCCTCAAAAAGGAACTAGGAAGAGGGATAATCAGTGCACGTAACGTGTACAGCATAATCGGCAAAACCATCATTTTAATGATTGCTATTTTCCCCGCCCAAGATGTACAAACTCCACTGTAGTTAGATAGCAGTTGGGGAATACTTGTTAAGAGAGGGGTAAAATTATGTTTGAAGAGGAGATTCGTTGAATTAGTAAGTTGTATACCCAGATATGAAATTTTTGATGAGCTCCATTGAAAAGGGAAGGATTTACGGATTTTATTCCCTACTTGCATCGAAAGTCCCACATCTAACAAATGTGATTTACTAGCATTGATTTTGTAGTAAGCCACTGTCCCAAACTTGTCTAGGGTGTGTTGCACTGCCGGTAGGGATATTAAGGGGTTGGAGAGTGTGAGGATAACATCGTCGGCATATAACCCTATTTTGTGTTGAAGGGTGCCAATCGTGATGCCTGTGATGGACGGGTTCTGCCTAATAGACATGGCTAGAGGCTCCATAACCATCGCAAAGATCAGGGTGACAACGGACACCCCTGACGGGTGCCATTGGAAATAGGAAACGAGGCAGACATGAACCCTGAGGCCAATACTCTAGCTGACGGATTGGAATACAATGCCATAATAGCAGATTTTATCCACCCACCAAATCCAAATTTGCACAAAACAGCCTCTAGGTATCCCGAATGGACCCGGTCGAATGCCTTCTCCGCATCCAAAGCAAGAAGCACGGAAGGCACTCGACGGGTCTTCGCCCAATGAATTAGGTATTAGGAATTAGGTTTATAAGCCTTCTGGTGCCGTCTGGTGCCTGCCGTCCAGCAATAAATCCCACTTGGTCCTCATGTATCAATTCAGGAAGTAATGTAGCTAACCGACCAGCCAATATTTTAGCATAAAGTTTAACATCAATATTTAAAAGAGATATTGGGCGGAAGTTAGCAGGAGAATCAGGCGTTTTCCCAGGCTTCGGCAAAGTGACTACGGTGGCAGCGAGCATCTCCTGCGGAAAGGACCCCATCCCTGCAGCTTCAGTAAACACTTTAACTAAATGTGGAGCTAGAGTCTTGTCATACCTTTTATAATACTGATTAGAAAACCCGTCTGGTCCTGGGGCTTTACCTGACTTTAGACTTTTAATAGCTTGTGAGACTTCAAGTATCGTAAAGGGGGATTGTAGATGAACACTGTCTTCTACAGACAGGGAAGGAAGATTCAGGCCACTCAAAAAGCTATTAATGTCCGATACTGAAGGTTGGTAGGTGGCTTTATCTTCTTTGAGGTTATATAGTTTGTGATAGAAACTCCGGAATTGATCACTAATTTCTTGGGGGTGAGTAACCTTATTGCCGTTTTTGTCCATGAGAAATGCTGTTCTCTGTTTAGCACTCTTCATTTTAAGCATTTTAGCTAAGAGTGCCCCTGGTCTATTACCGTGAAGGTAAAAGCCGAATTGTAATTTTTTAAATAAGGCCATATGCCCAGACATAAGCACCGCCTGCAGTTGATCCCTAAGAACTTTGATTTTTTGCGACGTGTCCGGAGTCACTTTAGATTTATTAAGGGATTCCAAATTATGTAGTTGAGTGAGGATATCCTTAGTGTTTTTTTCCCTATCTTTTTTTAATCTGGAGGCAGCCTGAATCCACATCCCCCGCATGTAGGCCTTATGGGCATTCCATAGAGAAAAGCAGTTAGTTGAGGAAGGGGCATTGATCTCAAAGTATGTTTGGACGTGTGTATCCATCAAATCTTTTGTGAGAGGATGGTCTAATACTAGATCATTCAGTCTCCAAGAGGAGAAAGGGGGCGCTGGCAATTGATCCAGGACCTTTATAGAGATGGGAGCATGATCTGACCACGATATGTCTCCAATAGTGGATGTGGAGATGCATCTGAGACTGAGTTTACTCACCAGAAACATGTCTATGCGAGAGTATACTTTGTGTGGCGCTGAAAAATACGTAAAATCACGTTCATTACCATGTTGACAGCGCCACACATCATATAACTCCTCCGAGTGTACAGTGTGGTGTAGATTTGAGCGAGGTCTGTGAGCATTCGAGGAATCGATTGAGGGATGCATAACGTCATTAAAATCCCCCCCTATGATCAACATCCCCTTCACCACTTTATTTACTTTTCAGAGGATTTTGTGAAAAGCCTTAAGTTGATGTGAGTTAGGGAGATATATGTTGACCAACGTAAAAGTGATATTATTTATGTCACATATGAGTATCACAAATCTACCTTGAGGGTCCAGCATGACCTGATGCAAATGAAAGGCAACCGAATCCTTTATTGCTATCAAGACACCCTTGGATTTACTGGAATGTGATGCTTGAAATATGTGAGGAAATCTAAAATGTGTGCATTTCGGAGGGTGAAGGGAGGAGAAATGGGTCTCCTGGGCGAAGAGAACATCACTGTGGAGGGCCAAAGCTTCCTTCCACATCTGTCTCCTTTTAAAAGGGCTATTGAGCCCCTTTACATTTAAAGAGGATAAGTTAAGCGGCATGAGACAGCGTAAGAGAATATGTCTGGCTGGGCATGGAACATGAATTCGAAACAAAGATATAGGATCTTGTGGACCATGAAGTGTACAGAACAATATTACCAAATTCAAAAATAAAAACATAAGAACAACAGTGCAAAAAGGAAAAACAAGGCGCCTACACTGCGCCGTACAGACCTTCGTCAGGGAGAGAGAATAAAGATAACCACAACAAATAGCATTATGACATGACCATACTACCAGCGGAAAGATCAGGTGGCAGAGTGTCCCTGTACCAATTCCCATTCCGGGCGGAGACGTCTCGGTGGCTTGTCAGCTGACTCCGGTCCCATGGACTGGACAGGAATGTTCCACTTGCGAAGCAAATCAATCCCATCCGAAGGAGTAGGAATCACATGTGTGGAGCCATTCCTAGAGACCAATAACTTGACCGGGAATCCCCACTTATATCTCAGATTGTGCTCCCTAAGAGCCAAAGTGATCGGGTGGAATTGCTTTCGTAGCATCAAGGTGGAAGCCGACAGATCCGGGTATATTGAAATGTGAGCATATGGAGGTGGGAGTTTCCCCAATTTTTTGGATTCCTGAATGATACGGTCTTTGGCTTGGTAGAAGTGTACCCTCGAGAGAACATCTCTTGGAGCATTTTCCGGAGCAGCCCTAGATTTAGGGATTTTATGTGATCTGTCCAGAGTTAGATCCAGTGGGGCGAATATTGGAACCAAAGCTTTGAACATGACTTGCAAAAAATTGGGTAATTCAGAGGTTGAGATTTCTTCAGGGATCCCTCTAATTTTGAGATTATTCCGCCTCGACCTATCTTCTTGATCCATGAGCTTGTCTTTTATCCACTTCACCTCATCTTTAAGCTCAGCATGTGCGTCAATGAGATCATTATGGGCCTTGGCATGGTCTCCCATGCTGCGTTCTAAATGATCCGTGCGGAATCCTAGGTCATCCACAGTCGCATGTATTTGTGCTAATACCCGATCCATCACTCCAGAAATGGAAGTCTGCAAGGTATGCATTAACCCTTTCATGACGGCAGTGGTCAAAGGAGCATCATCTGAAATCTCAGACATCCCGGACATATCAGAAGCCATGAGGTGAGTATCGTGTGATGGTAAACTCTGAGGAAAGAGCGCCTTTTTAACCGTAGGGCCTTTACTATTGGGTGAAGATGGGCCCGATCCAGTCGCTCCCCGTTTACCGGGGCCTGACACCTCTTCCATCCTGCCCTGTGTATCTCCATCAGCAAACTGACCTGAGGCAGCCGATAGCTGCTTGCACCGTTGCCGCGTGTCCGGCAAAGACAGGGAGTCGGCGCCATCTTGTGACCGGCTAGTCGCAGGGAAATAGTCCGGAAGCTTTTTGGGCTCCGGTTTGGACTGTCGCCTCCTGGTCATGTTCCACATCGATGTCGGCTGTGACCGGGATCTGGTCAGGTAAGTGAGACTGTCGTAGCAGGTCTTATGCCGCTGTGAGCCGCTGTAATGCTATAGCAGGAGAGAGTGCACTACACCGCCATTCCAGTCAGCGGCTAGCTCCACCCCCCCCCAATGGCAACATTTCTATCTAGAACAGAGTCCAGTCCCCAACCAGTGTAAAATTACCAAAGGGGTAAATAGGATAACCGGCTGGGGTCAAGGGATTTGGGGTGGCCCACAGCTCTGGGGCTCCATACGCCCCTGAAATTGGACAAACAATAACGGCGCAGGGAGGAAGCGAAATGTCTGACCCGGTTGGTCGTCTATTAGGTGAGTATAATTTTTTATTTTATAGGAGCAAAGGGGGCACTATTAATATGGGGGATAAAAGGACTGAGTCGGGGCTTAGAAAAGGGGGCTTCATTACTGTGGGGCCATACAAAAGGGGCATTCTGACCCAGGACATACAAAAAGTGTCATTCAAACTGTGGAGGGTATTGGTGGATACTGCATATAGTAACTAATAAGAGACGTACCTTGCATAGATGAAATATTGCTTCAGAGAGTCCCCCTGGCAGCAGGCAGCCGATCTTAAGGTGTTCTGGAAAAAACAATAATTGTGTCGTTTTATTTCTCCAGACAGACGTGTGCTCAGTATAGACCACCCAACAATGAAGGAAATGTACATTAGGGCTCATGTACACAGCAACTTCATGTGGACGGACCTGTATGGTGGAGCACAGACTGCAGTACTGGTAATGTAGACACTCTGTGTGCGCTGTGTGCTCCCCCATAAGCCAACGGTGTATTAGGAAATTACATAAATAACAAGTCCCTTATATATTACTAATACCATAATATCTTCTTTATGGAGCATTTCTATAATAATAATAATATAAAGCTGCAGCAAAATTCCCAGCGTTTACTTTTGCTACATGTGGATGAGTTTTTGAGACTGTAACTATTGACTTGTAACACTTGTGAATTTTGCCGCGCAGCAAATCTGCAGCGTCTGAATTCAGCTTTATGGCGTAGAATATAGTACTCAAATACTGCAATCATACAGTGCCCAAATAACACTGCCAGACAAGTATTGTCTGCCACACTGTAATGTAATCCATTATCAAGGAATTGTATCTGCATCCTAAGCAGTGCCCTTTACTTTTTTTTACATGAAGAGTGGGATTGAGTGTTCAAGCAATGGGTGCCCCAGACATCAAGACCAGTGGCGCCCCATTCATTAGTGACAGGTGATGCACCCAGTGTAACCGCACAGGTCGCACACCCCTAAGACAGGCCCTGGATGAACAATATTGGGGAATTTGTTCCCACAGTCTTGTCATGTGTCTCTATAGGAACATTCTGGATGACATCAGATTATAGAATTTCTATAGGTTGTCATTTGCTATAATACTTACATATATAGAGTGTATGTCCTAGCATGTCGGCTGTCACTGGTGCCACATATTCAGATGTCATAAATGTCTGTAAAATACATAATGGAATAAATATAAAATAACTCCATATCTAGAATGAATAATAATATATTTACTTTCACACCTTTCATTTTCTATCACAGGACGAGTCAGACATTGAAAACATTTTGTAATGTTAGTGTAAACCCAGGGAACATAACTATAGGGGTGAAGAGGTTGCAGTCACACCCAGGCCCAGGTGTCCATGACTGACATTAGGGGGGGTCACAATGTGGGCAATTTACAAATGCCAATCCCCAATGCCCCCATCTCCTAGAGGAATCCCGATTTTCGCTGCTAGAAATGTGATGTCAGTGAGAGAAGCACCCAGGCGGAAAGGCAGCTGCTGAGTTGCCCGGCCGCTTCTAAAACACAAGCAGTGGAAGGGAGCCAGCGCAGCGCCCCGTTCCACCTGCTGGAGGGATGCGCCCTATGTAATGGCACAGGTCGCACACCCCTAAGGCCGGCCCTGGCTACTGCTGAGCCTTATTAGGATAATATACGGTAGCTTTTTAAGACTATTTAATTAAATTAAATTAGACATCATATTGAAAACGACTGAGAAGTCACATTCCACATTACTGACAGCTGCAATTCTCAGACAATGGTAAGGGTATGTTCACACACTTAACTAAAAAACGTCTCTAAAATACAGAGCTCTTTTCAAGGGAAAACAGCCTCTGATTTTCAGCCATTTTTTAAACCACAAACATTTTTTGAGGCGTTTTTACCAACGTTCTTGGAGCTGTTTTTCTATTGAGACAATGAAAAACGGCTCCAAAAACGGCCGAAGGAGTGAAATGCACTTCTTTTTACAGGGTGTTTTTTATGCGCCGCTTTATCAAACGCCCACGTAAAATGCACCATCGGAAAAAAAAAAACAGTTTTTCCCATTGAAATCAATGGGCAGATGTTTGGAGGCGTCCAGCCTCCGTATTTTCGGCTGTTTTTCGGGGTGTTTATGGCCAGGAAAACGGCTGAAAATAGGCTGTGTGCACATACTCTGTTGTACTGAGTTGTAACTTTAATGAGAATATATGAAACATTGAAATCTGAATGTAAAATGTTCAGTTGTTACTTGCATTAATAGAAACATTTTACTGGAACTTGAACGGTTTGTCTAAAAAAAAAACAACCCCAACTCCTGACAATCACCAAAAAAAAATCCTTCTACAGTCTTTTTAAATCGGCCATGTAAAAAACGCCTCATCGGAACAAACCCCCGTTTTTGCCATTGAAATCAAAGCGCAGATGTTTGTTCAGCCTCTGTAGTTTTAGATGTTTTTCGGGGCGTTTATGGCCATGAAAATAGGCCATGTGAACATACTCTGAGTTGTAACTTTAATGAGAAAATATGAAACCTTGAAATCTGAATGTAAAATGTTCAGTTGTTACTTGCATTAATAGAAACATTTTACTGGAACTTGAACTGTCTAAAAAAAAAAAACAACCCCCGACAATCACCAGAAAAAAATCCTTCTACAATCATATAGTTGTGGTGAGGTGATGGTGTGGTTAGAAATTGCTGCAGTAATGTCCAGTGTGAATCTGGCCTTATATGAGAATTCTAGAGCGTATATATTTCATGTGTCCAGTAACATGTAGAATTAATGATAAAATGCTGCATCTTACCTGTCAATCACACAGTCAATCACAGTCCCGGTCCAGACGTCATTGGCAGAAATTGTAAAAAATATGTAATCCAGCTGCACATAGAACCTAACGGCTAGTACTGTCTATGACATCATCAGTGACATCATAAGCGGCTGCAGTATCTGTTACATCATCTAATTATCTCCTACTGCCTGGATAGACTGTCTGTGCATACACTGGATATAGGCATGTTACATGGGACTGCTGTTTATAAACATGGAAGAAAGATACATGTGTGGTTATAGGGGCTACGACTAAGAACATGTAATGTATGAAACGTGTAATCTGTTACTAGATGGATTTTATACTGTAATACAGATGTAGCCATCTTTAACTTGACTCTGATAACTTGTTGCAGCGTGATACTTTCTTGATCCCGCAGCACTCCGTGTTTCAAGTGTGCGTGAGTAGGCTTCCACGCCAATGTGTAAAAAATGGGAACTCAGCACTCCAAGGTATTATGCAATAAGTGATATTTGATTTCACATATAGCGAAAAGTAGTAATCCAAAAATAATGGCGCCATTACCCAACAGCGACCGAGGTCACAAGCGCCGCATATCCGTGTCTAAAGAAGGTTGAATGTATAGACCGAAACGTTAAAAACCTATTTTTGGATTACTACTTTTCGCTATATGTGAAATAAAATATCATTTGTTGCAGCGTGATATCACACAACAAAAGCCATTGAAAAAGTCAAGATAAGTGATTGTTTATTTAATGCGTTAAAAGTCAAGGTAAAGACGGCAACATCTGAACTAATAAAGGATACATTTTATTGAATTTCGTTTTAGGCTACATTCACACAACAGTAAAAAACGTCCGCTTTCAGAACAATGATGTTCTATGGGTATATTCACACGGCCTTTTTTTAACCACCCGTCAATATTGGCCGTCAAAAAATAGAACATGTCCTATTTTTGGCCGCTTTCACGGCCAGACGGCCGCCATAGAAGTCAATGGATCCATTTTTAACGGCCGTCAATACATGTAACAGCCGTTAAAAACGGTTCTGTGATTTGGGGATTCAAGAGCCAAGGGAACTATTGGCTCCCTTGCTGGTAATCGGCGGCGCAATGACACATACTCACCGATGCAGCGCCGTCCTCTACAGGTGTGGTCTCTAGTCTCATGGGTTCTGCGAAGGTGACGAGATGACGTCCTCACGTCGCCTTCGCAGAACCAGTGAGACTAGAGATCACTCGTGACGTAGACGGTCATGCATCGGTGAGTATATAGGGCATTCAGGCGGACAAAAATTACGGATATTGTTGCGCTCACTACTATGGTAGCATGGCGCTAGTACAGGGGACATTGTTGTCTACTGTAGCAAATTTTTCGGCACGGTCCTGAATTTACAGAGAGAGTCCCGGAAGATTACCACAGGGAGGGGGGTGTGGTGCTTTCTCCGGAGAGGTGTCTGTGTCATCATCTACAGGGGGGCTGTGTGCCATCGTCTACAGGGGGCTGTGTGCCATTGTCTACAAGGGGGCTGTGTGCCATCGTCTACAAGGGGGCTGTGTGCCATCATCTACATGGGGCGGTGTGCCATCATCTACAGGGGGGCTGTGTGCCATCATCTACAGGGGGGCTGTGTGCCATCATCTACAGGGGGGCTGTGTGCCATCATCTACAGGGAGGCTGTGAGCCATCATCTACAGGGGGTCTGTGTGCCATCATCTACAGGGGGTCTGTGTGCCATCATCTACAGGGGGTCTGTGTTTCATCATCTACAGGGGGTCTGTGTGGCATCATATACAGGGGGTCCGTGTGCCATCATCTACAGGGGGGCTGTGAAACAATCATGACAATAACCTTTGTTTGGGTGTTTTCAGGGGGTTGGGACAAAAGAAGCCAGACAAATGAAATTCATCAGTTTTTTTAACGGCCATGAAAAACGGATGCAAAATGGATGTCAAACGGCCATTAAAAACGGACAGACGGACTGGAAGTGTATAAAAATTTGCAGACACAATGATGCAAAACGGCCATGAAAAACTGACATTTGATCAGTTTTTAATGGCCATTTTTTTTCACTGTCGTGTGAATGTAGCCTAAGTTCTGGATCGTCTCCATTTTAAGGCCTTATTCACACGACAGTGAAAAAAAATGTCCATTTAAAACTGATCAACTGTCAGTTTTTCATGGCCGTTTTGCATCAGTGTGTCTCTAAATTTTCATCCGTTTCAAGTCCATCTGTCCGTTTTTAATGGCCGTTTGACATCCATTTTGCATCAGTTTTTCATGGCCGTTAAAAAAACTGATGAATTTCATTGGTCAGGCTTTTTTTGTCCCAGCCCCCTGAAAACAACCAAAGGAAGGTCACATGTTCACCTAGACACTATTTACAGCCTCCCTGTATATGATGCCACACACCTCCCTGTATATGATGCCACACAGCCTTCTTATATATGCCAAACGCCTCCCTGTAGATGATGCCACACGCCTCCCTGTAGATGATGCCACACCTGACTCCCTGTAGATGATGCCACACCAGCCTCCCTGTAGATGATGCCACACCAGCCTCCCTGTAGATGATGCCACACCAGCCTCCCTTGTACATGATGCCACACCAGCCTCCCTGTACATGATGCCACACCAGCCTCCCTGTACATGATGCCACACCAGCCTGCCTGTACATGATGCCACACAGCCTTCTTGTATATGCCACACGCCTCCCTGTATATGATGCCACACCTGCCTCCCTGTAGATGATGCCACACCAGCCTCCCTGTAGATGATGCCACACCAGCCTCCCTGTACATGATGTCACACCAGCCTCCCTGTACATGATGCCACACCAGCCTGCCTGTACATGATGCCACACAGCCTTCTTGTATGCCACACACCTCCCTGTATATGATGCCACACCTGCCTCCCTGTAGATGATGCCACACCTGCCTCCCTGTAGATGATGCCACACCAGCCTCCCTGTAGATAATGCCACACCAGCCTCCCTGTACATGATGCCACACCAGCCTCCCTGTACATGATGCCACACCAGCCTCCCTGTACATGATGCCACACCAGCCTCCCTGTAGATGATGCCACACCAGCCTCCCTGTAGATGATGCCACACCAGCCTCCCTGTAGATGATGCCACACCAGCCTCCCTGTACATGATGCCACACCAGCCTCCCTGTACATGATGCCACACCAGCCTCCCTGTACATGATGCCACACCAGCCTCCCTGTACATGATGCCACACAGCCTTCTTGTATATGCCACACGCCTCCCTGTATATGATGCCACACCTGCCTCCCTGTAGATGATGCCACACCTGCCTCCCTGTAGATGATGCCACACCAGCCTCCCTGTAGATGATGCCACACCAGCCTCCCTGTACATGATGTCACACCAGCCTCCCTGTACATGATGCCACACCAGCCTGCCTGTACATGATGCCACACAGCCTTCTTGTATGCCACACACCTCCCTGTATATGATGCCACACCTGCCTCCCTGTAGATGATGCCACACCTGCCTCCCTGTAGATGATGCCACACCAGCCTCCCTGTAGATAATGCCACACCAGCCTCCCTGTAGATGATGCCACACCAGCCTCCCTGTACATGATGCCACACCAGCCTCCCTGTACATGATGCCACACCAGCCTCCCTGTACATGATGCCACACCAGCCTCCCTGTACATGATGCCACACCAGCCTGCCTGTACATGATGCCACACCAGCCTCCCTGTAGATGCCACACCAGCCTCCCTGTAGATGCCACACCAGCCTCCCTGTAGATGCCACACCAGCCTCCCTGTAGATGCCACACCAGCCTCTCAGTAGATGCCACACCAGCCTCCCTGTAGATGCCACACCAGCCTCCCTGTAGATGCCACACCAGCCTGCCTGTAGATGCCACACCAGCCTCCCTGTAGATGCCACACCAGCCTCCCTGTAAATGCCACACCAGCCTCCCTGTAGATGCCACACCAGCCTGCCTGTAGATGCCACACCAGCCTCCCTGTAGATGCCGCACCAGCCGCCCTGTAGATTGTGCCACATACTCACGAGAGCATGTTCCCTTGCCAGTCCCCATGTAACAGATCCGTTTTTAACGGTTGTTACATGTATTGACAGCCGTTAAAAACGGATCCATTGACTTCTATGGGGGCCGTCAGGCCGTTAAAACGGCCAAAAATAGGACATGTCCTATTTTTTGATGGCCATTATTCACGGGCCGTTAAAAAAACGGCCGTGTGAATGCACCCATAGAATATCATTGTTCTGAAAACGGCCATGTGAAAGCCGTTAAAAGGACGGCCATCACATGGCCGTTTTTCACTGTCGTGTGAATGAGGCCTAATGGATAAAGTTACCGGACAATTATCCGCCCACCGAGAGTTTATTGGACACATGGACGGCCTGGTGAGCAGATGAACTTCTTCTTTCTTTGTTTGGAGTCATGTACAGATATAGCAATCCTTATCCTGACTCTGATAACTTGCTGCAGCGTGATAATTTATCACTTAAGTCACTGAAAACCATTGAAAAAGTGAAATGAAAGTTTATTGACACTGTGTATTCAATGTATTTAACCCCTTCGAGCTCAGCAACGTAATATTCCGTCGCGCTGACCGCCCCGTTCGCGCTCAGCGACGGAATATTATGTCGCAGGGAAAATGCATCGCCATTTTCCACCGGCGCGTGCACGAGCTGTGACAGCTGCTGTTTCCGACAGCAGGCTATCACAGCTCAATACGCCGGGACCTATTGCGATGGTCCCGCCTCCACAATCGCCACTATTGGTCAGTTAGTGAGTAACTGTCCAATAGTGGCGATCGGTCTCTTCACTTCCTCTCCCTGACATCACATCCTGCCGCACCCACCCTGAGATGGAGATAGCGAGGCGTTCAGAGCGGTTGTGAGTAGAGGGAGAGAAGAAAAAGAGTGAAAAAATGTGAAAAAAAGACAACTTTTTTCTGCTTCCCACCTCCCCAATCCACTACCCAGTCCTTTACCCTTCCTCCTTGTGTTCCCCCCACATTTTTGGTCAGTGATCTCCTATCACTGACCACTTCTTAGTCTTCAGGACCAATTTCTTGGTCCCTGGGGATTATTTTTTTCTTTATAAAACATATAAAATAAAAATATATATATAAAAAAAAAAAAACGAAAAAAATCCTGTTAATTTAGACAATTTATCTAGTTAGTTTAGTATTAGTGTTAGTTAGTGTCAGGGAACCGTCAAAAAGCATAGTTAGGTATAGCGTCAGGAATTCATCACCATAGTTAGATCTAGCGTTAGGGGTCCATGACAGTAGTTAGGTTTAGCGTCAGGGAAGCTCGGAATAATCTAGATAGGTTTAGTGTCAGGCACCCGTCACCGTAGTTAGGTTTAGTGTTAGGGAAGCTCAGAATAATCTAGTTAGGTTTAGTGTCAGAGAATAGTCGCCGTAGTTAGATTTAGTCTCAGGGAAGTTCAAATAAAATCTAGTTAGGTTTAGTGTTAGGAACCCTCGCCCTTGTTAGGTTTAGTCTCAGGGAAGCCCACTCGTTCTATAAAAACACCAATTTTTTGAGCTGGTTTAGGCAGGGGGGGGGCAAGCGGGGCATGTAATAGAAGTGTGGCTGTATCTGCGGGGGGGGGGGGACTTTGTCTACACGGGGGACTTTATCTACGGGGGGTGTCTATCTACAGGGGGACTATATCTACAGGGCTGGGCTATATACAGGGGGACTATATCTACAGGGCTGGGCTATATACAGGGGGACTATATCTACAGGGGGGCTATATACAGGGGGACTATATCTACAGGGGGGCTATATACAGGGCGACTATATCTACAGGGCTGGGCTATATACAGGGGGACTATATCTACAGGGCTGTGCTATATACAGGGGGGCTATATACAGGGGGACTATATCTGCTGGGCTATATACAGTGGGACTATATCTACAGGGGGGCTATATACAGGGGGACTATATCTGCTGGGCTATATACAGGGGGACTATATCTGCTGGGCTATATACAGTGGGACTATATCTACAGGGGGGCTATATACAGGGGGACTATATCTACAGGGGGGCTATATACAGGGAGACTATATCTGCTGGGCTATATACAGGGGGACTATATCTACAGGGCTGGGCTATATACAGGGGGACTATATCTGCTGGGCTATATACAGGGGGACTATATCTACAGGGGGGCTATATACATGGGGACTATATCTACAGGGCTGGGCTATATACAGGGAGACTATATCTACAGGGGGGCTATATACAGGGGGACTATATCTACAGGGGGGCTATATACAGGGGGACTATATCTACAGGGCTGGGCTATATACAGGGGGACTATATCTACAGGGCTGGGCTATATACAGGGGGACTATATCTACAGGGGGGCTATATACAGGGGGACTATATCTACAGGGCTGGGCTATATACAGGGGGACTATATCTGCTGGGCTATATACAGGGGGGCTATATACAGGGGGACTATATCTACAGGGGGGCTATATACAGGGGGACTATATCTACAGGGGGGCTATATACAGGGGGACTATATCTACAGGGGGGCTATATACTGGAGTGGGCTGTCTATAGAGCACCATATACAGGGGTGGGCTATATAGTATATAGCCCCCTGTAGATATAGCCCACCCCTGTATATGGTGCTCCATAGATAGCCCACCCCTGTATATAGCCCCCCTGTAGATATAGTCGCCCTGTAGATATAGCCCAGCCCTGTAGATATATTCCCCCTGTATATAGCCCCCCTATGTATAGCCCACCCCTGTAGATATAGCCCCCCTGTGTATAGCCCAGCCCTGTAGATATGGTCCCCCTGTAGATATGGTCCCCCTGTAGATATGGTCCCCCTGTAGATATAGTCCCCCTGTAGATATAGTCCCCCTGTAGATATAGCCCACCCCTGTATATAGTCCCCCTGTAGATATAGCCCACTCCTGTATATAGTATCCCACAAATAGCTCCCCCTATAGTGCTCCACAGAAAGCCCACCCCTGTATATAGCCCCTTGTACATATAGTCCACCCCTGTATATAGTGCTCCACAGATAGCCCACCCTTGTATATAGTATATACAGGGGTGGGCTATCTGTGGAGCACTATATACAGGGGTGGACTATCTAGTGGAGCACTATATACAGGGGTGGACTATATGTACAGGGGGGCTATATACAGGGGTGGGCTATCTGTGAAACACTATATACAGCGGTGGACTATATGTGGAGCACTATATACAGGGGTGGGCTATATCTACGGGGGGGCTACATACATGGTTGGGCTATCTGTAGAGCTCTATATACTGGGGTGGGCTATATCTACAGGGGGCTATAAACAGGGGTGGGCTATCTGTAGAGCACTATAGGGGGAGTTATTTGTGGGACACTATATACAGGGGTGGGCTATATGGGGGCACTATCTACAGGGGGCTCTATGGCAGGCACTATCTACAGGGGGCACAGTGTGTGTGTGGGACACGGTGTATGGTGCTATTATAATTAGAGGTGCAGTGTATGGCGCTATTATATTTAGGGGCGTAGTGTGTGGTATAATGATAACTTTATATTTATTTATAGGTGCAGAAATGTTGGAAAAGTGAGAAGCTGAAGACATGTGAGCGGCAAACTGCAGAAATGGACCGGGAGACGTCATCATAGAGATCTGGACCAAATGGAGAAAAAGAACTAGAATCTGAGACGTCACCGGTGAGTCACTTAATGTAAATTTTTATTCTGCCTCTAATCAGTATTGTAGTCCCTGTATGATCTGCAGCGAGATGATAGGTGATATGATTATGATAGGATTTATTTTTTGTAAAACGACATCTCCCAGCATATCCTTACCATTGTTTGGGCCATGCTGGGAGCTGTAGTTTTACGCCGTACAAACCTATACGGCAGGGGTTGCACTAAATTGAGCTGTATTTGTGCTGGGGCTGTATATATGTAGTGAGCTTGGTTCTTGTGTTGTGTATAGAACCATATTGCTTGTGAAATATACAAATAATTTTATGCTCGCGTTACATAAAAAGAAATGACACGTCGATTGGTAGAGAAAACAAACACGGCGAGGGGGAAGGAGATGTTGGGAAGGAGGTTGGGGGGTCGCCAAACTGAATCTTTGCCCCGGGTTCTGGAGAACCTAGCTACGCCTCTGGGTTTAGGTAGCAGCCTATTGCTCCTAGTTAGGAAAGCAATCAAACATGTCCCAACGGACATTTAGTGCCGAAGAGGCATATTCATTTCTTGCCTCTGACACAGAGTCGTCGGATGGTGAGACTCTGTTTTATTTATCCACCTCCTCATCCAGTGATGAAGAAGAGGAACCTCCTAGGAGATGCCCCTTGACCACCAGTGCAGTTGAAGCCCCCGAGCGAAATGACCCCGCCGCAGTTCAAGCCCCCATTTGGACCCCCACACCAGACATTTATGAGCCCAAAATCCCAGAGTTAAAATTTAATACGGCAGGGCTCAGTGAAATGGGCTTTTTCAAGTTCTTCTTCACTGATGACTTTATAGATCTTATGGTCTCCCAGACAAATTTATATGTCCAACAGTATATTACTAAGAACCCTACATAATTTTATGCCCAATCCTACAGGTGGACCCCTGTAAATGTAGCAGAGTTGGGCAAGTTCTGGGGACTTCACTTGAACATGGGGCTTCTGAAAAAGCCATCCATTAGGACCTACTGGAGCATGGACATCTTATACCATACCCCCAATGTACCGTATGGCCATGTCCAGGATGCATTATGAGGCAATATTTCGCTTCTTAAATTATAAGAATAATGAGCAGTGCCCACCCCGAGATGACCCCAGTTTTGACCGTTTGTTCAAACTGAGACCCCTATTAGACCATTTCAGTGCTCGGTTTGCCCAAGCATACACCCCCGAGAAGTGTATTTATATTGATGAGTCCCTGGTACATTTTAAAGGGAGGCTTCAATTCCGCCAGTACCTGCCGAGTAAGAGGGCAAGGTATGGCGTAAAGATGTATAAGCTGTGCGAGAGTGCATCAGGGTATACCTACAAATTTAGGATGTATGAAGGGAAGGACAGCAGTATTCAGCCCCCAGAATGCCCCCCCTTACTGGGAATTAATGCAAAAATTGTGTGGGATTTGGTGCACCCACTGCTGGACCAGGGTTACCACCTCTACTTGGATAATTTTTATACCAGCGTCCCACTCTTCAAGTGCCTCGCTTCCAGAAGTCCTGCGGCATGCGGCACTGCTAGAACAAATCTGAGAGGCCTCCCTAAGACTCTGCTTGGGCAAACACTCAGAAGGGGTGAGAGCAGGGCACAATCTAGCAACAACATATTGTGTGTCAAGTACAAGGACAAGAGAGATGTCCTTGTATTAACAACAATACATGGCCACACCAGTACCCATGTACCTGTACGAGGTACCAGTATAGAGACCCCCAAACCAGACTCCATCCTGGACTACAATAGGTACATGGGAGGGGTTGACTTGTCAGATCAAGTCCTGAAGCCCTACAGCGCCATGCGGAAATCGAGGGTGTGGTATAAGAAGCTGCCCGTGCACATCATACAGATGGCATTGTACAATGCGTATGTGCTACGTCGATGTGCAGGCCAGAGGGGAACTTTCCTGGAATTTCAAGAGGTGATTATCAAGAACCTAATCTTTAGGACCAAGAATAGGGAGCATCCAGTACTTCCGGAAGCGAGGCCACACGCATCGTACCAGGGCAACACTTTCCAGGAGAAGTTCCCCAAGCTGGCAAGAAGGGAAAAAGTCAAAAGAGGTGCAGAGTCTGCTCAAAGAGGGGGATAAGGAGGTAAACAATATACGAATCTGACACGTGTCCCGAAAAACCAGGGCTCTGTATGAAAGATTGTTTTCGAATTTATCATACATTACTTAATTTTTAATTTACCCTGATACACTCCGCACAGCTTATGCCCCTCATCTTTCCCTTCTGAGCCCTGCCGTGTGCCCAGGCAGCTAATAACAGCCACATGTAGGGTATTGCCGTACCCGGGAGAACCCACATTACATCTTATGGTGTGTATATCTCCAGTGGCACATGCTGGGCACACTATATCGGGCACAGACATGCCATATATATATAGAAAATGGCAAATCTCACTCTGCCCCATCTGCTGCGCATTATCTTTTACACAGTACCTGTGGGGTCAAAAGGCTCACTACACCTCTAGATGAATCTCTTAAGGGGTGTAATTTTTAAAATGGGGTCACTTCTCAGGGGTTTCAACTGTACTGGTACCTCAGGGGCTTCTGCATACATGACTTAGCACCAGAAAAACTCCAGTAGGCCAAATGGTGGTCCTTTCCTTCTGAGCCCTCCCATGGGCCCAAACGGCAGTTTATCACCACAAATGGGGTATTGCCGCACCAAGGACAAATTGGGCAACAAAATGGGGTATTTTGTTTCTTGTGAAAATAAGAAATTTTGATAAAAAATGACATCTTATTGTTCTACACACAGGTATCCAGGCTACCAGGACTACTATTATGGGTAAGGCTATCTGAGTTATTAATGTTGGGAGTATTTTACTCTAGAAAACACCCTTTGGACACTTCTGTCCTTAACCCTTTCAAGACCGAGCTCATTTTGACCTTCATGACCAGCCCCATTTTCTCAAATCTGACATGTGTCTCTTTATGTGGTAATAACTCTGGAATGCTTTTGCCTATCCAAGCGATTCTGAGATTGTTTTCTCGTGACATATTGTACTTTATGTTAGTCGAAAAATTTGGTCAATAAATTCATTGCTTATTTGTGAAAAACACCAAAATTTAGAGAAAATTTGCAAAAATTATGATTTTTCTCATTTTAAATGTATCTGCTTGTAAAACAGATAGTAATACCACACAAAATAGTTACTATTTTATATATTCCATATGTCTACTTTATATTTGCATAGTTTTTAGAACATTATTTTATTTTTCTAGGACGTTACAACGTTTAGAACTTTAGCAGCAATTTCTCACATTTTCAAGAAAATTTCAAAAGCCATTTTTACAGGGACCAGTTCAGTTCTGAAGTGGCTTTGAGGGCCTTATGTACTAGATAGACCCCATAAATCACCCCATATTAAAAACTCACCCCTCAAAGTATTCAAAATAGCATTCAGAAAGTTTCTTAACCCATTAGGCGCTTCACAGGAATTAAAGCAAAGTAGAGGTGAAATTTACAAATGTTATTTTTTTTGCTGAAATTAATTTGTAATACATTTTTTTCTGTAACACAGAAGGTTTTACCCGAGAAATGCAACTTAATATTTATTGCCCAGATTCTGCAGTTTTTAGAAATATCCCACATGTGGCTCTAGTGTGATAATGGACTGAAATACCAGCCTCAGAAGCAAAGGAGCACCTAGTGGATTTTGGGGCCTCCTTTTTTTAGAATATATTTTAGGCACCATGTCAGGTTTGAAGAGGTCTTGTGGTGCCAAAACAGTGGAAATCCCCCAAAAGTGAGACGGTTTTGGAAACTGCACCCCTCAAGGAATTTATCTAGGGGTATAGTTAGCATCTTGACCCCACAGGTATTTTGCTATATTTATTGGAGTTTGTCTGTGAAAGTGAAAATCTACTTTTTTTCTGAAAAAATATATAAAAAATTTATATTTGCAAGGAATAAAGATTAAAAAGCACCCCAGAACTTGTAAAGCTACTTCTCCCGATTACGCCAATACCCCATATGTGGTACTAAACTGCTGTTTGGACCCACGGCAGAGCTCAGAATTGAAGGAGCGCCATTTGGATTTTGAAGCGCAGATTTTGCTGGATTGGTTTTCAGTTCCATGTCGCATTTGCAACGCCCTGGAGTAAGCAAAACCGTGGAATCCCCCCAAAATTGACCCCATTTTGAAGACTACACCCCTCAAGGAATTGTTCTAGGGGTATAGTTAGCATTTTGACCCCACAGTTTTTTTGCTGAATTTAGTGGAATTAGGCCGTGAAAATGAAAATCTACTTTTTTCTGAAAAAACATAGAAATGTTTAATTTTTACAATGAATAAAGGAGAAAAATGACCCCAAAATTTGTAAAGCAATTTGTCCTGATTACAGCAATACGCCATATGTTGTAATAAACTGCTGTTTGGACTCAGGAGGGAAGGAACAATATTTGGCTTTTGGAGCTCAAATTTAGCTGGAATGGTTTTCGGGTGTCATGTCGCATATGCAAAGCCCCTGAGGTACCAAAACAGTGGAAACCTCCCAAAAGTCCCTTTAGGGGACTGGAACGAGCGATCATGTGGTTGCTGGTACAATACACTGCAATACTAATGTATTGCAGTATAATGTCATTTTACAGGCTCCTGTAACAGCGCGATCACTGTTCCTGTCCGTTAGTCCCGGGTGTCAGCTGTAATATACAGCGGACACCTGCAGAATATGGAGCGTGCACAGCGCATGAGCCCGCTCCATAAATAACCCCTCGCACCACGACATGCTATTAAGTCGTGGTGCGCCAAGGCGTTAATACGCAGCGGATGGTGCAAAGTGAAAATTAACATTTTACACTGATGTGCCATTTTAATGCACAATATATTGTGCCCAGTTTGTGCCACTGAAGACAAATACCTCATACCATGTTGAGCGGGTTCTCCCGGATATAAAATGTCATATATGTGGACATAAGCTGGTGTTTGGGCACGCTGTGGGGCTCAGAAGGGAGGGAACGCCATTTGGCTTTTGGAGCACAGATTTTGCTTGGTAACTGTTCTGTTTGGGGTTTTGCTTGTATTTCAGTTTATAATGTGGGGGCATATGTAATCTGTGCGGAGAACATCAGGACATAATAAGAGGGTATAATAATGGTGTAAATAAATAATAATCCGCAGATATGTGGCCAGTGTCGCACTGATAAATGGCGCCCGATCTTATCCGCTTTTGGAACACTCTGCACATTTTGCATCGCCATATTCTGGGAGCCAGAACTTTTTTATTTTTTTCTCCAACGGAGCTGTGTGAGGGCTTATTTGTTGCGGGACAATCTGTGCTTTTCATTGGTACCATTTTAGGGTACATGTGATTTTTTTTAATCACTTTTTATTAGATTTTTTTGGAAGCAAAGTGACAAAGAAACATAAATTCTGACAATGTTTTTTGAATTTTTTTTTTTATAGTATTCACCGTGCGGTATAAATGACATTTTACTTTATTCTGCGGGTCGGTACGATTACGGCGATACCATATGTATATAGGTATTTTATGTTTTGTGGCGATTGCGCAATAAAATCACTTTGATAAAATTATTTATTTTCTGTGTCCCCATATTTTGAGAGCCATAACGTTTTAATTTTTCCGTCAAAAAAGCGGTGTAAGGGCTTGTTTTTTTTTTTTGTGGGACGGGTTGTAGTTTTTATTGGTACTATTTTGGGGTACATGCGACTTTTTGATCACTTTTTATTCTTTATTTTGGGAGGGTTGATGACCAAAAAAAAGTGATTCTGACTGTTTTTTAATTATTTTTTTTGCGGTGTTCACCGTGCGGGAAAAATAATATTATAGTTTTATAGTTTGGGTCGTTACGAACGCGGTGATACCAAATATGTGTACTTTAACATTTTCATTTTTTTCCTATAATAAAAGACTTATTATAGGAAAAAAAGCATTCTTTTTTTTTGTAACTTTTATAACTTGTTTTTACACTTTTATAAAACTTTTTTATTACTTTATTTTTTACTTTTTACTTGTTTTACTTGAAGACTGGCAGCACTGATCGCTGCTATAATACATTACACTACCTAAGTAGTGTAATGTATTATAAACTGTCAGTGTGACGCTGAGAGTCACACTGACAGGAAGCTTATGAGGACCGGCCTCAGGCTGGTTCTCATAGGCTGCCGTGCATGGCAGACCCAGGGGCCGTTATATGGCCCCCAGTTCTGCCTTATAACCGACTGCAGCACCAGCAATCGGTCCCCGGGAAAGTTTGTTGTAGCAACAAACTTTCCAGTTTGTTATAGCAACAAACTTTCCAGTTCGTTACTACAACACACTTTCCCTGCGATCACATGACCGGGACCTGAACTAATCAGGTCCCGATCATATCTCCGGGACCAGAGGCAGGTGATAACAGCGAGATCCGGGTGTCAGCGCTACTCTGAGACACCCGGATCGCGCTTTTAACACCCACCGTGAATTCACGTCGGCACTGCACAGAGCCCAGCAAATGCCGACGTGAATATACAGTGGGCGGTCGGGAAGCGGTTAACAAAACAGCTCACACTCAAACAACAAACGTTATATACGATAGCACACTGCCCTATTCATATGTCCTTAATATAAGGACTTTAAACACACCATACACTTGGTTTTCCTACTTACCTGTGTTCATATCATATAGAGTCTCTCCACTCATGTACCTTTTTAACATGTATGTTTTTATATGTATTTAATAAAATTTGTTATTCTTTTCATATATACTTGGCTCTATACTCTGTTTCTTGTGTGTGTATAGGGTTTAAGTAGAGTATAACAGAGAGAGTTCCCAGCATTATCATTCCCTTACCCCCCTACAACATTACGAATTATATTCACTTGGGACTGGTGTTGTTTTATTAAATTTCTTTTGATTCTCTTGATTTTTTTTGCTGTTTTTGACATTCCACTATGTTCTGCATAAAGCTTAGTGTCAGCTGTACTGTGACTTCTTTATCATAACGGAGCCATACCAGGCCCTTATACACCCTATATGCTTCCCCAATAGAATCCATAAAACATAAAAGGGCCGAGCAGTGCTCCGGGGTCTTTTGGCAAATCACTCTAGCTAGAATCGCAAATGAAAACGTTCACCATATTAACCAATTGGTAAACATTTGCGGAATCAGGAGATAACGGCTTTTGTCCTCCTCCTTCTTTTATGCTCTAGCCCCTCTTCCCCTACATAATTCAGGGGGGAACGGACATGTAATCAAATAGACCACACCAGCCGTTTTGCAGTTCACGAAATCTTGGATATCATACTCAACCTTGGTGGTTACACTTTGGAATTTTCTCCCACTTTGGATAAAATCACAAGCCCTACAACTACCACATCTATATGTACCCGGTATCTGCCTATCCAACCAAGTACCTTTTTGTGTTAAAGGATCAAAACAACTCTGCATCACCCTGTCCCTAATATTTTTGCCTCTACGAAACGTGACTGAAGGCCATTGGGTTATCTGATCAGCCAAGTCTACATCGGCACCTAGGTTACGCCAGTACCTCTTGAGTATTTCCATGATCTCAGATTGTTTGGAGTCAAAAGTACCTATTACTTTTTGGAGTCAAAAGTACCATTACTACTGTTACACCAATGTTCAAACGCTGATTCCATATTTTGATATCGTTGATATATATCCAGTCATATAGGGTTCGCAAACGAATCAGGACTTGGAGTATCTTGTTTAATACGTTTTTAAATACACGGTTGGGATTTTCACAGTGGTGATTGTACCTCTGTTTTTAGATAGCTATGAAATAAAGGTTATACATTTTACTCATTTATCACTTCAGTGAATTTGCAATATATTATTATATTATATTATATAATATAAATTTCTGTATAATAATGATACAACAGTAAACTGGAGATGACCGTCCAACACTGCGAATTTAACCCCTTAATGACAATACGCCTTTTCACGGTGGTCATTAAAGGGGTTCTCTGGAAAAAACTTTATGGTCTCATCAAGAGATGAGCGAACTTTTCAAAAGTTCGGTTCGGCTAGTTCGCCGAATTTCACAAAAAAGTTTGATTCGGACTGAACTAGTTCGGACCGAACCTGTCACTTCCGTGCGCCGAGAATGCTACTGTCCAGGGTGCTGATAGAGTTAATGGGCTGCACTAACTCTTTCAGCAACCTTGACAGTACATGCTCGGCGCGCGGAAAATACAATTTAAATGTAATAAAAAAATAAAAATTATACGTTCGTACTTACTTTCCTCCTGTCCGGCCTCCAGCGATGACGTTTCATCCCTTTCGCCGCTGCAGCCAATCACAGGCTGTAGTGGCGGTCACGCACGTCAGGATGACGCTTCATCCCACGTGACCGCCTCTGCAGCCAATCACAGGCTGCAGCGGCGACATGGATGAAACGTCATCGCTGGAGGCCGGACAGGAGGAAAGTAAGTATGAACGTATTATTATTTTTTTTGGGCATGTATGTATGTTGTCATGTATGTATGTATGTATGTGTGTATATATGTGCATGTATGTATGTTGTCATGTATGTATGTATGTATGTATGTATATATGTGCATGTATGTTTGCATGTATGTTGGCATGTATGTATATATGTACATGTGTGTATGTATATTTGCATGTATATATTTGCATGTATGTATGTATGTATGTATGTTGTCATGTATGTATGTATGTATGTATGTTTGCATGTATGTATGTATGTATGTTGGCATGCATGTATATATGTGCATGTATTTTTGCATGTATATATTTGCATGTATGTATGTATGTATGTTTGCATTTTATGTATGTTTGCATTTTATGTATGTTTGCATGTATGTATGTATGTATGTTTGCATGTATGTATGTATGTATGTTGAAAGAGAAACACCTCCAGCTCACCTTTGTTGCAAATGTGGTTTTTGGGATGATCGTGCACGGATCCTCGTGTCGGCACACAGTAGATAGACGAGACTAGGAAAAAAAGGGTTTGGATCCAGCACAGAAGATTTGATAAAATGGAAAGAAAAATTTCCGAGTTTAATGGGCCAGTCCGTTTGGCAAGTTAAAATCAGGAATGAGGAGCACAGCGTGACATCCTGATAGTGTAAGGAAGAAAGTGATAGTGGTAAATGAAAAGCCTACGCGTTTCAGACGCTGCGAGCGTCCTTAATCATGGCTGAAGCTAGCTGACTGTGATAGATGGCTGCCATATATACTCTAGTACACATATGTTTGTCGTTGACACTAATTAAAGTCTGCATGTGTTCACCCCGTAGTACTTTCAGTATGTTGACATAATTATAAAGTATGGATACGTAATCAACACTGTGTATTAGGAGGAGTTTAATATAATACGGGCTGATAGGGTATTAGTATGTTAATATATTGGTTTGGAAAAGATTTATTATATTATATAACAGTCGTATTCATTGAAACTATCGTATTGGAACACATCCGGTTCAGTGGTTCATTCGTTGTTGTGCTTGCGTTCCATAGAGTATGGTAACGCTGAACCGCACAGCCGGAAGTGGCATCCCGACGCTGGAGACCGAAAAGGAAACAGTACAGTCCGATCGTAAGTATAAGACCTATGTGTTTTGCGAACTATATATGTACTGTAAACTAAGTTAGGTTTGTGCCTGAAAGATTAGCTTAATTATGTGGGTACGAGGGATCAGGTTCTCTATTTGTTCTGAGATACATCCTTTTGAGTGTTGTATTTGTATATCTAGGTAAGGACTTGTCGGCAGAGATAACTTGAATTTGGCATGAAGATTACTTAGGTAGATGAAATCTCTAGAGAAAATGGGACCTAGCTTATTATAGACAGTCAGCTACTAGGTATAGTTAGACGGATAAGAAAGTAAAAACGACTCCATTATATGGAGATGGATGAGAACGGAAAGAAATTGTTTGAGTGACAGAAATCTAATGGATGATCTTATATTGTACTAAGTGACTTTAAAAGATGTTGCTGTGTAATAAACATATGACATACACGCACCATCATTAAAAACATATGTAAACCTTGACGATGAGAAAAATATAATCCAATTATGTAGATGCTCAGTAGAGTTCACCTAATTATAGCTGGTGATTACGTAAGAATGGTTCATAAGTACCAGTTAGTTTTTTGCTTGATAACTCAAGAAGGTATGTATTTTTATTTTTAATTTTTTTTATATTTTTTAATATTTTTTAGAGGCGGAGCCTGTACTTGTAAAGTGGCCTTGTTCTGTAATCCTGGAATATTATGATGTTCAACTTCATGATATAGGTGTTATAGGACTTTACCTTGAGACAGTTACAGATGTGAACCTGGAATGTTACGATGTTTAGCTTCATAATATAGATGTTATGGGATTTTAACTTGAGACATTTACAGATGTTTTTAGTAGTGGAGATTTAAACTTTATAGTATGGAAGTTATAAAACCTTTGACATGAAACAATTATGTGTGTTTTAATAGTGAAGATTTAAATCATGTCTTATGTTAAGGCCATTGGGAAACCGTGTGTTCAATTTGAAAATCCAGTGGGCTTCACGTTGGTAGATTTTGTATTGTAAGTCCCCCCCTCTTTTAGGTAGGTGAATTTTTTCGATAGCTTGACATTGGAAGAAATTGGTTGTCCTGTTATGTTGGTAAATAAAGTGTTTAGCTGCGTTAGACACGTTAACGATATTAGAATTACGGATATAACTTAGGTGTTCCAGTATTCTAGTTTTAAATGTTCTGCTGGTGCAGCCTACATATTTTAGTTTGCATTCCGTACACTCAATAATATAGATAACTGCATTTGAGTTGCAATTGATGTAGTTTTGCACTACAAATGTCAGTGTGTTATCAGCATTAGAAAAGTTTTTGCTAGGATACACGTATGTACAAGTTTTGCATGGGTGTTGCCCGCATTTAAAGAAACCCTTACTTTCTAACCACGTGGATTTGGAGTTATTGGGTGAAAACAATGAGGGAGAAAGTGAGCTACCGAGAGATGGAGCCTTGCGAGCAACAATTCTGCTCGCAAGGCTCCATCTCTCGGTAGCTCACTTTCTCCCTCATTGTTTTCACCCAATAACTCCAAATCCACGTGGTTAGAAAGTAAGGGTTTCTTTAAATGCGGGCAACACCCATGCAAAACTTGTACATACGTGTATCCTAGCAAAAACTTTTCTAATGCTGATAACACACTGACATTTGTAGTGCAAAACTACATCAATTGCAACTCAAATGCAGTTATCTATATTATTGAGTGTACGGAATGCAAACTAAAATATGTAGGCTGCACCAGCAGAACATTTAAAACTAGAATACTGGAACACCTAAGTTATATCCGTAATTCTAATATCGTTAACGTGTCTAACGCAGCTAAACACTTTATTTACCAACATAACAGGACAACCAATTTCTTCCAATGTCAAGCTATCGAAAAAATTCACCTACCTAAAAGAGGGGGGGACTTACAATACAAAATCTACCAACGTGAAGCCCACTGGATTTTCAAATTGAACACACGGTTTCCCAATGGCCTTAACATAAGACATGATTTAAATCTTCACTATTAAAACACACATAATTGTTTCATGTCAAAGGTTTTATAACTTCCATACTATAAAGTTTAAATCTCCACTACTAAAAACATCTGTAAATGTCTCAAGTTAAAATCCCATAACATCTATATTATGAAGCTAAACATCGTAACATTCCAGGTTCACATCTGTAACTGTCTCAAGGTAAAGTCCTATAACACCTATATCATGAAGTTGAACATCATAATATTCCAGGATTACAGAACAAGGCCACTTTACAAGTACAGGCTCCGCCTCTAAAAAATATTAAAAAATATAAAAAAAATTAAAAATAAAAATACATACCTTCTTGAGTTATCAAGCAAAAAACTAACTGGTACTTATGAACCATTCTTACGTAATCACCAGCTATAATTAGGTGAACTCTACTGAGCATCTACATAATTGGATTATATTTTTCTCATCGTCAAGGTTTACATATGTTTTTAATGATGGTGCGTGTATGTCATATGTTTATTACACAGCAACATCTTTTAAAGTCACTTAGTACAATATAAGATCATCCATTAGATTTCTGTCACTCAAACAATTTCTTTCCGTTCTCATCCATC
Organism: Rhinoderma darwinii; assembly: GCF_050947455.1. NCBI lineage: Eukaryota > Metazoa > Chordata > Amphibia > Anura > Rhinodermatidae > Rhinoderma > Rhinoderma darwinii. Next base: position 31,598,822 of record NC_134688.1, read on the forward strand.
TCCATATAATGGAGTCGTTTTTACTTTCTTATCCGTCTAACTATACCTAGTAGCTGACTGTCTATAATAAGCTAGGTCCCATTTTCTCTAGAGATTTCATCTACCTAAGTAATCTTCATGCCAAATTCAAGTTATCTCTGCCGACAAGTCCTTACCTAGATATACAAATACAACACTCAAAAGGATGTATCTCAGAACAAATAGAGAACCTGATCCCTCGTACCCACATAATTAAGCTAATCTTTCAGGCACAAACCTAACTTAGTTTACAGTACATATATAGTTCGCAAAACACATAGGTCTTATACTTACGATCGGACTGTACTGTTTCCTTTTCGGTCTCCAGCGTCGGGATGCCACTTCCGGCTGTGCGGTTCAGCGTTACCATACTCTATGGAACGCAAGCACAACAACGAATGAACCACTGAACCGGATGTGTTCCAATACGATAGTTTCAATGAATACGACTGTTATATAATATAATAAATCTTTTCCAAACCAATATATTAACATACTAATACCCTATCAGCCCGTATTATATTAAACTCCTCCTAATACACAGTGTTGATTACGTATCCATACTTTATAATTATGTCAACATACTGAAAGTACTACGGGGTGAACACATGCAGACTTTAATTAGTGTCAACGACAAACATATGTGTACTAGAGTATATATGGCAGCCATCTATCACAGTCAGCTAGCTTCAGCCATGATTAAGGACGCTCGCAGCGTCTGAAACGCGTAGGCTTTTCATTTACCACTATCACTTTCTTCCTTACACTATCAGGATGTCACGCTGTGCTCCTCATTCCTGATTTTAACTTGCCAAACGGACTGGCCCATTAAACTCGGAAATTTTTCTTTCCATTTTATCAAATCTTCTGTGCTGGATCCAAACCCATTTTTTCCTAGTCTCTTATGTATGTATGTTGTTATGTATGTATGTATGTTTGCATGTATGTATGTATGTATGTTGTCATGTGCATGTATGTTTGCATGTATGTATATATGTGCATGTTTGTATGTATATTTGCATGTATATATTTGCATGTATGTATGTATGTATGTATGTTGTCATGTATGTATGTATGTATGTATGTTTGCATGTTTTTATTTTTGCATGTATGTTTGCATGTATGTTTATATATATGTGCATGTATGTAATTATGTTTGCATGTATTTATGTTTGCATGTATATTTGTGCATGCTTGTATATATGTATGTATGTATCTTTGCATGTTTGTATGTATGTATGTTTTAATGTGTGTGTGTATGCATGTATGTATGATAGTTTGCATGTATGTATGTATATATGTGTGTATGTTTGCATGTATATATGTATGTATGTTTGTATATATGTATGTATGTATGTTTGCATTTATGTTTGTTTGTATATATGTCTGTATGGCCATGTATGATACTGTCTGCTGGCGCCCTGTATCTAAGTCAACTTCGCGGCAGGCTTCTATACATGGTATAACAGTCAGTATCACACATTAAACTGAATCTAAGCCTACGACATGTTTTATTTCATTTTTTTTTTTACAGGTTTGGTGTTTGGACTACGTCGGTTTCGAGGACTACTTCGATGACAGTTTTTTTTTCTACAATAAAATGGTTAATGAGGGTTGTGTTGGGGGTGCTTTATTTCAATAAAATATTTTATCTATATCTTTGTCTTTTTCTTTTCAAATTTTATTACTATCACTTTAGTAATGGCCGCTGTCTGAGTGACAACATCCATTACTAAGGCGAGGCTTAGTGTTAGCCGGTGCAGAGGCTAACACTAACCACCATTACTACCCCGGTACCCACCACCACCAGGGGTGCCGGGAAGAGCCAGGTACGATCCAGTACCCGACCATCTGTTGTGATGGTCGGGCTCTGGGGCGGCCACAGGCTGGTATTATGAGGCTGGGAAGGGGCAAAAACAGTGGACCTTCCCACCCTTGTAATGCTAGGCTGCTGCTGTGTTGTATCTGGCTGGTTATAAAAGTGGGGGGGACCCCACGTCATTTTTTTAAATTATTTATTTATTTTTAATTTTTTTTTAAAAATACATGGGGTTCCACCCAATTTATCATAACCAGCCACATACAACACAGTGTTATTAGCCTGGGAATGGACAAAACCAGTGGCCCTTCCCACCCATGTAATGCCAGACTGCTACGGCCTTGTATATGGCTGGTTATTAAAAATGTGGGGGACCCAACGTCTACTGTTAAATTTGTTAAATTCAAAAAAAAAAAACTACGTGGGGGTCCCCCCCATTTTTATAACCAGCCCGATACAACACAGCAGCAGCAGCCTAGCATTACAAGGGTGGGAAGGTCCACTGTTTTTGGCCCTTCCCAGCCTCATAATACCAGCCTACGGCCGCCCCAGTACCCGACCATCACAACAGATGGTCGGGTACTGGATCGTACCAAGCTCTTCCCGGCACCCCTGGTGGTGGTGGGTACCGGGGTAATAATGGGTGGTTAGTGCTAGCCTCTGCACCGGCTAACACGAAGTACCGCCTTAATAATGGACGCTGTCAATCAGCCAACTGCCATTATCTAGGCACTAATAAAGTTTAAAAAAAACCACAAAGACAATTCTTTTTTATTGAAATAAGAAATCCCCAACAAAACCCTCGTTAACCATTTTATTAAAATTTGAAAAAACGTAGATCTACGCAGTAGTCCAACGAATCGAAGATGTAGTCCAATCGGTACATCAAAATCTGCAACAACATAAAAAAACAGTTATCAATGTGAACAATACCAATACTTCTACTCTCCTACACACATATATACACGCACACACAAACAAACAAACAAACAAACAAACAAACAACCATACACAAACACACACACACAAACACACATATACACACATATAAACAAACACCCATATATCCACAAACACACACACATAAACACACACCCATATACACAAACACACACATATACAAAAACACACACACACAAACATCTACACACAAACATATACACAAATACACCCATATATACACACACATATACACAAACACATATACACAAACACACCCATATATACATAAACACACACCCATATACACACATATACACAAACACACACAAAAACACACACAAACATCTACACACAAACATATACACATACACCCATATATACACACACATATACACAAACATATACAAAAACACATATACACAAACACACCCATATATACACAAAGACACATAAACACACATATACACAAACACACATATAAAAACAAAAACAGACAAAGACACATACCCAAACACACACACTGTTTCTTTTAAATGCTGCTGTGGAACCCGCTCGATCCACTATATAAGGCTGCGCTATAGTGCAGCATTTAAAAGAAACAGGATCCTGACCTGTCCATAGAGTTTAAGGCAGCACAGAGTATTTCAGGAGATGAGCGTGCAGATTCAGTGCTGCTGTGAACTCTGCTCTTACCATTACGTAGCTCTCAGTCTGTTACCTCTCCTCCACTCCTGTCCTCAAGAACACCTTCACATGATTGGCAAGTCACCACGTAATGCTAAGAGCAGAGTTCACAGCAGCACAGAGTATTTCAGGAGATGAGCGTGCGGATCTTGTGCGGGGTGGTGACTTGCCAATCTTGTGAAGGTGTTATTGAGGACAGGAGTGGAGGAGAGGTAACAGACTGAGCTACGTAATGGTAAGAGCAGAGTTCACAGCAGCACAGAATCTGCACGCTCCTCTCCTGAAATATTCTGTGCTGCTGTGAACTCTGCTCTTACCATTACGTAGCTCTCAGTCTGTTACCTCTCCTCCACTCCAGTCCTCAAGAACACCTTCACATGATTGGCAAGTCACCACCGCGCACAAGAGCCGCACGCTCATCTCCTGAAATACTCTGTGCTGCTGTGAACTCTGCTCTTACCATTACGTGGTGACTTGCCAATCATGTGAAGGTGTTCTTGAGGACAGGAGTGGAGGAGAGGTAACAGACTGAGAGCTACGTAATGGTAAGAGCAGAGTTCACAGCAGCACTGAATCTGCACGCTCATCTCCTGAAATACTCTGTGCTGCCTTAAACTCTGTGGACAGGTCAGGATCCTGTTTCTTTTAAATGCTGCACTGTAGCGCAGCCTTATATAGTGGATCGAGCGGGTTCCCTAGCAGCATTTAAAAGAAACAGGATCCTGACCTGTCCACAGAGTTTAAGGCAGCACAGAGTATTTCAGGAGATGAGCACGGCCGGCCACAGGCAGCCGGTTGTTTTTCCAAGCCGTACTCCCATTATGCACACGACCGTAAAAACACCCGTTATTGCGGGTCGTGATTACGACCCGCAATAATGGGCTCATAGACTTCTGTTACCCACGGATACCTTCCCGTTTTCTCACGGGAAGGTGCCCGTGCCGTTAAAAAAATAGAACATGTTCTATTTTTCTATTTTACGGGCCGTGCTGCTATAATTAGGATATGTTCACACGACAACGTCCGTAACGGCTGAAATTACGGGGATCTTTCTGCCTGAAAACATCCGCGTAATTTCAGCCGTAACGGCATGTGCAGGCACTTGAACGCCGCGTCCATTACGGACGTAATTGGCGCTGCTATTCATTGGAGTCAATGAATAACGGCTCCAATTACGGCCAAAGAAGTGACCGGTCACTTCTTTGACGCGGGCGTCTATTTACGCGCCGTCATTTGACAGCGGCGCGTAAATATACGCATCGTGTGAACAGACAAACGTCTGCCCATTGCTTTCAATGGGCAGATGTTTGTCAACGCTATCGAGGCGCTATTTTCGGGCGTAACTCGGGGCAAAAACGCCCGAATTACGTCCGTAATTAGTGCGTAATGGACGCGGCGTTCAAGCGCCTGCACATGCCGTAACGGCTGAAATTACGGGGATGTTTTCAGGCGGAAACATCCCCGTAATTTCAGCCGTAACGGACGCAAAAGCGGCCGGCTGCCCGTGGCCGGCCGTGCTCGTAATTACGAGTCGTAATTACGAGCACGGCCCGTAAAATAAAAAAATAGAACATGTTCTATCTTTTTAACGGCACGGGCATCTTCCCGTGAGAAAACGGGAAGGTACCCGTGGCTAACAGAAGTCTATGGGCACGCTATTTCTGGTCGTAATTACGACCGTTTTTACGGTCGTGTGCATGAGGCCCCGTAATGACGGGTGGCTACATGTGTGCACCCGTCATTACGGCCGCGTTGCTAGGCGACGTCAGTAAATAGTCACTCTCCAGGGTGCTGAAAGAGTTAACTGATCGGCAGTAACTGTTTCAGCACCCTGGACAGTGACTACCGATCACAATATAGAGTAACCTGTAAAAAAAAAAAGACGTTCATACTTACCGGGAACTCCCTGCTTCCTCCAGTCCGGTCTCCCGGCCGTTGCCTTGGTGACGCGTCCCTCGCGACATCCGGCCCGACATTCCTTGATGACGATGCAGCCCTCTGCAGCCAATCACAGGCTGCCGCGTCAGAAAAGAAGGTCGGACTGGAGGAAGAAGAGGGACTCGTCCGCAAGACAACGACCAGGTAGTATGAAATGCTTTTTATTTTATTTTTAATCAGCAGCCTCTTTTCTCTATCAGTGATTTATAGAGATAAGTGGCTGCCGATTTGTATAATATTTTTGACCGGGTTCGGTCAAAACGGGTTCGGCCGAACCAGGTGAAGTTCGGATTCGCTGCGAACCGAACTTTTCCGGAAGTTCGGACCGAAACCGGGTTCGGTTGTCCCTGTTCGCTCATCTCTAGTCTCATGTTTACTTGATAAAGTGGTTCTGTTTCCACTAAATGCGTTGTACCTCAAGAAACCCTCTATCTCTCATTTTTATGTATGTTTTATTATGATCTATTGTTTTAGACAATTAATTATATATATATTTTTTCTCAAAAAAGTATTGCGCCTGCATGGTGTCTCTTTTTTACAGTGGATCCCACCTGGTTCCCACTGTTTTTATCTACCTGCTCTTACTGAAGATGTCCTCAAAACTGGCTTAAGAGATGGTAGATCGGAGAGTGACTGAGGCAGTGGAGGCAAAACAGGGCGGACCTGTTGCAGGCAGTGGCTAAGGCATCTTGGCCCCCATTGGGGGACCTCTCCAGAACTCCAGTGAAGGACCTGGGCATGTAGACGAAGCCAAGGCAGACCCAGCAGAACCGGGTTGATGGCTTTAGGCAGGACGAGGAAGTTGATCTGTTCTGAGTGAAGGACTCCGATTTGTAACGTAAGTGGTTTCATGATAGCCACAATAGGATCGGGCAATGGTAGTCCATTTACAGAAGCAACAGCAAGGGATCTCTCTAGAAGAACTGTGGGTAGATGTAGTCGGTTTACTAAATCCTGCTGGATGAAATCTGCAGTTGCCCTGGAGTCAAAATAGGCAGAGGAGAAGTGTGATGTCTCTCCCGAGATGATGGTCACAGGAATAGATAATTTGGAAGAGGTTTTGATGTTTGGCATCATCCCACCTAGAGTTGCCTCTCTAGGAGCTGGAGTTTCCCGGCTTTTGTGGACATTGGCGCACGACCTGAAGACCTGAAGAGCGTCAGCGCTGTTTCTCCTGCTTGGACAACTTGACTCTGTCTACCTGCATTGGTTCCTCAGGTAGAGCAACAAGAGGGGGCAGTAGTGGTCTCTGGAACGAGGGTGCTAATCTGTGAAAACGTCTCTCCACCGAACCTCCTCATCGCGTTCCTGGATCCTCATGTTGACCCGGGTAGCCAACAGGATATGGGCATCCAAGGTCGCGGGCTGCCAGCTCGTCCATGGTGTGTGAGGACAGTACATGCCATAGGTCGCCACCAATGCTTCATTGTTCCATGCCAACTCTGCTGCCAGGGTACGGAAGGAGATGGTATACTCTCCTGCTGTGGACCCCCTTGCTTGAGGGTTAGCAGAGTGGCTGCTGCTAAGGATGTTCGACGCGGCTTCTTGAACACGTCACAAAAAGTCTGTAAGAACAGGGCTAAGTCCGAAAATTTGGGCCCCTGTCATTCCAGGATGGGGTTCGCCCATCCGAGGGACTTGCCAGCACGCAGTCATAGCGAGGAAAAAGAGGCAGTGCAACTGTGGATCCGGAAAACAGACAGTAGGAGTATTAGGCAGTGGAACGGCAGCAGTCTCTGGGGAAGGAACAGGGAGTTCATCCAGTCGGGCGATGATGGAGTTTACAGCCACGAGGAGTTGATCCTGACGTGCATATAGATACAATATATACTATTGGGGTCCACCCCTTAGTAATTGCTGACGTGCATATAGGTCACGCATATACGTCTGTATGACCTGAACTGTGGTCTTAGGCTGGCCAGCGGGTTCCATGGTCTGAGCGTACTGTCACAATCTAGGGAACATATGTAGCTGACTTTAGCTTGACTAATAACGCATTAAATACACAGTGGAAAGATCCCTTATCTTGACCTTTTCAATGACTTCTCAATGGTTATTTTTGTGTGATATCACGCTGTAACAAGTTATTAGAGTCAAGTTAAAGATGGCTACATCCGTATGTGGACCCACTAGGCCGTGGGCTCCGGCTCAGATAGGGCTAGGTGTGGCAGGTTGCGCCAGACAAAGCAGATGGCACCAGGAATGGTAGATGACTCACAGACGTGGCATATCCAGCCGGCGGTACCACACGACTCTGATAAAAGGCAGGCACAGTTAGGAAACAGCAAGGGATACAGGAAAGAGGATGCAGGGAACGGGAACTCTGAGATCAAGCAGGAAAATACTAAGGGACCCTTTGAAATACAAACATGGGAAAAGTACAAATAACGCTCAAGCAAGGAGTGGAAGGGCAGAGACCTTTTTATAATCCAGGGTGCACTGGGGTAGGATAGCAAACTTTTAGGAAGTGCGCACGCTGGCCCTTTAAGGCACTCCTCGCACACTCCAGGAAGGAAAGGCCGCGCCAGCCGTGGTCTCTGGGGAGGTGGCCAGGAAGTTGCGGTCGCGGCCGTTCATCACAGGGTGAGCGACAGAGGTCCGCAGTCATAACACTGAGATTTTTTTTGGTGTTGTATATATGTACTGAGCAGTGGCGTAACTACCGCCGTAGCAGCCGTAGCGGCTGCTACGGGGCCGCGGCATGAGGGGGCCCATGTCGCCCGCCGGCACGGGCCCCCACCATGGCCGGAGGCTCCGCTGGCAGCCGCTATGGCTGCTACAGCGGGACGCCACTGAACACTACGGCAGAGCAGGGAGGTATCTCCCCGCTCTGCCATTAACTGGTTCCCGACCGCTGACTGTATTTTTATGGCCAGCGGTCAGGGTCCTTAAAACCCGAGCCATAGACTTTTTACGACTCCGGTTTTAACTTACTGCCCGCGCGATCGGGCTGCTGAATGTCGGGTCTCCGGCTGTCAGTGACTGCCGGGGACCCTGAGGAGAGGATAGAAGCAGCTTTCGCTGCCAGCGATCACACATGTATCCCCTATCCTGTGGATAGGGGATACATGTATTTTGTAGGACACACTGTAGGACGCATTTTTTTGGGAGGCGGGACGCTGTATGGCGTTCCCTACAGGGGGGGGGGAACGCTGTATGGCATTCCCTACAGGGGGGGGCTGTATGGCGTTCCCTACAGGGGGGGCTGTATGGCGTTCCCTACAGGGGGGCTCTATGGCGTTCTCTACATGGGGGATGTATGGCGTTCCCTACAGGGGGGGCTGTATGGCGTTCTCTACAGTGGGGGCTGTATGGCGTTCTCTACTAGGGGGGCTGTATGGCGTTCTCTACAGGGGGGCTGTATGGCGTTCTCTGCAGGGAGACTGTATGGCATTCTCTACAGGAGGGCTGTATGGCGTTCTCTACAGGGAGGGGTGTATGGCGTTAGCACTGTCCAATAAATATACAGTAAACAGAAGAAAATACGGTCCAGCAATCCTCATGACAATGTGATGACTTTATTAGAAAAACATTTTATAAACCACACGGCATGTTGAAGTGATGATACAAGACTGCTTACGCGCTTCGAAAGCCAACTACATTCTTCGCAAATGTACGCCATCTCCTCCAAACAGTCAATTACATCAGAAGTCCAGTTCCTTGTGCTGCATGGCTCGTGGACGCCCTATCCGTGGCGATATCCGTGTCCTTTCCACTGCTTCTCACTTGAGTCCTGTAGGCACAAAAAACATTCTGCAAGTATCCATTGTCATCCGTGCCTGCAGATTCTGCTTTAATGATGCAACTCACTCAACTCCTTGTCTATTTCATCGTTTACTGATGCCTCTTTTAGATGCGACAGATGTATTTTTTTTATACTTACCAGCCTGCTTCACAGGCACCATCCCTTTTTATTGGCACCTGATCAATAAGGGGGTCCTGCTCCACCACCATAACACTGCAATACTAAACAAAATCTTCCATAGACATCACGAAAACTAGACAAGCCTTTCCTGCCTTATGTTTCCCAACATTTCCTGGGACAAGTGTGTGTAGGTAGAAATCAACAAACATGTTTCCTGGCCCCAAACTTTACCCCCTCTTTCCAGTAAAGGATTGGCTTTCGGTATCACGCCTCCTCGCTTTTACCTTTTTACTTTATCCTGCGTAAACATTTTTTTCAGCATCTTAAACGTCTTGCCCATTAGCCCATCTATCCCCAACATCAGACCACTTATTATCATCTGACAGATCAGAATCAGACTCAACCAGCTACTGTTGCCTTCTTCTGCTTCTCTTTACATCGAGATGCGCTGCTCCTGTAATTCCAAACATTGTGCCAGTACCCCGTGTTCTAAACATTTTGGCAACCCCAAGGTGTCCCTCTCCCATGTTGAGATTATAAGGCCCCACTGGAATATTGCTGCCTTCATCGACCCTGGATCCCTGCGCAAGGATCCTGGCACTTGGCCCATCATGAGGATACCTGCCTTGCTTCCTTGATGCCATTTGCTCCAAACAATCCAGTACACCCCAAGTCCAGGTCCTTGTGCTGCATGATTTGTGGGGGCTCTATACGTGGCAATATCCTGGCACCTTCCATTGCTTTCCGCTTGAGTGATGTAAATATAAAAACATTCTGCCAGTATCCATTATCACCTATGCCTGCAGATTATGACTGTGTAATGAAACTCACTTAAGTCCTTGTCTATTGCATCCAGGCCTTGACACATCGCAAATGTTCTTGGCAGACCAGAGCTGTCTAAAATCCCCCTACACTCCCTCACCCAATTACCTTACACCTACGTTCAGTCCCAAACCGAGCCATGTGGCCAGCATTTTGGACAAAGATACCCCTAACTTACATTATGCCTATTCCTACCAACTATCCAAGGTTCCCCACTGCTACGCCTTTCTTGGCATTTTGCCCGCTCATTACTTTTTCAATGTACAGAGCTACTGGTGGATACTGTATATAGTAACTAATGATGGACATACCGCATATAGATGAAATATTACTTCAGAGAGTCCCCCTGGCAGCAGGCAGCCGATCTCAAGAAATTCTGGAACAAAAAGTATAAATTGTGAAGATATTATGACGTGCGCTTAGTATGGTTCATCATATCAACAAATATATGTTCAGCCTATTGAAAACATCAGGGAGATTGTTTCCACAGTCTTGTCATGTGTCTCTATAGGAACATTCTGGGTGACATCACATTATAGAATTTCTATAGGTTGTTATTTGCTATAATACTTACATATATACAGTGTATGTCCTAGCATGTCGGCTGTCACTGGTGCCACATATTCAGATGTTATAAATGTCTGTAAAATACATAATGGGTTTAATGCACATACATAAAATAACCCCATATCTATAATGAATAATAATATATTTACTTTCACACATTTCATTTTCTATCACAGGGCGAGTCCAATGCCCCTCTGCCACACAAATAACACCAGCAGTATAATGGCACATAATAGTTGGAGGACCCTGGTATAGATTTTGTATCAGGGACCAGGAGCTTATTGTTATTCTTCTATATAATCTTATCCTTAATGGAAAACTTCTAATTTGTCTTTTGTGGAGTCTTTTGGACTGGAGTAGAGAGAGTAGAAAATGGTAAATTGGATTTCTGGATTCCACAGACAAAATAATTATTAAAGGGGTTTTCTGACAGTTTCATAAACCTTAGTCTAAGCCGCATATGGCTAAAAATAACAAATTGTCCCTACTCATTTTTTAAATTCCCTGTGGCTCCTGCGCTGGTGGTTCTGTTGTCTTTAGTTGCTAGGCCACAGCGGTCATGTCCGTGTGGATGGCATGTCACGTGGCAGCTATTGTGTCACATCCAGGGCCGGCCTTAGGTTTATTGGTGACATGTGCAGTATCTGTGACGTCCTCCCCCTTATGATGCACCATGTAGTGTCCAAATAATTTAATCATACAGTGCCCAAATAACATCACCCAGTCAATAAACTAGGGATTGTATCTTTCTGTTTTTTTATATTATAGGTTTGGGCCCTAAATGCCGGATCGGCAGTGTAAGTTGAGGGTGCCCAGGCCATCTATGGTGGTAGTGCCCTCTTCAGTATTGACCAGTAATACACACTATGTGATCATTTAGAGATGCAGTTAATAAAATACACTGACCTTGGACTCTCCTACTGATTACATCCGACTGAATGTAGAACGTTATGTGATGTGAGGTGGAGGGCTCTGCTTAATCTTTGATCTGCCCTCCTGGGACGTGTGGTTATCATTAACTCTTATGAGGAATTAATTCTAGGAGAAAGAAAGACAATGTATTAGGACAAATCTCAATCAATGGCAACATTTCTATCTAGAACAGAGTCCAGTCCCCAACCAGTGTAAAATTACCAAAGGGGTAAATAGGATGACCGGCTGGGGTCCAGGGATTTGGGGTGGCCCACAGCTCTGGGGCTCCATACGCCCCTGAAATTGGACAAACAATAACGGCGCAGGGAGGAAGAGAAATGTCTGACACGGTTGGTCGTCTATTAGGTGAGTATAATTTTTTATTTTATAGGAGCAAAGGGGGCACTATTAATATGAGGGATAAAAGGACTGAGTCGGGGCTTAGAAAAGGGGGCTTCATTACTGTGGGGCCATACAAAAGGGGCATTCTGACCAGGACATACAAAAAGTGTCATTCTAACTGTGGAGGGTATTGGTGGATACTGCATATAGTAACTAATAAGAGACGCACCTTGCATAGATGAAATATTGCTTCAGAGAGTCCCCCTGGCAGCAGGCAGCTGATCTTAAGGTGTTCTGGAAAAAACAATAATTGTGTAGTTTTATTTCTCCAGACAGACGTGTGCTCAGTATAGACCACCCAACAATGAAGGAAATGTATGGTGGCGCACAGACTGCAGTACTGGTAATGTAGACACCAGTGGCGTAACTACCGCGGTAGCAGCAGTAGCGGCTGCTACGGGGCCCGGGGCTTGAGGGGGCCCGTGCCGCCAGCCGACACGCCCTCCCAAATGCCCGGTGGCGCCTCTAGCAGCCGTTATGGCTGCTACAGGGGTAGCACCGCTACTGTAGGGCCCGCGCCGCCGAGCCTTACACAGGCACTCTCATGCCTGTAGGTGTCGCTAGCACCGGAGGGGGCCCCGGTGCTAGCGGCAGCCAAATACATGTATTAGCGCTGAATGGCCGGGCATGTTCCGTGCCTGACCATCCAGTGCCTTACAATGACACTGATTGGCTAGCGGCGCGATGACATCATCGCGCCGCTTCCATGCTTGGAAGGTGCTGATTGGCGGGGCAAGTCATTCTGCCCCGCCAATCAGCGTCAATCAGTGCCATACAGGGAACGCTCATTCAGCTCCTGCAGACATGCTCAGAAGAGAGCATGTCTGCATCGCCAGTGAACAGCGTGGGAACCGGAGAATGTGAGTATGTCAACTTTATATATTTTTTTCCTCATAAAAATGTGAATGGCATTATCTATAGTGGGGGGGTCTATCTACAGGGGGGGGTCGTCTTTATGTGGGCTATTATATATAGGGGGGTCTATATGTGGAGCAGTAGCTACAGGGGGGTCTATATGTGGGGGTGTGGGCCACTATCTACAGGGGGGTCTATATGTGGGGCAGTATATGTGAGACGCTATACAGGGGTGGGCTATATGTAGAGCACTATCTATAAGGGAGCATTTTTTAGGGTACTTTCTATAGGGGTGGGCTATGTGTGGGACACTATATACAACGGTGGGTTACCTGTGGGGCACTAGCAACAGGGTGGCTATATGTAGTGCACAGTCTACAGGGGTGGGTTATATGTGGGACAATATCTACAGAGGTGGGCTATACGTGGAGCACTAACTATAGGGGAAGCTATATGTAGGGCAGCACGGTGTCTCAGTGGTTAGCACTATTGCCTTGCAGCTCTGGAGTCCATATGTGGTCACTATCTACAGGGGGCACTATCCACAGGGGGCACTATCTACAGGGGGCACTATCTACAGGGGGCACGGTGTGTGTGTGTGTGTGTGTGTGTGTGTGTGTGTGACAGTTATATTTAGATGTTTTAACTTTGTTTACAGGTGCAGAAATGTTTTAAAAGTAAGAAGCTGAAGACATCTAAACGGAAAACTGCAGAAATGGGTCATGGCCGGGAGAAATCCATCATAGATGTCTGAACCGGAGGGAGAAGAAAAGAACTAGAATCTGAGACGTCACCGGTGAGTCACTTAATGTAAGTGTTTATTCTGCCTCTAATCAGTATTGTAGTTACTGTATGATCTGCAGCGAGATGATGGTGGTATGATTTTTTTTTGTGAAACCGCATCTCCCAGCATATCCTTATCATTGTTCCGGCCATGCTGGGAGCTGTAGTTTTACCTATACGCAGTGGCGTAACTACCGCTATAGCAGCCGTAGCGACATCTACGGGGCCTGCAGCATGAGGGGGCCTGTGCCACCCGCCGGCACGGCCCCTCCCATGGCCGCAGGCTCCGCTAGCAGCCGCTATCACTGCTACAGCGCGACGCCACTGAAGGGGTTGTTCCTACAAAAGACATGCATCCCCTATCCACAGGATAGGGGATACATGTGGGATTTTTGGGACGCCCAGCGATGAGGAGAACGGGGGACCGAAAGTCCCCCCTAAGTTCTCCATGACAAACCTCGGACTTCCGTAGTCTGTCTGCAGCTCCATGGAAATGACTTGTGCACCGGTCGTGCTTGTGCGCATGCGTGACCAGCGCTCCTTTCATTTTTATTGAACTGTGCAGACGCCGGAAGTCAGAGGTTAGTCATGGAGAACTTCGGGGGACTTTCGGTCCCCCGTTCTCCTTATCGCTGCCGGCGATCACACATGTATCCCCTATCCTGTGGATAGGGGATGCATGTCTTTTGTAGGACAAACTATAGGCCGTTTTTTTTTTTGGGGGGGGGGGTCTGTATGGCGTAATCTACAGGGGGGCTGTATGGCGTTATCTACAGAGGGGGCTGTATGGCGTTATCTACAGGGGGCTGTGTATGGTGCTATCTATAGGGGGGTGCTGTGTGGTGGAATCTATAGGGAGGCACTATCTAGAAGGGGGGGGGTGGTTGTGTGATACCCAGCAGAGGGGGGGGGGCCCCAGTCAAAAGTTTGCTATGGGGCCCAGTCTTTCCTAGTTACGCCGCTGGTAGACACTCTGTGTGCGCTGTGTGCTCCCCCATAAGCCAAATGTGTATTAGGAAATTACATAAATAACAAGTCCCTTATATATTACTAATACCATAATATCTTCTTTATGGAGCATTTCTATAATAATAATAATATAAAGCTGCAGCAAAATTCCCAGCGTTTACTTTTGCTACATGTGGATGAGTTTTTGAGACTGTAACTATTCACCTGTAACACTTGTGAATTTTGCCGCGCAGCAAATCTGCAGCGTCTGAATTCAGCTTTATGGCGTAGAATATAGTACTGAAATACTGCAATCATACAGTGCCCAAATATCACTGCCAGACAAGTATTGTCTGCCACACTGTAATGTAATCCATTATCAAGGAATTGTATCTGCATCCTGAGCAGTGCCCTTTACTTTTTTTACATGAAGAGTGGGATTGAGTGTTCAAGCAATGGGTGCCCCAGACATCAAGACCAGTGGCGCCCCATTCATTAGTGACAGGTGATGCACCCAGTGTAACCGCACAGGTCGCACACCCCTAAGACAGGCCCTGGATGAACAACATTGGGGAATTTGTTCCCACAGTCTTGTCATGTGTCTCTATAGGAACATTCTGGATGACATCAGATTATAGAATTTCTATAGGTTGTCATTTGCTATAATACTTACATATATACAGTGGATCTTCTAGCATGTCGGCTGTCACTGGTGCCACATATTCAGATGTCATAAATGTCTGTAAAATACATAATGGAATAAACATAAAATAACCCCATATCTAGAATGAATAATAATATATTTACTTTCACACCTTTCATTTTCTATCACAGGACGAGTCAGATATTGAAAACATTTTGTAATGTTAGTGTAAACCCAGGGAACATAACTATAGGGGTGAAGAGGTTGCAGTCACACCCAGGCCCAGGTGTCCATGACTGACATTAGGGGGGGTCACAATGTGGGCAATTTACAAATGCCAATCCCCAATGCCCCCATCTCCTAGAGGAATCCCGATTTTCGCTGCTAGAAACGCGATGTCAGTGAGAGAAGCACCCAGGCGGAAAGGCAGCTGCTGAGTTGCCCGGCCGCTTCTAAAACACAAGCATTGGAAGGGAGCCAGCGCCCCGTTCCACCTGCTGGAGGGATGCGCCCTATGTAATGGCACAGGTCGCACACCCCTAAGGCCGGCCCTGGCTACTGCTGAGCCTTATTAGGATAATATACGGTAGCTTTTTAAGACTATTTAATTTAATTAAATTAGACATCATATTGAAAACGACTGAGAAGTCACATTCCACATTACTGACAGCTGCAATTCTCAGACAATGGTAAGGGTATGTTCACACACTTAACTAAAAAACATCTCTAAAATACAGAGCTCTTTTCAAGGGAAAACAGCCTCTGATTTTCAGCCATTTTTTAAACCACAAACATTTTTTGAGGCGTTTTTACCAACGTTCTTGGAGCTGTTTTTCTATTGAGACAATGAAAAACGGCTCCAAAAACGGCCGAAGGAGTGAAATGCACTTCTTTTTACAGGGTGTTTTTTATGCGCCGCTTTATCAAACGCCCACGTAAAATGCACCATCGGAAAAAAAAAACAGTTTTTCCCATTGAAATCAATGGACAGATGTTTGGAGGCGTCCAGCCTCCGTATTTTCGGCTGTTTTTCGGGGTGTTTACGGCCAGGAAAACGGCTGAAAATAGGCTGTGTGAACATACTCTGAGTTGTAACTTTAATGAGAAAATATGAAACATTGAAATCTGAATGTAAAATGTTCAGTTGTTACTTGCATTAATAGAAACATTTTACTGGAACTTGAACTGTTTGTCTAAAAAAAAAACAACCCCCGACAATCACCAGAAAAAAATCCTTCTACAGTTTTTTTTAAACGGCCACGTAAAAAACGCCTCATCGGAACAAACCCCCGTTTTTCCCATTGAAATCAAAGCGCAGATGTTTGGAGGCGTTCAGCCTCTGTAGTTTTAGATGTTTTTCGGGGCGTTTATGGCCATGAAAATAGGCCATGTGAACATACTCTGAGTTGTAACTTTAATGAGAAAATATGAAACCTTGAAATCTGAATGTAAAACGTTCAGTTGTTACTTGCATTAATAGAAACATTTTACTGGAACTTGAACTGTTTGTCTAAAAGAAAAAAACAACCCCCGACAATCACCAGAAAAAAATCCTTCTACAATCATATAGTTGTGGTGAGGTGTTGGTGTGGTTAGAAATTGCTGCAGTAATGTCCAGTGTGAATCTGGCCTTATATGAGAATTCTAGAGCGTATATATTTCATGTGTCCAGTAACATGTAGAATTAATGATAAAATGCTGCATCTTACCTGTCAATCACACAGTCAATCACAGTCCCGGTCCAGACGTCATTGGCAGAAATTGTAAAAAATATGTAATCCAGCTGCACATAGAACCTAACGGCTAGTACTGTCTATGACATCATCAGTGACATCATAAGCGGCTGCAGTATCTGTTACATCATCTAATTATCTCCTACTGCCTGGATAGACTGTCTGTGCATACACTGGATATAGGCGTTACATGGGACTGCTGTTTATAAACATGGAAGAAAGATACATGTGTGGTTATAGGGGCTACGACTAAGAACATGTAATGTATGAAACGTGTAATCTGTTACTAGATGGATTTTATACTGTAATACAGATGTAGCCATCTTTAACTTGACTCTTATTAATTGATACTTTCTTGATCCCGCAGCACTCCGTGTTTCAAGTGTGCGTGAGTAGGCTTCCACGCCAATGTGTAAAAAATGGGAACTCAGCACTCCAAGGTATTATGCAATAAGTGATATTTGATTTCACATATAGCGAAAAGTAGTAATCCAAAAATAATGGCGCCATTACCCAACAGCGACCGAGGTCACAAGCGCCGCATATCCGTGTCTAAAGAAGGTTGAATGTATAGACCGAAACGTTAAAAACCTATTTTTGGATTACTACTTTTCGCTATATGTGAAATAAAATATAATTTGTTGCAGCGTGATATCACACAACAAAAGCCATTGAAAAAGTCAAGATAAGGGATTGTTTATTTAATGCGTTAAAAGTCAAGGTAAAGACGGCAACATCTGAACTAATAAAGGATACATTTTATTGAATTTCGTTTTAGGCTACATTCACACAACAGTAAAAAACGTCCGCTTTCAGAACAATGATGTTCTATGGGTATATTCACACGGCCTTTTTTTAACCACCCGTGAATATTGGCCGTCAAAAAATAGAACATGTCCTATTTTTGGCCGCTTTCACGGCCAGACGGCCTCCATAGAAGTCAATGGATCAATTTTTAACGGCCGTCAATACATGTAACAGCCGTTAAAAACGGTTCTGTGATTTGGGGATTCAAGAGCCAAGGGAACTATTGGCTCCCTTGCTGGTAATCGGCGGCGCAATGACACATACTCACCGATGCAGCGCCGTCCTCTACAGGTGTGGTCTCTAGTCTCATGGGTTCTGCGAAGGTGACGAGATGACGTCCTCGCGTCGCCATCGCAGAACCAGTGAGACTAGAGATCACTCGTGACGTAGACGGTCATGCATCGGTGAGTATGTAGGGAATTCAGGCGGACAAAAATTACGGATATTGTTGCGCTCACTACTATGGTAGCATGGCGCTAGTACAGGGGACATTGTTGTCTACTGTAGCAAATTTTTCGGCACGGTCCTGAATTTACAGAGAGAGTCCCGGAAGAGGTGTCTGTGTCATCATCTACAGGGGGGCTGTGTGCCATCGTCTACAGGGGGCTGTGTGCCATCGTCTACAAGGGGGCTGTGTGCCATCATCTACATGGGGCGGTGTGCCATCATCTACAGGGGGGCTGTGTGCCATCATCTACAGGGGGCTGTGTGCGGTCATCTACAGGGGGGCTGTGTGACATCATCTACAGGGGGGCTGTGTGACATAATCTACAGGGAGGCTGTGAGCCATCATCTACAGGGGGTCTGTGTGCCATCATCTACATGGGGTCTGTGTGCCATTATCTACAGGGTGTCTGTGTGCCATCATCTACAGGGGGTCCGTGTGCCATCATCTACAGCGGGGCTGTGAAACAATCATGACAACGACCTTTGTTTGGGTGTTTTCAGGGTGTTGGGACAAAAGAAGCCAGACAAATGAAATTCATCAGTTTTTTTAACGGCCATGAAAAACGGATGCAAAATGGATGTCAAACGGCCATTAAAAACGGACAGACGGACTGGAAGTGTATAAAAATTTGCAGACACAATGATGCAAAACGGCCATGAAAAACTGACAGTTGATCAGTTTTTAATGGCCATTTTTTTTCACTGTCGTGTGAATGTAGCCTAAGTTCTGGATCGTCTCCATTTTAATGGATAAAGTTACCGGACAATTATCCGCCCACCGAGAGTTTATTGGACACATGGACGGCCAGGTGAGCAGATGAACTTCTTGTTTCTTTGTTTGGAGTCATGTACAGATATAGCAATCCTTATCCTGACTCTGATAACTTGCTGCAGCGTGATAATTTATCACTTAAGTCACTGAAAACCATTGAAAAAGTGAAATTAAAGTTTCTTGACACTGTGTATTCAATGTATTTAACCCCTTCGAGCTCAGCAACGTAATATTCCGTCGCGCTGACCGCCCCATTTGCGCTCAGCGACGGAATATTATGTCGCAGGGAAAATGCATCGCCATTTTCCACCGGCGCGTGCACGATCTGTGACAGCTGCTGTTTCCGACAGCAGGCTATCACAGCTCAATACGCCGGTACGTATTGCGATGGTCCCGCCTCCACAATCGCCACTATTGGTCAGTCAGTGAGTAACTGTCCAATAGTGGCGATCGGTCTCTTCACTTCCTCTCCCTGACATCACATCCTGCCGCACCCACCCTGAGATGGAGATAGCGAGGCGTTCAGAGCGGTTGTGAGTAGAGGGAGAGAAGAAAAAGAGTGAAAAAATGTGAAAAAAAGACAACTTTTTTCTGCTTCCCACCTCCCCAATCCACTACCCAGTCCTTTACCCTTCCTCCTTGTGTTCCCCCCACATTTTTGGTCAGTGATCTCCTATCACTGACCACTTCTTAGTCTTCAGGACCAATTTCTTGGTCCCTGGGGATTATTTTTTTCTTTATAAAACATATAAAATAAAAAAATATATAAAAAAAAAAAAAAAAAGAAAAAAAACTTGTTCATTTAGACAATTTATCTAGTTAGTTTAGTATTAGTGTTAGTTAGTGTCAGGGAACCGTCAAAAAGCATAGTTAGGTATAGCGTCAGGAATCCATCACCATAGTTAATCTAGCGTTAGGGGTCCATCACAGTAGTTAGGTTTAGCGTCAGGGAAGCTCGGAATAATCTAGATAGGTTTAGTGTCAGGCACCCGTCACCGTAGTTAGGTTTAGTGTTAGGGAAGCTCAGAATAATCTAGTTAGGTTTAGTGTCAGAGAATAGTCGCCGTAGTTAGATTTAGTCTCAGGGAAGTTCAAATAAAATCTAGTTAGGTTTAGTGTTAGGAACCCTCGCCCTTGTTAGGTTTAGTCTCAGGGAAGCCCACTCGTTCTATAAAAACACCAATTTTTTGAGCTGGTTTAGGTAGCAGCCTATTGCTCCTAGTTAGGAAAGCAATCAAACATGTCCCAACGGACATTTAGTGCCGAAGAGGCATATTCATTTCTTGCCTCCGACACAGAGTCGTCGGATGGTGAGACTCTGTTTTATTTATCCACCTCCTCATCCAGTGATGAAGAAGAGGAACCTCCTAGGAGATGCCCCTTGACCACCAGTGCAGTTGAAGCCCCCGAGCGAAATGACCCCACAGCAGTTCAAGCCCCCATTTGGACCCCCACACCAGACATTTATGAGCCCAAAATCCCAGAGTTAAAATTTAATACGGCAGGGCTCAGTGAAATGGGCTTTTTCAAGTTCTTCTTCACTGATGACTTTATAGATCTTATGGTCTCCCAGACAAATTTATATGTCCAACAGTATATTACTAAGAACCCTACATCATTTTATGCCCAATCCTACAGGTGGACCCCTGTAGATGTAGCAGAGTTGGGCAAGTTCTGGGGACTTCACTTGAACATGGGGCTTCTGAAAAAGCCATCCATTAGGACCTACTGGAGCATGGACATCTTATACCATACCCCCAATGTACCGTATGGCCATGTCCAGGATGCATTATGAGGCAATATTTCGCTTCTTAAATTATAAGGATAATGAGCAGTGCCCACCCCGAGATGACCCCAGTTTTGACCGTTTGTACAAACTGAGACCCCTATTAGACCATTTCAGTGCTCGGTTTGGCCAAGCATACACCCCCGAGAAGTGTATTTCTATTGATGAGTCCCTGGTACATTTTAAAGGGAGGCTTCAATTCCGCCAGTACCTGCCGAGTAAGAGGGCAAGGTATGGCGTAAAGATGTATAAGCTGTGCGAGAGTGCATCAGGGTATACCTACAAATTTAGGATGTATGAAGGGAAGGACAGCAGTATTCAGCCCCCAGAATGCCCCCCCTTACTGGGAATTAATACAAAAATTGTGTGGGATTTGGTGCACCCACTGCTGGACCAGGGTTACCACCTCTACTTGGATAATTTTTATACCAGCGTCCCACTCTTCAAGTGCCTGCGGCATGCGGCACTGTTAGAAAAAATCTGAGAGGCCTCCCTAAGATTCTGCTTGGGCAAACACTCAGAAGGGGTGAGAGCAGGGCACAATCTAGCAGCAACATATTGTGTGTCAAGTACAAGGACAAGAGAGATGTCCTTGTATTAACAACAATACATGGCCACACCAGTACCCATGTACCTGTACGAGGTACCAGTATAGAGACCCCCAAACCAGACTGCATCCTGGACTACAATAGGTACATGGGAGGGGTTGACTTGTCAGATAAAGTCCTGAAGCCCTACAACGCCATGCGGAAATCGAGGGTGTGGTATAAGAAGCTGGCCGTGCACATCATACAGATGGCATTGTACAATGCGTATGTGCTACGTCGATGTGCAGGCCAGAGGGGAACTTTCCTGGAATTTCAAGAGGTGATTATCAAGAACCTAATCTTTAGGACCAAGAATAGGGAGCATCCAGTACTTCCGGAAGCGAGGCCACACGCATCGTACCAGGGCAACACTTTCCAGGAGAAGTTCCCCAAACTGGCAAGAAGGGAAAAAGTCAAAAGAGGTGCAGAGTCTGCTCAAAGAGGGGGATAAGGAGGTAAACAATATACGAATGCGACACGTGTCCCGAAAAACTAGGGCTCTGTATGAAAGATTGTTTTCGAATTTATCATACATCCCTTAATTTTTAATTTACCCTGATACACTCCGCACAGCTTATGCCCCTCATCTTTCCCTTCTGAGCCCTGCGGTGTGCCCAGGCAGCTAATAACAGCCACTGTAAAGGATCTGCCAGGCACAGCGGGGTTAACGCCTATAGGTAATCAGTCGACACCTGAGTCTATGTCTCTGAGACTGACTCCAGCTTCCACCACTCAGGCTGGCAGGCTTAGGAGTGGGATAGCCTATCGCAGCCTGGCCAGACTCAGCTAGCTCCCGCCCTCTGTCTATTTATACCTGCCTTTCCTGTTCCTCCAGTGCTTGTGATTTTTCTCGTGTGGTTTCCTGGCCCAGCTACAGCTCCTGACTACTTGATCCTGCTCCATACTGACCCTGGCTTACTGACTACTCTTCTGCTCTGCGTTTGGTACCTCGTACACTCCTGGTTTGACTCGGCTCGTTCACCTCTCTTGTTGCTCACGGTGTTGCCGTGGGCAACTGCCCCATTTCCCTTAGCTTTGTGTACCCTTGTCTGTTTGTCTCGTGCACTTAATGAGCGTAGGGACCGCCGCCCAGTTGTACCCCGTCGCCTAGGACGGGTCGTTGCAAGTAGGCAGGGACAGAGTGGCGGGTAGATTAGGGCTCACTTGTCCGTTTCCCTACCCCTATCATTACAGCCACATGTAGGGTATTGCCGTACCCGGGAGAACCCACATTACATCTTATGGTGTGTATATCTCCAGTGGCACATGCTGGGCACACTATATCGGGCACGGACATGCCATATATATATAGAAAATTGCAAATCTCACTCTGCCCCATCTGCTGCTGCGCATTATCTTTTACACAGTACCTGTGGGGTCAAAAGGCTCACTACACCTCTAGATGAATGTCTTAAGGGGTGTAGTTTTTAAAATGGGGTCACTTCTCAGGGGTTTCAACTGTACTGGTACCTCAGGGGCTTCTGCATACATGACTTAACACCAGAAAAACTCCAGTAGGCCAAATGGTGGTCCTTTCCTTCTGAGCCCTCCCATGGGCCCAAACGGCAGTTTATCACCACAAATGGGGTATTGCCGCACCAAGGACAAATTGGGCAACAAAATGGGGTATTTTGTTTCCTGTGAAAATAAGAAATTTTTATAAAAAATGACATCTTATTGTTCTACACACAGGTATCCAGGCTACCAGGACTACTATTATGGGTAAGGCTATCTGAGTTATTAATGTTGGGAGTATTTTACTCTAGAAAACACCCTTTGGACACTTCTGTCCTTAACAAAACAGCTCACACTCAAACAACTAACGTTATATACGATAGCATATTGCCCTATTCATATGTCCTCAATATAAGGACTTTAAACACACCATACACTTGGTTTTCCTACTTACCTTTGTTCATATCATATAGAGTCTCTCCACTCATGTACCTTTTTAACATGTATGTTTTTATATGTATTTAATAAAATTTGTTATTCTTTTCATATATACTTGGCTCTATACTCTGTTTCTTGTGTGTGTATAGGGTTTAAGTAGAGTATAACAGAGAGAGTTCCCAGCATTATCATTCCCTTACCCCCCTACAACATTACAAATTATATTCACTTGGGACTGGTGGTGTTTTATTAAATTTCTTTTGATTCTCTTGATTTTTTTTGCTGTTTTTGACATTCCACTATGTTCTGCATAAAGCTTAGTGTCAGCTGTACTGTGACTTCTTTATCATAACGGAGCCATACCAGGCCCTTATACACCCTATATGCTTCCCCAATAGAATCCATAAAACATAAAAGGGCCGAGCAGTGCTCCGGGGGCGTTTCTGACCTGGCTGTGTCCATTTGTAAGTATGGCCTTTTTCGGTGTTTTTGTATATGTCCCCTTGTTTTTATCGGTTCTGTTTGTGCATCAGGAACGTTCTGTTCCAGTTTAGGAGTTAGGGACTCGCAAGTCTGGGGATATTTGTCGTGGATTGCGAGCTTGCTTCCTTTTGGCCAAAATGATTACCAATACCCCAGGTATTTTTCATTATTATGTATATTCGCTTCTCTTGGACACAGCCGGGTCTTTGATGCTGGGAGAGCATGGTGTGTTGTTGTTTGGCATAGCAAGCAGGGTAGCCCACTCTATGAATTATCAAGGCGTCACAAATAGGCTTCTACCTGGCTATACACGTTGTGCCTCATGACGTACACACTATCCATCCCTCCATGTTTCACTCACTTGCACCCCATTATCCATTTATTTCTATTGAGGCACTTCACTCATTACTGCTCCCTATATTTCACTTATAGTATTACACTTGCGCACACACACTATTCATTCATTATTTCTTACTACACATCCCATGCACCACACACCACTCCCCTCAAGACTAGTGGGAGTGGCTATTATTATTTAAAGCACCTGCTCACCCTTTCATCAGCGTTTCTGACCTGGCTGTGTCCATTTGTAAGTATGACTTTTTTCGGTGTTTTTGTATATGTCCCCTTGTTTTTATCGGTTCTGTTTGTGCATCAGGAACGTTCTGTTCCAGTTTAGGAGTTAGGGACTCGCAAGTCTGGGGATCCTTGTCGTGGATTGCGAGCTTGCGTCCTTTTGGCCAAAATGATTACCAATACCCCAGGTATTTTTCATTATTATGTATATTCGCTTCTCTTGGACACAGCCGGGTCTTTGATGCTGGGAGAGCATGGTGTGTTGTTGTTTGGCATAGCAAGCAGGGTAGCCCGCTCTATGAATTATCAAGGCGTCACAAATAGGCTTCTACCTGGCTATACACGTTGTGCCTCATGACGTACACACTATCCCTCCATGTTTGACTCACTTGCACCCCATTATCCATTTATTTCTATTGAGGCACTTCACTCATTACTGCCCCCTATATTTCACTTATAGTATTACACTTGCACACACACTATTCATTCATTATTTCTTACTACACATCCCATGCACCACACACCACTCCCCTCAAGACTAGTGGGAGTGGCTATTATTATTTAAAGCACCTGCTCACCCTTTCATCAGCGTTTCTGACCTGGCTGTGTCCATTTGTAAGTATGGCCTTTTTCGGTGTTTTTGTATATGTCCCCTTGTTTTTATCGGTTCTGTCAAGAAGGGAAAATGTCAAAAGAGGTGCAGAGTCTGCTCAAAGAGGGGGATAAGGAGGTAAACAATATACGAATGCGACACGTGTCCCGAAAAACCAGGGCTCTGTATGAAAGATTGTTTTCGAATTTATCATACATCGCTTAATTTTTAATTTACCCTGATACACTCCGCACACCTTATGCCCCTCATCTTTCCCTTCTGAGCCCTGCCGTGTGCCCAGGCAGCTAATAACAGCCACATGTAGGGTATTGCCGTACCCGGGAGAACCCACATTACATCTTATGGTGTGTATATCTCCAGTGGCACATGCTGGGCACACTATATTGGGCACGGACATGCCATATATATATAGGAAATTGCAAATCTCACTCTGCCCCATCTGCTGCTGCGCATTATCTTTTACACAGTACCTGTGGGGTCAAAAGGCTCACTACACCTCTAGATGAATGTCTTAAGGGGTGTAGTTTTTAAAATGGGGTCACTTCTCAGGGGTTTCAACTGTACTGGTACCTCAGGGGCTTCTGCATACATGACTTAGCACCAGAAAAACTCCAGTAGGCCAAATGGTGGTCCTTTCCTTCTGAGCCCTCCCATGGGCCCAAACGGCAGTTTATCACCACAAATGGGGTATTGCCGCACCAAGGACAAATTGGGCAACAAAATGTGGTATTTTGTTTCCTGTGAAAATAAGAAATTTTGATAAAAAATGACATCTTACTGTTCTACACACAGGTATCCAGGCTACCAGGACTACTATTATGGGTAAGGCTATCTGAGTTATTAATGTTGGGAGTATTTTACTCTAGAAAACACCCTTTGGACACTTCTGTCCTTAACAAAACAGCTCACACTCAAACAACTAACGTTATATACGATAGCACACTGCCCTATTCATATGTCCTTAATATAAGGACTTTAAACACACCATACACTTGGTTTTCCTACTTACCTGTGTTCATATCATATAGAGTCTCTCCACTCATGTACCTTTTTAACATGTATGTTTTTATATGTATTTAATAAAATTTGTTATTCTTTCCATATATACTTGGCTCTATACTCTGTTTCTTGTGTGTGTATAGGGTTTAAGTAGAGTATAACAGAGAGAGTTCCCAGCATTATCATTCCCTTACCCCCCTACAACATTACGAATTATATTCACTTGGGACTGGTGTTGTTTTATTAAATTTCTTGTGATTCTCTTGATTTTTTTTGCTGTTTTTGACATTCCACTATGTTCTGCATAAAGCTTAGTGTCAGCTGTACTGTGACTACTTTATCATAACGGAGCCATACCAGGCCCTTATACACCCTATATGCTTCCCCAATAGAATCCATAAAACATAAAAGGGCCGAGCAGTGCTCCGGGGTCTTTTGGCAAATCACTCTAGCTAGAATCGCAAATGAAACCGTTCACCATATTAACCAATTGGTAAACATTTGCGGAATCAGGAGATAACGCCTTTTCTCCTCCTCCTTCTTTTATGCTCTAGCCCCTCTTCCCCTGATCCAGATAGAACTTCTCCAAGGGGAGGAGGGAGAACATCTCCACATACTCATCCTTCCCTATTTGTTTCCTGACCTCCTGCTTAAGATGGGCACCGATCCCTCGAAGCAGACATACACAGCCAAGTTATCCCTGTTTACCTAATTAGGTGTCTCAGTCTGGACTGAGACCGCAACCGCCTCATAACTCACCGGAAGAGGGTTAACAAGTGAAAATGTGGAAAGCCGCCCACCTACCCAGACTTTACAGGACCGCCCACGCGAAAACCTGGGATGGACCCGCACCCTTCACCAGGGAACCGCCCACCATGTTCAGCAGGCACACCACTGAGTCCCTCAGGCATCTGCACACGCCTCCTGCTGTGTTACCCCACAGCCCCTAGCGGCAGGGGGCAAACCTGACCTAAACAATAATGGCACCAAGCACCAATAGTGATGCTTTTGAAAAGTATCAAAAAACTTTATTAAATATAGAGGACAAATGAATAAAAAGTGTCACACAATAGATATAGCAACATCTCCAGAGTGAAATACACAGGGTGAACACATGCCCATAACAATACGGATACATCTTATTTATAAAGTGTATAGTGCTAAGCAATATATATGAAATAAGGATATATATACCATATATAATATAAATTGTCTTTACACTACTGCAGGATGGACAAGGACATGGACAAGAAGCTAAATACAAGTAGTGATGGTCCTAGGATAGGTGCCAGGGGCGTAACTAGGAAAGACTGGGCCCCATAGCAAACTTTTGACTGGGGCCCCCCTCCCCTGGGTGTCACACAACCCCCCCCTTGTAGTTAGTGCCTTTTTTACAGCCCCCCCTCTGTAGATAACGCTATACAGCCCCCCCTCTGTAGATACCGCCATACATCCCCCTGTAGAGAAC
Organism: Rhinoderma darwinii; assembly: GCF_050947455.1. Classification (NCBI taxonomy): domain Eukaryota; kingdom Metazoa; phylum Chordata; class Amphibia; order Anura; family Rhinodermatidae; genus Rhinoderma; species Rhinoderma darwinii. The sequence goes on from NC_134688.1 coordinate 31,626,184, forward strand.
GCCATACAGCCCCCTGTAGATAACGCCATACAGCCCCCCCTGCAGAGAACGCCATACAGCCCCCCCCCCCCCTGTAGAGAACACCATACAGCCCCCCCTGTAGGGAACGCCATACAGCCCCCCCCCTGTAGAGAACGGCATACAGCTCCCCCCCTGTAGGGAACGCCATACAGCTCCCCCCCTGTAGGGAACGCCATACAGCCACCCCCCCTGTAGGGAACGCAATACAGCCACCCCCCCTGTAGGGAACGCCATACAGCCACCCCCCCCCCCTGTAGGGAACGCCATACAGCCACCCCCCCCTGTAGGGAACGCCATACAGCCACCCCCCCCCTGTAGGGAACGCCATACAGCGTCCCCCCTCCCAAAAAAATGCGACCTACAGTGTGTCCTACAAAATACATGTATCCCCTCTCCACAGGATCTCCACAGGATAGGGGATACATGAGTGATCGCTGGCAGCGATAGGGAGAACGGGGGACTGAAAGTCCCCCTGAACTTCTCCATGACTAACCTCTGACTTCCGGCGTCTGCGCAGCTCAATAAAAATGAAAGGAGCGCTGGTCATGCATGCGCACAAGCGCGACCGGCGCTCCATTCATTTCTACGTAGCTGCCGACACAGACCCCGGAAGTCCGAGGTTTATGATGGAGAACTTCAGGGGACTTTCAGTCCCCCGTTCTCCCTATCAATGCCAGCGATCACACATGTATCCCCTATCCTGTGGAGATCCTGTGGAGATCCTGTGGAGAGGGGATACATGTCCTGTGGAGAGGGGGATACATGTCTTTTGCTCTATTTTGCGCCTTCAGGACCAGACACCGTTTAGCCATTTTTAGCACGTGTTCGTTAAATGGCTATAACTTTTTTATTTGTTGGGCTAACGACGTGAGCACCGCATCTGAGAGGTTAAACGGGTGAGATCGATACTAATATCGATCTCACCCGGCAGAGCAGGGACGCTCCCAGCCCTCAGCTGCCTCTAGCAGCTGAGAGCAGGGAGATTTGACAGCTCCCTGCTCTGTAAACTTATTCCGATGCCGCGACGTAAAAAGTCTATGGCATCGGAATAAGGCCCGTTAGTGACCGACGTAGAAACACGATTATTTTTATTTTATTTTATTTTTTTATTTATTTATTTATTTTTTTCTCTTTCTCCTAAATGTTTTTATTTATATTGTCGATTAATGAAAGGATATTTGAAATACATGTTGTATCTATTGTAAGATGTGAATATGTTTGAGAAAAAAAAAAGTAACCTGCTTTCTTTTTTTGTTGTTTATGTTATGTTGAAAAATAATAATAAAGAAATAAATTTAAAAAAAAAAGAAACACGATGGGCCGGTCACTAACGGGTTAAAGGGGTTAAAGGGGTTCTCTGGAAAAAACTTTATGGTCTCATGTTTACTTGATAAAGTGGTTCTGTTTCCACTAAACGCGTTGTACCTCAAGAGACCCTCTATCCCTCTTTTTTATGTATGTTTTATTATGATCTATTGTTGTAGACAATTAATTATATATATATTTTTTCTCAAAAAAGTATTGCGCCTGGATGGTGTCTCTTTTTTACAGTAGATCCCACCTGGTTCCCACTGTTTTTATCTACCTGCTCTTACTGAAGATGTCCTCAAAACTGGCTTAATGAGATGGTAGATCGGAGAGTGACTGAGGCAGTGGAGGCAAAACAGGGCGGACCTGTTGCAGGCAGCGGATAAGGCATCTTGGCCCCCATTGGAGGACCTCTCCAGAACTCCAGTGAAGGACCTGGGCGTGTAGACGAAGCCAAGGCAGACCCAGCAGAACCGGGTTGATGGCTTTAGGCAGGACGAGGAAGTTGATCTGTTCTGAGTGAAGGACTCCGATTTGTAACGTAAGTGGTTTCATGATAGCCACAATAGGATCGGGCAATAATAGTCCATTTACAGAAGCAACAGCAAGGGATCTCTCTAGAAGAACTGTGGGTAGATGTAGTCGGTCTACTAAATCCTGCTGGATGAAATCTGCAGCTGCCCTGGAGTCAAAATAGGCAGAGGAGAAGTGTGATGTCTCTCCCGAGATGATGGTCACAGGAATAGATAGTTTGGAAGAGGTTTTGATGTTTGGCATCATCCCACCTAGAGTTGCCTCTCTAGGAGCTGGAGTTTCCCGGCTTTTGTGGACATTGGCGCACGAAAGGGCCTTTAAGGCCGCAATACAAACACAGACCTGAAGAGCGTCAGCGCTGTTTCTCCTGCTCGGACAACTTGACTCTGTCTACCTGCATTGGTTCCTCAGGTAGAGCAACAAGAGGGGGCAGTAGTGGTCTCTGGAACGAGGGTGCTAATCTGTGAAAATGTCTCTCCACCGAACCTTCTCATCGCGTTCCTGGATCCTCATGTTGACCCGGGTAGCCAACAGGATATGGGCATCCAAGGTAGGTGGGAGGTCGCGGGCTGCCAGCTCGTCCATGGTGTGTGAGGACAGTCCATGCCATAGGTCGCCACCAATGCTTCATTGTTCCATGCCAACTCTGCTGCCAGGGTACGGAAGGAGATGGCATACTCTCCTGCTGTGGACCCCCTTGCTTGAGGGTTAGCAGAGTGGCTGCTGCTAAGGATGTTCGACCCGGCTTCTTGAACACGTCACAAAAAGTCTGTAAGAACAGGGCTAAGTCCGAAAATTTGGGCCCCTGTCATTCCAGGATGGGGTTCGCCCATGCGAGGGACTTGCCAGCGAGGAGGGAAATAATGAACGCTACCTTGGCCTCATCAGAGGAGAAATGGTGAGCACGCAGTCATAGCGAGGAAAAAGAGGCAGTGCAACTGTGGATCCGGAAAACAGACAGTAGGAGTATTAGGCAGTGGAACGGCAGCAGTCTCTGGGGAAGGAACAGGGAGTTGATCCAGTCGGGCGATGATGGAGTTTACAGCCACGAGGAGGTCCACCCCTTAGTAATTGCTGATGTGCATATAGGTCACGCATATCCGTCTGTATGACCTGAACTGTGGTCTTAGGCTGGCCAGCGGGTTCCATGGCCTGAGCGTACTGTCACAATCTAGGGAACATATGTAGCTGACTTTATCTTGACTAATAACGCATTAAATACACAGTGGAAAGATCCCTTATCTTGACCTTTTCAATGACTTCTCAATGGTTATTTTTGTGTGATATCACGCTGCAACAAGTTATCAGAGTCAAGTTAAAGATGGCTACATCCGTATGTGGACCCACTAGGCCGTGGGCTCCAGCTCAGATAGGGCTAGGTGTGGCAGGTTGCGCCAGATGAAGCGGATGGCACCAGGAATGGTAGATGACACACAGACGTGGCATATCCAGCCGGCGGTACCACACGACTCTGATAAAAGGCAGACACAGTTAGGAAACAGCAAGGGATACAGGAAATAGGATGCAGGGAACGGGAACTCTGGGAACAAGCAGGAAAATACTAAGGGACCCTTTGCAATACAAACATGGGAAAAGTACAAACAACGCTCAAGCAAGGAGTGGAAGGGCAGAGACCTTTTTATAATCCAGGGTGCACTGGGGTAGGATAGAAAACTTTTAGGAAGTGCGCACGCTGGCCCTTTAAGGCACTCCTCGCACACTCCAGGAAGGGAAGGCCGCGCCAGCCGTGGTCTCTGGGGAGGTGGCCAGGAAGTTACGGTCGCGGCCGTTCATCACAGGGTGAGCGACAGAGGTCCGCAGTCATAACACTGAGATTTTTTTTGGTGTTGTATATATGAACTGTCAAAAGAATAGTAAGGATGCACTCCTAATCGTTGGTGCTAATGTAGGTCCGGGTTGTACCCCACTAGTAGAGATAAAAAACCTATAAAGCACTCCAAGGACAAAAGGTGGATTCCCAAGAGGAATTATTTATTTATTATTCATTCCACAGGGTTCAGTATATATAGAACAAAACAAGATATAAATGCAAGCGATCAGTATTTAGACGTTTTGGCCCAACCTAGGCCTTTCTCACATTCGCTGCAAAATAGAAACAAATATACACAATAATATATAACAATTCTTTTTGAAATGCGAAAAATAAATAATGATACATATACAAATTCAAACATTCAAATACAAAGAAATATAAATAAAAACATATACAAGGATAATTGAATGCTATACATGGTATTCTGTGTAAGCAGTAAGGTATAAACCATATTGTCTGACTGTTCATAAAGATAATCAAATATGCTAGAGAGTCATCTCCTAAAATAAAATAGAATATAGTATACAGAGATGCACAAAGGGAATAGAACCTCTGAAATATATAAACGCTGTTTCTCTAGGAAGTGATGCGTAAACATATATATAAGATATATAGTGGGAGAGGTATTATAAAAATACCTCTCTAGACCATACCATAAAATACCGGTTTTAGAAATCAATGGTGCATAATGATATAGATAGATACAGGGAAGGAGAAGGAGAGGACCGATAGGTAGAGAAATAAAAAAAAATAAACAAATATATGAAGGAATAAACTGCTGTCCGAATAGAGTAGTGTCATACCTGCATAAGCTCAAGAGGGATATATGGGGTATATTGGCGTCTGCCTGACGCTCACAAGTGTGGGAGATCTCACACGAGCGTCTGTCATTTAAAGCGCCCATTGCAAAACCGGAAATCCGGTGTTTGGCACGCAAATCAGTGTCGACGCATGCGCAGTATGGGGAATGAAGTCCCCTAGTGGAACGCAAGCTGTCCTAGTAGTTATGACGCCCCATGAAGCCAGCATATGATGCGGTGTAGAGTCAAGACGTCCAGGGTGAATGTTTAAAGTCGGTTGTGACCCGATGTAGTGGTCATACTAATGAATGAGTGTGTATATATCTGAAACATTTAAAGGTTAATGTATAATGCAGAATGTAAACAAATGAATACTTCAAAGGGAATTGGCTGAAGATAGAATTAGCGTAATGCAAAGAAATGTACGAATCAAAGATCTAAATTAAAGATATATATGTTATAGAGCATTTAACTATGGCATATATGTGTTATGTTGCAAATGAGAACAGATATGATATAAAGAAACATGAAAATAGATAGTGTCAGAAAACGGGTAAAACTATATTATAAGGAACGGAAAAAAGGAGAAAGACAAAGTGGGTGAAGCCGGTTTTATGGTACCTGTATCTGGTCGTCAGCTCATTCTAGCGTGCCTGAGAAAGAAACAAACATATGGTATTAATAACATGGATCATAGTGGTCGACAAAAAACATAGTAATGGTATCAACATAATAAATCAAACTCTCTGTTCAAGCCTTTAGGTGTCAAGGTATCTAATGTATGAATCCAATAGGACTCCCGTTGTTTTAGTAAGTGTATGTGGTTGCCACCCCTCCTAGGTCGTAAGACCTGTTCAATAATTTGAAATCTCAACTGAGAAATATTGTGGTTGGACTTGATAAAGTGATCAGGGAGTGGTAGCCACGTTTTCTTGCATCTGATTGTGGATTTGTGGCTTGAAATCCTGTCTCTAATATGTTGGGTTGTTTCGCCCACATAAGTCAAACCACAAGGACATTTAATCAAGTATACAACGAAATTCGAATCGCATGTGAAGAAACCTTTAGCCGGGAAGATTTTGTTGGTGTGGGGATGTTGAATTGTGTCACCTCTAATAATGTTGGAACAGCACGAACAGTGCAGACATGGAAAAGTGCCATTATGTTTAGTCTGTAGGAAAGTTTGACGCGGTACTTTAGAAAAGCTGCCAATATCAGCTCTAATAACACGGTCGCGAACATTAGGATTCCTCTTTGAGCACATCATCACTGGATTTCTGAATTCCTCGATCTCCGGGTAGGCGGTATGTAATACCGACCAATGCCTACGTACGCTCTGTAATAATTTTGGTATTAAGGGATGGTACGTCAGTATCAGTGGTAGCCTAGCTTGTTTTGGACCTCTGGCCTTAATCTCTGAATTTATCCCTATGGACCGATCGAAGTTACGCACAGATAACACTATTTAATAACACTATTAAAGATTTCACCAAAGAAGTAGAATCCAGGAAGAGGGAAAAATTCTAGAGAGACGCCAACGACTACTTGAATAATCAGGTATACAGATGGCAAGAATCGTCCAGCTACTGGAGATCTCGCAGAGGATACGCCCCTGGCAACAGGTCCACATCTGGAAGCGATACATCTGCGGAAAGACCTAGTTATCGTCCACAACGTTTTTTAGGGAATCGAAGGGGCAGAGGGGCCCCACCAGAAGGTCGAGGAACAGAAGGGAGAAATCGGGAAGCAGGGATACAGACGCGATCCCAGGTAAGAACAATGACCTGGTCATCAATATCTCCTCCTTCACTTTGAGTCCAGCGGAACTGTCAGTCTTACAGAAAGGCTTGTCCTTCTGTCCAACTGCCCGCTGTAATACGTTCATCCTTGAACAGGAACTGAATAGATTTTACAGATCTTTGAGACTTAAGACCCATTTTGGTGTTTCTGTTGAGGCTACTGGCCCACCTATCTCTACTGTAACCCAGACACCATTGTCAATCGAACCACTAGGTTTATTCAACCTCAGTAATTATTCTCCCCCTAGATCATATCATGCCACAGAGGCAGTAATTGAGCTAATTAAGAAGGATACACAAGCACTGTTGACCAGATATAGGATGGGTCTTTATCCACATAAAAATAATTTGACTAAACTAGAGTCTACTGCCCTTCTAGCTTTGAGTAACAACAGGGATATAATTATCAAGCCGGCGGATAAGGGTGGAGCCATAGTGGTGTGGGATAAAAAAGATTACATTCTCGAGGTAGAGAGACAGTTAGCTGACACCAGGACATACAATAAGATCGATGGTGATCCTACCTCTAGCATTCGCATCAATATTGCCACTATCTTGGAAAATTATAAAGACCGAGGGACGATTGATGACAAAACCTTTAAATTTTTACAGAATCCCCATCCAATTACCCCAATATTCTATATTCTACCTAAGATTCATAAATCTTTACAACATCCACCTGGTAGACCTATAGTTGCCTCAACGGATTCCATTCTTTCCCCTCTCTCAATCTTTTTAGAAAAGATCCTCACTCCTCTAATCAAGACCACACCCTAATTCATCTTAGACACAGGACATTTTCTTAAAAAAATTAGTGATCTCCCAACGATTAGTCATAATTGTATCTTGGTTACCCTGGACGTTACTAGTTTGTACACTTCCATCACTCACCAGAAGGGCATTCAAGCTGTTACTCACCTTCTTGAATCCACTACTATGTCACCTGATTCAATATCATTATGCTTGGAGCTACTTACATTAATTTTACATAAAAACTTTTTTCTATTTGGAGACGTGTTCTATGTTCAGACATGCGGAACGGCCATGGGCTCAAACGTCGCCCCTCCCTATGCTAATGCATATATGGCTTCATTTGAAGAGGAATATGTGTACAACAATCCTCTGTTTATACAACATGCCCTATGTTGGTTTAGATACATAGATGACATCTTCTGCATTTGGGATCGCCCTATGGCATCACTTGATGACTTTGTCATTTACATTAATCAGGTGAGAGATTAACTAAAATTTACCCTTAACTTTAGCAAAGAAAAAATCTCATTTTTGGACACTATCATTGGACTGGATGGGATGGGTTCCCTTAGCTCTGACCTCTACTCAAAACCCACAGACAGAAACAGTTTATTGCACTACAACAGTAACCATCCTAGGAACACGCTTTGTTCCTTACCACGGTCCCAATTCATGAGGATTTCTAGAATCGTATCCGATATTGATACTAAAAAAACTAGGCTACGGAATATGTCTAAAAAATTTGAGCAGAGGGGCTATCCCAGATGACTTTTATCAAAAGAACTCGATCGGTTCATAGGGATAAATTCAGAGATTAAGGCCAGAGGTCCAAAACAAGCTAGGCTACCACTGATACTGACGTACCATCCCTTAATACCAAAATTATTACAGAGCGTACGTAGGCATTGGTCGGTATTACATACCGCCTACCCGGAGATCGAGGAATTCAGAAATCCAGTGATGATGTGCTCAAAGAGGAATCCTAATGTTCGCGACCGTGTTATTAGAGCTGATATTGGCAGCTTTTCTAAAGTACCGCGTCAAACTTTCCTACAGACTAAACGTAATGGCACTTTTCCATGTCTGCACTGTTCGTGCTGTTCCAACATTATTAGAGGTGACACAATTCAACATCCCCACACCAACAAAATCTTCCCGGCTAAAGGTTTCTTCACATGCGACTCGAATTTCGTTGTATACTTGATTAAATGTCCTTGTGGTTTGACTTATGTGGGCGAAACAACCCAACATATTAGAGACAGGATTTCAAGCCACAAATCCACAATCAGATGCAAGAAAACGTGGCTACCACTCCCTGATCACTTTATCAAGTCCAACCACAATATTTCTCAGTTGAGATTTCAAATTATTGAACAGGTCTTACGACCTAGGAGGGGTGGCAACCACATACACTTACTAAAACAACGGGAGTCCTATTGGATTCATACATTAGATACCTTGACATCTAAAGGCTTGAACAGAGAGTTTGATTTATTATGTTGATACCATTACTATGTTTTTTGTCGACCACTATGATCCATGTTATTAATACCATATGTTCGTTTCTTTCTCAGGCACGCTAGAATGAGCTGACGACCAGATACAGGTACCATAAAACCGGCTTCACCCACTTTGTCTTTCTCCTTTTTTCCGTTCCTTATAATATAGTTTTACCCGTTTTCTGACACTATCTATTTTCATGTTTCTTTATATCATATCTGTTCTCATTTGCAACATAACACATATATGCCATAGTTAAATGCTCTATAACATATATATCTTTAATTTAGATCTTTGATTCGTACATTTCTTTGCATTACGCTAATTCTATCTTCAGCCAATTCCCTTTGAAGTATTCATTTGTTTACATTCTGCATTATACATTAACCTTTAAATGTTTCAGATATATACACACTCATTCATTAGTATGACCACTACATCGGGTCACAACCGACTTTAAACATTCACCCTGGACGTCTTGACTCTACACCGCATCATATGCTGGCTTCATGGGGCGTCATAACTACTAGGACAGCTTGCGTTCCACTAGGGGACTTAATTCCCCATACTGTGCATGCGTCGACACTGATTTGCGTGCCAAACACCGGATTTCCGGTTTTGCAATGGGCGCTTTAAATGACAGACGCTCGTGTGAGATCTCCCACACTTGTGAGCGTCAGGCAGATGCCAATATACCCCATATATCCCTCTTGAGCTTATGCAGGTATGACACTACTCTATTCGGACAGCAGTTTATTCCTTCATATATTTGTTTATTTTATTATTTCTCTACCTATCGTTCCTCTCCTTCCCTGTATCTATCTATATCATTATGCACCATTGATTTCTAAAACCGGTATTTTATGGTATGGTCTAGAGAGGTATTTTTATAATACCTCTCCCACTATATATCTTATATATATGTTTACGCATCACTTCCTAGAGAAACAGCGTTTATATATTTCAGGTTCTGTTCCCTTTGTGCATCTCTGTATACTATATTCTATTTTATTTTAGGAGATGACTCTCTAGCATATTTGATTATCTTTTTGAATAGTCAGACAATATGGTTTATACCTTTACTGCTTACACAGAATACCATGTATAGCATTCAATTATCCTTGTATATGTTTTTATTTATATTTCTTTGTATTTGAATGTTTGAATTTGTATATGTATCATTATTTATTTTTCCCATTTCAAAAAGAATTGTTATATATTATTGTGTATTTTTGTTTCTATTTTGCCGCGAATGTGAGAAAGGCCTAGGTTGGGCCGAAACGTCTAAATACTGATCGCTTGCATTTATATCTTGTTTTGTTCTATATATACTGAACCCTGTGGAATGAATAATAAATAAATAATTCCTCTTGGGAATCCACACGACCTTTTGTCCTTGGAGTATATATGTACTGAGCAGTGGCGTAACTACCGCCGTAGCAGCCATAGCGGCTGCTACGGGGCCCGCGGCATGAGGGGGCCCGTGTCGCCCGCCGGCACAAGCCCCCACCATGGCCGGAGGCTCCGCTGGCAGCCGCTATGGCTGCTACAGCGGGACGCCACTGAACACTACGGCAGAGCAGGGAGGTATCTCCCCACTCTGCCATTAACTGGTTCCCGACCGCTGGCTGTATTTTTACGGCCAGCGGTCAGGGTCCTTAAAACCCCAGCCATAGACTTTTTACGACTCCGATTTTAACTTATTGCCCGCGCGATCGGGCTGCTGAATGTCGGGTCTCCGGCTGTCAGTGACTGCCGGGGACCCTGAGGAGAGGATAGAAGCAGCTTTCGCTGCCAGCGATCACACATGTATCCCCTATCCTGTGGATAGGGGATACATGTATTTTGTAGGACACACTGTAGGTCGCATTTTTTTGGGAGGGGGGACACTGTATGGCGTTCCCTACAGGGGGGGAACGCTGTATGGCGTTCCCTACAGGGGGGGCTGTATGGCGTTCCCTACAGGGGGGGCTGTATGGCATTCCCTACAGGGGGGGGGCTCTATGGCGTTCTCTACAGGGGGGGGATGTATGGTGTTCCCTACAGGGGGGGCTGTATGGCGTTCTCTACAGGGGGGGGGCTGTATGGCGTTCTCTACAGGGGGGCTGTATGGCGTTCTCTGCAGGGGGACTGTATGGCGTTCTCTGCAGGAGGGCTGTATGGCGTTCTCTACAGGGAGGGCTCTATGGCGTTAGCACTGTCCAATAAATATACAGTAAACAAAAGAAAATACGGTCCAGCAATCCTCATGACAATGTGATGACTTTATTAGAAAAACATTTTATAAACCACACGGCATGTTGAAGTGATGATACAAGACTGCTTACGCGCTTCGAAAGCCAACTACATTCTTCGCAAATGTACGCCATCTCCTCCAAACAGTCAATTACATCAGAAGTCCAGTTCCTTGTGCTGCATGACTCGTGGACGCCCTATCCGTGGCGATATCCGTGTCCTTTCCACTGCTTCTCACTTGAGTCCTGTAGGCACAAAAAACATTCTGCAAGTATCCATTGTCATCCGTGCCTGCAGATTCTGCTTTAATGATGCAACTCACTCAACTCCTTGTCTATTTCATCGTTTACTGATGCCTCTTTTAGATGCGACAGATGTATTTTTTTTATACTTACCAGCCTGCTTCACAGGCACCATCCCTTTTTATTGGCACCTGATCAATAAGGGGGTCCTGCTCCACCACCATAACACTGCAATACTAAACAAAATCTTCCATAGACATCACAAAAACTAGACAAGCCTTTCCTCCCTTATGTTTCCCAACATTTCCTGGGACAAGTGTGTGTAGGTAGAAATCCACAAACATCTTTCCTGGCCCCAAACTTTACCCCCTCTTTCCAGTAAAGGATTGGCTTTCGGTATCACGCCTCCTCGCTTTTACCTTTTTACTTTATCCTGCGTAAACATTTTTTTCAGCATCTTAAACGTCTTGCCCATTAGCCCATCTATCCCCAACATCAGACCACTTATTATCATCTGACAGATCAGAATCAGACTCAACCAGCTACTGTTGCCTTCTTCTGCTTCTCTTTACATCCAGATGCGCTGCTCCTGTAATTCCAAACATTGTGCCAGTACCCCGTGTTCTAAACATTTTGGCAACCCCAAGGTGTCCCTCTCCCATGTTGAGATTATGAGGCCCTACTGGGATATTGCTGCCTTCATCGACCCTGGATCCCTGCGCAAGGATCCTGGCACTTGGCCCATCATCGTGCCATGTTCCCTCAAATTTTTGCTAGAATGATACCATTGAGGATACCTGCCTTGCTTCCTTGATGCCATTTGCTCCAAACAATCCAGTACACCCCAAGTCCAGGTCCTTGTGCTGCATGACTTGTGGGGGCTCTATACGTGGCAATATCCTGGCACCTTCCATTGCTTTCCGCTTGAGTGCTGTAAATATAAAAACATTCTGCCAGTATCCATTATCACCTAGGCCTGCAGATTATGACTGTGTAATGAAACTCACTTAAGTCCTTGTCTATTGCATCCAGGCCTTGACACATCGCAAATGTTCTTGGCAGACCAAAGCTGTCTAAAATCCCCCTACACTCCCTCACCCAATTACCTTACACCTACGTTCAGTCCCAAACCGAGCCATGTGGCCAGCATTTTGGACAAAGATACCCCTAACTGACATTATGCCTATTCCTACCAACTATCCAAGGTTCCCCACTGCTACGCCTTTCTTGGCATTTTGCCCGCTCATTACTTTTTCAATGTACAGAGCTACTGGTGGATACTGTATATAGTAACTAATGATGGACATACCGCATATAGATGAAATATTACTTCAGAGAGTCCCCCTGGCAGCAGGCAGCCGATCTCAAGAAATTCTGGAACCAAAACTATAAACTGTGAAGATATTATGACGTGCGCTTAGTATGGTTCATCATATCAACAAATATATGTTCAGCCTATTGAAAACATCAGGGAGATTGTTCCCACAGTCTTGTCATGTGTCTCTATAGGAACATTCTGGGTGACATCACATTATAGAATTTCTATAGGTTGTTATTTGCTATAATACTTACATATATACAGTGTATGTCCTAGCATGTCGGCTGTCACTGGTGCCACATATTCAGATGTTATAAATGTCTGTAAAATACATAATGGGTTTAATGCACATACATAAAATAACCCCATATCTATAATGAATAATAATATATTTACTTTCACACATTTCATTTTCTATCACAGGGCGAGTCCAATGCCCCTCTGCCACACAAATAACACCAGCAGTATAATGGCACATAATAGTTGGAGGACCCTGGTATAGAAGAGGCTGGACGCAGCCTGCAGGGCTTAAGGGGAAGCCTCCATGACCTCACTGGTAGGGAAAGGGTTAATAGGTAGGGGAGAGTTGGAGGGAGAGTTAGGAGGAGGTGGAGGAGGGACAAGGAGGAGTCAGGGGGCCGTTGCTTAGCTTCCCGCTGTTTGCGGCATTGAGCCGGAAGCAGCGGGAGGAGTAACACAGGGAGAGACAAGCTCCCCGTTGCCCGCGCTCGCTCAGTATGGCAGAGGCAGGGTTGTTAGAGCAGCTGCGTGCTGCTGCTGTGCACCACGGTCCCGGATGGCTGGAGGAGACCGTGGCTGCATTAGCAAGGATCCCGGACGCCGTGTTGCCACGTCAGGCACGGCGTTCGGGGTCTGTTGCAGGAGACAGGCTCCCCTCCCCCGGCCCCCTTCCTAGCATGGCGGCGGGGGGGGGAGTCGGCAACAACTGCTCCTGTCCGGAGCAGGCAGAGAGCGTTGCCGGGGGTGACGGCGATGCAGGCCGGGTCGACTCGTCCCTCCCGGCGGTCTCGACCTCCAGAGCGCCTCAGTCCTGAGGCAGTCCCGCGGACACGGCGTCGCAGAGGGAGCCCGATCTCGGACGCTGCAGGCCAGGCAGCTGGGGGGACCGCCCCTTCCCAGGCCCTGCGTCCGTCGGTGAGCAGGGAGTCGCAGGCCGGGCTCCCTGTCACCCCTCCACCGTCGGATGGAAGATTTGGAGGACGAGGTACGGCCGCCCCGCCTGGTGATGTTCCGGCCAGGGGGCAGGCTTCTTCAGGATCATCGAGACGGACGCCTAGATCTGCAGCGACGTTGAGGCAACAGGTCCAGTCGGAAGTCTGGGTTCCATCGGTCGGGCGGCAGGTTGCCGGCCCATCAGTCAGCGCTTCATCATCTCCGATCCGAAGATGTCGGTGGGATGGCCAGTCGTCTGCGAGAGAGGAGCTGGAGGAAGGTGAACTGGACGTGTATCGTCGAGGTCAGGATGGTCCGGCTGACGGGAACACAGCGCCTGTGCGGCCCGGTGAGTGTGTAACTCCATCATTGTCATATCCAGCGATTTTTATGTCGGGTGTCGGCGGGGGGGCTGCTAGCGTCGCATCGGTGGCCGGTAGTGGCGCGGGCGGGCGCGATGGCGCGGGTCTGGCAGATTTAGTGGGTTGCTTGAGGGAGCTGGTCGGGCGCCTAGACAGGGCGGCAGCGCCGGTAGCTACGGAAGTGTCCCCGGCGGTAGTGTGGGAGGGCCCCAGGGACGTGGGATTGGTACAGGCGCGGCCCGTGCTGGCGGTTAGGGAGGCGGTCGCGGTGTCGGTACAGACCGAGGCACAAAAGGATGGCGATCGGGTGCATATTGATGACCGTGCTCGGGGCGAGGTGTACGTTTGTTTCGAAGGTCCGTTGGGGGCGCATTTAAAGCAGGAGGTGCGCGAGCGGATCTGGAAGGACGAATATGTTGAGATTTTTTCTCTCTTGCCGCTCGCTAAATTTAATTTGGATAAGAGCAAGCGGGACGAGAGTAAAAAGGACGAGGAGGAACGGCGGCGGTATAGGCTTATCCCGCAGACGTTCGTTAATTGGTCGCAGGCGTTCGCCATATTGGCTAGTGTGATAGGGGAAAAGGCGCCGGAAAAATGCTCGGCGTTGTTTTGTTATTTTGATGCCATTGGGGAGGCTCATAGGGCGTATGGGGGTCAGGCGTGGCTGCGATACGATGAGCAATTCCGTCGGCGGAAAGCGGTTCGGCCGGCGATTCGGTGGGACCAGAAGGATATTGCTCTCTGGTTACGGGTTACGGCTCCGGTTAGGCAGTACTTTCCCGGGAGCGGCGGCCAGGGAGGCCAGTCTAGTCAGGTTGGACAAAGCGGCGGGGGAAAGGCGGGTTTTTGCTGGCAATTTAATGAAGGCCAGTGTAAGTTCGGGGCCACGTGCAAGTTCAAGCACGTGTGTTCCGAGTGTAATGGTGCATCACACGGGGCGGCAAAATGTCTGCGAAAAAAGAGGTCAGGGAACCAGCCCTCCGCGGCGGGTCAAGGGGGTGTCGCCGGTGAGGGTGGAAAAGATGGCCCCTTATCTAAATGAGTATCCGGATAGGGCGGCGGCTAAGTTGCGTTACGAAGGGTTTCGTGTTGGTTTTGTTATTCCTCCGCCTCCTTATGAGGTTCCGGTTACGCGGAGGAATTTAAAATCGGCTTACTTGCATGCAAAAGTCGTGTCGGAAAAGTTGTTAAAAGAAGTTTCGTTGGGCCGCATGTCGGGGCCGTTTGTTGAGTCGCCTGTAAAAGATTTAGTTGTGTCCCCGTTGGGTATTGTCCCTAAACGCGAGCCCGGAAAATTTCGTTTGATTCAACATTTATCGTATCCCAAGGGTTCGTCGGTAAATGACGGGATTGATCACGAGTTGTGCTCCGTAGTCTATACCTCATTCGATAAGGCGGTGGGTTTAGTGCGGGCTGCGGGTCCGGGTGCGCTGCTAGCAAAAACCGACATCGAGGCGGTGTTCAGGTTGTTGCCAGTTCATCCGGAAAGCCAACGGCTGTTGGGTTGTTTTTGGAATGGGGCTTTTTACGTGGATCGGTGCCTTCCGATGGGGTGTTCCCTTTCTTGTGCATACTTCGAAGCGTTTTGTAGCTTCGTGGAGTGGGTAATGAGGGGAGTATCCGGGGTCGACTCGTTGATCAATTACTTAGATGATTTTTTGTGCGTTGGCCCGGGGGGTTCGCCGGTTTGCGGTAATTTGCTTCATACACTACAGAAGGTGGCGAGGGATTTTGGGATTCCTTTGGCGCCAGAAAAAACAGAGGGCCCGGTAGCGACGATTTGTTTTTTGGGTATTGAAATAGACTCGGTGGCAATGGAGTGTCGTCTCCCTGCGGATAAGTTGGGTGCTTTGAGGCTGGAGGTACGGCGGGCTTGTAGACTGAAAAAAATGACGCTGCGGGAGCTTCAGTCGCTGCTGGGGAAGTTGAATTTCGCCTGCCGGATTATGCCGATGGGGAGGGTGTTTGGTAGGAGGTTGGCGGCGGCAACGGTGGGAGTGCGTGCGCCACATCATTTTGTGCGGCTCAAGGAGGAGCACCGAGCTGATCTTCAGGTTTGGGATGACTTCTTGGGCCAGTACAATGGTCGCTCGCTATGGATGGCCCCAGCGCAGGATACGAGTGATTTGAATATTTTTACGGATGCGGCTGGGGCGGGCGGTTTTGGAGCTTACGGGGGAGGTCCGTGGTGCGCAGGTCAATGGCCGGCTAGTTGGGTGTCCAGTGGACTCACGCGGAATCTGGCCCTGCTCGAGCTGTTTCCCATCGTCGTGGCGGCTACCATTTGGGGGGACAGGCTCAGGGATAAGAAGGTCCGTTTTTACTGCGACAACATGGGGGTGGTGCTGGCCATTATTAACATCACGGCGTCCTTTCCTCCGGTAGTTCAATTGCTGCGACACTTAGTGTTGGTGTGTTTGTCGTTGAACGCGTGGGTGGTGGCGGTGCATGTCCCGGGAGTACGGAATTGTATCACTGATGCTCTTTCTCGATCGCAGTGGGACCGGTTTCGGCAATTGGCACCGGGAGCGGATCGTCTCGGTTTGGCTTGTCCGGATCATCTTTGGGATCTGGTATCGGTCCCGTAGAACGACTGTTACAAAGGTCTTTGGCGCGCACGACGTGGAGTGCTTATGCTGCTTGTTTGGGAGGAGTGGGTAAGAGAGTTGGGTGACGTCAATACGGATAGAGACAGGTTGGTGGCACTTTTGTACTGGCTTGGCATTTAGAATAGGTGAGTGGGTGTCGCCAAGTACCAAACAGGCAGGGGGGCTGAGATCTGGGGAGGTGAGCCTATTCGCAGATCGGCTGGAGGTATGGTTGCGTCGGTAAAAAACTGACCAAGTAGGGAAGGGTAAACTGATAGTTTTGTTCGCCCTCCCGGGGTCGGTTATGTGCCCAGTAGAGTGCATGGGGGGTTTTACGCCAAAAAGGGGGTCTCCAGATTTGCCTTTGTTACGTCATGTGGACGGGTCGTTTTTGTCCAGGTTTCAGTTTGGAGCTGTATTTAAAAAAATGTTTGACGGCGGTTGGGGTTGCGGCAGGCTCATATTCATCTCATTCCTTCAGGATTGGCGCAGCAACAGAAGCGGGGCGCTGGGGGTTGGATGATGAGGGGGTGCGGCGTATTGGTCGTTGGGAGTCCAACAGGTTTAAGTCCTATGTCCGCCCCCATTTGTTATGAGGTTTGTGGGTAACGCTTTTAAAATGTTGTATGGTGGTGCCTAACTGTTTTTCCGTTTCAGATTCGCCTCCGTGTTTGGTGTGGTTGATGGGTCATTCTTACGTGCACTGGGGGGCTTTGAGGGCAGACGTCCGCCCGGATGGTCGCCAGTTGCGCATTCCGCGACAGGATGCGGTTGTGCATTGGCTGGGATTTAGAGGTATGTCGTGGAGCAGGGTGTTGGCGGAATTCCAGACATATGCCCGGCTTGATAGGGTTCCGGAGGTCTTAGTGTTGCACGTGGGTCGGAGTGACTTAGGAGCCCGCCCCTTTCGTGAGTTGGTGCGGGATATCAAACACGATATGTTGTGTTTGTGGGTTTCTTATCCCAAGTTGGTGATAGTGTGGTCGGACATAGTCCCGAGGAAACATTGGCGGTTGGCTAGGTCAGTGGAGAGAGTCAATAAGGCTCGCATTAAAGTTAATCGGGCGGTGTCCCGTTTCGTAGCAAAAAACGGGGGCATTTGTGTGCGGCACAGGGATTTGGAGTCAGGAGTGGGGAACTTCTGGAGGAGTGATGGGGTTCATCTGACCGAGGTTGGCATTGATCTTTGGAGCTTGGCGATAGCAGAAGGAATAGAAAGGGCGGTGGTGGTGTGACGGAACTCACAGGCTTAAGGTGGTCAAGGCCTGTTTCGCTGTGGCGGGGGGAGTCCTTGAGGCCAGTCAGTACAAAATGGTGGGGGGGTCGCATCGGGGGTATGCGTCCCCCAAAAAAGGTACATGGTTGAAGACTTCATCGGGTGTTATCCCTTTGAAGTGGTCTTCTGGTGGAAGGTATATCACTTGAAGGCTTCATCGGGTGTTATCCCTTTGAAGTGGACTTCTAGTGGTCGGTATATCACTTGAGGGCTTCATCGGGTGTTATCCCCTTGAAGTGGACTTCTAGTGGTTGGAGCCATCTGCAGAGGTGAACGGCGCTTCCGAGCTGGTTTACGGCTGGAGGTAATTGGTGGTTTGCAGATGGCTAACTCGGTGTGTTCTTAAAAAAGGAATATCTGAAAGGGCTTCAAGGACTTCCTCTGCTCGGGTTAATGTTAACGTTAAAATTGTTATTTACGATTCTGACCCATGTTGGGTCATGTGAATTATTAGGAGGAATTCTCTGGTGGATTCCTAACTAGTTATCCGAATGTTTCGGATTTAAATTGTTTTTATAAAACTGTGAAATTAATAAACGGCTGCTGTGGCCATTTCACATCCAACCTCGGTGTCACGTGTCTTTCCTAAAGGTGGGGGTGGAGGGATAGGATGGGTAAGGGAAGGTTCATTAACACACGACTCTACTTAGGCAGGTCAAGATTTTGTATCAGGGACCAGGAGCTTATTGTTATTCTGCTATATAATCTTATCCTTAATGGAAAACTTCTAATTTGTCTTTTGTGGAGTCTTTTGGACTGGAGTAGAGAGAGTAGAAAATGGTAAATTGGATTTCTGGATTCAACAGACAAAATAATTATTAAAGGGGTTTTCTGACAGTTTCATAAACCTTAGTCTAAGCCGCATATGGCTAAAAATAACTTTGTCCCTACTCATTTTTTAAATTCCCTGTGGCTCCTGCGCTGGTGGTTCTGTTGTCTTCAGTTGCTAGGCCACAGCGGTCATGTCCGTGTGGATGGCATGTCACGTGGCAGCTATTGTGTCACATCCAGGGCCGGCCTTAGTTTTATTGGTGACATGTGCAGTATCTGTGACGTCCTCCCCCTTATGATGCACCATGTAGTATCCAAATAATTTAATCATACAGTGCCCAAATAACATCACCCAGTCAATAAACTAGGGATTGTATCTTTTCAGTTTTTTTATATTATAGGTTTGGGCCCTAAATGCCGGATCGGCAGTGTAAGTTGAGGGTGCCCAGGCCATCTATGGTGGTAGTGCCCTCTTCAGTATTGACCAGTAATACACACTATGTGATCATTTAGAGATGCAGTTAATAAAATACACTGACCTTGGACTCTCCTACTGAATACATCCGACTGAATGTAGAACGTTATGTGATGTGAGGTGGAGGGCTCTGCTTAATCTTTGATCTGCCCTCCTGGGACGTGTGGTTATCATTAACTCCTATGAGGAATTAATTCTAGGAGAAAGAAAGACAATGTATTAGGACAAATCTCAATCAATGGCAACATTTCTATCTAGAACAGAGTCCAGTCCCCAACCAGTGTAAAATTACCAAAGGGGTAAATAGGATGACCGGCTGGGGTCCAGGGATTTGGGGTGGCCCACAGCTCTGGGGCTCCATACGCCCCTGAAATTGGACAAACAATAACCGCGCAGGGAGGAAGCGAAATGTCTGACCCGGTTGGTCGTCTATTAGGTGAGTATAATTTTTTATTTTATAGGAGCAAAGGGGGCACTATTAATATGGGGGATAAAAGGACTGAGTCGGAGCTTAGAAAAGGGGGCTTCATTACTGTGGGCCATACAAAAGGGGCATTCTGACCCAGGACATACAAAAAGTGTCATTCTAACTGTGGAGGGTATTGGTGGATACTGCATATAGTAACTAATAAGAGACGCACCTTGCATAGATGAAATATTGCTTCAGAGAGTCCCCCTGGCAGCAGGCAGCTGATCTTAAGATGTTCTGGAAAAAACAAAAATTGTGTAGTTTTATTTCTCCAGACAGACGTGTGCTCAGTATAGACCACCCAACAATGAAGGAAATGTACATTAGGGCTCATGTACACAGCAACTTCATGTGGACGGACCTGTATGGTGGCGCACAGACTGCAGTACTGGTAATGTAGACACTCTGTGTGCGCTGTGTGCTCCCCCATAAGCCAAATGTGGATTAGGAAATGACATAAATAACAAGTCCCTTATATATTACTAATACCATAATATCTTCTTTATGGAGCATTTCTATAATAATAATAATATAAAGCTGCAGCAAAATTCCCAGCGTTTACTTTTGCTACATGTGGATGAGTTTTTGAGACTGTAACTATTCACCTGTAACACTTGTGAATTTTGCCACGCAGCAAATCTGCAGCGTCTGAATTCAGCTTTATGGCGTAGAATATAGTACTCAAATACTGCAATCATACAGTGCCCAAATAACACTGCCAGACAAGTATTGTCTGCCACACTGTAATGTAATCCATTATCAAGGAATTGTATCTGCATCCTGAGCAGTGCCCTTTACTTTTTTTACATGAAGAGTGGGATTGAGTGTTCAAGCAATGGGTGCCCCAGACATCAAGACCAGTGGCGCCCCTTTCATTAGTGACAGGTGATGCACCCAGTGTAACCGCACAGGTCGCACACCCCTAAGACAGGCCCTGGATGAACAATATTGGGGAATTTGTTCCCACAGTCTTGTCATGTGTCTCTATAGGAACATTCTGGATGACATCACATGACCTGCCTAGGTAGAGTCGTGTGTTAACCTTAAACCATACTATCCCCCACCCCCATTTAGTAACGACACATGACACCGAGGTTGGATGTGAAATGGCCACAGCAGCCGTTTATTAATTTCACAGTTTTATAAAAACAATTTAAATCCGAAACATTCGGATAACTAGTTAGGAATCCACCAGAGAATTCCTCCTAATAATTCACATGACCCAACATGGGTCAGAATCATAAATAACAATTAAACGTTAACATTAACCCGAGCAGAGGAAGTCCTTGAAGCCCCTTCAGATGTTCCTTTCAAGAACACACCGAATTAGCCATCTGCAAACCACTAATTACCTCCAGCCGTAAACCAGCTCGGAAGCACCGTTCACCTCTGCAGATGGCTCCAACCACTAGAAGTCCACTTCAAGGGGATAACACCCGTTGAAGCCCTCAAGTGATATACCGACCACTAGAAGTCCACTTCAAAGGGATAACACCCGATGAAGCCTTCAAGTGACATACCTTCTACCAGAAGACCACTTCAAAGGGATAACACCCGATGAAGTCTTCAACCATGTACCTTTTTTGGGGGACGCATACCCCCGATGCGACCCCCCCACCATTTTGTACTGACTGGCCTCAAGGACTCCCCCCGCCAGCTGCCATGACAACAGAACCTACTCCGGAAAAAAGAAAAACATGTTAAGTAAACACACAAAATAAAACACAACGCTCATATACGGACGTACAGAAGACCTAAGGAGTAACAAAACAAGGGTGGGAGGGTGGGAGCTTTGCTTCTTGTGTATTACTCCTCCCGCTGCTTCCGGCTCAATGCCGAGAAACAGCGGGAAGCGCAGTAACGGCCCCCCCGTCCCCCCTAGCTCCTCCCCGTCCCTCCTTCAGCTCCTTCACCTTTCCCTCACCTCTTAACATTAACCCTTTCCCTACCAGGACGGTCATGTCGGCTTCCCTCAAGCCTGCAGCTGCGTCCAGCCTCTTCTTTATAGAATTTCTATAGGTTGTCATTTGCTATAATACTTACATATATACAGTGTATGTCCTAGCATGTCGGCTGTCACTGGTGCCACATATTCAGATGTCATAAATGTCTGTAAAATACATAATGGAGTAAACATAAAATAACCCCATATCTAGAATGAATAATAATATATTTACTTTCACACCTTTCATTTTCTATCACAGGACAAGTCAGACATTGAAAACATTTTGTAATGTTAGTGTAAACCCAGGGAACATAACTATAGGGGTGAAGAGGTTGCAGTCACACCCAGGCCCAGGTGTCCATGACTGACATTAGGGGGGGTCACAATGTGGGCAATTTACAAATGCCAATCCCCAATGCCCCCATCTTCTAGAGGAATCACGATTTTCGCTGCTAGAAACGCGATGTCAGTGAGAGAAGCACCCAGGCGGAAAGGCAGCTGCTGAGCTGCCTGGCCGCTTCTAAAACACAAGCAGTGGAAGGGAGCCAGCGGAGCGCCCCGTTCCACCTGCTGGAGGGATGCGCCCTATGTAATGGCACAGGTCGCACACCCCTAAGGCCGGCCCTGGCTACTGCTGAGCCTTATTAGGATAATATACGGTAGCTTTTTAAGACTATTTAATTAAATTAAATTAGACATCATATTGAAAACGACTGAGAAGTCACATTCCACATTACTGACAGCTGCAATTCTCAGACAATGGTAAGGGTATGTTCACACACTTAACTAAAAAACGTCTCTAAAATACAGAGCTCTTTTCAAGGGAAAACAGCCTCTGATTTTCAGCCATTTTTTAAACCACAAACATTTTTTGAGGCGTTTTTACCAACGTTCTTGGAGCTGTTTTTCTATTGAGACAATGAAAAACGGCTCCAAAAACGGCCGAAGGAGTGAAATGCACTTCTTTTTACAGGGTGTTTTTTATGCGCCGCTTTATCAAACGCCCACGTAAAATGCACCATCGGAAAAAAAACCTGTTTTTCCAATTGAAATCAATGGGCAGATGTTTGGAGGCGTCCAGCCTCCGTATTTTCGGCTGTTTTTCGGGGTGTTTACGGCCAGGAAAACGGCTGAAAATAGGCTGTGTGAACATACTCTGTTGTACTGAGTTGTAACTTTAATGAGAAAATATGAAACATTGAAATCTGAATGTAAAATGTTCAGTTGTTACTTGCATTAATAGAAACATTTTACTGGAACTTGAACTGTTTGTCTAAAAAAAAAAACAACCCCCGACAATCACCAGAAAAAAATCCTTCTACAATCTTATAGTTGTGGTGAGGTGTTGGTGTGGTTAGAAATTGCTGCAGTAATGTCCAGTGTGAATCTGGCCTTATATGAGAATTCTAGAGCGTATATATTTCATGTGTCCAGTAACATGTAGAATTAATGATAAAATGCTGAATCTTACCTGTCAATCACAGTCAATCACAGTCCCGGTCCAGACGTCATTGGCAGAAATTGTAAAAAATATGTAATCCAGCTGCACATAGAACCTAACGGCTAGTACTGTCTATGACATCATCAGTGACATCATAAGCGGCTGCAGTATCTGTTACATCATCTAATTATCTCCTACTGCCTGGATAGACTGTCTGTGCATACACTGGATATAGGCGTTACATGGGACTGCTGTTTATAAACATGGAAGAAAGATACATGTGTGGTTATAGGGGCTACGACTAAGAACATGTAATGTATGAAACGTGTAATCTGTTACTAGATGGATTTTATACTGTAATACAGATGTAGCCATCTTTAACTTGACTCTGATAACTTGATACTTTCTTGATCCCGCAGCACTCCGTGTTTCAAGTGTGCGTGAGTAGGCTTCCACGCCAATGTGTAAAAAATGGGAACTCAGCACTCCAAGGTATTATGCAATAAGTGATATTTGATTTCACATATAGCGAAAAGTAGTAATCCAAAAATAATGGCGCCATTACCCAACAGCGACCGAGGTCACAAGCGCCGCATATCCGTGTCTAAAGAAGGTTGAATGTATAGACCGAAACGTTAAAAACCTATTTTTGGATTACTACTTTTCGCTATATGTGAAATAAAATATAATTTTTTGCAGCGTGATATCACACAACAAAAGCCATTAAAAAAGTCAAGATAAGGGATTGTTTATTTAACGCGTTAAAAGTCAAGGTAAAGACGGCAACATCTGAACTAATAAAGGATACATTTTATTGAATTTCGTTTTAGGCTACATTCACACAACAGTAAAAAACGTCCGCTTTCAGAACAATGATGTTCTATGGGTATATTCACACGGCCTTTTTTTAACCACCCGTGAATATTGGCCGTCAAAAAATAGAACATGTCCTATTTTTGGCCGCTTTCACGGCCAGACGGCCCCCATAGAAGTCAATGGATCAATTTTTAACGGCCGTCAATACATGTAACAGCCGTTAAAAACGGTTCTGTGATTTGGGGATTCAAGAGCCAAGGGAACTATTGGCTCCCTTGCTGGTAATCGGTGGCGCAATGACACATACTCACCGATAAAGCGCCGTCCTCTACAGGTGTGGTCTCTAGTCTCATGGGTTCTGCGAAGGTGACGAGATGACGTCCTCGCGTCGCCTTCGCAGAACCAGTGAGACTAGAGATCACTCGTGACGTAGACGGTCATGCATCGGTGAGTATGTAGGGCATTCAGGCGGACAAAAATTACGGATATTGTTGCGCTCACTACTATGGTAGCATGGCGCTAGTACAGGGGACATTGTTGTCTACTGTAGCAAATTTTTCGGCACGGTCCTGAATTTACAGAGAGAGTCCTGGAAGATTACCACAGGGAGGGGGGGTGTGGTGCTTTCTCCGGAGAGGTGTCTGTGTCATCATCTACATGGGGGCTGTATGCCATCGTCTACAGGGGGCTGTGTGCCATCATCTACAGGGGGGCTGTGTGCCATCGTCTACAGGGGGCTGTGTGCCATCGTCTACAAGGGGGTTGTGTGCCATCGTCTACAGGGGGGCTGTGTGCCATCGTCTACAGGGGGGCTGTGTGCCATCATTTACAGGGGGGCTGTGTGCCATCATTTACAGGGGGGCTGTGTGCCATCATTTACAGGGGGGCTGTGTGCCATCATTTACAGGGGGGCTGTGTGCCATCATTTACAGGGGGGCTGTGTGCCATCATTTACAGGGGGGCTGTGTGCCATCATTTACAGGGGGGCTGTGTGCCATCATTTACAGGGGGGCTGTGTGCCATCATCTACAGGGGGGCTGTGTGACATCATCTACAGGGAGGCTAAGAGCCATCATCTACAGGGGGTCTTTGTGCCATCATCTACAGGGGGTCTGTGTGCCATCATCTACAGGGGGTCTGTGTGCCATCATCTACAGGGGGTCTGTGTGCCATCATCTACAGGGGGTCTGTGTGCCATCATCTACAGGGGGTCTGTGTGCCATCATCTACAGGGGGTCTGTTTCATCATCTACAGGGGGTCTGTGTGGCATCGTATACAGGGGGTCTGTGTGGCATCGTATACAGGGGGTCTGTGTGGCATCATATACAGGGGGTCCGTGTGCCATCATCTACAGGGGGGCTGTGTGGCATCATCTACAGGGGGGCTGTGAAACAATCATGACAATGACCTTTGTTTGGGTGTTTTCAGGGGGTTGGGACAAAAGAAGCCAGACAAATGAAATTCATCAGTTTTTTTTAACGGCCATAAAAAACGGATGCAAAATGGATGTCAAACGGCCATTAAAAACGGACAGACGGACTGGAAGTGTATAAAAATTTGCAGACACAATGATGCAAAACGGCCATGACAAACTGACAGTTGATCAGTTTTTAATGGCCATTTTTTTCCACTGTCGTGTGAATGTAGCCTAAGTTCTGGATCGTCTCCATTTTAATGGATAAAGTTACCGGACAATTATCCACCCACCGAGAGTTTATTGGACACATGGACGGCCTGGAGAGCAGATGAACTTCTTGTTTCTTTGTTTGGAGTCATGTACAGATATAGCAATCCTTATCCTGACTCTGATAACTTGCTGCAGCGTTATAATTTATCACTTAAGTCACTGAAAACCATTGAAAAAGTGAAATTAAAGTTTCTTGACACTGTGTATTCAATGTATTTAACCCCTTCGAGCTCAGCAACGTAATATTCCGTTGCGCTGACCGCCCCGTTCGCGCTCAGCAACGGAATATTATGTCGCAGGGAAAATGCATCGCCATTTTCCACCGGCGCGTGCACGATCTGTGACAGCTGCTGTTTCCGACAGCAGGCTATCACAGCTCAATACGCCGTGACCTATTGCGATGGTCCCGCCTCCACAATCGCCACTATTGGTCAGTCAGTGAGTAACTAGTTGTCCAATAGTGGCGATCGGTCTCTTCACTTCCTCTCCCTGACATCACATCCTGCCGCACCCACCCTGAGATGGAGATAGCGAGGCGTTCAGAGCGGTTGTGAGTAGAGGGAGAGAAGAAAAAGAGTGAAAAAAAGTGAAAAAAATACAACTTTTTTCTGCTTCCCACCTCCCCAATCCACTACCCAGTCCAGTCCTTTACCCTTCCTCCTTGTGTTCCCCCCACATTTTTGGTCAGTGATCTCCTATCACTGACCACTTCTTAGTCTTCAGGACCAATTTCTTGGTCCCTGGGGATTATTTTTTTCTTTATAAAACATATAAAATAAAAAAATATATCTAGTTAGGTTTAGTGTCAGAGAATAGTCGCCGTAGTTACATTTAGTCTCAGGGAAGTTCAAATAAAATCTAGTTAGGTTTAGTGTTAGGAACCCTCGCCCTTGTTAGGTTTAGTCTCAGGGAAGCCCACTCGTTCTATAAAAACACCAATTTTTTGAGCTGGTTTAGGTAGCAGCCTATTGCTCCTAGTTAGGAAAGCAATCAAACATGTCCCAACGGACATTTAGTGCCGAAGAGGCATATTCATTTCTTGCCTCCGACACAGAGTCGTCGGATGGTGAGACTCTGTTTTATTTATCCACCTCCTCATCCAGTGATGAAGAAGAGGAACCTCCTAGGAGATGCCCCTTGACCACCAGTGCAGTTGAAGCCCCCGAGCGAAATGACCCCGCCGCAGTTCAAGCCCCCATTTGGACCCCCACACCAGACATTTATGAGCCCAAAATCCCAGAGTTAAAATTTAATACGGCAGGGCTCAGTGAAATGGGCTTTTTCAAGTTCTTCTTCACTGATGACTTTATAGATCTTATGGTCTCCCAGACAAATTTATATGTCCAACAGTATATTACTAAGAACCCTACATCATTTTATGCCCAATCCTACAGGTGGACCCCTGTAGATGTAGCAGAGTTGGGCAAGTTCTGGGGACTTCACTTGAACATGGGGCTTCTGAAAAAGCCATCCATTAGGACCTACTGGAGCATGGACATCTTATACCATACCCCCAATGTACCGTATGGCCATGTCCAGGATGCATTATGAGGCAATATTTCACTTCTTAATTTATAAGGATAATGAGCAGTGCCCACCCCGAGATGACCCCAGTTTTGACCGTTTGTATAAACTGAGACCCCTATTAGACCATTTCAGTGCTCGGTTTGCCCAAGCATACACCCCCGAGAAGTGTATTTCTATTGATGAGTCCCTGGTACATTTTAAAGAGAGGCTTCAATTCCGCCTGTACCTGCCGAGTAAGAGTGCAAGGTATGGCGTAAAGATGTATAAGCTGTGCGAGAGTGCATCAGGGTATACCTACAAATTTAGGATGTATGAAGGGAAGGACAGCAGTATTCAGCCCCCAGAATGCCCCCCCTTACTGGGAATTAATGCAAAAATTGTGTGGGATTTGGTGCACCCACTGCTGGACCAGGGTTACCACCTCTACTTGGATAATTTTTATACCAGCGTCCCACTCTTCAAGTGCCTCGCTTCCAGAAGTCCTGCGGCATGCGGCACTGCTAGAAAAAATCTGAGAGGCCTCCCTAAGACTCTGCTTGGGCAAACACTCAGAAGGGGTGAGAGCAGGGCACAATCTAGCAACAACATATTGTGTGTCAAGTACAAGGACAAGAGAGATGTCCTTGTATTAACAACAATACATGGCCACACCAGTACCCATGTACCTGTACGAGGTACCAGTATAGAGACCCCCAAACCAGACTGCATCCTGGACTACAATAGGTACATGGGAGGGGTTGACTTGTCAGATCAAGTCCTGAAGCCCTACAGCGCCATGGGGAAATTGAGGGTGTGGTCAGTGCCGCATCTGCCATGAGGCCAGGTGAGCCGACGGCCTCAGGCGGCACCACCTACCCAAACGGGGGGCGGCATTTTCATCCCGGGACGGACTGGACCAGGGGGAGGGGCCATGCAGACGCACATAGCAGACGTGCCGAACGTCTGTAACACTCCTCCTCCTCTCTGACGCTGTACACAGCACATGCAGCCAGAGAGGAGCAAGTCTGCAGGAGGAGCGACAAGCGACGAGCAGCACGAGCAGCACGAGGTAAGTTCCTGCCTTGCTGGGACCGGGACCCGTGACGTGAGTATACTGCAAGGGGGAGTCTGGGCATTTTACCGACAGCAGAGGGCTCTATGGGGCTGGAATAATCCACCCCATAGAGCCCTCACATCACTATAATGGAAGGATTAGTGTGGGTGGGGGAGGGTCTGAGCATCTGTCTGACTTACTGCAGAGAGCTCTATAGGGGGGGGGGATTCTGCCCCCCCCCCCCTTTAGAGCAGTCAGTCAGATGCTCAGACCCCCCTAACCTTTCAGTATAGTAACTAGTCAGGGCTCTATGGTGGGGGGGATAATTCCCCCCTATAGAGCCCTCTGCTGTCAGTAAAACGCCCAGACCCCCCCCCCCTTGCAGTATACTCCTGGCTTTGTAGCTTTCCTGTGCTTAATTAGCGTGGGAAAGCTACAATCAGGGCTGTGACTGGTGAGTCTCACAGTCACTCCCAGTGCACACTGCATGCAGCAGCTGCGGCATTCGGTCTGACTGTGAGTCTCTGACCAGTCACCACCCACACGCAGCAGAGAGACAGGATAGACTGATAGTGCCTGTCATTGAATAATCCCTCAACTACTACAGTTTCAGACACATTGACTATGACAGCTTCTATTGTGTAGTGGTTAGCTTGTTTGCCTTACGTATGGAGGTTGCTGGTTCAAATCTTAGCAGGGAGTTTTTTGTTTTTTTTTATATTAATATTTTGTTTTGGGCTTTGTTCACACTAGCATTAATATACATTTACCTCTCTTCCGTCAGAGGAAGAGAGGATCGATACATTAAACGGAAAGCAACGGCTCCATTAGAATTACCATTGCTTTCAATGGTAATTCTTTTGTATCAGTTGCTTTCCGTTTGTCTCCGTTC
Organism: Rhinoderma darwinii; assembly: GCF_050947455.1. Lineage (NCBI taxonomy): Eukaryota > Metazoa > Chordata > Amphibia > Anura > Rhinodermatidae > Rhinoderma > Rhinoderma darwinii. Next base: position 31,654,984 of record NC_134688.1, read on the forward strand.
GCTAGGTTTCCGTTCTTTTGAACGGAAATAAAAGTTCTGCAGACTGCACTTTTGTTTCCTTTAAAAAAAAAGGAAACTTAGCGAACGGAGACAAACGGAAAGGAACTGATACAAAAGAATTACCATTGAAAGCAATGGTAATTCTAATGGAACCGTTGCTTTCCGTTTAACGTATTGATCTTCTCTTCCTCTGACGGAAGAGAGGTAAATGTATATTAATGCTAGTGTGAAAGAAGCCTTAGGGCCTGTTCACATCAGCGTTGGCTTTCCGTTCTGGGGTTCCGTCGGAGGTAACCCCGCAACGGAAAGTCAAACTGAAACCACAGTTCTGTTTCTGTCACCATTAGCGCAGTCGACTGCGCTATTGATTCCGTCACAAAAACGGAAACCTGCCGGAATGGTGACGAACGGAAACCATTAGCAATGTTTTGTCACCATTGATTTCAATGGTGACTGAAACGGAAGCTGTGGTTTCAGTTTGACTTTCCGTTGCGGGGTTCACCCGACGGAAACCTCCCACGGAACCCCAGAAAGGAAAGCCAACGCTGATGTGAACAGGCCCTAATCCTTCCCCATAAACCTGCCCCCGCTAAATAAAATAAATATATTATATAATGTATATAGCGCTGTATCCTATATCCGTCAGGTCAGCGGGTCCTGCAGGATCGAGCTGTTACCGATCACATCTAAGTTCATAACTTAGATGTGATCGGTAATAGGCGACCTAATGGATTCAGGTCTCAGCGCTATATACAGCTGCTCTGTATACAGAATACAAAGCAGCTGTATCTCAAAAAGTACAAATCATTTTCAATAAAAAGTAATTAAAACTTGCACCAATCGCATTAATAGATATCTTTATATATCATAGTGACATGTCCGAAGTTTTCATCGGTGGGGGACCGAGCACTGAGGCCCCCACCGATCGCTAAAACGAAGCAGCAGAAGTCCTCGGGTGAGCGCTGTGCCGCTTCATTTATGATCGACTTTCAGCCGAGTGAGCGGTGTACGGACTCCTAGTCTTTCTATTGAGCCCGTACACTGCTCCAAGGAAAGCCAAACAGAATTGAAGCGGCACACCGCTCACCCGAGCACTTCTGCTGCTTAGTTTTAGCGACTAGTGGAGGGTCTCAGTGTTCAGACCCCACTGATCAAAACTTCTGACATGTCAAAAGTTTTTTAAAAAGTTGTTACATTTTAAAGAGAATCTTTCACCTGCCCACAGATTTGCATTTGAGTGCAGCATGTAATGGGGAGGGCTGCACAAACTCTGGGGCGTTTTATATTTTTTCTCCTACCCTCTTTCCTTACTTAGATATCTGTGCTGTAATATTTGGCGCCCGATATTTAAATAACCCCATGAACTGCCAATGGGGCGGTAATTGGCAAGGGGGCGTGTAACATCGCTGTGACACTGCCCAATCCGCTATGGACAATGTCAACAGCAAGAGCTGGAGAGAGGAGATCATGTGCGCGCGCACGCTCTCACTCTTTAGCTCTCGGCAGGCAAGTACAAGACTGTGATCTCAGGTGAGATATCAGTCTTATCGTCCTTGTCTGCCGAGAGCTAAAGAGTGAGAGCGTGCGTGCGCGCACAGCTCTGATGCCATGAAACAGAAGAAGAAGAATTCACACTCTTCTTCTCCCCTTGTGCTCCTTAGTGGTGGCGGAGCTGCGCGCACGCGCTCTCTCCAGCTCTTGCTGTAACGCTGACCGTAGCTGATTCGACAGTGTCATGGCGATGTTACACGCCCCCTTGCCAATTACCTCCCCATTGACAGTTCATGGGGTTATTTAAATATCTGGCTCCAAATATTACAGCACTGATATCTAAATTTAAAGTGCCCCAGAGTTTGTGCAGCTCTCCCCATTACATGCTGCACTCAGCTGTACATGTATGGGGAGGTGAAAGGTTCTCGTGAAAGTAGTGGAGGACCAACTCAGATTACTCGATCATTCCAGGCCTTCTGGTTTCAATACAACACAAGATGAAATGGTCGCTTTACGATCACTTGAGGGTGATGACACTGTCATAATAAAGCCCTCTGATAAGGGTGGTAATGTTGTGATAATGGACCGCACGAGATACAGCATGATGTGCTACCAGATATTAAATGACCATCGATGCTACAAAGTGTTGGAATCCGATCCTTCCATGATTTTCAGAAATCAATTAAAATGTATCCTGAGCTCAGCCAAATGCCTCAGCCTAATTAGTGAGAAGGAGATGGCTTTTATGCTGCCCGATTTTCCACAGACGGCCACCTTCTATTGTCTCCCAAAAATACACAAAGGGACTAAGCCACTGAAGGGCAGGCCAATTGTGTCAGGAATTGACAGCCTGTCTCAAAATGCAAGCATCTACATCGACCAGATTCTTAGACCTTTTGTGGTGTCCCTTCCTTCACATGTAAGGGACACGATGGATGTCTTGCGCAAGCTTGAAGGCATACGTTGCGATCAGGATGTCTTGTTGGCATCACTTGATGTGGAAGCCCTATATAGCTCCATTCCTCATGACCAGGGGTGTTTAGCTGTTGAATACTTTCTGAAGGGTAAGGGCACACAGTTTCAGACTCACAACGAGTTCGTTGTAATATTGCTTAGATTTATTCTAGAGCATAATTCCTTTATCTTTGACCAGAAAACGTACCATCAACTCAGGGGTGTGGCTATGGGAAGCCCCTGTGCTCCCACATATGCCAATCTGTACTTGGGCTGGTGGGAGCATGAAACTGTCTTTAATGATGTAATGGAAAAATGGACATTGTGCATCGTGCTATGGCTGAGATTTATAGACGATATCCTGATCCTCTGGAAAGGTACCAAGGCACAATTTGAGGAATTTGTGGCGACTCTAAATGTAAATAATCTGGGCCTATTTTTTACCTGTGAGATCAATGACAACAAGATCACGTTTCTTGATATTATGATCTCGAAAACACCATCTGGGAACATCCAAACCAACATGTTCCGCAAAAGGACTGCCACTAATAGTCTCCTCAGATGGGAAAGCTGCCATCCAGCTAACCTTAAACGTGGAATACCCAAGGGCCAGTTCCTGAGGGCGAGACGCAATTGTTCCACTATATCAGACTACAAAATGTCAGCGAGGGAACTGGAGGACAGATTTATACGGAGAGGATATCCGAAACATGTTCTCAAACAGGGCTATCAGAATGCACTTGGATGTAACCGAAATGATCTTCTTAACCCTAAATCACGTTTGAAGGATGATGACACTATACGGATCATTGGTACTTACGACTCTGCCAATAAGGAGGTTAGAGAAATCCTGCAGAGATATTGGGGAATTTTGCAAGCTGACCCTGACGTCGGTAATCTGGTAGGGGACTCTCCCTTTATAACATACAAAAGAGGGCGCAATATAAAAGATCATCTTGTGCATAGCCACATGAGCACACAAAACAAACCAAACACCTGGTTGGACCCCAGTTACAGATGTGGCTCTTGTAAGGCATGCGACTCGATTTTTTGCAGTAAAAATTTCAAAAGCACCAAGACTGGCAGGGTGTTTGACAACAGATCCTATATTAACTGTAAGACCAAAGGTGTAGTCTATCTGATCACATGTGGCTGCCAATTACAGTATATAGGCAAAACGAAGAGAGAATTTAGAAGGAGGATTAGGGACCACATTGGGGATATAAGGAGAAAGGAAGATACTCCGGTGTCGCGGCATGTATGGGAATGCCATAATGGTGACTCCTTGATATTGAAATTTCAAGGGATTGAACATGTTAAACCTTTGGCGAGAGGTGGTGATCATGATAAGAAGATCTTACAAAAAGAAGCGCAGTGGATCTTTCGCATGCAAACTATGAGTCCCGCCGGTTTAAATGAAAAGATCTCATATGCATGCTTTCTGTGAGCATAATATCAAAGAAATCTATTTCTTTACTTTTTCCCCCCATGTGGGTGGTGGTATGTGTGGCCCAACTATGCACCTGACCTCCTCTAATAGTATTATCTGTGTTTGTTCACATGAAACTACTGTTGACCCCTGTTCACACTGTTAGAGGGCTCATATGCGGTTTCTTCTCTAACTGATTCATTGAATATGTGATATGACGTTTTATTGAATAAGGGGCGTCTGTGTACAGCCTAAACTGTGTCTATTTGAATTAATGGCGGCCCTAAATTATACCTACTACTTTCTGACAGCATTTCACTCTTTGAGAGTTATGATGGCCAAAAAGGGCTAGAATTCTATCCTTGGCCGGAGTATGTATTATTATGAGGTCTATCCGACAGGAGTATTGAGGATGGTCTGCTGATCATCGCGATATTACGAATCTTTAGCATCTTTACCCATTACATGTCTGTCCCGTAATCTGTGTGTATCCGCTTCAGGTCTCCAGGGTTACGAAGGACGCTTTATCGTCACACTTCAGCCTGATTGGCTGGGCTGTTTTGGAGGCTCGCCACAGTCCGGATACGTCACTGCTGTGACGTGTCTTTGTCTGATTGGTGGTGGGCTGACAGCCTCGTCAGTGCAGGGGGAGGGCTCTAGCCCTTCATATGCTCCCAGTCTCGCCGGCTCGTGTGCGGCCATTTATATTAGAGTCGTGCACGAGCCGGGAGAAACAAATGTTAGCACAAAATTGTGCTTAACCGGCATCAACTTTTACAATCCCTGATGATGTGTCACACCTACCAGTGACACTGAAACGCGTAGGGTTGTCCTTAATTAATGCAGCGGTGGTTCTGAGAATTGTCCAAGATTAGTCTGTCAACAGGACTAACTCTTTTTCTCTGACCACTTGCTGTGAGCCCGGTGGGCTGGAATTATTTTCACTCAGCAAGCTGCTGTCAGGGCTGTATACTATAAGAGGAGAGTCTCACCACCTCCTATCCCTGACTACCTTGCCTGAGCCTGAATATATGTTACAATTGGGCTATATGAGCCATATTTTATACTATACTAATAAAATTCAATTTTAATCGTTCTAATCAGCCAGTCAATCTACTTTGCTGATTTAAGCTTTATTTTTATTTTTTTAATAAAATGGTTAAAGTGGATTCTGTGGAAGAGTTGTCATTTCAATAAAATATATTTCTATATGTCTCTGTTTTTTAATACTTCATTACCGCCTTAGTAATGGCTGCTGTCTGATTGAGAGCGTCCATTACTAAGAAGGGGCTTAGTGTTAGCCAGTAATAAGGCTAGCACTAACCCCTATTATTACCCCGGTACCCACCGCCACCAGGAGTACTGGGAAGAGCTGGGTACGATCCAGCACCCGACCGTCTGAAGAGAAGGGCGGGTACTGGGGTGGCCGCAGGCTGGTACTATCAGGCTCGGAATGGCCAAAAACCATGGCCCTTCCCACCCTGGTAATGCTAGGCTGCTGCTGCTTTATTGTATCTGGCTGGTTATGAAAAATGGAGGGGATCTCACGTAATTTTTTTTCTATTATTTTTTTTTTTTAAAAGACGTGGGGTTCCCGCTATTTTTCACAACCAGCCAGATACAATACAGCAGCTGCAGCCTAGCATCACCAGGGTGGGAAGGGCCACGTTTTTTTATCCCTTCCCAGCCTGGTAAAACCAGCCTGTGGCCGCCCTGCTGCCTTACCGTCGCTTCAGATGGTCGGGTACTGGATCGTACTCCCCTCGCGGCAGTGAGAACCGGGGTAATAATAGGGGTTAGTGATAGCCTTTTTACTGGCTAACACGAAGCCCCTTCTTAGTAATGGACGCTCTCAATCAGACAACAGCCATTACCAAGGCCATAATAAAGTATTAAAAAAAACAGACATAAGAAAAACTTTTATTGAAATCTAAACTCCCCCTTGCAACCCTCTTTCACCATTTTTTTTTTTTTTTTAAAAGTAGGTCATCGGAGTAGTCCAATGAATCTACGACGTAGTCCAAACGCTCCAGCGGAACCTATCAAAAAAAAAGCAGTATAAAAATTTTAAAAACGTTCATTTGCCACAATAGTCACTCGATATAACTATACTGTAATCACTTATATGGTTTGCAGATTTCTTGTGTATAACTGGCATCTACCTCTATAAGGTCACTATATGGTGGTAATATTGGTCTATATATAGTGTGATTTATTCACTAACAGTATGGTGGGTTTTTTCTGACACTATGTTGTAGTAATATGTGATCATGGTTTGGTAGTTTTATTCAGTAACCGTATGGAAGTATCATTCAGTAATAGTATAAAAGTATTATTCAGTAACAGTATGGGGGTATTATTCAGTAACAGTATGGGGGTATTATTCAGTAACAGTATGGGGGTATTATTCAGTAACAGTATGGAGGTATTATTCAGTAACAGTATGGGGGTATTATTCAGTAACAGTATGGGGGTATTATTCAGTATCAGTATGGGGTATTATTCAGTAACAGTATGGGGTATTATTCAGTATCAGTATGGGGGTATTATTCAGTAACCATATGGGGGTATTATTCAGTAACCGTATGGGGGTATTATTCAGTAACAGTATGGAGGTATTATACAGTAACAGTATGGAGGTATTATTCAGTAACAGTATGGAGGTATTATTCAGTAACAGTATGGGGGTATTATTCAGTAACAGTATGGGGTATTATTCAGTAACAGTATGGATGTATTATTCAGTAACAGTATGGGGATATTATTCAGTAACAGTATGGAGGTATTATTCAGTAACAGTATGGAGGTATTATTCAGTAACAGTATGGGGGTATTATTCAGTAACAGTATGGGGGTATTATTCAGTAACAGTATGGGGGTATTATTCAGTAATAGTATGGGTGTATTATTCAGTCACTATGTGGTTATGGTGTGGTGGTATTATTCAGTAACAGTATGGGGTATTATTCAGTAACAGTATGGGGGTATTATTCAGTAACAGCATGGGGTATTATTCAGTAACAGTATGGGGGTATTATTCAGTAACAGCATGGGGTATTATTCAGTAACAGTATGGGGTATTATTCAGTAACAGTATGGAGATATTATTCAGTAACAGTATGGGGTATTATTCAGTAACAGTATGGGGGTATTATTCAGTAACAGTATGGCGGTATTATTCAGTAACAGTATGGGGGTATTATTCAGTAACAGTATGGGGTATTATTCAGTAACAGTATGGTGTATTATTCAGTAACAGTATGGAAGTATTATTCAGTAACAGTATGGGGTATTATTCAGTAACAGTATGGGGGTATTATTCAGTAACAGTATGGAGGTATTATTCAGTAACTGTATGGGAATATTATTCAGTAACTGTATGGGGGTATTATTCAGTAACAGTATGGGGGTATTATTCAGTAACAGTATGGGGGTATTATTCAGTAACAGTATGGGTGTATTATTCAGTCACTATGTGGTTATGGTGTGGTGGTATTATTCAGTAACAGTATGGGGTATTATTCAGTAACAGTATGGGGTATTATTCAGTAACAGTATGGGGGTATTATTCAGTAACAGTATGGAGGTATTATTCAGTAACAGTATGGAGGTGTTATTCAGTAACAGTATGGGGGTATTATTCAGTAACAGTATGGGGTATTATTCAGTAACAGTATGGGGTATTATTCAGTAACAGTATGGGGTATTATTCAGTAACAGTATGGGGGTATTATTCAGTAACAGTATGGAGGTATTATTCAGTAACAGTATGGGGTATTATTCAGTAACAGTATGGGGGTATTATTCAGTAACAGTATGGAGGTATTATTCAGTAAGAGTATGGAGGTATTATTCAGTAACAGTATGGAGGTATTATTCAGTAACCGTATGGGGGTATTATTCAGTAACCGTATGGGGGTATTATTCAGTAACAGTATGGGGTATTATTCAGTAACAGTATGGAGGTATTATTCAGTAACAGTATGGGGATATTATTCAGTAACTGTATGGGGGTATTATTCAGTAACAGTATGGGGGTATTATTCAGTAACAATATGGGGGTATTATTCAGTAACAGTATGGAGGTATTATTCAGTAACAGTATGGGGTATTATTCAGTAACAGTATGGGGGTATTATTCAGTAACAATATGGAGGTATTATTCAGTAACAGTATGGAGGTATTATTCAGTAAGAGTATGGAGGTATTATTCAGTAACAGTATGGGGTATTATTCAGTAACAGTATGGGGGTATTATTCAGTAACAGTATGGGGTATTATTCAGTAACAGTATGGGGTATTATTCAGTAACAGTATGGGGGTATTTTTCAGTAACAATATGGGGGTATTATTCAGTAACAGTATGGGGGTATTATTCAGTAACAGTATGGGGGTATTATTCAGTAACAGTATGGAGGTATTATTCAGTAACAGTATGGGGTATTATTCAGTAACAGTATGGGGTATTATTGGTAATGTTGGTGTTACAATCTATGTAAATTACTGTGGGGGGGGCTGTGGGGAAGTGTGAGTGTGGCAGCAGATGATCAGGCTAAGAGACAGTCTGCAGAGTGGCATGTGATGTACTTTGACATGTAGGTGATACTTACGTGTAGGATGTGGGCCCATAACTTGTGTACAGCCCAGAGCCTAAGATCATATGAATCCACCACTGGCATCGAGCCAGCACAGGCAGACCACTACAATACAGCAGGTAGAGCAAAGAAACCAGCCCAGGACGTGCCGCTTCAAAACAGCGCTAAGCGCGATCTGTCCTGGACTGGCCTGAATGTAATTGCAGAGAGTGACGCCGCAAATGAGACTGGCTGCCGAGGAGAGATATGGGGCTGTGCAGACTGTACTATTTGCACTGCACTGATTGGCAGTAAGAATAATTCTTTAAATATTTTCCATACTTCAAACAGCACTTTAAGGCACTGAGTTTTTTGCAGGAGGAAAATTCTGCCTCAAAATTCTGTTTGGGATTTCGAGGCAAATTTTGTCCTTCCTGCACGTCGTTTGCCGCGATTTTTACAGCGTTTTTTTCGCTCGCGGCCATTGAGTGCTACGGGCAAAAAACTCCGCGAAATACCCTTTCTCTTCCTCCCATTGATGTCAATGGGAGGTCAGAGGCGTAAACGCGCGAAGATAGGGCATGTCCCTTCTTTCTCGGGAGGCATTTTCGGCCGGTATTTGACGAGTTTTGCGGAGCGGTTTCCGCGCCCAAAAACTCGTCAAAATACTCCATGTGAACAGGGCCTAACAAATAAACATCAAATGCTTTCCTATTTAAAAAATGTATATATTGCGTGTTCGATGTGCAAAGCTAGGAATGAGAAAACTCCGATAGATTTTGGGGGGGGGGGGCGCCTTTTTATAGTTCGCCTCAGGCGGCAGACAGGCTAGGTTCACCCCTGGGTGTGGTATAAGAAGCTGGCCGTGCACATCATACAGATGGCATTGTACAATGCGTATGTGCTACGTCGATGTGCAGGCCAGAGGGGAACTTTCCTGGAATTTCAAGAGGTGATTATCAAGAACCTAATCTTTAGGACCAAGAATAGGGAGCATCCAGTACTTCCGGAAGCGAGGCCACACGCATCGTACCAGGGCAACACTTTCCAGGAGAAGTTCCCCAAACTGGCAAGAAGGGAAAAGTCAAAAGAGGTGCAGAGTCTGCTCAAAGAGGGGGATAAGGAGGTAAACAATATACGAATGCGACACGTGTCCCGAAAAACCAGGGCTCTGTATGAAAGATTGTTTTCGAATTTATCATACATCCCTTAATTTTTAATTTACCCTGATACACTCCGCACAGCTTATGTCCCTCATCTTTCCCTTCTGAGCCCTGCCGTGTGCCCAGGCAGCTAATAACAGCCACATGTAGGGTATTGCCGTACCCGGGAGAACCCACATTACATCTTATGGTGTGTATATCTCCAGTGGCACATGCTGGGCACACTATATCGGGCACGGACATGCCATATATATATAGAAAATTGCAAATCTCACTCTGCCCCATCTGCTGTGCATTATCTTTTACACAGTACCTGTGGGGTCAAAAGGCTCACTACACCTCTAGATGAATGTCTTAAGGGGTGTAGTTTTTAAAATGGGGTCACTTCTCAGGGGTTTCAACTGTACTGGTACCTCAGGGGCTTCTGCATACATGACTTAGCACCAGAAAAACTCCAGTAGGCCAAATGGTGGTCCTTTCCTTCTGAGCCCTCCCATGGGCCCAAACGGCAGTTTATCACCACAAATGGGGTATTGCCGCACCAAGGACAAATTGGGCAACAAAATGGGGTATTTTGTTTCCTGTGAAAATAAGAAATTTTGATAAAAAATGACATCTTATTGTTCTACACACAGGTATCCAGGCTACCAGGACTACTATTATGGGTAAGGCTATCTGAGTTATTAATGTTGGGAGTATTTTACTCTAGAAAACACCCTTTGGACACTTCTGTCCTTAACAAAACAGCTCACACTCAAACAACTAACGTTATATACGATAGCACACTGCCCTATTCATATGTCCTTAATATAAGGACTTTAAACACACCATGCACTTGGTTTTCCTACTTACCTGTGTTCATATCATATAGAGTCTCTCTGTAATGATAGGGGTAGGGAAACGGACAAGTGAGCCCTAATCTACCCGCCACTCTGTCCCTGCCTACTTGCAACGACCCGCCCTAGGCGACGGGGTACAACTGGGCGGCGGTCCCTACGCTCAGTAAGTGCACGAAACAGACAAGGGTACACAAAGCTAGGGAAATGGGTCAGTTGCCCACGGCAACACCGCGAGCAACAAGAGAGGTGAACGAGCCGAGTCAAACCAGGAGAGTACGAGGTACCAAACGCAGAGCAGAAGAGTAGTCAGTAAGCCAGGGTCAGTATGGAGCAGGATCAAGTAGTCAGGAGCTGTAGCTGGGCCAGGAAACCACACGAGAAGAATCACAAGCACTGGAGGAACAGGAAAGGCAGGTATAAATAGACAGAGGGCGGGAGCTAGCTGAGTCTGGCCAGGCTGCGATAGGCTCTCCCACTACTAAGCCTGCCAGCCTGAGTGGTGGAAGCTGGAGTCAGTCTCAGACACAGACTCAGGTGCCGACTGATTACCTATGGGCGTTAACCCCGCTGTGCCTGGCAGATCCTTTACAGTACCCCCCCCCCTTTTATGAGGGGCCACCGGACCCTTTCTAAGTGGACCTGGTTTATTGGGGAAACAAAGGTGGAACTTCCTGACCAATACCCCAGCGTGAACATCCCGGGCGGGTACCCAAGTCCTCTCCTCAGGCCCGTATCCTCTCCAATGGACCAGGTACTGGAGGGAGCCTTGGACCATCTTGCTGTCCACAATTTTGGCCACCTCGAATTCCACCCCCTCAGGGGTGAGAACGGGAACAGGAGGTCTCCTCGAGGGAGCCAAGGACGGGGAGCAGCGTTTAAGGAGGGAGGCATGAAACACGTCGTGTATTCGAAAAGATGGGGGCAACTCCAGTCGGAAGGAGACAGGATTGAGGACTTCAATGACCTTATACGGCCCAATAAACCGGGGAGCAAATTTCTTGGACGGGACCTTAAGGCGCAAGTTCCTAGACGATAACCACACCAGATCCCCGACCATAAACAAGGGGCTAGCAGAACGTCTTCTATCAGCCTGAGATTTTTGTACGCTCTGGGACGCCTCTAGGTTCTTCTGAATCTGGGCCCAGACTGTGCACAGTTCCCGATGAACGACCTCTACCTCGGGATTGTTGGAACTACCAGGTGAAACGGAGGAGAACCGTGGATTAAACCCAAAATTACAGAAAAAGGGGGAGACCCCTGACGAGTTACTGACCCGGTTATTGAGGGAAAATTCGGCGAGGGGAATGAATGAGACCCAATCATATTGACAGTCAGAGATAAAACACCTTAAATATTGTTCTAGAAATTGATTAGTCCTCTCAGTTTGGCCATTAGTTTCAGGATGGAAGGCAGAGGAGAAGGACAGATCAATCTCCAACTTTTTACAGAAGGCTCTCCAAAACAATGAAACAAATTGTACCCCTCTGTCCGAAAAAATATTGACAGGGACCCCATGGAGACGCAGGATGTGTTTGACAAACAAGGTAGCTAACTTCTTGGCATTGGGTAGTTTCTTGAGGGGCACAAAGTGGCACATCTTACTGAAGCGGTCTACTACAACCCACACCACCGACTTGCCTTGAGATGGTGGCAAATCAGTGATAAAATCCATGGAGATATGGGTCCAAGGTCTCTGGGGAATGGGCAAAGAACGTAGTAAGCCCGCTGGTCGGGACCTGGGAGTCTTGGACCTAGCAAAAACCTCACAAGCGGCGACGTAGGCCTTAACGTCTTTAGGCAACCCAGGCCACCAATAGTTTCTGGCAATGAGGTATTTGGTACCCAGGACGCCTGGATGACCAGATAGTGCGGAGTCATGGTTTTCCCTAAGTACCCTTAGCCGGAATTGCAGGGGAACAAACAGCTTGTCCTCAGGAAGGTTCCCGGGAGCTGAACCTTGATCAGCCGCGATTTCTGAGGCTAAATCAGAATCAATAGAAGAAATGATTATACCAGGAGGCAGAATACAAGCAGGATCTTCCTCCGAAGGGGGGCTGGCCATGAAGCTACGCGACAGTGCATCGGCCTTAATATTTTTAGACCCAGCCCTATAGGTAACCAAAAAGTTGAACCTGGTAAAAAATAGCGCCCATCGAGCTTGTCTCGGGTCTAGCCTCCGGGCAGATTCTAGGAAAACAAGATTCTTGTGGTCGGTAAGGACCGTTACCTGGTGCCTAGCCCCCTCCAGGAAGTGGCGCCACTCTTCAAATGCCCATTTAATGGCTAAGAGTTTGCGGTTGCCAATATCATAGTTACTCTCAGTGGGCGAAAACTACCTGGAGAAGTAGGCACAGGGACGGAGATGGGTGAGGGACCTGGTACCCTGGGACAAGACAGCCCCCACTCCCACCTCGGATGCGTCAACTTCCACGATAAATGGCTCCATTTGGTTGGGCTGAACCAGCACCGGGGCCGAGATAAAGCACTTCTTAAGGACCTCAAAAGCCTGGACAGCCTCAGGAGGCCAGTGGAGGAGATCAGCACCTTTGCGAGTGAGGTCTGTAAGAGGCTTAGCGATGACCGAGAAGTTAGCAATAAATCTCCTGTAATAATTAGCGAACCCCAAGAAACACTGTAACGCCTTCAGGGAGGCAGGTTGGACCCATTCCGCCACAGCCTGGACCTTGGCGGGTTCCATGAGGAGTGAGGATTTGACCCAAAAATTGTATCTCCTGTACCCCAAACACACATTTTTCGGTTTTCGCAAACAGTTTGTTTTCCCGAAGGACCTGGAGCACCTTCCTGACATGCTCAATGTGGGAGGACAGGTCCTTGGAAAACACCAGTATGTCATCAAGGTACACTACAAGAAAAACCCCCAGGTAATCCCTTAAAATTTCATTTATGAAATTCTGGAAGACAGCAGGAGCATTACACAACCCAAAGGGCATGACGAGGTATTCGAAATGACCTTCGGGCGTGTTAAACGCAGTCTTCCACTCATCCCCCTCTTTGATGCGGATAAGGTTATACGCCCCCCGTAGATCAAACTTAGAGAACCATTGGGCCCCCTGAACCTGATTAAAGAGATCAGGAATCAAAGGAAGGGGATACTGGTTCCTTACAGTGACCTTATTCAAGTTACGGCAGTCAATGCATGGCCTAAGACCACCATCCTTCTTCCCTACGAAGAAGAAGCCAGCACCTACCGGAGAAGTAGAGGGGCGAATGTAACCCTTGGCCAGGCATTCCTGGATATACTCTCTCATGGCTTCACGTTCGGGACAAGAAAGATTAAATATCCTACCCTTAGGGAGCTTAGCTCCTGGTACCAATTCAATAGCGCAATCGTATTCTCTATGAGGAGGTAACACTTCGGAGGCCTCCTTAGAGAAAACATCAGCGAAGTCCTGCACAAACTCAGGTAGCGTGTTCACCACCTCAGGGGGAGAAATAGAATTAACAGCAAAACATGACGTCAAGCATTCATTACCCCATTTGGTAAGCTCCCCAGTATTCCAGTCAAACGTGGGATTATGCAACTGCAACCAGGAAAGGCCTAAAACCAAATCGGACGATAATCCCTGCATCAACAGTACAGAGCACTGCTCCAAATGCATGGAGCCAACAAGGAGTTCAAAAACAGGGGTATGCTGTGTAAAATAACCATTAGCAAGAGGAGTGGAGTCGATACCCACTACCGGGATAGGTTTAGGCAAATCAATCAATGGCATAGCTAGAGACATAGCAAATTCCACAGACATGATATTAATAGAAGACCCTGAATCCACGAAGGCACTGCCGGTAGCAGACCTACCACCAAAAGAGACCTGAAAGGGAAGCAAGATTTTATTACGTTTCATATTTACGGGAAATACCTGTGCGCCCAAGTGACCACCCCGATGATCACTTAGACGCAGAAGTTTTCCGGCTGCTTATTCTTACGCCTAGGACAGGTGTTCACTTGATGCTTGTCATCCCCACATTAGAAGCAGAGACCATTCTTCCTGCGGAACTCTCTACGTTGTCGGGGGGACACGGAGGCCCCGAGTTGCATAGGTACCTCTGAGTCTTCCGTGGAAGAGCGAAGCGACGGGACCTCGGGAGGCATCATGGGGGAGTCAGAGGGGAAAACACAAAAACGTTCAAGTTGTCGTTCCCTGAGACGTCTGTCAAGTCGTACCGCTAAAGCCATAACCTGGTCTAGGGAGTCAGAAGAGGGATAGCTAACTAGCAGGTCCTTCAGGGTGTTCGACAGACCCAACCTAAACTGGCACCTTAAGGCAGGGTCATTCCACCGAGAAGCTACGCACCACTTCCTAAAGTCAGAACAATACTCCTCAACAGGTCTCTTACCCTGACGTAAGGTCACCAGCTGACTCTCGGCAAAGGCAGTCCTGTCAGTCTCGTCATAAATGAGTCCGAGAGCAGAAAAGAAACGATCAACGGAGGAAAGTTCAGGGGCGTCAGGAGCCAAGGAGAAGGCCCACTCTTGGGGCCCTTCCTGGAGCCGGGACATAATTATACCCACCCGCTGGCTCTCAGAACCTGAGGAGTGAGGCTTTAAGCGAAAGTAAAGCCTACAACTCTCCCGAAAGGAGAGAAAAGTCCTCCGGTCCCCTGAGAACCGATCAGGCAACTTGAGGTGGGGTTCAAGGTGTGAGGTGAGGGGCACTACCATGGTAGTGTCAGGCTGGTTGACCCTCTAAGCCAGGGCCTGGACCTGTAGGGAGAGACCCTGCATTTGCTGGGCCAGGGTCTCAAGGGGGTCCATAGTAGACACAGGGACCAGGGTAGACTAGGTAACGGGCTTGTGATTATGTAATGATAGGGGTAGGGAAACGGACAAGTGAGCCCTAATCTACTCGCCACTCTGTCCCTGCCTACTTGCAACGACCCGCCCTAGGCGACGGGGTACAACTGGGCGGCAGTCCCTACGCTCAGTAAGTACACGAAACAGACAAGGGTACACAAAGCTAGGGAAATGGGGCAGTTGCCCATGGCAACACCGCGAGCAACAAGAGAGGTGAACGAGCCGAGTCAAACCAGGAGAGTACGAGGTACCAAACGCAGAGCAGAAGAGTAGTCAGTAAGCCAGGGTCAGTATGGAGCAGGATCAAGTAGTCAGGAGCTGTAGCTGGGCCAGGAAACCACACGAGAAGAATCACAAGCACTGGAGGAACAGGAAAGGCAGGTATTAATAGACAGAGGGCGGGAGCTAGCTGAGTCTGGCCAGGCTGCGATAGGCTCTCCCACTCCTAAGCCTGCCAGCCTGAGTGGTGGAAGCTGGAGTCAGTCTCAGACACATAGACTCAGGTGCCGACTGATTACCTATGGGCGTTAATCCCGCTGTGCCTGGCAGATCCTTTACACTCTCCACTCATGTACCTTTTTAACATGTATGTTTTTATATGTATTTAATAAAATTTGTTATTCTTTTCATATATACTTGGCTCTATACTCTGTTTCTTGTGTGTGTATAGGGTTTAAGTAGAGTATAACAGAGAGAGTTCCCAGCATTATCATTCCCTTACCCCCCTACAACATTACGAATTATATTCACTTGGGACTGGTGTTGTTTTATTAAATTTCTTTTGATTCTCTTGATTTTTTTTGCTGTTTTTGACATTCCACTATGTTCTGCATAAAGCTTAGTGTCAGCTGTACTGTGACTTCTTTATCATAACGGAGCCATACCAGGCCCTTATACACCCTATATGCTTCCCCAATAGAATCCATAAAACATAAAAGGGCCGAGCAGTGCTCCGGGGTCTTTTCGCAAATCACTCTAGCTAGAATCGCAAATGAAAACGTTCACCATATTAACCAATTGGTAAACATTTGCGGAATCAGGAGATAACGCCTTTTCTCCTCCTCCTTCTTTTATGCTCTAGCCCCTCTTCCCCTGATCCAGATAGAACTTCTCCAAGGGGAGGAGGGAGAACATCTCCACATACTTCCCTATTTGTTTCCTGACCTCCTGCTTAAGATGGGCACCGATCCCTCGAAGCAGACATACACAGCCAAGTTATCCCTGTTTACCTAATTAGGTGTCTCAGTCTGGACTGAGACCGCAACCGCCTCATAACTCACCGGAAGAGGGTTAACAAGGTAAAATGTGGAAAATCGCCCACCTACCCAGACTTTACAGGACCGCCCACGCGAGAACCTGGGATGGACCCGCACCCTTCACCAGGGAACCGCCCACCATGTTCAGCAGGCACACCACTGAGTCCCTCAGGCATCTGCACACGCCTCCTGCTGTGTTACCCCACAGCCCCTAGCGGCAGGGGGCAAACCTGACCTAAACAATAATGGCACCAAGCACCAATAGTGATGCTTTGCTTTTGAAAAGTATCAAAAAACTTTATTAAATATAGAGGACAAATGAATAAAAAGTGTCACACAATAGATATAGCAACATCTCCAGAGTGAAATACACAGGGTGAACACATGCCCATAACAATACGGATACATCTTATTTATAAAGTGTATAGTGCTAAGCAATATATATGAAATAAGGATATATATACCATATATAATATAAATTGTCTTTACAATACTGCAGGATGGACAAGGACATGGACAAGAAGCTAAATACAAGTAGTGATGGTCCTACGATAGGTGCAACACATGTTCAAAAGAGTACAGCATATGAAATAACATGCCTCAATATATACCCATCTATATGACACAACCGGGATGGCGCCAACCACGACGCACGTTTCGGCACAGCCTTCATCTGGGGGTGACATCATCTCCTAACAGGTATAATATAATAATATATATATTATATAATATATTATTATATTATATAATATAATATAAATTTCGGTATAATAATGATACAACAGTAAACTGGAGATGACCGTCCAACACTGCGAATTTAACCCCTTAATGACAATACACCTTTTCACAGTGGTCATTAAAGGGGTTCTCTGGAAAAAACTTTATGGTCTCATGTTTACTTGATAAAGTGGTTCTGTTTCCACTAAACGCGTTGTACCTCAAGAGACCCTCTATCTCTCTTTTTTATGTATGTTTTATTATGATCTATTGTTTTAGACCATTAATTATATATATATTTTTTCTCAAAAAAGTATTGCGCCTGGATGGTGTCTCTTTTTTACAGTGGATCCCACCTGGTTCCCACTGTTTTTATCTACCTGCTCTTACTGAATATGTCCTCAAAACTGGCTTAATGAGATGGTAGATCGGAGAGTGACTGAGGCAGTGGAGGCAAAACAGGGTGGACCTGTTGCAGGCAGCGGCTAAGGCATCTTGGCCCCCATTGGGGGACCTCTCCAGAACTCCAGTGAAGGACCTGGGCGTGTAGACGAAGCCAAGGCAGACCCAGCAGAACCGGGTTGATGGCTTTAGGCAGGACGAGGAAGTTGACCTGTTCTGAGTGAAGGACTCCGATTTTAACGTAAGTGGTTTCATGATAGCCACAATAGGATCGGGCAATGGTAGTCCATTTACAGAAGCAACAGCAAGGGATCTCTCTAGAAGAACTGTGGGTAGATGTAGTCGGTCTACTAAATCCTGCTGGATGAAATCTGCAGCTGCCCTGAAGTCAAAATAGGCAGAGGAGAAGTGTGATGTCTCTCCCGAGATGATGGTCACAGGAATAGATAATTTGGAAGAGGTTTTGATGTTTGGCATCATCCCACCTAGAGTTGCCTATCTAGGAGCTGGAGTTTCCTGGCTTTTGTGGACAATGGCGCACGAAAGGGCCTTTAAGGCCGCAATACAAATACAGACCTGAAGAGCGTCAGCGCTGTTTCTCCTGCTCGGACAACTTGACTCTGTCTACCTGCATTGGTTCCTCAGGTAGAGCAACAAGAGGGGGCAGTAGTGGTCTCTGGAACGAGGGTGCTAATCTGTGAAAACGTCTCTCCACTGAACCTCCTCATCGCGTTCCTGAATCCTCATGTGTACCCGGGTAGCCAACAGGATATGGGCATCCAAGGTAGGTGGGAGGTCGCGGGCTGCCAGCTCGTCCATGGGGTGTGAGGACAGTCCATGCCATAGGTCGCCACCAATGCTTCATTGTTCCATGCCAACTCTGCTGCCAGGGTACGGAAGGAGATGGCATACTCTCCTGCTGTGGACCCCCTTGCTTGAGGGTTAGCAGAGTGGCTGCTGCTAAGGATGTTCGACCCGGCTTCTTGAACACGTCACAAAAAGTCTGTAAGAACAGGGCTAAGTCCGAAAATTTGGGCCCCTGTCATTCCAGGATGGGGTTCGCCCATGCGAGGGACTTGCCAGCGAGGAGGGAAATAATGAACGCTACCTTGGCCTCATCAGAGGAGAAATGGTGAGCACGCAGTCATAGCGAGGAAAAAGAGGCAGTGCAACTGTGGATCCGGAAAACAGACAGTAGGAGTATTAGGCAGTGGAACGGCAGCAGTCTCTGGGGAAGGAACAGGGAGTTGATCCAGTCGGGCGATGATGGAGTTTACAGCCACGAGGAGTTGATCCTGACGTGCATATAGATACAATATATACTATTGGGGTCCACCCCTTAGTAATTGCTGACGTGCATATAGGTAACGCATATCCGTCTGTATGACCTGAACTGTGGTCTTAGGCTGGCCAGCGGGTTCCATGGCCTGAGCGTACTGTCACAATCTAGGGAACATATGTAGCTGACTTTAGCTTGACTAATAACGCATTAAATACACAGTGGAAAGATCCCTTATCTTGACCTTTTCAATGACTTCTCAATGGTCATTTTTGTGTGATATCACGCTGCAACAAGTTATCAGAGTCAAGTTAAAGATGGCTACATCCGTATGTGGACCCACTAGGCCGTGGGCTCCGGCTCAGATAGGGCTATGTGTGGCAGGTTGCGCCAGACGAAGCGGATGGCACCAGGAATGGTAGATGACACACAGACGTGGCATATCCAGCCGGCGGTACCACACGACTCTGATAAAAGGCAGGCACAGTTAGGAAACAGCAAGGGATACAGGAAATTGGATGCAGGGAACGGGAACTCTGGGATCAAGCAGGAAAATACTAAGGGACCCTTTGCAATACAAACATGGGAAAAGTACAAACAACGCTCAAGCAAGGAGTGGAAGGGCAGAGACCATTTTATAATCCAGGGTGCACTGGGGTAGGATAGAAAACTTTTAGGAAGTGCGTACGCTGGCCCTTTAAGGCATTCCTCGCACACTCCAGGAAGGGAAGGCCGCGCCAGCCGTGGTCTCTGGGGAGGTGGCCAGGAAGTTGCGGTCGCGGCCGTTCATCACAGGGTGAGCGACAGAGGTCCGCAGTCATAAAACTGCGATTTTTTTTGGTGTTTTATATATGTACTGAGCAGTGGCGTAACTACCGCGGCCTGCGGCATGAGGGGGCCCGTGTCGCCCGCCGGCACGTGCCCCCACCATGGCCGGAGGCTCTGCTGGCAGCCGCTATGGCTGCTACAGCGGGACGCCACTGAACACTACGGCAGAGCAGGGAGGTATCTCCCCGCTCTGCCATTAACTGGTTCCCGACCGCTGGCTGTATTTTTACGGCCAGCGGTCAGGGTCCTTAAAACCCGAGCCATAGACTTTTTACGACTCCGGTTTTAACTTACTGCCCGCGCGATCTGGCTGCTGAATGTCGGGTCTCCGGCTGTCAGTGACTGCTGGGGACCCTGAGGAGAGGATAGAAGCAGCTTTCGCTGCCAGCGATCACACATGTATCCCCTATCCTGTGGATAGGGGATACATGTATTTTGTAGGACACACTGTAGGTCGCATTTTTTTGGGAGGGGGGATGCTGTATTGCGTTCCCTACTGGGGGGGGAACGCTGTATGGCATTCCCTACAGGGGGGGGCTGTATGGCGTTCCCTACAGGGGGGGGGGCTCTATGGCACTCTCTACAGGGGGGGGTTGTATGGCGTTCCCTACAGGGGGGGATGTATGGCGTTCCCTACAGGGGGGACTGTATGCTGTTCTCTACAGGGTGGGGCTGTATGGCGTTCTCTGCAGGGGGACTGTATGGCGTTCTCTGCAGGGGGACTGTATGGCGTTCTCTACAGGGAGGGCTGTATGGCGTTAGCACTGTCCAATAAATATAAAGTAAACAGAAGAAAATACGGTCCAGCAATCCTCATGACAATGTGATGACTTTATTAGAAAAACATTTTATAAACCATACGGCATGTTGAAGTGATGATACAAGACTGCTTACGCGCTTCGAAAGCCAACTACATTCTTCGCAAATGTACGCCATCTCCTCCAAACAGTCAATTACATCAGAAGTCCAGTTCCTTGTGCTGCATGACTCGTGGACGCCCTATCCGTGGCGATATCCGTGTCCTTTCCACTGCTTCTCACTTGAGTCCTGTAGGCACAAAAAACATTCTGCAAGTATCCATTGTCATCCGTGCCTGCAGATTCTGCTTTAATGATGCAACTCACTCAACTCCTTGTCTATTTCATCGTTTACTGATGCCTCTTTTAGATGCGACAGATGTATTTTTTTATACTTACCAGCCTGCTTCACAGGCACCATCCCTTTTTATTGGCACCTGATCTTCCATAGACATCACAAAAACTAGACAAGCCTTTCCTCCCTTATGTTTCCCAACATTTCCTGGGACAAGTGTGTGTAGGTAGAAATCAACAAACATCTTTCCTGGCCCCAAACTTTACCCCCTCTTTCCAGTAAAGGATTGGCTTTCGGTATCACGCCTCCTCGCTTTTACCTTTTTACTTTATCCTGCGTAAACATTTTTTTCAGCATCTTAAACGTCTTGCCCATTAGCCCATCTATCCCCAACATCAGACCACTTATTATCATCTGACAGATCAGAATCAGACTCAACCAGCTACTGTTGCCTTCTTCTGCTTCTCTTTACATCGAGATGCGCTGCTCCTGTAATTCCAAACATTGTGCCAGTACCCCGTGTTCTAAACATTTTGGCAACCCCAAGGTGTCCCTCTCCCATGTTGAGATTATAAGGCCCCACTGGAATATTGCTGCCTTCATCGACCCTGGATCCCTGCGCAAGGATCCTGGCACTTGGCCCATCATCGTGCCATGTTCCCTCAAATTTTTGCTAGAATGATACCATTGAGGATACCTGCCTTGCTTCCTTGATGCCATTTGCTCCAAACAATCCAGTACACCCCAAGTCCAGGTCCTTGTGCTGCATGATTTGTGGGGGCTCTATACGTGGCAATATCCTGGCACCTTCCATTGCTTTCCGCTTGAGTGCTGTAAATATAAAAACATTCTGCCAGTATCCATTATCACCTAGGCCTGCAGATTATGACTGTGTAATGAAACTCACTTAAGTCCTTGTCTATTGCATCCAGGCCTTGACACATCGCAAATGTTCTTGGCAGACCAGAGCTGTCTAAAATCCCCCTACACTCCCTCACCCAATTACCTTACACCTACGTTCAGTCCCAAACCGAGCCATGTGGCCAGCATTTTGGACAAAGATACCCCTAACTTACATTATGCCTATTCCTACCAACTATCCAAGGTTCCCCACTGCTACGCCTTTCTTGGCATTTTGCCCGCTCATTACTTTTTCAATGTACAGAGCTACTGGTGGATACTGTATATAGTAACTAATGATGGACATACCGCATATAGATGAAATATTACTTCAGAGAGTCCCCCTGGCAGCAGGCAGCCGATCTCAAGAAATTCTGGAACAAAAAGTATAAACTGTGAAGATATTATGACGTGCGCTTAGTATGGTTCATCATATCAACAAATATATGTTCAGCCTAACATGAGGGAGATTGTTCCCACAGTCTTGTCATGTGTCTCTATAGGAACATTCTGGATGACATCACATTATAGAATTTCTATAGGTTGTTATTTGCTATAATACTTACATATATACAGTGGATCTTCTAGCATGTCGGCTGTCACTGGTGCCACATATTCAGATGTTATAAATGTCTGTAAAATACATAATGGGTTTAATGCACATACATAAAATAACCCCATATCTATAATGAATAATAATATATTTACTTTCACACATTTCATTTTCTATCACAGGGCGAGTCCAATGCCCCTCTGCCACACAAATAACACCAGCAGTATAATGGCACATAATAGTTGGAGGACCCTGGTATAGATTTTGTATCAGGGACCAGGAGCTTATTGTTATTCTTCTATATAATCTTATCCTTAATGGAAAACTTCTAATTTGTCTTTTGTGGAGTCTTTTGGACTGGAGTAGAGAGAGTAGAAAATGGTAAATTGGATTTCTGGATTCAACAGACAAAATAATTATTAAAGGGGTTTTCTGACAGTTTCATAAACCTTAGTCTAAGCCGCATATGGCTAAAAAGAACAAATTGTCCCTACTCATTTTTTAAATTCCCTGTGGCTCCTGTGCTGGTGGTTCTGTTGTCTTTAGTTGCTAGGCCACAGCGGTCATGTCCGTGTGGATGGCATGTCACGTGGCAGCTATTGTGTCACATCCAGGGCCGGCCTTAGGTTTATTGGTGACATGTGCAGTATCTGTGACGTCCTCCCCCTTATGATGCACCATGTAGTGTCCAAATAATTTAATCATACAGTGCCCAAATAACATCACCCAGTCAATAAACTAGGGATTGTATCTTTCTGTTTTTTTATATTATAGGTTTGGGCCCTAAATGCCGGACGGCAGTGTAAGTTGAGGGTGCCCAGGCCATCTATGGTGGTAGTGCCCTCTTCAGTATTGACCAGTAATACACACTATGTGATCATTTAGAGATGCAGTTAATAAAATACACTGACCTTGGACTCTCCTACTGAATACATCCGACTGAATGTAGAACGTTATGTGATGTGAGGTGGAGGGCTCTGCTTAATCTTTGATCTGCCCTCCTGGGACGTGTGGTTATCATTAACTCTTATGAGGAATTAATTCTAGGAGAAAGAAAGACAATGTATTAGGACAAATCTTAATCAATGGCAACATTTCTATCTAGAACAGAGTCCAGTCCCCAACCAGTGTAAAATTACCAAAGGGGTAAATAGGATGACCGGCTGGGGTCCAGGGATTTGGGGTGGCCCACAGCTCTGGGGCTCCATACGCCCCTGAAATTGGACAAACAATAACGGCGCAGGGAGGAAGCGAAATGTCTGACCCGGTTGGTCGTCTATTAGGTGAGTATAATTTTTTATTTTATAGGAGCAAAGGGGGCACTATTAATATGGGGGATAAAAGGACTGAGTCGGGGCTTAGAAAAGGGGGCTTCATTACTGTGGGCCATACAAAAGGGGCATTCTGACCCAGGACATACAAAAAGTGTCATTCTAACTGTGGAGGGTATTGGTGGATACTGCATATAGTAACTAATAAGAGACGCACCTTGCATAGATGAAATATTGCTTCAGAGAGTCCCCCTGGCAGCAGGCAGCCGATCTTAAGATGTTCTGGAAAAAACAATAATTGTGTCGTTTTATTTCTCCAGACAGACGTGTGCTCAGTATAGACCACCCAACAATGAAGGAAATGTACATTAGGGCTCATGTACACAGCAACTTCATGTGGACGGACCTGTATGGTGGCGCACAGACTGCAGTACTGGTAATGTAGACACTCTGTGTGCGCTGTGTGCTCCCCCATAAGCCAAATGTGTATTAGGAAATTACATAAATAACAAGTCCCTTATATATTACTAATACCATAATATCTTCTTTATGGAGCATTTCTATAATAATAATAATAATAATAATATAAAGCTGCAGTAAAATTCCCAGCGTTTACTTTTGCTACATGTGGATGAGTTTTTGAGACTGTAACTATTCACCTGTAACACTTGTGAATTTTGCCGCGCAGCAAATCTGCAGCGTCTGAATTCAGCTTTATGGCGTAGAATATAGTACTCAAATACTGCAATCATACAGTGCCCAAATAACACTGCCAGACAAGTATTGTCTGCCACACTGTAATGTAATCCATTATCAAGGAATTGTATCTGCATCCTGAGCAGTGCCCTTTACTTTTTTTACATGAAGAGTGGGATTGAGTGTTCAAGCAATGGGTGCCCCAGACATCAAGACCAGTGGCGCCCCATTCATTAGTGACAGGTGATGCACCCAGTGTAACCGCACAGGTCGCACACCCCCAAAACAGGCCCTGGATGAACAACATTGGGGAATTTGTTCCCACAGTCTTGTCATGTGTCTCTATAGGAACATTCTGGATGACATCAGATTATAGAATTTCTATAGGTTGTCATTTGCTATAATACTTACATATATACAGTGTATGTCCTAGCATGTCGGCTGTCACTGGTGCCACATATTCAGATGTCATAAATGTCTGTAAAATACATAATGGAATAAACATAAAATAACCCCATATCTAGAATGAATAATAATATATTTACTTTCACACCTTTCATTTTCTATCACAGGACGAGTCAGACATTGAAAACATTTTGTAATGTTAGTGTAAACCCAGGGAACATAACTATAGGGGTGAAGAGGTTGCAGTCACACCCAGGCCCAGGTGTCCATGACTGACATTAGGGGGGGTCACAATGTGGGCAATTTACAAATGCCAATCCCCAATGCCCCCATCTCCTAGAGGAATCCCGATTTTCGCTGCTAGAAACGCGATGTCAGTGAGAGAAGCACCCGGGCGGAGAGGCAGCTGCTGAGTTGCCCAACCGCTTCTAAAACACAAGCAGTGGAAGGGAGCCAGCGCAGCGCCCCGTTCCACCTGCTGGAGGGATGCGCCCTATGTAATGGCACAGGTCGCACACCCCTAAGGCCGGCCCTGGCTACTGCTGAGCCTTATTAGGATAATATACGGTAGCTTTTTAAGACTATTTAATTAAATTAAATTAGACATCATATTGAAAACGACTGAGAAGTCACATTCCACATTACTGACAGCTGCAATTCTCAGACAATGGTAAGGGTATGTTCACACACTTAACTAAAAAACGTCTCTAAAATACAGAGCTCTTTTCAAGGGAAAACAGCCTCTTATTTTCAGTCATTTTTTAAGCCACAAACATTTTTTGAGGCGTTTTTACCAACGTTCTTGGAGCTGTTTTTCTATTGAGACAATGAAAAACGGCTCCAAAAACGGCCGAAGGAGTGAAATGCACTTCTTTTTACAGGGTGTTTTTTATGCGCCGCTTTATCAAACGCCCACGTAAAATGCACCATCGGAGAAAAAAAACAGTTTTTCCCATTGAAATCAATGGGCAGATGTTTGGAGGCGTCCAGCCTCCGTATTTTCGGCTGTTTCTCGGGGTGTTTACGGCCAGGAAAACGGCTGAAAATAGGCCATGTGAACATACTCTGTTGTACTGAGTTGTAACTTTAATGAGAAAATATGAAACCTTGAAATCTGAATGTAAAATGTTCAGTTGTTACTTGCATTAATAGAAACATTTTACTGGAACTTGAACAGTTTGTCTAAAAAAAAAAAACAACCCCCGACAATCACCAGAAAAAAATCCTTCTACAATCATATCGTTGTGGTGAGGTGTTGGTGTGGTTAGAAATTGCTGCAGTAATGTCCAGTGTGAATCTGGCCTTATATGAGAATTCTAGAGCGTATATATTTCATGTGTCCAGTAACATGTAGAATTAATGATAAAATGCTGCATCTTACCTGTCAATCACACAGTCAATCACAGTCCCGGTCCAGACGTCATTGGCAGAAATGGTAAAAAATATGTAATCCAGCTGCACATAGAACCTAACGGCTAGTACTGTCTATGACATCATCAGTGACATCATAAGCGGCTGCAGTATCTGTTACATCATCTAATTATCTCCTACTGCCTGGATAGACTGTCTGTGCATACACTGGATATAGGCGTTACATGGGACTGCTGTTTATAAACATGGAAGAAAGATACATGTGTGGTTATAGGGGCTACGACTAAGAACATGTAATGTATGAAACGTGTAATCTGTTACTAGATGGATTTTATACTGTAATACAGATGTAGCCATCTTTAACTTGACTCTGATAACTTGTTGCAGCGTGATACTTTCTTGATCCCGCAGCACTCCGTGTTTCAAGTGTGCGTGAGTAGGCTTCCACGCCAATGTGTAAAAAATGGGAACTCAGCACTCCAAGGTATTATGCAATAAGTGATATTTGATTTCACATATAGCGAAAAGTAGTAATCCAAAAATAATGGAGCCATTACCCAACAGCGACCGAGGTCACAAGCGCCGCATATCCGTGTCTAAAGAAGGTTGAATGTATAGACTGAAACGTTAAAAACCTATTTTTGGATTACTACTTTTCGCTATATGTGAAATAAAATATAATTTTTTGCAGCGTGATATCACACAACAAAAGCCATTGAAAAAGTCAAGATAAGGGATTGTTTATTTAATGCGTTAAAAGTCAAGGTAAAGACGGCAACATCTGAACTAATAAAGGATACATTTTATTGAATTTCGTTTTAGGCTACATTCACACAACAGTAAACAACGTCCGCTTTCAGAACAATGATGTTCTATGGGTATATTCACACGGCCTTTTTTTAACCACCCGTGATTATTGGCCGTCAAAAAATAGAACATGTCCTATTTTTGGCCGCTTTCACGGCCAGACGGCCCCCATAGAAGTCAATGGATCCATTTTTAACGGCCGTCAATACATGTAACAGCCGTTAAAAACGGTTCTGTGATTTGGGGATTCAAGAGCCAAGGGAACTATTGGCTCCCTTGCTGGTAATCGGAGGCGCAATGACACATACTCACCGATGCAGCGCCGTCCTCTACAGGTGTGGTCTCTAGTCTCATGGGTTCTGCGAAGGTGACGAGATGACGTCCTCGCGTCGCCTTCGCAGAACCAGTGAGACTAGAGATCACTCGTGACGTAGACGGTCATGCATCGGTGAGTATGTAGGGCATTCAGGCGGACAAAAATTACGGATATTGTTGCGCTCACTACTATGGTAGCATGGCGCTAGTACAGGGGACATTGTTGTCTACTGTAGCAAAAATTTTCGGCACAGTCCTGAATTTACAGAGAGAGTCCCGGAAGATTACCACAGGGAGGGGGGGGTGTGGTGCTTTCTCCAGAGAGGTGTCTGTGTCATCATCTACAGGGGGGCTGTGTGCCATCGTCTACAGGGGGCTGTGTGCCATCGTCTACAAGGGGGCTGTGTGCCATCATCTACATGGGGCGGTGTGCCATCATCTACAGGGGGGCTGTGTGCCATCATCTACAGGGGGGCTGTGTGCCATCATCTACAGGGGGTCTGTGTTTCATCATCTACAGGGGGGCTGTGTGGCATCATATACAGGGGGTCCGTGTGCCATCATCTACAGGGGGTCTGTGTGCCATCATCTACAGGGGGTCTGTGTTTCGTCATCTACAGGGGGTCTGTGTGGCATCATATACAGGGGGTCCGTGTGCCATCATCTACAGGGGGGCTGTGTGGCATCATCTACAGGGGGGCTGTGAAACAATCATGACAATGACCTTTGTTTGGGTGTTTTCAGGGGGTTTGGAAAAAAAAGCCAGACAAATGAAATTCATCAGTTTTTTAACGGCCATGAAAAACGGATGCAAAATGGATGTCAAACGGCCATTAAAAACGGACAGACGGACTGAAAGTGTATAAAAAATTGCAGACACAATGATGCAAAACGGCCATGAAAAACTGACAGTTGATCAGTTTTTAATGGCTATTTTTCTGCACTGTCGTGTGAATGTAGCCTAAGTTCTGGATCGTCTCCATTTTAATGGATAAAGTTACCGGACAATTATCCGCCCACCGAGAGTTTATTGGACACATGGACGGCCTGGAGAGCAGATGAACTTCTTGTTTCTTTGTTTGGAGTCATGGACAGATATAGCAATCCTTATCCTGACTCTGATAACTTGCTGCAGCGTGATAATTTATCACTTAAGTCACTGAAAACCATTGAAAAAGTGAAATTAAAGTTTCTTGACACTGTGTATTCAATGTATTTAACCCCTTCGAGCTCAGCAACGTAATATTCCGTCGCGCTGACCGCCCCGTTCGCGCTCAGCGACGGAATATTATGTCGCAGGGAAAATGCATCGCCATTTTCCACTGGCGCGTGCACGAGCTGTGACAGCTGCTGTTTCCGACAGCAGGCTATCACAGCTCAATACGCCGGGACGTATTGCGATGGTCCCGCCTCCACAATCGCCACTATTGGTCAGTCAGTGAGTAACTGTCCAATAGTGGCGATCGGTCTCTTCTCTTCCTCTCCCTGACATCACATCCTGCCGCACCCGCCCTGAGATGGAGACAGCGAGGCGTTCAGAGCGGTTGTGAGTAGAGGGAGAGAAGAAAAAGAGTGAAAAAAAGTGAAAAAAAGACAACTTTTTTCTGCTTCCCACCTCCCCAATCCACTACCCAGTCCAGTCCTTTACCCTTCCTCCTGGTGTTCCTCCCACATTTTTGGTCAGTGATCTCCTATCACTGACCACTTCTTAGTCTTCAGGACCAATTTCTTGGTCCCTGGGGATAATTTTTTTCTTTATAAAACATATAAAATAAAAAAATATATATTAAAAAAAAAAAAACGAAAAAAAAACCTGTTAATTTAGACAATTTATCTAGTTAGTTTAGTATTAGTGTTAGTTAGTGTTAGGGAACCGTCAAAAAGCATAGTTAGGTATAGCGTCAGGAATCCATCACCATAGTTAGATCTAGCGTTAGGGGTCCATCACAGTAGTTAGGTTTAGCGTCAGGGAAGCTCAGAATAATCTAGTTAGGTTTAGTGTCAGAGAATAGTCTGGCAGGGACGTAGCTAGGGGGGGGGCAAGCGGGGCATGTGCCCCGGGCGCAGTCCAGAGGGGGGCGCCAGCGCCCCCTCCTCCTGCACTATAATTGTACCTGTGTCGCAAGGACACAGGTACAATTAAGCAATGAATGACCGGGCACGTTCCGTGCCCGGCCATTCAGCGCCTTTCCATGAATGAAGCGACTGGTACCTTTTGTACCAGTGACGCTTCCGTCGATGAAAGGCGCTGACTGACTGACAGGGAAAGTCATCCTGCCCAGCCAATCAGCGCCTTTCATAGACACTGCTTTCAACCCCCTAGAGACCTGCGCAGAAGAGAGCAGGTCTCCATGGCTGCCGGACGGCGTGGGAGCGGGAATAAGGTGAGTTAGAAATTATTTTTTTTATTTTTTTTATTGTAATAGAAGTGTGGCTGTATCTGCGGTGGGGGACTTTGTCTACACGGGGGACTTTATCTACGGGGGGTGTCTATCTACAGGGGGACTATATCTACAGGGCTGGGCTATATACAGGGGGACTATATCTTCAGGGCTGGGCTATATACAGGGGGACTATATCTACTGGGGGGCTACATACAGGGGGACTATATCTACAGAGGGGCTATATACAGGGCGACTATATCTACAGGGCTGGGCTATATACAGGGGGACTATATCTACAGGGCTGGGCTATATACAGGGGGACTATATCTACAGGGCTGGGCTATATACAGGGGGACTATATCTACAGGGCTGGGCTATATACAGGGGGACTATGTCTACAGGGCTGGGCTATATACAGGGGGGCTATATACAGGGGGATTATATCTGCTGGGCTAAATACAGGGGGACTATATCTACAGGGGGGCTATATACAGGGGGACTATATCTGCTGGGCTATATACAGGGGGACTATATCTGCTGGGCTATATACAGGGGGGCTATATACAGGGGGACTATATCTACAGGGGGGCTATATACAGGGGGACTATATCTGCTGGGCTATATACAGGGGGACTATATCTACAGGGCTGGGCTATATACAGGGGGACTATATCTGCTGGGCTATATACAGGGGGACTATATCTATTGGGGGGCTATATACAGGGGGACTATATCTACAGGGCTGGGCTATATACAGGGGGACTATATCTACAGGGCTGGGCTATATACAGGGGGACTATATCTACAGGGGGGCTATATACAGGGGGACTATATCTACAGGGGGGCTATATACAGGGGGACTATATCTACAGGGCTGGGCTATATACAGGGGGACTATATCTACAGGGCTGGGCTATATACAGGGGGACTATATCTACAGGGGGGCTATATACAGGGGGACTATATCTACAGGGCTGGGCTATATACAGGGGGACTATATCTGCTGGGCTATATACAGGGGGGCTATATACAGGGGGACTATATCTACAGGGGGGCTATATACAGGGGGACTATATCTACAGGGGGGCTATATACAGGGGGACTATATCTACAGGGGGGCTATATACTGGAGTGGGCTGTCTATAGAGCACCATATACAGGGGTGGGCTATATAGTATATAGCCCCCTGTAGATATAGCCCACCCCTGTATATGGTGCTCCATAGATAGCCCACCCCATTATATAGCCCCCCTGTAGATATAGTCGCCCTGTAGATATAGGCAAGCCCTGTAGATATATTCCCCCTGTATATAGCCCCCCTATGTATAGCCCACCCCTGTAGATATAGCCCCCCTGTGTATAGCCCAGCCCTGTAGATATGGTCCCCCTGTAGATATGGTCCCCCTGTAGATATGGTCCCCCTGTAGATATAGTCCCCCTGTAGATATAGTTCCCCTGTAGATATAGCCCACCCCTGTATATAGTCCCCCTGTAGATATAGCCCACTCCTGTATATAGTATCCCACAAATAGCTCCCCCTATAGTGCTCCACAGAAAGCCCACCCCTGTATATAGCCCCCTTGTACATATAGTCCACCCCTGTATATAGTGCTCCACAGATAGCCCACCCTTGTATATAGTATATACAGGGTGGGCTATCTGTGGAGCACTATATACAGGGGTGGACCATCTTGTGGAGCACTATATACAGGGGTGGACTATATGTACAGGGGGCTATATACAGGGGTGGGCTATCTGTGAAACACTATATACAGGGGTGTACTATATGTGGAGCACTATATACAGGGGTGGGCTATATCTACAGGGGGGCTACATACATGGTTGGGCTATCTGTAGAGCTCTATATACTGGGGTGGGCTATATCTACAGGGGGCTATATACAGGGGTGGGCTATCTGTAGAGCACTATAGGGGGAGTTATTTGTGGGACACTATATACAGGGGTGGGCTATATGGTGGCACTATCTACAGGGGGCTCTATGGCAGGCACTATCTACAGGGGGCACAGTGTGTGTGTGGGACACGGTGTATGGTGCTATTATAATTAGAGGTGCAGTGTATGGCGCTATTATATTTAGGGGCGTAGTGTGTGGTATAATGATAACTTTATATTTATTTATAGGTGCAGAAATGTTGGAAAAGTGAGAAGCTGAAGACATGTGAGCGGCAAACTGCAGAAATGGACCGGGAGAAGTCATCATAGAGATCTGGACCAAATGGAGAAAAATAACTAGAATCTGAGACGTCACCGGTGAGTCACTTAATGTAAATGTTTATTCTGCCTCTAATTAGTATTGTAGTCCCTGTATGATCTGCAGCGAGATGATGGGTGATATGATTATGATAGGATTTATTTTTTGTAAAACGACATCTCCCAGCATATCCTTACCATTGTTTGGGCCATGCTGGGAGCTGTAGTTTTACGCCGTACAAACCTATACGGCAGGGGTTGCACTAAATTGAGCTGTATTTGTGCTGGGGCTGTATATATGTAGTGAGCTTGGTTCTTGTGTTGTGTATAGAACCATATTGCTTGTGAAATATACAAATAATTTTATGCTCGCGTTACATAAAAATAAATGACACGTCGATTGGTAGAGAAAACAAACACGGCGAGGGGGAAGGAGATGTTGGGAAAGAGGTTGGGGGGGGCGCCAAACTGAATCTTTGCCCTGGGTGCTGGAGAACCTAGCTACGCCTCTGGGTTTAGGTAGCAGCCTATTGCTCCTAGTTAGGAAAGCAATCAAACATGTCCCAACGGACATTTAGTGCCGAAGAGGCATATTCATTTCTTGCCTCCGACACAGAGTCGTCGGATGGTGAGACTCTGTTTTATTTATCCACCTCCTCATCCAGTGATGAAGAAGAGGAACCTCCTAGGAGATGCCCCTTGACCACCAGTGCAGTTGAAGCCCCCGAGCGAAATGACCCCGCCGCAGTTCAAGCCCCCATTTGGACCCCCACACCAGACATTTATGAGCCCAAAATCCCAGAGTTAAAATTTCATACGGCAGGGCTCAGTGAAATGGGCTTTTTCAAGTTCTTCTTCACTGATGACTTTATAGATCTTATGGTCTCCCAGACAAATTTATATGTCCAACAGTATATTACTAAGAACCCTACATCATTTTATGCCCAATCCTACAGGTGGACCCCTGTAGATGTAGCAGAGTTGGGCAAGTTCTGGGGACTTCACTTGAACATGGGGCTTCTGAAAAAGCCATCCATTAGGACCTACTGGAGCATGAACATCTTATACCATACCCCCAATGTACCGTATGGCCATGTCCAAGATGCATTATGAGGCAATATTTTGCTTCTTAAATTATAAGGATAATGAGCAGTGCCCACCCCGAGATGACCCCAGTTTTGACCGTTTGTACAAACTGAGACCCCTATTAGACCATTTCAGTGCTCGGTTTGCCCAAGCATACACCCCCGAGAAGTGTATTTCTATTGATGAGTCCCTGGTACATTTTAAAGGGAGGCTTCAATTCCGCCAGTACCTGCCGAGTAAGAGGGCAAGGTATGGCGTAAAGATGTATAAGTTGTGCGAGAGTGCATAAGGGTATACCTACAAATTTAGGATGTATGAAGGGAAGGACAGCAGTATTCAGCCCCCAGAATGTCCCCCCTTACTGGGAATTAATGCAAAAATTGTGTGGGATTTGGTGCACCCACTGCTGGACCAGGGTTACCACCTCTACTTGGATAATTTTTATACCAGCATCCCACTCTTCAAGTGCCTCGCTTCCAGAAGTCCTGCGGCATGCGGCACTGCTAGAAAAAATCTGAGAGGCCTCCCTAAGACTCTGCTTGGGCAAACACTCAGAAGGGGTGAGAGCAGGGCACAATCTAGCAGCAACATATTGTGTGTCAAGTACAAGGACAAGAGAGATGTCCTTGTATTAACAACAATACATGGCCACACCAGTACCCATGTACCTGTACGAGGTACCAGTATAGAGACCCCCAAACCAGACTGCATCCTGGACTACAATAGGTACATGGGAGGGGTTGACTTGTCAGATCAAGTCCTGAAGCCCTACAGCGCCATGCGGAAATCGAGGGTGTGGTCAGTGCCGCATCTGCCATGAGGCCAGGTGAGCCGACGGCCTCAGGCGGCACCACCTACCCAAACGCATTTTCATCCCGGGACGGACTGGACCAGGGGGAGGGGCCATGCAGACGCACATAGCAGACGTGCCGAACGTCTGTAACACTCCTCCTCCTCTCTGACGCTGTACACAGCACATGCAGCCAGAGAGGAGCAAGCCTGCAGGAGGAGCGACAAGCGACGAGCAGCACGAGCAGCACAAGGTTAGTTCCTGCCTTGCTGGGACCGGGACCCGTGACGTGAGTATACTGCAAGGGGGAGACTGGGCATTTTACCGACAGCAGAGGGCTCTATGGGGCTGGAATAATCCACCCCATAGAGCCCTCACATCACTATAATGGAAGGATTAGTGTGGGTGGGGGAGGGTCTGAGCATCTGTCTGACTTACTGCAGAGAGCTCTATAGGGGGGGGATTCTGCCCCCCCCCTTTAGAGCAGTCAGTCAGATTCTCAGACCCCCCTAACCTTTCAGTATAGTAACTAGTCAGGGCTCTATGGTGGGGGGGTAATTCCCCCCTATAGAGCCCTCTGCTGTCAGTAAAACGCCCAGACCCCCCCCCCCCCCCTTGCAATATACTCCTGCCTTTGTAGCTTTCCTGTGCTTAATTAGCGTGGGAAAGCTACAATCAGGGCTGTGACTGGTGAGTTTCACAGTCACTCCCAGTACACACTGCATGCAGCAGCTGCGGCATTCAGTCTGACTGTGAGTCTCTGACCAGTCACCACCCACACGCAGCAGAAAGACAGGATAGGCTGATAGTGCCGGTCATTGAATAAACCCTCAACTACTACAGTTTCAGACACATTGACTATGATAGTTTCTATAGTGTAGTGGTTAGCTTGTCTGCCTTATGTATCGAGGTTGCAGGTTCAAATCATAGCTGGGGTTTTTTTTTTTTTTTTTTATATTAATATTTTGTTTTGGGCTTTGTTCACACTAGCATTAATATACGCTTACCTCTCTTCCGTCAGAGGAAGAGAGGATCGATACGTTAAACGGAAAGCAACGGCTCCATTAGAATTAGCATTGCTTTCAATGGTAATTCTTTTGTATCAGTTGCTTTCCGTTTGTCTCCGTTCGCTAGGTTTCCGTTCTTTTGAACGGAAATTAAAGTTCTGCAGACTGCACTTTTGTTTCCTTTAAAAAAAACGGAAACTTAGCGAACGGAGACAAACGGAAAGCAACTGATACAAAAGAATTACCATTGAAAGCAATGGTAATTCTAATGGAACCGTTGCTTTCCGTTTAACGTATTGATCCTCTCTTCCTCTGACGGAAGAGAGGTAAACGTATATTAATGCTAGTGTGAAAGAAGCCTTAGGGCCTGTTCACATCAGCGTTGGCTTTCCGTTCTGGGGTTCCGTCGGAGGTAACCCCGCAACGGAAAGTCAAACTGAAACCACAGCTTCCGTTTCTGTCACCATTAGCGCAGTCGACTGCGCTATTGATTCCGCCACAAAAACGGAAACGGTGACTAACGGAAACCATTAGCAATGTTTCCGTCACCATTGATTTCAATGGTGACTGAAACGGAAGCTGTGGTTTCAGTTTGACTTTCCGTTGCGGGGTTCACCCGACGGAAACCTCCCACGGAACCCCAGAAAGGAAAGCCAACGCTGATGTGAACAGGCCCCAATCCTTCCCCATAAACCTGCCCCCGCTAATTAAAATAAATATATTATATAATGTATATAGCGCTGTATCCTGTATCCGTCAGGTCAGCGGGTCCTGCAGGATCGAGCTGTTACCGATCACATCTAAGTTCATAACTTATAACTTAGATGTGATCGGTAATAGGCGACCTAATGGATTCAGGTCTCAGCGCCATGGCCGCCATCAGGGAGGTACTGCCGGTACTGCTGTCAGGGGCCCGGTCAAAATTTGAAAAAACGGGGGCCCGTGCTCCACTGCCGGAATGCATTTGCTCACGGGCCCTTATGATTTCACTTTGGTGAAAGGAACAGGTCCCATCACGGAGCCGGGGCCCGTTGTTTGCATCAGAGTAAAATCATAAGGGCCCGCTGTTCACATAGAGCCTGCCCCTCCTCCTCCTCCTCTACAGCGGCGTGACAGCGCGTGTGGAGGAGACGTCATGAAGGTGGCGGGAGGTTTGAATGCAGTGGAGGCGGGACAAGCAGCAGCAGCAGAAGAAGACTCCTGACCCAGTGAGTACAGCATATAATGTCTGTGTCAGTATGTAATGTCTGTCTGTCAGGTTGCTGCTGCCCGGAGCCTCCTCACATCACATCCCCACAATAAAAATCAGTGTTACCTATGTCACATTATACCCTCTCAGCTCTGCTTCATATCCTTGTATCGCTAGTAGCATTTCTTACCTCTTATCTCCCGGGCTGTGTAGCAGAGGGAGAAGACAGGTTTATTGTCCCGTTATACGCAGCCCAGGAGATAAGAGCCATCGCAGAGCTGCTGCTAGTGATATAATGCAGTGCTTCAGTGTCCGGAGGATCATACAGACCAGGGTAAGACACTTGCTTTCTACGGGGGTTAGATGACAATGGGGACAGGGAGATGATGGTGTAGTGGGTAAGAGATAATAATGGATGGTGGATGACACTGAAGGAGACATTATACTAGGGGGATGATAACTGGGGGAAAAGAGGATATCTGAAAGGAGGGGTAGAGGAACGAGAGAGGATACGAGGGGGAGGGGGAGAGATCTTTAAGGTTATGTACACCTCTTTTTTTTTATACCAAAAAGTTTATTAGTGTGTGTTATGAAACTTTGTAAATACTTTTTATTCAAAATAATTGTTACTTTATGTGATACAGCTGCTTTGTATCCTGTATACAGAGCAGCTGTATTGTGCGCAGAGACCTGTATCTGTCAGGTCCGAGGGACTGACGGGTACAGTCTCGGCGGGCCAGGATCCACCTGTTATCGATCAAATCTAAATTATGAACAGGGACACGCAGGACCCGCTGACCTGACAGATAAAGGTTTCAGTGCATGATACAGCTGCTCTGTATCTCAAAGTAAAAATATATATTTTTTAAAAGTATTTACAAAGTAGCACCAAACAGACTGCTAAAACAACAAATACCACACTCACTTTACATAGCCTTCAACCAACCATGTGGTGGGTAGAGACAGGGCCGGCCTTAGGATAGATGGCGCTCCGTGCAAAATTATCTTTCGGCGCCCCACCCCATCATAAAAAAAATGGCCCATAAAAAAAAGTATAATGCCCTCCATAGTATAATGCCCCTTTAGTTCCTCCCATACAGTATAATAATAATAATATATTATAACCCCTTCAAGGACACAGTATTTTGTCCTCTAATTTTGCCCACACAGTATTATGCCCCCTAAGTGCCACACACAGTATATTTCCCCCTGTAGTGTCCCTACACAGTATAATGTCCGCTTAGTGGCCCCTACACAGTATAATGCCCCCCTCCCCATCCTGCCACACAGAGCCCCCCTGTAGATAGTGCCCCCTGTAGATTGTGCGATACAGCCTTCCGTTAGACAGTGCCATACAGCCCCCACCTCACCCTTGTAGATCGTGCCATACAGCCCCCACCTCACCCTTGTAGACAGTGCGATACATCCCCTATCTCCCCCCCCCCTGTAGATCGTGCCATACACCTCTCTCATGTAGACAGTGCCATACAGCCCTCACCTCCTCCTTGTAGACAGTGCCATAAAGCCCCACACCTCCCCCTTGCAGACAGTACCGTACAGCCCCCACCTCCCTTATGTAGACATTGTGTTAGGGATCTGCCAGGTACTACGTCTAGGTATACTCCTGGGATTAATCAATCCACACCTGAGGCCAGACCTGTTCGACTGACACCATCTCCCACCCACTAGGGTGGCAGGCTCAGGAGTGGGAGAGCCTATCGCGGCCTGGTCAGTCGGAGTTAGCTCCGCCCCCTGTCCTTTATTACCTGCTGTGTTCTCCTCCTCAGTGCTTGTAATTCTTTTGGATTCCTGGCCCCACTGCTGCTTGCTCCAGCCTGCTTCTGCCGTGCTTCTGCCTTGCTGCTGTTCTGCTTAACCCGCTTTGCCTCCGGCTTGCTTCCTCCTCCGTGCTCACTTGGGTATACTCCACTTCATCCTGGTCCTGACAACTCATTCACCGCTCCGTTTCCTCGCGGCGTTCCGTGGGCTACTGCCCCTTCCCTTGCGTGTTCCCTGTTTGTTCTCCCGTGCACTTAGACAGCGTAGGGACCGCCGCCCAGTTGTACCCCGTCGCCTAGGGCGGGTCGTTGCAAGTAGGCAGGGACAGGGCGGTGGGTAGATTAGGGCTCACTTTCCCTTCACCTCCTTCCTGCCATTACATAATTACAAGCCTCTTACCTAGTCTACCATTTCCCCTACGCTGACGCTATCATGGACCCCCTTGAGACCCTGACCCAGCAGATGCAGGGCCTCTCCCTACAGGTCCAGGCCCTGGCCCAGAGGGTCAACCAGGGTGACGCTGCCGTAGTAGTTCCCCTCACCTCACCTCTAGAACCCGACATCAAGTTACCTGACCGGTTCTCAGGGGACCGTAAGACGTTTCTCTCCTTCCGGGAGAGTTGCAGACTGTATTTCCGCCTTAAACCCCACTCCTCAGGTTCCGAGAACCAGCGGGTGGGTATCATCATATCCCGACTCCAGGAAGGGCCCCAAGAGTGGGCCTTCTCCTTGGCTCCTGACGCCCCTGAACTTTCCTCTGTTGATCGCTTTTTCTCTGCCCTCGGACTCATTTACGACGAGACTGACAGGACTGCTTTAGCCGAGAGTCAGCTGGTGACCTTACGTCAGGGTAGGAGACCGGTTGAGGAGTACTGTTCTGATTTTAGAAAGTGGTGCGTAGCTTCTCGGTGGAACGATCCGGCCCTAAGGTGCCAGTTTAGGTTAGGATTATCTGACGCCCTGAAGGATCTGCTGGTTAGCTACCCCTCTTCTGACTCCCTTGACCAGGTTATGGCCCTAGCAGTACGACTTGACCGACGTCTCAGGGAACGTCAGCTTGAACGCTTCAATGTGCTCCCCTCTGACTTTTCTGCGATCCCCCCCGAGGTCCCGTCTCCTCGCCCCTCCACGGAGGACTCGGAGGTACCTATGCAACTCGGGGCCTCCATGTCTCCTCGACAACGTAGGGAGTTTCGCAGAATGAATGGTCTCTGCTTCTACTGTGGGGACGACAAGCATCTTCTGAACACCTGTCCCAGGCGCAAGAATAAAAAGCCGGAAAACTTCCGCGCCTAAGTGATCATCGGGGAGGTCACTTGGGCGCACAGGTATTTCCCGTTAATGTGAAATGCAATAAAATTTTGCTTCCCTTTCAGGTCTCGTTTGCTGGCCGGTCTGCCACTGGCAGTGCCTTCGTGGATTCTGGCTCATCTGCTAATATCATGTCTGTGGAATTTGCTATGTCTCTAAAAATGCCTTTTATTGATTTACCTTATCCTATCCCTGTAGTAGGTATCGACTCAACTCCCCTTGCTAATGGTTATTTTACTCAGCATACTCCTGTTTTTGAACTCCTGGTTGGCTCCATGCATTTGGAGCAGTGCTCTGTACTGGTGATGCAGGGATTATCGTCTGATCTGGTATTAGGTCTTCCCTGGTTGCAGTTGCATAATCCCACGTTTGATTGGAATACTGGGGATCTCACCAAATGGGGTAGTGAATGTCTCATGTCATGTCTTTCTGTTAACTCTATTTCTCCCCGGGAGGAGGTAAACACGCTTCCTGAGTTTGTTCAGGACTTCGCCGATGTGTTTTCTAAGGAGGCCTCCGAGGTGTTGCCCCCCCCCCCATAGAGATTACGATTGCGCCATCGATTTGGTGCCTGGTGCCAAGCTTCCTAAGGGTAGGATATTTAATCTTTCATGTCCTGAACGTGAAGCTATGAGGGTGTATATCCAAGAATGCCTGGCCAAGGGTTTCATTCGCCCCTCGACTTCTCCTGTAGGTGCTGGCTTCTTCTTTGTGGGGAAGAAGGATGGTGGTCTTAGGCCGTGCATTGATTATCGTAACCTGAATAAGGTCACCGTAAGGAACCAGTACCCACTTCCTTTGATTCCGGATCTTTTTAATCAGGTTCAGGGAGCCCAATGGTTTTCTAAGTTCGATCTACGGGGGGCATATAACCTTATCCGCATCAAAGAGGGGGATGAGTGGAAAACTGCGTTCAACACACCCGAGGGTCATTTCGAATACCTGGTCATGCACTTTGGGTTGTGTAATGCCCCTGCTGTCTTCCAGAATTTTATTAATGAAATCCTGAGAGATTACCTGGGTAATTTTCTTGTTGTGTACCTTGATGACATACTGGTGTTTTCCAAGGACTGGTCCTCCCACGTGGAGCATGTCAGGAAGGTGCTCCAGGTCCTTCGGGAGAATAATCTGTTTGCTAAGACTGAAAAATGTGTCTTTGGGGTACAGGAGATACCATTTTTAGGGCAAATCCTCACTCCTCATGAATTTCGCATGGACCCTGCCAAGGTTCAGGCTGTGGCGGAATGGGTCCAACCTGCCTCCCTTAAGGCGTTACAGTGTTTTTTAGGGTTCGCCAACTATTACAGGAGATTTATTGCTAACTTCTCGGTCGCCGCTAAGCCTCTTACGGACCTTACTCGCAAGGGTGCTGATGTCCTCCATTGGCCCCCTGAGGCCGTCCAGGCCTTTGAGACCCTCAAGAAGTGCTTTATCTCGGCCCCCTGTGCTGATTCAGCCCAACCAAGAGGAGCCATTTATTGTGGAGGTTGACGCATCCGAGGTGGGAGTGGGGGCCGTCTTGTCCCAGGGTACCAGCTCCCTCACCCATCTCCGCCCCTGTGCTTACTTCTCTAGGAAGTTTTCGCCCACGGAGAGTAACTATGATATTGGCAACCGCGAACTTCTAGCCATTAAATGGGCTTTTGAAGAGTGGCGGCACTTCCTGGAGGGGGCCAGACACCAGGTAACGGTCCTTACGGATCACAAGAATCTGGTTTTCCTAGAATCGGCCCGGAGGCTTAATCCTAGACAAGCTCGGTGGGCACTATTCTTTACCAGATTTAATTTCTTGGTTACCTATAGGGCTGGGTCCAAGAATATTAAGGCTGATGCCCTGTCACATTGTTTCATGGCCAATCCTCCTTCCAAGAAGGATCCTGCTTGTATTTTACCCCCTGGTATAATCGTTTCTGCCACGGATTCTGATTTAGCTTCTGATATCGCGGCTGATCAGGGTGCAGCTCCCGGGAACGTCCCTGGGGACAAACTGTTTGTTCCCCTGCAATACCGGCTAAGGGTACTCAGGGAAAACCATGACTCCGCTCTATCTGGTCATCCTGGCATCTTGGGCACCAAACACCTCATTACCAGAAACTATTGGTGGCCTGGGTTGCCTAAAGACGTTAGGGCTTACGTCGCCGCTTGTGAGGTTTGCGCTAGGTCCAAAACCCCTAGGTCCCGACCTGCGGGCCTACTACGTTCCTTGCCCATTCCCCAGAGACCTTGGACCCATATCTCCATGGATTTTATCACCGATTTGCCTCCATCTCAGGGCAAGTCGGTGGTGTGGGTGGTAGTAGACCGCTTCAGCAAGATGTGCCACTTTGTGCCCCTTAAGAAGCTACCTAACGCCAAGACGTTAGCTTCTTTGTTTGTGAAACACATCCTGCGTCTCCATGGGGCCCCAGTCAATATCGTTTCTGACAGAGGGGTACAATTTGTTTCCTTATTTTGGAAAGCCTTTTGTAAAAAGTTGGAGATTGATCTGTCCTTCTCCTCCGCCTTCCATCCCGAAACTAATGGCCAAACGGAGAGGACTAACCAGTCCCTGGAACAATATTTAAGGTGTTTCATCTCTGACTGTCAATTCGATTGGGTCTCATTCCTTCCCCTTGCTGAATTTTCCCTGAATAACCGGGTCAGTAACTCGTCAGGGGTCTCCCCGTTTTTCTGTAATTTCGGGTTTAACCCAAGGTTCTCCTCCGTTTCCCCTGGTTGTTCCAATAATCCTGAGGTAGAGGATGTTCATCGGGAACTGTGCACTGTCTGGGCCCAGGTACAGAAGAACCTAGAGGCGTCCCAGAGCGCACAAAAGATTCAGGCGGATAGTAGACGTTCTGCTAACCCCCGGTTTGTCGTCGGGGATTTGGTCTGGTTGTCGTCCAGGAACTTGCGCCTTAAGGTCCCGTCCAGGAAGTTTGCTCCCCGATTTATTGGGCCTTATAAGATCATTGAAGTCCTCAACCCTGTATCCTTCCGTCTGGAGCTGCCCCCATCCTTTCGCATACATGACGTCTTCCATGCCTCCCTCCTTAAACGCTGCTCCCCGTCCTGGTCCCCCTCGAGGAAACCTCCTGTTCCCGTTCTCACCCCTGAAGGGGTGGAATTCGAGGTGGCCAAGATTATGGACAGTAGGATGGTCCAGGGCTCCCTCCAGTACCTGGTCCATTGGAGAGGGTACGGGCCGGAGGAGAGGACTTGGGTACCTGCCCGTGATGTTCACGCTGGGGTATTGATCAGGAGGTTCCACCTTCTCTTCCCTACTAAACCGGGTCCTCTTAGTAAGGGTCCGGTGGCCCCTCATAAAAGGGGGAGTACTGTTAGGGATCTGCCAGGTACTACGTCTAGGTATACTCCTGGGATTAATCAATCCACACCTGAGGCCAGACCTGTTCGACTGACACCATCTCCCACCAACCAGGGTGGCAGGCTCAGGAGTGGGAGAGCCTATCGCGGCCTGGTCAGTCGGAGTTAGCTCCGCCCCCTGTCCTTTATTACCTGCTGTGTTCTCCTCCTCAGTGCTTGTAATTCTTTTGGATTCCTGGCCCCACTGCTGCTTGCTCCAGCCTGCTTCTGCCGTGCTTCTGCCTTGCTGCTGTTCTGCTTAACCCGCTTTGCTTTGCCTCCGGCTTGCTTCCTCCTCCGTGCTCACTTGGGTATACTCCACTTCATCCTGGTCCTGACAACTCATTCACCGTTCCGTTTCCTCGCGGCATTCCGTGGGCTACTGCCCCTTCCCTTGCGTGTTCCCTGTTTGTTCTCCCGTGCACTTAGACAGCGTAGGGACCGCCGCCCAGTTGTACCCCGTCGCCTAGGGCGGGTCGTTGCAAGTAGGCAGGGACAGGGCGGTGGGTAGATTAGGGCTCACTTTCCCTTCACCTCCTTCCTGCCATTACACATTGCCATACAGCCTGCCCACCTCCCTCATGTAGACAGTGTCATACAGCCCCCACCTCCTCCTTGTAGACAGTGCCATACAGCCCACACCTCCCTCATGTAGACAGTGCCATACAGCCCCCACCTCCTCCTTGTAGACAGTGCCATACAGCCTCCCAACTCCCTCATGTAGACAGTGCCATACAGCCCCCCACCTCCCCCTTGTAGATCGTGCCATACAGCCTCCCAACTCCCTCATGTAGACAGTGCCATACAGCCCCCCACCTCCCCCTTGTAGATCGTGCCATACAGCCTCCCAACTCCCTCATGTAGACAGTGCCATACAGCCCCCCACCTCCCCCTTGTAGATCGTGCCATACAGCCTCCCAACTCCCTCATGTAGACAGTGCCATACAGCCCCCCACCTCCCCTTGTAGATCGAGCCGTACAGCCCTCCCACCCCTTCCTTGTAGACAGTGCCCCCAAACAAACAAAACAAGTTGTACTCCGCTAGGCCCCGTTCCCACGATGAACTGAGCTGCTCCACGACGGGATCCTTGCGTTGGCCGGGGTGATCCTGTAGCCTAGTACAGAGTTTCACAACATTTTCGGACTCGAGGCACCACTGGAAAAAGAAAATGTCCTCAGGGCACCCCTAATTTAGAGAAAGACAGAAAATGGCTAAAAACAAGCACTACACTCGTAGGGTATGTTCACACAGCGTTTTTTGTAAGACAAAAAAAATCTGCCTCAAAATTCCTTCAGGAACTGACAGCATTGTTTGACCTTTTTTTTTTTTTGCGTTTTTTTAAGCTGTTGAAGCGAATGCAAAAGATGCAGGAAAAAAAAGCTCCAAACGATATTTACTACCTCCTATTAATTTCAATTGGAGCTCAGAGGTGGAAACCACTTGAAGACCATCAGCTCCCCACTCCCAGTAAAATAATCATCGTCCCCCCACTCCCAGTAAAATAATCATCGGCCCCCCACTCCCAGTAAAATAATCATCGGCCCCCACTCACAGTGAAATGACCATCAGCCCCCCCACTCACAGTAAAATGACCATCAGTCCCCCCCTCACAGTAAAATAACCATCAGCCCGTCACTCACAGATTCCCCCTGTAGATAGTGCCACACAGGCCCTTGTAGGTAGTGCCACACAGCCCCCTGTAGATAGTGCTACACAGCCACCTGTAGATAGTGCCACACAGCCACATGTAGATAGTGCCATACAGCCCCCTGTAGATAGTGCCACACAGCCACCTGTAGATAGTGCCACACAGCCCCGTTGTAGGTAGTGCCACACAGCCCCGTTGTAGGTAGTGCCACACAGCCCCGTTGTAGGTAGTGCCAAACAGCCCCGTTGTAGGTAGTGCCACACAGCCCCGTTGTAGGTAGTGCCACACAGCCCCGTTGTAGGTAGTGCCACACAGCCCCGTTGTAGGTTGTGCCACACAGCCCCCTTGTAGGTTGTGCCACACAGCCCCCTGGTAGGTAGTGCTACAAAGCCAA
The DNA here is from genome assembly GCF_050947455.1 of Rhinoderma darwinii. Taxonomy (NCBI): domain Eukaryota; kingdom Metazoa; phylum Chordata; class Amphibia; order Anura; family Rhinodermatidae; genus Rhinoderma; species Rhinoderma darwinii. The sequence continues at coordinate 31,699,284 of NC_134688.1, forward strand.
GTGGTAGGTATTGCCACACAGCCCCATGGTAGGTAGTGCCATACAGCGCCCTTGCAGGTAGTGCCACACAGCCCCCTTATAGATAGCACCCCCCCTTCCTGTAGATAGCTGCACTGTAGCTCCCTGAAAGAGCGGAATCCCCCTGTGGCCAGGAATTCCGCTCCTGGAGCGCTCCACTTGATGTCTCTGTCCGTATATGGACAGTGACATCAGGGGCAACTCCTGAAGCAGAATCCCAGTCCACAGCGTTGCCGACGCTGTGACCGGGGATTCTACTCCAGGAGAAGCCCCTGTCGTCTGTGTCCATTTATGGACAGTGACGTCAAGGGCTTCTCCTGGAGTGGAATCCCCGGTCACAGAGTCGGCAACGCTGTAAACGGGGATGCCCCTTCAGGAGTTGCCCTGATGTCACTGTCCATATACGGACAGAGACATCAAGCGGAGCACTCCAGGAGCGAAATTCCTGGCCACAGGGGGATTTCGCTACTTCAGGGAGCTACAGTGGTGCTGGTAGATTGAAGTGCAGGGAGATACCTCCCTGCTCTGCTATAGTACGCCGCCGGCCATGGGGGGCCTTTTCCAACGGGCGGCACGGGCGCCCTCATGCCCGGTGTTACCACCCATGCCACTTTCTGTTCTCCCAGAAATCCCCTCCTCCTTCCCCCGCTGAGCCCTGGCACTTAGTCTCTCCACCTTGCCCCCTGATACCCACCAGCTAGCTCTGCCCTGCCCCTCCAAAGAGATCTCCTACTAGTTTGCTTTTCACCGCTGCCTTACTTCCGACCCCTTTACTCTGTGCCCACCCCAATAGTGAGGGGGGCCCCAGACTCCTTGGCTGTATGGGGCCCAGAAATTTCTGATGGCGGCCCTGCTCAGCGCTATATACAGCTGCTCTGTATACAGAATACAATGCAGCTGTATCTCAAAAAGTACAAATCATTTTCAATAAAAAGTAATTAAAACTTGCACCAATCGCATTAATAGATATCTTTATATATCATAGTGACATGTCCGAAGTTTTCATCGGTGGGGGACCGAGCACTGAGGCCCCCACCGATCACTAAAACGAAGCAGCAGAAGTGCTCGGGTGAGCGCTGTGCCGCTTCATTTATGATCGACTTTCAGCCGAGTGAGCGGTGTACGGACTCTGCTCCAAGGAAAGCCAAACAGAATTGAAGAGGCACACCGCTCACCCGAGCACTTCTGCTGCTTAGTTTTAGCGACTAGTGGAGGGTCTCAGTGTTCAGACCCCACTGATCAAAACTTCTGACATGTCAAAAGTTTTTTAAAAAGTTGTTACACTTTAAAGAGAATCTTTCACCTGCCCACAGATTTGCATTTGAGTGCAGCATGTAATGGGGAGGGCTGCACAAACTCTGGGGCACTTTATATTTTTTCTCCTACCCTCTTTCCTTACTTAGATATCTGTGCTGTAATATTTGGCGCTCGATATTTAAATAACCCCATAAACTGCCAATGGGGCGGTAATTGGCAAGGGGGCGTGTAACATCGCTGTGACACTGCCCAATCCGCTATGGACAATGTCAACAGCAAGAGCTGGAGAGAGGAGATCATGTGCGCGCGCACGCTCTCACTCTTTAGCTCTCGGCAGGCAAGTACAAGACTGTGATCTCAGGTGAGAGATCAGTCTTATCGTCCTTGTCTGCCGAGAGCTAAAGAGTGAGAGCGTGCGTGCGCGCACAGCTCTGATGCCATGAAACAGAAGAAGAAGAATTCACACTCTTCTTCTCCTCTTGTGTTCCTTAGTGGTGGCGGAGCTGCGCGCACGCGCTCTCTCCAGCTCTTGCTGTAACGCTGACCGTAGCTGATTCGACAGTGTCATGGCGATGTTACACGCCCCCTTGCCAATTACCTCCCCATTGACAGTTCATGGGGTTATTTAAATATCGGGCGCCAAATATTACAGCACTGATATCTAAATAACGAAGGAGGCTAGGAAAAAATTGTAAAGTGCCCCAGAGTTTGTGCAGCTCTCCCCATTACATGCTACACTCAGCTGTACATGTATGGGGAGGTGAAAGGTTCTCTTTAAAAGAAAGGTGTTATAATTATTTTTTTGTATTTGATAGGTTTTATTTTATGGGCCTAATTTTTCTAATTATTTTAATATGTTTCCGAAGGTAGCTATTTATTCATATGTCTGTGTGGACAGCCAACTTTATTTTTATTTTTCATACTGCTCATTTTTGTTTTGCAGGTTCCGCTGGACCATTTGCACTACGTCGTAGATTCGTTGGACTACTGCGATGATTTAAGCTTTATTTTTATTTTTTTAATAAAATGGTTAAAGTGGATTCTGTGGAAGAGTTGTCATTTCAATAAAATATATTTCTATATGTCTCTGTTTTTTAATACTTCATTACCGCCTTAGTAATGGCTGCTGTCTGATTGAGAGCGTCCATTACTAAGAAGGGGCTTAGTGTTAGCCAGTAATAAGGCTAGCACTAACCCCTATTATTACCCCGGTACCCACCGCCACCAGGAGTACTGGGAAGAGCTGGGTACGATCCAGCACCCGACCGTCTGAAGAGAAGGGCGGGTACTGGGTGGCCGAAGGCTGGTACTATCAGGCTCGGAATGGCCAAAAACCATGGCCCTTCCCACCCTGGTAATGCTAGGCTGCTGCTGCTTTATTGTATCTGGCTGGTTATGAAAAATGGAGGGGATCTCACGTAATTTTTTTTCTATTATTATTTTTTTTTAAAAGACGTGGCGTTCCCGCTATTTTTCACAACCAGCCAGATACAATACAGCAGCTGCAGCCTAGCATCACCAGGGTGGGAAGGGCCACGTTTTTTTATCCCTTCCCAGCCTGGTAAAACCAGCCTGTGGCCGCCCTGCTGCCTTACCGTTGCTTCAGATGGTCGGGTACTGGATCGTACTCCCCTCGCGGCAGTGAGAATCGGAGTAATAATAGGGGTTAGTGATAGACTTTTTACTGGCTAACACGAAGCCCCTTCTTAGTAATGGACGCTCTCAATCAGACAGCAGCCATTACCAAGGCCATAATAAAGTATTAAAAAAAACAGACGTAAGAAAAACTTTTATTGAAATCTAAACTCCCCCTTGCAACCCTCTTTCACCATTTTATTTTTGTTTTTTAAAAGTAGATCATCGGAGTAGTCCAATGAATCTACGACGTAGTCCAAACGCTCCAGCGGAACCTACCAAAAAAAAAGCAGTATAAAATTTTTAAAAACTTACATTTGCCACAATAGTCACTCGATATAACTATACTGTAATCACTTATATGGTTTGCAGATTTCTTGTGTATAACTGGCATCTACCTCTATAAGGTCACTATATGGTGGTAATATTGGTCTATATATAGTGTGATTTATTCACTAACAGTATGGTGGGTTTTTTCTGACACTATGTTGTAGTAATATGTGATCATGGTTTGGTAGTTTTATTCAGTAACAGTATGGGGGTATTATTTAGTAATAGTATAAAGGTATTATTCAGTAACAGTATGGGGGTATTATTAAGTAACAGTATGGGGGTATTATTCAGTAACAGTATGGAGGTATTATTCAGTAACAGTATGGGGTATTATTAAGTAACAGTATGGGGTATTATTCAGTAACAGTATGGGGTATTATTCAGTAACAGTATGGGGTATTATTCAGTAACAGTATGGGGGTATTATTCAGTAACAGTATGGGGTATTATTCAGTAACAGTATGGGGTATTATTCAGTAACAGTATGGGGTATTATTAAGTAACAGTATGGGGTATTATTCAGTAACAGTATGAGGTATTATTCAGTAACAGTATGGGGGTATTATTCAGTAACAGTATGGGGGTATTATTCAGTAACAGTATGGAGGTATTATTCAGTAACAGTATGGGGTATTATTCAGTAACAGTATGGGGTATTATTCAGTAACAGTATGGGGGTATTATTCAGTAACAGTATGGAGGTATTATTCAGTAACAGTATGGGGTATTATTCAGTAACAGTATGGGGTATTATTCAGTAACAGTATGGGGGTATTATTCAGTAACAGTATGGTGGTATTATTCAGTAACAGTATGGGGTATTATTCAGTAACAGTATGGGGGTATTATTCAGTAACAGTATGGTGGTATTATTCAGTAACAGTATGGGGGTATTATTCAGTAACAGTATGGGGGTATTATTCAGTAACAGTATGGGTGTATTATTCAGTCACTATGTGGTTATGGTGTGGTGGTATTATTCAGTAACAGTATGGGGTATTATTCAGTAACAGTATGGGGTATTATTCAGTAACAGTATGGGGTATTATTCAGTAACAGTATGGGGTATTATTCAGTAACAGTATGGGGGTATTATTCAGTAACAGTATGGAGGTATTATTCAGTAACAGTATGGGGTATTATTCAGTAACAGTATGGGGTATTATTCAGTAACAGTATGGGGGTATTATTCAGTAACAGTATGGAGGTATTATTCAGTAACAGTATGGGGGTATTATTCAGTAACAGTATGGAGGTATTATTCAGTAACAGTATGGGGTATTATTCAGTAACAGTATGGGGTATTATTCAGTAACAGTATGGGGGTATTATTCAGTAACAGTATGGAGGTATTATTCAGTAACAGTATGGGGGTATTATTCAGTAACAGTATGGAGGTATTATTCAGTAACAGTATGGGGTATTATTCAGTAACAGTATGGGGGTATTATTCAGTAACAGTATGGGGGTATTATTCAGTAACAGTATGGGGGTATTATTCAGTAACAGTATGGGGGTATTATTCAGTAACAGTATGGGGGTATTATTCAGTAACAGTATGGGGGTATTATTCAGTAGCAGTATGGGGTATTATTCAGTAACAGTATGGGGTATTATTCAGTAACAGTATGGGGTATTATTGGTAATGTTGGTCTTACAATCTATGTAAATTACTGTGGGGGGGGGCTGTGGGGAAGTGTGAGTGTGGCAGCAGATGATCAGGCTAAGAGAGTCTGCAGAGTGGCATGTGATGTACTTTGACATATAGGTGATACTTACATGTGGAATGTGGGCCCATAACTTGTGTACAGCCCAGAGCCTAAGATCATATGAATCCACCACTGGCATCGAGCCAGCACAGGCAGACCACTACAATACAGCAGGTAGAGCAAAGAAACCAGCCCAGGACGTGCCGCTTCAAAACAGCGCTAAGCGCGATCTGTCCTGGACTGGCCTGAATGTAATTGCAGAGAGTGACGCCGCAAATGAGACTGGCTGCCGAGGAGAGATATGGGGCAGGGCAGACTGTACTATTTGCACTGCACTGATTGGCAGTAAGAATAATTCTTTAAATATTTTCCATACTTCAAATAGCACTTTAAGGCTGTGTTCACACTGAGCTTTTTGCAGGAGGAAAATTCTGCCTCAAAATTCTGTTTGGGATTTCGAGGCAAATTTTGTCCTTCCTGCACGTCGTTTGCCGCGATTTTCACCGCGTTTTTCGCTCGCGGCCATTGAGTGCTACGGGCAAAAAACTCAGCGAAATACCCTTTCTCTTCCTCCCATTGATGTCAATGGGAGGTCAGAGGCGTAAACGCGCGAAGATAGGGCATGTCCCTTCTTTCTCGGGAGGCATTTTCGGCCGGTATTTGACGAGTTTTGCGGAGCGGTTTCCGCGCCCAAGAACTCGTCAAAATACTCCATGTGAACAGGGCCTAACAAATAAACATCAAATGCTTTCCTATTTAAAAAATGTATATATTGCGTGTTCGATGTGCAAAGCTAGGAATGAGAAAACTCAGATAGATTTTGGGTGGGGGGGGCGCCTTTTTATAGTTCGCCTCAGGCGGCAGACAGGCTAGGTTCACCCCTGGGTGTGGTATAAGAAGCTGGCCGTGCACATCATACAGATGGCATTGTACAATGCGTATGTGCTACGTCGATGTGCAGGCCAGAGGGGAACTTTCCTGGAATTTCAAGAGGTGATTATCAAGAACCTAATTTTTAGGTCCAAGAATAGGGAGCATCCAGTACTTCCGGAAGCGAGGCCACACGCATCGTACCAGGGCAACACTTTCCAGGAGAAGTTCCCCAAACTGGCAAGAAGGGAAAAAGTCAAAAGAGGTGCAGAGTCTGCTCAAAGAGGGGGATAAGGAGGTAAACAATATACGAATGCGACACGTGTCCTGAAAAACCAGGGCTCTGTATGAAAGATTGTTTTCGAATTTATCATACATCCCTTAATTTTTAATTTACCCTGATACACTCCGCACAGCTTATGCCCCTCATCTTTCCCTTCTGAGCCCTGCCGTGTGCCAAGGCAGCTAATAACAGCCACATGTAGGGTATTGCCGTACCCGGGAGAACCCACATTACATCTTATGGTGTGTATATCTCCAGTGGCACATGCTGGGCACACTATATCGGGCACGGACATGCCATATATATATAGAAAATTGCAAATCTCACTCTGCCCCATCTGCTGCGCATTATCTTTTACACAGTACCTGTGGGGTCAAAAGGCTCACTACACCTCTAGATGAATGTCTTAAGGGGTGTAGTTTTTAAAATGGGGTCACTTCTCAGGGGTTTCAACTGTACTGGTACCTCAGGGGCTTCTGCATACATGACTTAGCACCAGAAAAACTCCAGTAGGCCAAATGGTGGTATCCACAAATGGTTTATCACCACAAATGGGGTATTGCCGCACCAAGGACAAATTGGGCAACAAAATGGGGTATTTTGTTTCCTGTGAAAATAAGAAATTTTGATAAAAAATGACATCTTATTGTTCTACACACAGGTATCCAGGCTACCAGGACTACTATTATGGGTAAGGCTATCTGAGTTATTAATGTTGGGAGTATTTTACTCTAGAAAACACCCTTTGGACACTTCTGTCCTTAACAAAACAGCTCACACTCAAACAACTAGCGTTATATGCGATAGCACACTGCCCTATTCATATGTCCTTAATATAAGGACTTTAAACACACCATACACTTGGTTTTCCCACTTACCTGTGTTCATATCATATAGAGTCTCTCCACTCATGTACCTTTTTAACATGTATGTTTTTATATGTATTTAATAAAATTTGTTATTCTTTTCATATATACTTGGCTCTATACTCTGTTTCTTGTGTGTGTATAGGGTTTAAGTAGAGTATAACAGAGAGAGTTCCCAGCATTATCATTCCCTTACCCCCCTACAACATTACGAATTATATTCACTTGGGACTGGTGTTGTTTTATTAAATTTCTTTTGATTCTCTTGATTTTTTTTGCTGTTTTTGACATTCCACTATGTTCTGCATAAAGCTTAGTGTCAGCTGTACTGTGACTTCTTTATCATAACTGTTAAAGGGGGTGAGGTAATAGCGGGATTCACTGGTTAGTGACACCCACTATTACTACCGCCTTTATAAACAGGTTCACTAGGGTTATGCCTAGTTTCCCTACCTTTTCCTTATACTAACGTCGATCTAATTGCTTTAGCGGCTACTCAAGGGAATAAGACAGTATAGTAAATAAAGGTAATATTTATTAACATACAGTAATCACTCTCATATGTATAATACAGTAACTAATCACTGTACAGTATAAACACTGTATCAAGATATTATACCGCCACCCACTTACATAAACATACACAGAATACAGTTACGTTACAACACAATAAACATAAGTTACTTGTGATTCTCACACGCTCTCTATCTCTATCCCACTCCCTCCTAATATAACTTTCCCTATACACTAAGGGTTAATACGGGATAAGGAGGAACAAGGGGACAGCAAGGGTTAACTCAGGGACTCTGGGACAGCAAGGGTTAACTCAGGGACTCTGGGACAGCAAGGGGTTAACTCAGGGACTCAGGGAAGCAAGGATTAACTTAGGGAGAGCAAGGGGTTAACTTACTCAGGGAGAGAAAGGGGTTAACTCAGGGAAGCAAGGGTTAACTCAGGAACTCAGGGACGCAAGGGTTAACTTAGGGAGAGCAAGGGGTTAACTTACTCAGGGAGAGCAAGGGGTTAACTCAGGGAAGCAAGGGTTAACTCAGGGACAGTAGGGACAGTATCAAGGGGTTAATTCAGGGAAGCAAGGGTTAACTCAGGGACAGTAGGGACAGTAACTCAGGGAGGCAAGGGTTACAGCAGGAGGAGACAGGGAGAGACAGGGTTAAGTGTAGCTGCTGCTACACTTGATACTTAGGGTATGTGCACACACACTAATTACGTCCGTAATTGACGGACGTATTTCGGCCGCAAGTCCCGGACCGAACACAGTGCAGGGAGCCGGGCTCCTAGCATCATACTTATGTACGATGCTAGGAGTCTCTGCCTCGCTGCAGGACAACTGTCCCGTACTGTAATCATGTTTTCAGTACGTGACAGTGGTCCTGCAGCAAGGCAGGGACTCCTAGCATCGTACATAAGTATGATGGTAGGAGCCCGGCTCCCTGCACTGTGTTCGGTCCCGGACTTGCGGCCGAAATACGTCCGTCAATTACGGACGTAATTAGTGTGTGTGCACATACCCTTAGCGTGACTTTGTGGAGCAGCAGAGGCAGCAGCAGTAACCCAGGTCTTTGGAGGAGAGAGAGAGAGGTCGGTGGTGTGTGATGGCAGCTCTCAGCTGATCTTCTTCAGCTTTGGCTCCTGAGCTCGGCTCCTGAGCGTACCGATGCAGGGCTATTTAACCCTGTCGGTACGCTCGCAGCGGGGAGTGTGGCGCTTGCTCCAGGCTAGCATGGGTCGGCATGGTGATAATGTATCACCAGCCGACTCATGAGAGCCCGCACGAGACAGTCCGTGCGCGCGGGAGACTTGAAATGGAGACAGGGGATAACTATCCCATGTCTCCATGGTTTCCTAACAAAGCAGGGACATGCTAATTGTCCTGCTCTGCTTCCAACCGCATTCATGACCAGGGCTGTTGTAGTTACAGCCCTGGCTCATGATACATTATATGTACTATACATACACATATATATTATATATATATGTGTATATTTATATATATACACACACACTGTATACATACATACTATATACATATATATATATATATATATACATATATATATACACATATATACATACATATGGACACTTCCCTTTACAATAACGGAGCCATACCAGGCCCTTATACACCCTATATGCTTCCCCAATAGAATCCATAAAACATAAAAGGGCCGAGCAGTGCTCCGGGGTCTTTTCGCAAATCACTCTAGCTAGAATCGCAAATGAAAACGTTCACCATATTAACCAATTGGTAAACATTTGCGGAATCAGGAGATAACGCCTTTTCTCCTCCTACTTCTTTTATGCTCTAGCCCCTCTTCCCCTGATCCAGATAGAACTTCTCCAAGGGGAGGAGGGAGAACATCTCCACATACTCATCCTTCCCTATTTGTTTCCTGACCTCCTGCTTAAGATGGGCACCGATCCCTCGAAGCAGACATACACAGCCAAGTTATCCCTGTTTACCTAATTAGGTGTCTCAGTCTGGACTGAGACCGCAACCGCCTCATAACTCACCGGAAGAGGGTTAACAAGGGAAAATGTTTTACAGGACCGCCCACGCGAAAACCTGGGATGGACCCGCACCCTTCACCAGGGAACCGCCCACCATGTTCAGCAGGCACACCACTGAGTCCCTCAGGCATCTGCACACGCCTCCTGCTGTGTTACCCCACAGCCCCTAGCGGCAGGGGGCGAACCTGACCTAAACAATAATGGCACCAAGCACCAATAGTGATGCTTTTGAAAAGTATCAAAAAACTTTATTAAATATAGAGGACAAATGAATAAAAAGTGTCACACAATAGATATAGCAACATCTCCAGAGTGAAATACACAGGGTGAACATATGCCCATAACAATACAGATACATCTTATTTATAAAGTGTATAGTGCTAAGCAATATATATGAAATAAGGATAAATATACCATATATAATATAAATTGTCTTTACAATACTGCAGGATGAACAAGGACATGGACAAGAAGCTAAATACAAGTATTGATGGTCCTAGGATAGGTGCAACACATGTTCAAAAGAGTACAGCATATGAAATAACATGCCTCAATATATACCCATCTATATGACACAACCGGGATGGCGCCAACCACGACGCACGTTTCGGCACAGCCTTCATCTGGGGGTGACATCATCTCCTAACAGGTATAATATAATAATATATATATTATATAATATATTATTATATTATATAATATAATATAAATTTCGGCATAATAATGATACAACAGTAAAGTGGAGATGACCGTCCAACACTGCGAATTTAACCCCTTAATGACAATACGCCTTTTCACGGTGGTCATTAAAGGGGTTCTCTGGAAAAAACTTTATGGTCTCATGTTTACTTGATAAAGTGGTTCTGTTTCCACTAAACGCGTTGTACCTCAAAACCCCCTCTATCTCTCTTTTTTATGTATGTTTTATTATGATCTATTGTTTTAGACAATTAATTATATATATATATTTTCTCAAAAAAGTATTGCGCCTGGATGGTGTCTCTTTTTTACAGTGGATCCCACCTGGTACCCACTGTTTTTATCTACCTGCTCTTACTGAAGATGTCCTCAAAACTGGCTTAATGAGATGGTAGATCGGAGAGTGACTGAGGCAGTGGAGGCAAAACAGGGCGGACCTGTTGCAGGCAGCGGCTAAGGCATCTTGGCCCCCATTGGGGGACCTCTCTAGAACTCCAGTGAAGGACCTGGGCGTGTAGACGAAGCCAAGGCAGACCCAGCAGAACCGGGTTGATGGCTTTAGGCAGGACGAGGAAGTTGATCTTTTCTGAGTGAAGGACTCCGATTTGTAACGTAAGTGGTTTCATGATAGCCACAATAGGATCGGGCAATGGTAGTCCATTTACAGAAGCAACAGCAAGGGATCTCTCTAAAAGAACTGTGGGTAGATGTAGTCGGTCTACTAAATCCTGCTGGATGAAATCTGCAGCTGCCCTGGAGTCAAAATAGGCAGAGGAGAAGTGTGATGTCTCTCCCGAGATGATGGTCACAGGAATAGATAATTTGGAAGAGGTTTTGATGTTTGGCATCATCCCACCTAGAGTTGCCTCTCTAGGAGCTGGAGTTTCCCGGCTTTTGTGGACATTGGCGCACGAAAGGGCCTTTAAGGCCGCAATACAAACACAGACCTGAAGAGCGTCAGCGCTGTTTCTCCTGCTCGGACAACTTGACTCTGTCTACCTGCATTGGTTCCTCAGGTAGAGCAACAAGAGGGGGCAGTAGTGGTCTCTGGAACGAGGGTGCTAATCTGTGAAAACGTCTCTCCACCGAACCTCCTCATCGCGTTCCTGGATCCTCATGTTGACCCGGGTAGCCAACAGGATATGGGCATGCAAGGTAGGTGGGAGGTCGCGGGCTGCCAGCTCGTCCATGGTGTGTGAGGACAGTCCATGCCATAGGTCGCCACCAATGCTCCATTGTTCCATGCCAACTCTGCTGCCAGGGTACGGAAGGAGATGGCATACTCTCCTGCTGTGGACCCCCTTGCTTGAGGGTTAGCAGAGTGGCTGCTGCTAAGGATGTTCGACCCGGCTTCTTGAACACGTCACAAAAAGTCTGTAAGAACAGGGCTAAGTCCGAAAATTTGGGCCCCTGTCATTCCAGGATGGGGTTCGCCCATGCGAGGGACTTGCCAGCGAGGAGGGAAATAATGAACGCTACCTTGGCCTCATCAGAGGAGAAATGGTGAGCACGCAGTCATAGCGAGGAAAAAGAGGCAGTGCAACTGTGGATCCGGAAAACAGACAGTAGGAGTATTAGGCAGTGGAACGGCAGTAGTCTCTGGGGAAGGAAAAGGGAGTTGATCCAGTCGGGCGATGATGGAGTTTACAGCCACGAGGAGTTTATCCTGACGTGCATATAGATACAATATATACTATTGGGGTCCACCCCTTAGTAATTGCTGACGTGTATATAGGTCACGCATATCCGTCTGTATGACCTGAACTGTGGTCTTAGGCTGGCCAGCGGGTTCCATGGCCTGAGCGTACTGTCACAATATAGGGAACATATGTAGCTGACTTTAGCTTGACTAATAACGCATTAAATACACAGTGGAAAGATCCCTTATCTTGACCTTTTCAATGACTTCTCAATGGTTATTTTTGTGTGATATCACGCTGCAACAAGTTATCAGAGTCAAGTTAAAGATGGCTACATCCGTATGTGGACCCACTAGGCCGTGGGCTCCGGCTCAGATAGGGCTAGGTGTGGCAGGTTGCGCCAGACAAAGCAGATGGCACCAGGAATGGTAGATGACTCACAGACGTGGCATATCCAGCCGGCGGTACCACACGACTCTGATAAAAGGCAGGCACAGTTAGGAAACAGCAAGGGATACAGGAAATAGGATGCAGGGAACGGGAACTCTGGGATCAAGCAGGAAAATACTAAGGGACCCTTTGCAATACAAACATGGGAAAAGTACAAACAACGCTCAAGCAAGGAGTGGAAGGGCAGAGACCTTTTTATAATCCAGGGTGCACTGGGGTAGGATAAAAAACTTTTAGGAAGTGCGCACGCTGGCCCTTTAAGGCACTCCTCGCACACTCCAGGAAGGGAAGGCCGCGCCAGCCGTGGTCTCTTGGGAGGTGGCCAGGAAGTTGCGGTCGCGGCCGTTCATCACAGTGTGAGCGACAGAGGTCCGCAGTCATAACACTGAGATTTTTTTTGGTGTTGTATATATGTACTGAGCAGTGGCGTAACTACCGCCGTAGCGGCTGCTACGGGGCCCGCGGCATGAGGGGGCCCGTGTCGCCCGCCGGCACGGGCCCCCACCATGGCCGGAGGCTCCGCTGGCAGCCGCTATGGCTGCTACAGCGGGACGCCACTGAACACTACGGCAGAGCAGGGAGGTATCTCCCCGCTCTGCCATTAACTGGTTCCCGACCGCTGGCTGTATTTTTACGGCCAGCGGTCAGGGTCCCCAAAACCCGAGCCATAGACTTTTTACGACTCCGGTTTTAACTTACTGCCCGCGCGATCGGGCTGCTGAATGTCGGGTCTCCGGCTGTCAGTGACTGCCGGGGACCCTGAGGAGAGGATAGAAGCAGCTTTTGCTGCCAGCGATCATACATGTATCCCCTATCCTGTGGATAGGGGATACATGTATTTTGTAGGACACACTGTAGGTCGCATTTTTTTGGAAAGGGGGGACGCTGTATGGCGTTCCCTACAGGGGGGGGGAACGCTGTATGGCGTTCCCTACAGGGGGGGCTGTATGGAGTTCCCTACAGGGGGGGGCTGTATGGCGTTCCCTACAGGGGGGGCTCTATGGCGTTCTCTACAGGGGGGGATGTATGGCGTTCCCTACAGGGGGGGCTGTATGGCGTTCTCTACAGGGGGGGCTGTATGGCGTTCTCTGCAGGGGGACTGTATGGCGTTCTCTACAGGAGGGCTGTATGGCGTTCTCTACAGGGAGGGCTGTATGGCGTTCGCACTGTCCAATAAATATACAGTACACAGAAGAAAATACGGTCCAGCAATCCTCATGACAATGTGATGACTTTATTAGAAAAACATTTTATAAACCACACGGCATGTTGAAGTGATGATACAAGACTGCTTACGCGCTTCGAAAGCCAACTACATTCTTCGCATATGTACGCCATCTCCTCCAAACAGTCAATTACATCAGAAGTCCAGTTCCTTGTGCTGCATGACTCGTGGACGCCCTATCCGTGCCGATATCCGTGTCCTTTCCACTGCTTCTCACTTGAGTCCTGTAGGCACAAAAAACATTCTGCAAGTATCCATTGTCATCCGTGCCTGCAGATTCTGCTTTAATGATGCAACTCACTCAACTCCTTGTCTATTTCATCGTTTACTGATGATGCCTCTTTTAGGTGCGACAGATGTATTTTTTTTATACTTACCAGCCTGCTTCACAGGCACCATCCCTTTTTATTGGCACCTGATCAATAAGGGGGTCCTGCTCCACCACCATAACACTGCAATACTAAACAAAATCTTCCATAGACATCACAAAAACTAGACAAGCCTAACCTCCCTTATGTTTCCCAACATTTCCTGGGACAAGTGTGTGTAGGTAGAAATCCACAAACATGTTTCCTGGCCCCAAACTTTACCCCCTCTTTCCAGTAAAGGATTGGCTTTCGGTATCACGCCTCCTCACTTTTAGCTTTTTACTTTATCCTGCGTAAACATTTTTTTCAGCATCTTAAACGTCTTGCCCATTAGCCCATCTATCCCCAACATCAGACCACTTATTATCATCTGACAGATCAGAATCAGACTCAACCAGCTACTGTTGCCTTCTTCTGCTTCTCTTTACATCCAGATGCGCTGCTCCTGTAATTCCAAACATTGTGCCAGTACCCCGTGTTCTAAACATTTTGGCAACCCCAAGGTGTCCCTCTCCCATGTTGAGATTATAAGGCCCCACTGGGATATTGCTGCCTTCATCGACCCTGGATCCCTGCGCAAGGATCCTGGCACTTGGCCCATCATCGTGCCATGTTCCCTCAAATTTTTGCTAGAATGATACCATTGAGGATACCTGCCTTGCTTCCTTGATGCCATTTGCTCCAAACAATCCAGTTCACCCCAAGTCCAGGTCCTTGTGCTGCATGATTTGTGGGGGCTCTATACGTGGCAATATCCTGGCACCTTCCATTGCTTTCCGCTTGAGTGCTGTAAATATAAAAACATTCTGCCAGTATCCATTATCACCTATGCCTGCAGATTATGACTGTGTAATGAAACTCACTTAAGTCCTTGTCTATTGCATCCAGGCCTTGACACATCGCAAATGTTCTTGGCAGACCAGAGCTGTCTAAAATCCCCCTACACTCCCTCACCCAATTACCTTACACCTACGTTCAGTCCCAAACCGAGCCATGTGGCCAGCATTTTGGACAAAGATACCCCTAACTTACATTATGCCTATTCCTACCAACTATCCAAGGTTCCCCACTGCTACGCCTTTCTTGGCATTTTGCCCGCTCATTACTTTTTCAATGTACAGAGCTACTGGTGGATACTGTATATAGTAACTAATGATGGACATACCGCATATAGATGAAATATTACTTCAGAGAGTCCCCCTGGCAGCAGGCAGCCGATCTCAAGAAATTCTGGAACAAAAAGTATAAACTGTGAAGATATTATGACGTGCGCTTAGTATGGTTCATCATATCAACAAATATATGTTCAGCCTATTGAAAACATCAGGGAGATTGTTCCCACAGTCTTGTCATGTGTCTCTATAGGAACATTCTGGATGACATCACATTATAGAATTTCTATAGGTTGTTATTTGCTATAATACTTACATATATACAGTGGATCTTCTAGCATGTCGGCTGTCACTGGTGCCACATATTCAGATGTTATAAATGTCTGTAAAATACATAATGGGTTTAATACACATACATAAAATAACCCCATATCTATAATGAATAATAATATATTTACTTTCACACATTTCATTTTCTATCACAGGGCGAGTCCAATGTCCCTCTGCCACACAAATAACACCAGCAGTATAATGGCACATAATAGTTGGAGGACCCTGGTATAGATTTTGTATCAGGGACCAGGAGCTTATTGTTATTCTTCTATATAATCTTATCCTTAATGGAAAACTTCTAATTTGTCTTTTGTGGAGTCTTTTGGACTGGAGTAGAGAGAGTAGAAAATGGTAAATTGGATTTCTGGATTCAACAGACAAAATAATTATTAAAGGGGTTTTCTGACAGTTTCATAAACCTTAGTCTAAGCCGCATATGGCTAAAAAGAACAAATTGTCCCTACTCATTTTTTAAATTCCCTGTGGCTCCTGCGCTGGTGGTTCTGTTGTCTTTAGTTGCTAGGCCACAGCGGTCATGTCCGTGTGGATGGCATGTCACGTGGCAGCTATTGTGTCACATCCAGGGCCGGCCTTAGGTTTATTGGTGACATGTGCAGTATCTGTGACGTCCTCCCCCTTATGATGCACCATGTAGTGTCCAAATAATTTAATCATACAGTGCCCAAATAACATCACCCAGTCAATAAACTAGGGATTGTATCTTTCTGTTTTTTTATATTATAGGTTTGGCCCTAAATGCCGGATCGGCAGTGTAAGTTGAGGGTGCCCAGGCCATCTATGGTGGTAGTGCCCCCTTCAGTATTGACCAGTAATACACACTATGTGATCATTTAGAGATGCAGTTAATAAAATACACTGACCTTGGACTCTCCTACTGAATACATCCGACTGAATGTAGAACGTTATGTGATGTGAGGTGGAGGGCTCTGCTTAATCTTTGATCTGCCCTCCTGGGACGTGGTTATCATTAACTCTTATGAGGAATTAATTCTAGGAGAAAGAAAGACAATGTATTAGGACAAATCTCAATCAATGGCAACATTTCTATCTAGAACAGAGTCCAGTCCCCAACCAGTGTAAAATTACCAAAGGGGTAAATAGGATGACCGGCTGGGGTCCAGGGATTTGGGGTGGCCCACAGCTCTGGGGCTCCATACGCCCCTGAAATTGGACAAACAATAACGGCGCAGGGAGGAAGCAAAATGTCTGACCCGGTTGGTCGTCTATTAGGTGAGTATAATTTTTTATTTTATAGGAGCAAAGGGGGCACTATTAATATGGGGGATAAAAGGACTGAGTCGGGGCTTAGAAAAGGGGGCTTCATTACTGTGGGCCATACAAAATGGGCATTCTGACCCAGGACATACAAAAAGTGTCATTCTAACTGTGGAGGGTATTGGTGGATACTGCATATAGTAACTAATAAGAGACGCACCTTGCATAGATGAAATATTGCTTCAGAGAGTCCCCCTGGCAGCAGGCAGCCGATCTTAAGATGTTCTGGAAAAAACAATAATTGTGTCGTTTTATTTCTCCAGACAGACGTGTGCTCAGTATAGACCACCCAACAATGAAGGAAATGTACATTAGGGCTCATGTACACAGCAACTTCATGTGGACGGACCTGTATGGTGGCGCACAGACTGCAGTACTGGTAATGTAGACACTCTGTGTGCGCTGTGTGCTCCCCCATAAGCCAAATGTGTATTAGGAAATGACATAAATAACAAGTCCCTTATATATTACTAATACCATAATATCTTCTTTATGGAGCATTTCTATAATAATAATAATATAAAGCTGCAGCAAAATTCCCAGCGTTTACTTTTGCTACATGTGGATGAGTTTTTGAGACTGTAACTATTCACCTGTAGCACTTGTGAATTTTGCCGCGCAGCAAATCTGCAGCGTCTGAATTCAGCTTTATGGCGTAGAATATAGTACTCAAATACTGCAATCATACAGTGCCCAAATAACACTGCCAGACAAGTATTGTCTGCCACACTGTAATGTAATCCATTATCAAGGAATTGTATCTGCATCCTGAGCAGTGCCCTTTACTTTTTTTTACATGAAGAGTGGGATTGAGTGTTCAAGCAATGGGTGCCCCAGGCATCAAGACCAGTGGCGCCCCATTCATTAGTGACAGGTGATGCACCCAGTGTAGCCGCACAGGTCGCACACCCCTAAGACAGGCCCTGGATGAACAACATTGGGGAATTTGTTCCCACAGTCTTGTCATGTGTCTCTATAGGAACATTCTGGATGACATCACATTATAGAATTTCTATAGGTTGTCATTTGCTATAATACTTACATATATACAGTGTATGTCCTAGCATATCGGCTGTCACTGGTGCCACATATTCAGATGTCATAAATGTCTGTAAAATACATAATGGAATAAACATAAAATAACCCCATATCTAGAATGAATAATAATATATTTACTTTCACACCTTTCATTTTCTATCACAGGACGAGTCAGACATTGAAAACATTTTGTAATGTTAGTGTAAACCCAGGGAACATAACTATAGGGGTGAAGAGGTTGCAGTCACACCCAGGCCCAGGTGTCCATGACTGACATTAGGGGGGGTCACAATGTGGGCAATTTACAAATGCCAATCCCCAATGCCCCCATCTCCTAGAGCAGGGGTGGGCAAACTTTTTGACTCGCGGGCCACAATGGGTTCTAAAATTTGACAGAGGGGCCGGGCCAGGAGCATTTGGAGGGAGTGTTTGGGCCGGATATACTAAAGCATTAAATGTAGTGTGTGCAAACCTCATAGCACAGTAAGAACACTACAACCCAATTTATTAACTGTCTTTCAAATGTGAAAAATAGCCCTTATCAGTTAATAAATTTGTCTCAAGGAATATGCAAGATATGGCATTTACATACTATTTCGCAGATACTGGGAGGAGGAAATGTAAATAGATTAAAATAACATACGCACTGTGATTTATCAAGAAAAAAGTTCTGTTGACTCTGTAAATTAGCTGCCAACCTCTGAGCAGTAGCCGCCCGTTCTTGTGTTGACTGCTTGCTAGCATAGTTTGCATGCTTCGTGGCAAAGTGACGGCTGATATTGTACTCTTTGAAAACTGAAGGGCTTAATGGTGACGTGAAACGAAGTGAAAATTAAAGTGAAATAAAGAGAAATACGCGCCACATTAACCCCTTAATGACCGGGCCATTTTGCACGTTAATGACCAAGGATTATTTTTTGTTTTTTCATGGTCGCATTCCAAGAGTCGTAACTGTTTTTGTATTCCGTCGACATCGCCGTATAAGGGCTTGTTTTTTGCGGGACGAGTTGTATTTTGTAATTGTACCATTTTTAGATGCTTATAACATATTGATTAACTTTTATTAACTTTATTTTAGGAGAGAATTGAAAATAAGCAGCTATTCCAGCATTAATTTTCACGTTATAAATTTATGCCCTTTACTATGCAGCATAAATAACATGTTACCTTTATTCTACGGGTCGGCACGATTACGAGGATACCAAATATGTAAAGGTTTTATATGTTTTCCTATGTTTGCACAATAAAAACCCTTTTAGAAAAAAATTACTTGTTTTTGCATCGCCGCGTTCCAAGAGCCGTCATTTTTTTATTTTTCCGTCGATGTGACCGTATGTGGGCTTGATTTTTGCGGGCCAATGCGTAGTTTTCATTAGTACTATTTTGGGGTACATAGGACTTATAGATTTTATTTTATTTTTTATGGGGGGAATGGGAGAAAAGAGAGAATTTTGCCGTTGTTTTTTGCGGGTTTTTTGGACGCCGTTCATCCGGCGGTTTAATTAATGTGTTCATTTTATTGGTCAAGTTGTTACGATCGCGGGGATACCATATATGTGTATGTGTGATTTGTTTTGACACTTTTACTGAATAAAACCACTTTTTGGGCAAAAAAAGTAGTTTTATTTGATTTTGACTGTAATTATTTTATTTTTTTTCAACAAACTTTATTTAACTGATTGACATTTTTTTTTTAAGTCCCACCAGGGGACTTCACTATGCGATGTGCCGATCGCATATATAATGCTTTGGTATACTTAGTATACCAAAGCATTATTGCCTGTCAGTGTAAAACTGACAGGCAACCTGTTAGGTCATGCCTCCGGCATCGCCAAACAGGCAGTTGCGGAAGACAGACCTGGGGGTCTTTGTTAGACCCCCGGCTGTCATGGAAACCCGACGGCGACCCGCGATTTGTTTGCGGGGGCGCCGATCGGGTGACAGAGGGAGCTCCCTCCCTCTGTCAAACACATTAGATGCCGCTGTCACTATTGACAGCGGCATTTAATGGGTTAAACTGCCGGAATCGGAGCGCGCTTCGATTCCGGCAGTTGCAGCAGGAGCCAGGCTGTGTATAACAGCCGTGCTCCTGCCGCTGATCGCGTGGGTACACTGGCAGTACCCGCGCCATCACAGGACGGATATATCCGTCCTCCTGCGCGAACTAGCAGCTGCTGAGGACGGATATATCCGTCCTTCGGCGTTAAGGACAACGGTCAATGTGTTTTGAGTGCGCCATCTATTGGGAAAACGTGGGCATTGCAGGGAAAGGGGAAAAAAAAAGGAGGTTTTTACTATGATTTGGACAAGTTCGGCGGGCCGGATTAAAAAGCCTAACGGGCCGTATGTGGCCCGCGGGCCGTAGTTTGCCCATGTCTGTCCTAGAGGAATCCCGATTTTCGCTGCTAGAAACGCGATGTCAGTGAGAGAAGCACCCAGGCGGAAAGGCAGCTGCTGAGTTGCCCGGCCGCTTCTAAAACACAAGCAGTGGAAGGGAGCCAGCGCAGCGCCCCGTTCCACCTGCTGGAGGGATGCGTCCCTATGTAATGGCACAGGTCGCACACCCCTAAGGCCGGCCCTGGCTACTGCTGAGCCTTATTAGGATAATATACGGTAGCTTTTTAAGACTATTTAATTAAATTAAATTAGACATCATATTGAAAACTACTGAGAAGTCACATTCCACATTACTGACAGCTGCAATTCTCAGACAATGGTAAGGGTATGTTCACACACTTAACTAAAAAACGTCTCTAAAATACAGAGCTCTTTTCAAGGGAAAACAGCCTCTGATTTTCAGCCATTTTTTAAACCACAAATATTTTTTGAGGCGTTTTTACCAACGTTCTTGGAGCTGTTTTTCTATTGAGACAATGAAAAACGGCTCCAAAAACGGCCGAAGGAGTGAAATGCACTTCTTTTTACAGGGTGTTTTTTATGCGCCGCTTTATCAAACGCCCACGTAAAATGCACCATCGGAAAAAAAAAACAGTTTTTCCCATTGAAATCAATGGGCAGATGTTTGGAGGCGTCCAGCCTCCGTATTTTCGGCTGTTTTTCGGGGTGTTTACGGCCAGGAAAACGGCTGAAAATAGGCTGTGTGAACATACTCTGTTGTACTGAGTTGTAACTTTAATGAGAAAATATGAAACATTGAAATCTGAATGTAAAATGTTCAGTTGTTACTTGCATTAATAGAAACATTTTACTGGAACTTGAACGGTTTGTCTAAAAAAAAAACAACCCCAACTCCTGACAATCACCAGAAAAAAATCCTTCTACAGTCTTTTTAAATCGGCCATGTAAAAAACGCCTCATCGGAACAAACCCCCGTTTTTCCCATTGAAATCAAAGCGCAGATGTTTGGAGGCGTTCAGCCTCTGTAGTTTTAGATGTTTTTCGGGGCGTTTATGGCCATGAAAATAGGCCATGTGAACATACTCTGAGTTGTAACTTTAATGAGAAAATATGAAACCTTTAAATCTGAATGTAAAATGTTCAGTTGTTACTTGCATTAATAGAAACATTTTACAGGAACTTGAACTGTTTGTCTAAAAAAAAAAAAAAAAACCCCCGACAATCACCAGAAAAACATCCTTCTACAATCATATAGTTGTGGCGAGGTGTTGGTGTGGTTAGAAATTGCTGCAGTAATGTCCAGTGTGAATCTGGCCTTATATGAGAATTCTAGAGCGTATATATTTCATGTGTCCAGTAACATGTAGAATTAATGATCAAATGCTGCATCTTACCTGTCAATCACACAGTCAATCACAGTCCCGGTCCAGACGTCATTGGCAGAAATTGTAAAAAATATGTAATCCAGCTGCACATAGAACCTAACGGCTAGTACTGCCTATGACATCATCAGTGACATCATAAGCGACTGCAGTATCTGTTACATCATCTAATTATCTCCTACTGCCTGGATAGACTGTCTGTGCATACACTGGATATAGGCGTTACATGGGACTGCTGTTTATAAACATGGAAGAAAGATACATGTGTGGTTATAGGGGCTACGACTAAGAACATGTAATGTATGAAACGTGTAATCTGTTACTAGATGGATTTTATACTGTAATACAGATGTAGCCATCTTTAACTTGACTCTGATAACTTGTTGCAGCGTGATACTTTCTTGATCCCGCAGCACTCCGTGTTTCAAGTGTGCGTGAGTAGGCTTCCACGCCAATGTGTAAAAATGGGAACTCAGCACTCCAAGGTATTATGCAATAAGTGATATTTGATTTCACATATAGCGAAAAGTAGTAATCCAAAAATAATGGCGCCATTACCCAACAGCGACCGAGGTCACAAGCGCCGCATATCCGTGTCTAAAGAAGGTTGAATGTATAGACCGAAACGTTAAAAACCTATTTTTGGATTACTACTTTTCGCTATATGTGAAATAAAATATCATTTGTTGCAGCGTGATAAAAGCCATTGAAAAAGTCAAGATAAGGGATTGTTTATTTAATGCGTTAAAAGTCAAGGTAAAGACGGCAACATCTGAACTAATAAAGGATACATTTTATTGAATTTCGTTTTAGGCTACATTCACACAACAGTAAAAAAAGTCCGCTTTCAGAACAATGATGTTCTATGGGTATATTCACACGCCCTTTTTTTAACCAACCGTGAATATTGGCCATCAAAAAATAGAACATGTCCTATTTTTGGCCGCTTTCACGGCCAGACGGCCCCCATAGAAGTCAATGGATCAATTTTTAACGGCCGTCAATACATGTAACAGCCGTTAAAAACGGTTCTGTGATTTGGGGATTCAAGAGCCAAGGGAACTATTGGCTCCCTTGCTGGTAATCGGCGGCGCAATGACACATACTCACCGATGCAGCGCCGTCCTCTACAAGTGTGGTCTCTAGTCTCATGGGTTCTGCGAAGGTGACGAGATGACGTCCTCGCGTCGCCTTCGCAGAACCAGTGAGACTAGAGATCACTCGTGACGTAGACGGTCATGCATCGGTGAGTATGTAGGGCATTCAGGCGGACAAAAATTACGGATATTGTTGCGCTCACTACTATGGTAGCATGACGCTAGTACAGGGGACATTGTTGTCTACTGTAGCAAATTTTTCGGCACGGTCCTGAATTTACAGAGAGAGTCCCGGAAGATTACCACAGGGAGGGGGGGTGTGGTGCTTTCTCCGGAGAGGTGTCTGTGTCATCATCTACAGGGGGGCTGTGTGCCATCGTCTACAGGGGGCTGTGTGCCATCGTCTACAAGGGGGCTGTGTGCCATCATCTACAGGGGGGCGGTGTGCCATCATCTACAGGGAGGCTGTGAGCCATCATCTACAGGGGGTCTGTGTGCCATCATCTACAGGGGGTCTGTGTGCCATCATCTACAGGGGGTCTGTGTTTCATCATCTACAGGGGGTCTTTGTGGCATCATATACAGGGGGTCCATGTGCCATCATCTACAGGGGGGCTGTGTGGCATCATCTACAGGGGGGCTGTGAAACAATCACGACAATGACCTTTGTTTGGGTGTTTTCAGGGGGTTGGGACAAAAGAAGCCAGACAAATGAAATTCATCAGTTTTTTTAATGGCCATGAAAAACGGATGCAAAATGGATGTCAAACGGCCATTAAAAACGGACAGACGGACTGGAAGTGTATAAAAAATTGCAGACACAATGATGCAAAACGGCCATGAAAAACTGCCAGTTGATCAGTTTTTAATGGCCATTTTTTTTCACTGTCGTGTGAATGTAGCCTAAGTTCTGGATCGTCTCCATTTTAATGGATAAAGTTACCGGACAATTATCCGCCCACCGAGAGTTTATTGGACACATGGACGGCCTGGTGAGCAGATGAACTTCTTGTTTCTTTGTTTGGAGTCATGTACAGATATAGCAATCCTTATCCTGACTCTGATAACTTGCTGCAGCGTGATAATTTATCACTTAAGTCACTGAAAACCATTGAAAAAGTGAAATTAAAGTTTCTTGACACTGTGTATTCAATGTATTTAACCCCTTCGAGCTCAGCAACGTAATATTCCGTCGCGCTGACCGCCCCGTTCGCGCTCAGCGACGGAATATTATGTCGCAGGGAAAATGCATCGCCATTTTCCACCGGCGCGTGCACGAGCTGTGACAGCTGCTGTTTCCGACAGCAGGCTATCACAGCTCAATACGCCGGGACCTATTGCGATGGTCCCGCCTCCACAATCGCCACTATTGGTCAGTCAGTGAGTAACTGTCCAATAGTGGCGATCGGTCTCTTCACTTCCTCTCCCTGACATCACATCCTGCCGCACCCGCCCTGAGATGGAGATAGCGAGGCGTTCAGAGCGGTTGTGAGTAGAGGGAGAGAAGAAAAAGAGTGAAATAAAGTGAAAAAAAGACAACTTTTTTCTGCTTCCCACCTCCCCAATCCACTACCCAGTCCTTTACCCTTCCTCCTTGTGTTCCCCCCACATTTTTGGTCAGTGATCTCCTATCACTGACCACTTCTTAGTCTTCAGGACCAATTTCTTGGTCCCTGGGGATTATTTTTTTCTTTATAAAACATATAAAATAAAAAAATATATAAAAAAAAACAAAACGAAAAAACCTGTTTATTTAGACAATTTATCTAGTTCGTTTAGTATTAGTGTTAGTTAGTGTCAGGGAACCGTCAAAAAGCATAGTTAGGTATAGCGTCAGGAATCCATCACCATAGTTAGATCTAGCGTTAGGGGTCCATCACAGTAGTTAGGTTTAGCGTCAGGGAAGCTCGGAATAATCTAGATAGGTTTAGTGTCAGGCACCCGTCACCGTAGTTAGGTTTAGTGTTAGGGAAGCTCAGAATAATCTAGTTAGGTTTAGTGTCAGAGAATAGTCGCCGTAGTTAGATTTAGTCTCAGGGAAGTTCAAATAAAATCTAGTTAGGTTTAGTGTTAGGAACCCTCGCACTTGTTAGGTTTAGTCTCAGGGAAGCCCACTCGTTCTATAAAAACACCAATTTTTTGAGCTGGTTTAGGTAGCAGCCTATTGCTCCTAGTTAGGAAAGCAATCAAACATGTCCCAACGGACATTTAGTGCCGAAGAGGCATATTCATTTCTTGCCTCCGACACAGAGTCGTCGGATGGTGAGACTCTGTTTTATTTATCCACCTCCTCATCCAGTGATGAAGAAGAGGAACCTCCTAGGAGATGCCCCTTGACCACCAGTGCAGTTGAAGCCCCCGAGCGAAATGATCCCGCCGCAGTTCAAGCCCCCATTTGGACCCCCACACCAGACATTTATGAGCCCAAAATCCCAGAGTTAAAATTTAATACGGCAGGGCTCAGTGAAATGGGCTTTTTCAAGTTCTTCTTCACTGATGACTTTATAGATCTTATGGTCTCCCAGACAAATTTATATGTCCAACAGTATATTACTAAGAACCCTACATCATTTTATGCCCAATCCTACAGGTGGACCCCTGTAGATGTAGCAGAGTTGGGCAAGTTCTGGGGACTTCACTTGAACATGGGGCTTCTGAAAAAGCCATCCATTAGGACCTACTGGAGCATGGACATCTTATACCATACCCCCAATGTACCGTATGGCCATGTCCAAGATGCATTATGAGGCAATATTTTGCTTCTTAAATTATAAGGATAATGAGCAGTGCCCACCCCGAGATGACCCCAGTTTTGACCGTTTGTACAAACTGAGACCCTTATTAGACCATTTCAGTGCTCGGTTTGCCCAAGCATACACCCCCGAGAAGTGTATTTCTATTGATGAGTCCCTGCTACATTTTAAAGGGAGGCTTCAATTCCGCCAGTACCTGCCGAGTAAGAGGGCAAGGTATGGCGTAAAGATATATAAGTTGTGCGAGAGTGCATAAGGGTATACCTACAAATTTAGGATGTATGAAGGGAAGGACAGCAGTATTCAGCCCCCAGAATGTCCCCCCTTACTGGGAATTAATGCAAAAATTGTGTGGGATTTGGTGCACCCACTGCTGGACCAGGGTTACCACCTCTACTTGGATAATTTTTATACCAGCATCCCACTCTTCAAGTGCCTCGCTTCCAGAAGTCCTGCGGCATGCGGCACTTCTAGAAAAAATCTGAGAGGCCTCCCTAAGACTCTGCTTGGGCAAACACTCAGAAGGGGTGAGAGCAGGGCACAATCTAGCAGCAACATATTGTGTGTCAAGTACAAGGACAAGAGAGATGTCCTTGTATTAACAACAATACATGGCCACACCAGTACCCATGTACCTGTACGAGGTACCAGTATAGAGACCCCCAAACCAGACTGCATCCTGGACTACAATAGGTACATGGGAGGGGTTGACTTGTCAGATCAAGTCCTGAAGCCCTACAGCGCCATGCGGAAATCGAGGGTGTGGTCAGTGCCGCATCTGCCATGAGGCCAGGTGAGCCGACGGCCTCAGGCGGCACCACCTACCCAAACGCATTTTCATCCCGGGACGGACTGGACCAGGGGGAGGGGCCATGCAGACGCACATAGCAGACGTGCCGAACGTCTGTAACACTCCTCCTCCTCTCTGACGCTGTACACAGCACATGCAGCCAGAGAGGAGCAAGCCTGCAGGAGGAGCGACAAGCGACGAGCAGCACAAGGTTAGTTCCTGCCTTGCTGGGACCGGGACCCGTGACGTGAGTATACTGCAAGGGGGAGACTGGGCATTTTACCGACAGCAGAGGGCTCTATGGGGCTGGAATAATCCACCCCATAGAGCCCTCACATCACTATAATGGAAGGATTAGTGTGGGTGGGGGAGGGTCTGAGCATCTGTCTGACTTACTGCAGAGAGCTCTATAGGGGGGGGATTCTGCCCCCCCTTTAGAGCAGTCAGTCAGATGCTCAGACCCCCCTAACCTTTCAGTATAGTAACTAGTCAGGGCTCTATGGTGGGGGGGTAATTCCCCCCTATAGAGCCCTCTGCTGTCAGTAAAACGCCCAGACCCCCCCCCCCTTGCAGTATACTCCTGCCTTTGTAGCTTTCCTGTGCTTAATTAGCGTGGGAAAGCTACAATCAGGGCTGTGACTGGTGAGTTTCACAGTCACTCCCAGTACACACTGCATGCAGCAGCTGCGGCATTCAGTCTGACTGTGAGTCTCTGACCAGTCACCACCCACACGCAGCAGAAAGACAGGATAGGCTGATAGTGCCGGTCATTGAATAAACCCTCAACTACTACAGTTTCAGACACATTGACAATGACAGTTTCTATTGTGTAGTGGTTAGCTTGTCTGCCATATGTATCGAAGTTGCTGGTTCAAATCATAGCTGGGGTTTTTTTTTTTTTTTTATATTAATATTTTGTTTTGGACTTTGTTCACACTAGCATTAATATACGTTTACCTCTCTTCCGTCAGAGGAAGAGAGGATCGATACGTTAAACGGAAAGCAACGGCTCCATTAGAATTACCATTGCTTTCAATGGTAATTCTTTTGTATCAGTTGCTTTCCGTTTGTCTCCGTTCGCTAGGTTTCCGTTCTTTTGAACGGAAATAAAAGTTCTGCAGACTGCACTTTTGTTTCCTTTAAAAAAAACGGAAACTTAGCGAACGGAGACAAACGGAAAGCAACTGATACAAAAGAATTACCATTGAAAGCAATGGTAATTCTAATGGAACCGTTGCTTTCCGTTTAACGTATTGATCCTCTCTTCCTCTGACGGAAGAGAGGTAAACGTATATTAATGCTAGTGTGAAAGAAGCCTTAGGGCCTGTTCACATCAGCGTTGGCTTTCCGTTCTGGGGTTCCGTCGGAGGTAACCCCGCAACGGAAAGTCAAACTGAAACCACAGCTTCCGTTTCTGTCACCATTAGCGCAGTCGACTGCGCTATTGATTCCGTCACAAAAACGGAAACGGTGACGAACGGAAACCATTAGCAATGTTTCCGTCACCATTGATTTCAATGGTGACTGAAACGGAAGCTGTGGTTTCAGTTTGACTTTCCGTTGCGGGGTTCACCCGACGGAAACCTCCCACGGAACCCCAGAAAGGAAAGCCAACGCTGATGTGAACAGGCCCCAATCCTTCCCCATAAACCTGCCCCCGCTAATTAAAATAAATATATTATATAATGTATATAGCGCTGTATCCTATATCCGTCAGGTCAGCGGGTCCTGCAGGATCGAGCTGTTACCGATCACATCTAAGTTCATAACTTATAACTTAGATGTGATCGGTAATAGGCGACCTAATGGATTCAGGTCTCAGCGCCATGGCCGCCATCAGGGAGGTACTGCCGGTACTGCTGTCAGGGGCCCGGTCAAAATTTGAAAAAACGGGGGCCCGTGCTCCACTGCCGGAATGCATTTGCTCACGGGCCCTTATGATTTCACTTTGGTGAAAGGAACAGGTCCCATTACGGAGCCGGGGCCCGTTGTTTGCATGAGAGTAAAATCATAAGGGCCCGCTGTTCACATAGAGCCTGCCCCTCCTCCTCCTCCTCTACAGCGGCGTGACAGCGCGTGTGGAGGAGACGTCATGAAGGTGGCGGGAGGTTTGAATGCAGTGGAGGCGGGACAAGCAGCAGCAGCAGAAGAAGACTCCTGACCCAGTGAGTACAGCATATAATGTCTGTGTCAGTATGTAATGTCTGTCTGTCAGGTTGCTGCTGCCCGGAGCCTCCTCACATCACATCCCCACAATAAAAATCAGTGTTACCCATGTCACATTATACCCTCTCAGCTCTGCTTCATATCCTTGTATCGCTAGTAGCATTTCTTACCTCTTATCTCCCGGGCTGTGTAGCAGAGGGAGAAGACAGGTTTATTGTCCCGTTATACGCAGCCCAGGAGATAAGAGCCATCGCAGAGCTGCTGCTAGTGATATAATGCAGTGCTTCAGTGTCCGGAGGATCATACAGACCAGGGTAAGACACTTGCTTTCTACGGGGGTTAGATGACAATGGGGACAGGGAGATGATGGTGTAGTGGGTAAGAGATAATAATGGATGGTGGATGACACTGAAGGAGACATTATACTAGGGGGATGATAACTGGGGGAAAAGAGGATATCTGAAAGGAGGGGTAGAGGAACGAGAGAGGATACGTGGGAGAGGGGGAGAGATCTTTAAGGTTATGTACACCTCTTTTTTTTTATACCAAAAAGTTTATTAGTGTGTGTTATGAAACTTTGTAAATACTTTTTATTCAAAATAATTGTTACTTTATGTGATACAGCTGCTTTGTATCCTGTATACAGAGCAGCTGTATCGTGCGCAGAGACCTGTATCTGTCAGGTCCGGGGGACTGACGGGTACAGTGTCGGCGGGCCAGGATCCACCTGTTATCGATCAAATCTAAATTATGAACAGGGACACGCAGGACCCGCTGACCTGACAGATAAAGGTTTCAGTGCATGATACAGCTGCTCTGTATCTCAAAGTAAAAATATATTTTTTTTAAAAGTATTTACAAAGTAGCACCAAACAGACTGCTAAAACAACAAATACCACACTCACTTTACATAGCCTTCAAACATGTGGTGGGTAGAGACAGGGCCGGCCTTAGGATAGATGGCGCTCCGTGCAAAATTATCTTTCGGCGCCCCACCCCATCATAAAAAAAATGGCCCATAAAAAAAAGTATAATGCCCTCCATAGTATAATGCCCCTTTAGTTCCTCCCATACAGTATAATAATAATAATATATTATAACCCCTTCAAGGACACAGTATTTTGTCCTCTAATTGTGCCCACACAGTATTATGCCCCCTAAGTGCCACACACAGTATATTTCCCCCTGTAGTGTCCCTACACAGTATAATGTCCGCTTAGTGGCCCCCACACAGTATAATGCCGCCCTCCCCATCCTGCCACACAGAGCCCCCCTGTAGATAGTGCCCCCTGTAGATTGTGCGATACAGCCTTCCGTTAGACAGTGCCATACAGCCCCCACCTCACCCTTGTAGATCGTGCCATACATGCCCCACCTCACCTTGTAGACAGTGCGATACATCCCTATCTCCCCCCCCCTGTAGATCGTGCCATACACCTCTCTCATGTAGACAGTGCCATACAGCCCTCACCTCCTCCTTGTAGACAGTGCCATAAAGCCCCACACCTCCCCCTTGCAGACAGTACCGTACAGCCCCCACCTCCCTTATGTAGACATTGTGTTAGGGATCTGCCAGGTACTACGTCTAGGTATACTCCTGGGATTAATCAATCCACACCTGAGGCCAGACCTGTTCGACTGACACCATCTCCCACCCACTAGGGTGGCAGGCTCAGGAGTGGGAGAGCCTATCGCGGCCTGGTCAGTCGGAGTTAGCTCCGCCCCCTGTCCTTTATTACCTGCTGTGTTCTCCTCAGTGCTTGTAATTCTTTTGGATTCCTGGCCCCACTGCTGCTTGCTCCAGCCTGCTTCTGCCGTGCTTCTGCCTTGCTGCTGTTCTGCTTAACCCGCTTTGCTTTGCCTCCGGCTTGCTTCCTCCTCCGTGCTCACTTGGGTATACTCCACTTCATCCTGGTCCTGACAACTCATTCACCGCTCCGTTTCCTCGCGGCGTTCCGTGGGCTACTGCCCCTTCCCTTGCGTGTTCCCTGTTTGTTCTCCCGTGCACTTAGACAGCGTAGGGACCGCCGCCCAGTTGTACCCCGTCGCCTAGGGCGGGTCGTTGCAAGTAGGCAGGGACAGGGCGGTGGGTAGATTAGGGCTCACTTTCCCTTCACCTCCTTCCTGCCATTACATAATTACAAGCTTCTTACCTAGTCTACCATTTCCCCTACGCTGACGCTATCATGGACCCCCTTGAGACCCTGACCCAGCAGATGCAGGGCCTCTCCCTACAGGTCCAGGCCCTGGCCCAGAGGGTCAACCAGGGTGACGCTGCCGTAGTAGTTCCCCTCACCTCACCTCTAGAACCCGACATCAAGTTACCTGACCGGTTCTCAGGGGACCGTAAGACGTTTCTCTCCTTCCGGGAGAGTTGCAGACTGTATTTCCGCCTTAAACCCCACTCCTCAGGTTCCGAAAACCAGCGGGTGGGTATCATCATATCCCGACTCCAGGAAGGGCCCCAAGAGTGGGCCTTCTCCTTGGCTCCTGACGCCCCTGAACTTTCCTCTGTTGATCGCTTTTTCTCTGCCCTCGGACTCATTTACGACGAGACTGACAGGACTGCTTTAGCCGAGAGTCAGCTGGTGACCTTACGTCAGGGTAGGAGACCGGTTGAGGAGTACTGTTCTGATTTTAGAAAGTGGTGCGGAGCTTCTCGGTGGAACGATCCGGCCTTAAGGTGCCAGTTTAGGTTAGGATTATCTGACACCCTGAAGGATCTGCTGGTTAGCTACCCCTCTTCTGACTCCCTTGACCAGGTTATGGCCCTAGCAGTACGACTTGACCGACGTCTCAGGGAACGTCAGCTTGAACGCTTCAATGTGCTCCCCTCTGACTTTTCTGCGATCCCCCCCGAGGTCCCGTCTCCTCGCCCCTCCACGGAGGACTCGGAGGTACCTATGCAACTCGGGGCCTCCATGTCTCCTCGACAACGTAGGGAGTTTCGCATAATGAATGGTCTCTGCTTCTACTGTGGGGACGACAAGCATCTTCTGAACACCTGTCCCAGGCGCAAGAATAAAAAGCCGGAAAACTTCCGCGCCTAAGTGATCATCGGGGAGGTCACTTGGGCGCACAGGTATTTCCCGTTAATGTGAAATGCAATAAAATTTTGCTTCCCTTTCAGGTCTCGTTTGCTGGCCGGTCTGCCACTGGCAGTGCCTTCGTGGATTCTGGCTCATCTGCTAATATCATGTCTGTGGAATTTGCTATGTCTCTAAAAATGCCTTTTATTGATTTACCTTATCCTATCCCTGTAGTAGGTATCGACTCAACTCCCCTTGCTAATGGTTATTTTACTCAGCATACTCCTGTTTTTGAACTCCTGGTTGGCTCCATGCATTTGGAGCAGTGCTCTGTACTGGTGATGCAGGGATTATCGTCTGATCTGGTATTAGGTCTTCCCTGGTTGCAGTTGCATAATCCCACGTTTGATTGGAATACTGGGGATCTCACCAAATGGGGTAGTGAATGTCTCATGTCATGTCTTTCTGTTAACTCTATTTCTCCCCGGGAGGAGGTAAACACGCTTCCTGAGTTTGTTCAGGACTTCGCCGATGTGTTTTCTAAGGAGGCCTCCGAGGTGTTGCCCCCCCCCCCCATAGAGATTACGATTGCGCCATCGATTTGGTGCCTGGTGCCAAGCTTCCTAAGGGTAGGATATTTAATCTTTCATGTCCTGAACGTGAAGCTATGAGGGTGTATATCCAAGAATGCCTGGCCAAGGGTTTCATTCGCCCCTCGACTTCTCCTGTAGGTGCTGGCTTCTTCTTTGTGGGGAAGAAGGATGGTGGTCTTAGGCCGTGCATTGATTATCGTAACCTGAATAAGGTCACCGTAAGGAACCAGTACCCACTTCCTTTGATTCCGGATCTTTTTAATCAGGTTCAGGGAGCCCAATGGTTTTCTAAGTTCGATCTACGGGGGGCATATAACCTTATCCGCATCAAAGAGGGGGATGAGTGGAAAACTGCGTTCAACACACCCGAGGGTCATTTCGAATACCTGGTCATGCACTTTGGGTTGTGTAATGCCCCTGCTGTCTTCCAGAATTTTATTAATGAAATCCTGAGAGATTACCTGGGTAATTTTCTTGTTGTGTACCTTGATGACATACTGGTGTTTTCCAAGGACTGGTCCTCCCACGTGGAGCATGTCAGGAAGGTGCTCCAGGTCCTTCGGGAGAATAATCTGTTTGCTAAGACTGAAAAATGTGTCTTTGGGGTACAGGAGATACCATTTTTAGGGCAAATCCTCACTCCTCATGAATTTCGCATGGACCCTGCCAAGGTTCAGGCTGTGGCGGAATGGGTCCAACCTGCCTCCCTTAAGGCGTTACAGTGTTTTTTAGGGTTCGCCAACTATTACAGGAGATTTATTGCCAACTTCTCGGTCGCCGCTAAGCCTCTTACGGACCTTACTCGCAAGGGTGCTGATGTCCTCCATTGGCCCCCTGAGGCCGTCCAGGCCTTTGAGACCCTCAAGAAGTGCTTTATCTCGGCCCCCGTGCTGATTCAGCCCAACCAAGAGGAGCCATTTATTGTGGAGGTTGACGCATCCGAGGTGGGAGTGGGGGCCGTCTTGTCCCAGGGTACCAGCTCCCTCACCCATCTCCGCCCCTGTGCTTACTTCTCTAGGAAGTTTTCGCCCACGGAGAGTAACTATGATATTGGCAACCGCGAACTTCTAGCCATTAAATGGGCTTTTGAAGAGTGGCGGCACTTCCTGGAGGGGGCCAGACACCAGGTAACGGTCCTTACGGATCACAAGAATCTGGTTTTCCTAGAATCGGCCCGGAGGCTTAATCCTAGACAAGCTCGGTGGGCACTATTCTTTACCAGATTTAATTTCTTGGTTACCTATAGGGCTGGGTCCAAGAATATTAAGGCTGATGCCCTGTCACGTTGTTTCATGGCCAATCCTCGTTCCAAGAAGGATCCTGCTTGTATTTTACCCCCTGGTATAATCGTTTCTGCCACGGATTCTGATTTAGCTTCTGATATCGCGGCTGATCAGGGTGCAGCTCCCGGGAACGTCCCCGGGGACAAACTGTTTGTTCCCCTGCAATACCGGCTAAGGGTACTCAGGGAAAACCATGACTCCGCTCTATCTGGTCATCCTGGCATCTTGGGCACCAAACACCTCATTACCAGAAACTATTGGTGGCCTGGGTTGCCTAAAGACGTTAGGGCTTACGTCGCCGCTTGTGAGGTTTGCGCTAGGTCCAAAATCCCTAGGTCCCGACCTGCGGGCCTACTACGTTCCTTGCCCATTCCCCAGAGACCTTGGACCCATATCTCCATGGATTTTATCACCGATTTGCCTCCATCTCAGGGCAAGTCAGTGGTGTGGGTGGTAGTAGACCGCTTCAGCAAGATGTGCCACTTTGTGCCCCTTAAGAAGCTACCTAACGCCAAGACGTTAGCTTCTTTGTTTGTGAAACACATCCTGCGTCTCCATGGGGCCCCAGTCAATATCGTTTCTGACAGAGGGGTACAATTTGTTTCCTTATTTTGGAAAGCCTTTTGTAAAAAGTTGGAGATTGATCTGTCCTTCTCCTCCGCCTTCCATCCCGAAACTAATGGCCAAACGGAGAGGACTAACCAGTCCCTGGAACAATATTTAAGGTGTTTCATCTCTGACTGTCAATTCGATTGGGTCTCATTCCTTCCCCTTGCTGAATTTTCCCTGAATAACCGGGTCAGTAACTCGTCAGGGGTCTCCCCGTTTTTCTGTAATTTCGGGTTTAACCCAAGGTTCTCCTCCGTTTCCCCTGGTTGTTCCAATAATCCTGAGGTAGAGGATGTTCATCGGGAACTGTGCACTGTCTGGGCCCAGGTACAGAAGAACCTAGAGGCGTCCCAGAGCGCACAAAAGATTCAGGCGGATAGTAGACGTTCTGCTAACCCCCGGTTTGTCGTCGGGGATTTGGTCTGGTTGTCGTCCAGGAACTTGCGCCTTAAGGTCCCGTCCAGGAAGTTTGCTCCCCGATTTATTGGGCCTTATAAGATCATTGAAGTCCTCAACCCTGTATCCTTCCGTCTGGAGCTGCCCCCATCCTTTCGCATACATGACGTCTTCCATGCCTCCCTCCTTAAACGCTGCTCCCCGTCCTGGTCCCCCTCGAGGAAACCTCCTGTTCCCGTTCTCACCCCTGAGGGGGTGGAATTCGAGGTGGCCAAGATTATGGACAGTAGGATGGTCCAGGGCTCCCTCCAGTACCTGGTCCATTGGAGAGGGTACGGGCCGGAGGAGAGGACTTGGGTACCTGCCCGTGATGTTCACGCTGGGGTATTGATCAGGAGGTTCCACCTTCTCTTCCCTACTAAACCGGGTCCTCTTAGTAAGGGTCCGGTGGCCCCTCATAAAAGGGGGAGTACTGTTAGGGATCTGCCAGGTACTACGTCTAGGTATACTCCTGGGATTAATCAATCCACATCTGAGGCCAGACCTGTTCGACTGACACCATCTCCCACCAACCAGGGTGGCAGGCTCAGGAGTGGGAGAGCCTATCGCGGCCTGGTCAGTCGGAGTTAGCTCCGCCCCCTGTCCTTTATTACCTGCTGTGTTCTCCTCCTCAGTGCTTGTAATTCTTTTGGATTCCTGGCCCCACTGCTGCTTGCTCCAGCTTGCTTCTGCCGTGCTTCTGCCTTGCTGCTGTTCTGCTTAACCCGCTTTGCTTTGCCTCCGGCTTGCTTCCTCCTCCGTGCTCACTTGGGTATACTCCACTTCATCCTGGTCCTGACAACTCATTCACGGTTCCGTTTCCTCGCGGCGTTCCGTGGGCTACTGCCCCTTCCCTTGCGTGTTCCCTGTTTGTTCTCCCGTGCACTTAGACAGCGTAGGGACCGCCGCCCAGTTGTACCCCGTCGCCTAGAGCGGGTCGTTGCAAGTAGGCAGGGACAGGGCGGTGGGTAGATTAGGGCTCACTTTCCCTTCACCTCCTTCCTGTCATTACACATTGCTATACAGCCTCCCCACCTCCCTCATGTAGACAGTGCCATACAGCCCCCACCTCCTCCTTGTAGACAGTGCCATACAGCCCACACCTCCCTCATGTAGACAGTGCCATACAGCCCCACCTCCTCCTTGTAGACAGTGCCATAAAGCCCCACACCTCCCCCTTGTAGACAGTACCATACAGCCCACACCTCCCTCATGTAGACAGTGCCATACAGCCCCCCACCTCCCCCTTGTAGATCGTGCCATACAGCCTCCCAACTCCCTCATGTAGACAGTGCCATACAGCCCCCCACCTCCCCCTTGTAGATCGTGCCATACAGCCTCCCAACTCCCTCATGTAGACAGTGCCATACAGCCCCCCACCTCCCCCTTGTAGATCGTGCCATACAGCCTCCCAACTCCCTCATGTAGACAGTGCCATAAAGTCCCCCACCTCCCCTTGTAGATCGAGCCGTACAGCCCTCCCACCCCTTCCTTGTAGACAGTGCCCCCAAACAAACAAAACAAGTTGTACTCCGCTAGGCCCCGTTCCCACGATGAACTGAGCTGCTCCACGACGGGATCCTTGCGTTGGCCGGGGTGATCCTGTAGCCTAGTACAGAGTTTCACAACATTTTCGGACTCGAGGCACCACTGGAAAAAGAAAATGTCCTCAGGGCACCCCTAATTTAGAGAAAGACAGAAAATGGCTAAAAACAAGCACTACACTCGTAGGGTATGTTCACACAGCGTTTTTTGTAAGACAAAAAAAATCTGCCTCAAAATTCCTTCAGGAACTGACAGCATTGTTTGACCTTTTTTTTTTTTTGCGTTTTTTTAAGCTGTTGAAGCGAATGCAAAAGATGCAGGAAAAAAAAGCTCCAAACGATATTTACTACCTCCTATTAATTTCAATTGGAGCTCAGAGGTGGAAACCACTTGAAGACCATCAGCTCCCCACTCCCAGTAAAATAATCATCGTCCCCCCACTCCCAGTAAAATAATCATCGGCCCCCCACTCCCAGTAAAATAATCATCGGCCCCCACTCACAGTGAAATGACCATCAGCCCCCCCACTCACAGTAAAATGACCATCAGTCCCCCCCCTCACAGTAAAATAACCATCAGCCCGTCACTCACAGATTCCCCCTGTAGATAGTGCCACACAGGCCCTTGTAGGTAGTGCCACACAGCCCCCTGTAGATAGTGCTACACAGCCACCTGTAGATAGTGCCACACAGCCACATGTAGATAGTGCCATACAGCCCCCTGTAGATAGTGCCACACAGCCACCTGTAGGTAGTGCCACACAGCCCCGTTGTAGGTAGTGCCACACAGCCCCGTTGTAGGTAGTGCCACACAGCCCCGTTGTAGGTAGTGCCACACAGCCCCGTTGTAGGTAGTGCCACACAGCCCCGTTGTAGGTAGTGCCACACAGCCCCGTTGTAGGTTGTGCCACACAGCCCCCTTGTAGGTTGTGCCACACAGCCCCCTGGTAGGTAGTGCTACAAAGCCAAGTGGTAGGTATTGCCACACAGCCCCATGGTAGGTAGTGCCATACAGCGCCCTTGCAGGTAGTGCCACACAGCCCCCTTATAGATAGCACCCCCCCTTCCTGTAGATAGCTGCACTGTAGCTCCCTGAAAGAGCGGAATCCCCCTGTGGCCAGGAATTCCGCTCCTGGAGCGCTCCACTTGATGTCTCTGTCTGTATATGGACAGTGACATCAGGGGCAA
The DNA here is from genome assembly GCF_050947455.1 of Rhinoderma darwinii. Lineage (NCBI taxonomy): Eukaryota > Metazoa > Chordata > Amphibia > Anura > Rhinodermatidae > Rhinoderma > Rhinoderma darwinii. Next base: position 31,736,172 of record NC_134688.1, read on the forward strand.
CTCCTGAAGCAGAATCCCAGTCCACAGCGTTGCCGACGCTGTGACCGGGGATTCTACTCCAGGAGAAGCCCCTGTCGTCTGCGTCCATTTATGGACAGTGACGTCAAGGGCTTCTCCTGGACTGGAATCCCCGGTCACAGAGTCGGCAACGCTGTAAACGGGGATGCCCCTTCAGGAGTTGCCCTGATGTCACTGTCCATATACGGACAGAGACATCAAGCGGAGCACTCCAGGAGCGGAATTCCTGGCCACAGGGGGATTTCGCTACTTCAGGGAGCTACAGTGGTGCTAGTAGATTGAAGTGCAGGGAGATACCTCCCTGCTCTGCTATAGTACGCCGCCGGCCATGGGGCGGCCTTTTCCAACGGGCGGCACGGGCGCCCTCATGCCCGGTGTTACCACCCATGCCACTTTCTGTTCTCCCAGAAATCCCCTCCTCCTTCCCCCGCTGAGCCCTGGCACTTAGTCTCTCCACCTTGCCCCCTGATACCCACCAGCTAGCTCTGCCCTGCCCCTTCAAAGAGATCTCCTACTAGTTTGCTTTTCACCGCTGCCTTACTTCCGACCCCTTTACTCTGTGCCCACCCCAATAGTGAGGGGGGCCCCAGACTCCTTGGCTGTATGGGGCCCAGAAATTTCTGATGGCGGCCCTGCTCAGCGCTATATACAGCTGCTCTGTATACAGAATACAAAGCAGCTGTATCTCAAAAAGTACAAATCATTTTCAATAAAAAGTAATTAAAACTTGCACCAATCGCATTAATAGATATCTTTATATATCATAGTGACATGTCCGAAGTTTTCATCGGTGGGGGACCGAGCACTGAGGCCCCCACCGATCACTAAAACGAAGCAGCAGAAGTGCTCGGGTGAGCGCTGTGCCGCTTCATTTATGATCGACTTTCAGCCGAGTGAGCGGTGTACGGACTCTGCTCCAAGGAAAGCCAAACAGAATTGAAGAGGCACACCGCTCACCCGAGCACTTCTGCTGCTTAGTTTTAGCGACTAGTGGAGGGTCTCAGTGTTCAGACCCCACTGATCAAAACTTCTGACATGTCAAAAGTTTTTTAAAAAGTTGTTACACTTTAAAGAGAATCTTTCACCTGCCCACAGATTTGCATTTGAGTGCAGCATGTAATGGGGAGGGCTGCACAAACTCTGGGGCACTTTATATTTTTTCTCCTACCCTCTTTCCTTACTTAGATATCTGTGCTGTAATATTTGGCGCTCGATATTTAAATAACCCCATAAACTGCCAATGGGGCGGTAATTGGCAAGGGGGCGTGTAACATCGCTGTGACACTGCCCAATCCGCTATGGACAATGTCAACAGCAAGAGCTGGAGAGAGGAGATCATGTGCACGCGCACGCTCTCACTCTTCAGCTCTCGGCAGGCAAGTACAAAACTGTGATCTCAGGTGAGAGATCAGTCTTATCGTCCTTGTCTGCCGAGAGCTAAAGAGTGAGAGCGTGCGTGCGCGCACAGCTCTGATGCCATGAAACAGAAGAAGAAGAATGCACACTCTTCTTCTCCTCTTGTGTTCCTTAGTGGTGGCGGAGCTGCGCGCACGCGCTCTCTCCAGCTCTTGCTGTAACGCTGACCGTAGCTGATTCGACAGTGTCATGGCGATGTTACACGCCCCCTTGCCAATTACCTCCCCATTGACAGTTCATGGGGTTATTTAAATATCGGGCGCCAAATATTACAGCACTGATATCTAAATAACGAAGGAGGCTAGGAAAAAATTATAAAGTGCCCCAGAGTTTGTGCAGCTCTCCCCATTACATGCTACACTCAGCTGTACATGTATGGGGAGGTGAAAGGTTCTCTTTAAAAGAAAGGTGTTATAATTATTTTTTTTTATTTGATAGGTTTTATTTTATGGGCCTAATTTTTCTAATTATTTTAATATGTTTCCGAAGGTAGCTATTTATTCATATGTCTGTGGGGACAGCCAACTTTATTTTTATTTTTCATACTGCTCATTTTTGTTTTGCAGGTTCCGCTGGACCATTTGGACTTCGTCGTAGATTCGTTGGACTACTTTGCTGATTTATGAATCCACTTAATGGTAATGTAAATGTCGTTCACTGAATAGATAGATTGACTGCCTGATTAGAACGATTAAAATTGAATTTTATTAGTATAGTATAAAATATGGCTCATATAGCCCAATTGTAACATATATTCAGGCTCAGGCAAGGTAGTCAGGGATAGGAGGTGGTGAGACTCTCCTCTTATAGTATACAGCCCTGACAGCAGCTTTCTGAGTGAAAATAATTCCAGCCCACCGGGCTCACAGCAAGTGGTCAGAGAAAAAGAGGACTACGTCGTAGATTCGTTGGACTACTGCGATGATTTAAGCTTTATTTTTATTTTTTTAATAAAATGGTTAAAGTGGATTCTGTGGAAGAGTTGTCATTTCAATAAAATATATTTCTATATGTCTCTGTTTTTTAATACTTCATTACCGCCTTAGTAATGGCTGCTGTCTGATTGAGAGCGTCCATTACTAAGAAGGGGCTTAGTGTTAGCCAGTAATAAGGCTAGCACTAACCCCTATTATTACCCCGGTACCCACCGCCACCAGGAGTACTGGGAAGAGCTGGGTACGATCCAGCACCCGACCGTCTGAAGAGAAGGGCGGGTACTGGGGTGGCCGCAGGCTGGTACTATCAGGCTCGGAATGGCCAAAAACCATGGCCCTTCCCACCCTGGTAATGCTAGGCTGCTGCTGCTTTATTGTATCTGGCTGGTTATGAAAAATGGAGGGGATCTCACGTAATTTTTTTTCTATTATTTTTTTTTTTTAAAAGACGTGGGGTTCCCGCTATTTTTCACAACCAGCCAGATACAATACAGCAGCTGCAGCCTAGCATCACCAGGGTGGGAAGGGCCACGTTTTTTTATCCCTTCCCAGCCTGGTAAAACCAGCCTGTGGCCGCCCTGCTGCCTTACCGTCGCTTCAGATGGTCGGGTACTGGATCGTACTCCCCTCGCGGCAGTGAGAACCGGGGTAATAATAGGGGTTAATGATAGCCTTTTTACTGGCTAACACGAAGCCCCTTCTTAGTAATGGACGCTCTCAATCAGACAACAGCCATTACCAAGGCCATAATAAAGTATTAAAAAAAACAGACATAAGAAAAACTTTTATTGAAATCTAAACTCCCCCTTGCAACCCTCTTTCACCATTTTTTTTTTTTTTTAAAAAGTAGATCATCGGAGTAGTCCAATGAATCTACGACATAGTCCAAACGCTCCAGCGGAACCTACCAAAAAAAAAGCAGTATAAAATTTTTAAAAACTTACATTTGCCACAATAGTCACTCGATATAACTATACTGTAATCACTTATATGGTTTGCAGATATCTTGTGTATAACTGGCATCTACCTCTATAAGGTCACTCACTATATGGTGGTAATATTGGTCTATATATAGTGTGATTTATTCACTAACAGTATGGTGGGTTTTTTCTGACACTATGTTGTAGTAATATGTGATCATGGTTTGGTAGTTTTATTCAGTAACAGTATGGGGGTATTATTCAGTAACAGTATGGGGGTATTATTCAGTAACCGTATGGAAGTATTATTCAGTAATAGTATAAAGGTATTATTCAGTAACAGTATGGGGGTATTATTCAGTAACAGTATGGGGGTATTATTCAGTAACAGTATGGAGGTATTATTCAGTAACAGTATGGGGGTATTATTCAGTAACAGTATGGGGGTATTATTTAGTAACCGTATGGGGGTATTATTCAGTAACCGTATGGGGGTATTATTCAGTAACAGTATGGGGTATTATTCAGTAACAGTATGGGGTATTATTCAGTAACAGTATGGGGTATTATTCAGTAACAGTATGGGGTATTATTCAGTAACAGTATGGAGGTATTATTCAGTAACAGTATGGGGATATTATTCAGTAACAGTATGGAGGTATTATTCAGTAACAGTATGGGGTATTATTCAGTAACAGTATGGATGTATTATTCAGTAACAGTATGGATGTATTATTCAGTAACAGTATGGGGATATTATTCAGTAACAGTATGGGGGTATTATTCAGTAACAGTATGGGGGTATTATTCAGTAACAGTATGGGGATATTATTCAGTAACAGTATGGGGGTATTATTCAGTAACAGTATGGGGATATTATTCAGTAACAGTATGGGGATATTATTCAGTAACAGTATGGGGGTATTATTCAGTAACAGTATGGGGTATTATTCAGTAACAATATGGGGGTATTATTCAGTAACAGTATGGTGGTATTATTCAGTAACAGTATGGGGGTATTATTCAGTAACAGTATGGGGGTATTATTCAGTAACAGTATGGGTGTATTATTCAGTCACTATGTGGTTATGGTGTGGTGGTATTATTCAGTAACAGTATGGGGTATTATTCAGTAACAGTATGGGGTATTATTCAGTAACAGTATGGGGGTATTATTCAGTAACAGTATGGGGATATTATTCAGTAACAGTATGGGGGTATTATTCAGTAACAGTATGGGGGTATTATTCAGTAACAGTATGGGGGTATTATTCAGTAACAGTATGGAGGTATTATTCAGTAACTGTATGGGGATATTATTCAGTAAAAGTATGGGGTATTATTCAGTAACAGTATGGGGTATTATTCAGTAACAGTATGGGGTATTATTGGTAATGTTGGTCTTACAATCTATGTAAATTACTGTGGGGGGGGGGCTGTGGGGAAGTGTGAGTGTGGCAGCAGATGATCAGGCTAAGAGAGTCTGCAGAGTGGCATGTGATGTACTTTGACATATAGGTGATACTTACATGTGGAATGTGGGCCCATAACTTGTGTACAGACCAGGGCCTAAGATCATATTAATCCACCACTGGCATCGAGCCAGCACAGGCAGACCACTACAATACAGCAGGTAGAGCAAAGAAACCAGCCCAGGACGTGCCACTTCAAAACAGCGCTAAGCGCGATCTGTCCTGGACTGGCCTGAATGTAATTGCAGAGAGTGACGCCGCAAATGAGACTGGCTGCCGAGGAGAGATATGGGGCAGGGCAGACTGTACTATTTGCACTGCACTGATTGGCAGTAAGAATAATTCTTTAAATATTTTCCATACTTCAAATAGCACTTTAAGGCTGTGTTCACACTGAGTTTTTTGCAGGAGGAAAATTCTGCCTCAAAATTCTGTTTGGGATTTCGAGGCAAATTTTGTCCTTCCTGCACGTCGTTTGCCGCGATTTTCACCGCGTTTTTCGCTCGCGGCCATTGAGTGCTACGGGCAAAAAACTCCGCGAAATACCCTTTCTCTTCCTCCCATTGATGTCAATGGGAGGTCAGAGGCATAAACGCGCGAAGATAGGGCATGTCCCTTCTTTCTCGGGAGGCATTTTCGGCCGGTATTTGACGAGTTTTGCGGAGCGGTTTCCGCGCCCAAGAACTCGTCAAAATACTCCATGTGAACAGGGCCTAACAAATAAACATCAAATGCTTTCCTATTTAAAAAATGTATATATTGCGTGTTCGATGTGCAAAGCTAGGAATGAGAAAACTCCGATAGATTTTGGGGGGGGGGGGGCGCCTTTTTATAGTTCGCCTCAGGCGGCAGACAGGCTAGGTTCACCCCTGGGTGTGGTATAAGAAGCTGGCCGTGCACATCATACAGATGGCATTGTACAATGCGTATGTGCTACGTCGATGTGCAGGCCAGAGGGGAACTTTCCTGGAATTTCAAGAGGTGATTATCAAGAACCTAATCTTTAGGACCAAGAATAGGGAGCATCCAGTACTTCCGGAAGCGAGGCCACACGCATCGTACCAGGGCAACACTTTCCAGGAGAAGTTCCCCAAACTGGCAAGAAGGGAAAAAGTCAAAAGAGGTGCAGAGTCTGCTCAAAGAGGGGGATAAGGAGGTAAACAATATACGAATGCGACACGTGTCCCGAAAAACCAGGGCTCTGTATGAAAGATTGTTTTCGAATTTATCATACATCCCTTAATTTTTAATTTACCCTGATACACTCCGCACAGCTTATGCCCCTCATCTTTGCCTTCTGAGCCCTGCCGTGTGCCCAGGCAGCTAATAACAGCCACATGTAGGGTATTGCCGTACCCGGGAGAACCCACATTACATCTTATGGTGTGTATATCTCCAGTGGCACATGCTGGGCACACTATATCGGGCACGGACATGCCATATATATATAGAAAATTGCAAATCTCACTCTGCCCCATCTGCTGCGCATTATCTTTTACACAGTACCTGTGGGGTCAAAAGGCTCACTACACCTCTAGATGAATGTCTTAAGGGGTGTAGTTTTTAAAATGGGGTCACTTCTCAGGGGTTTCAACTGTACTGGTACCTCAGGGGCTTCTGCATACATGACTTAGTACCAGAAAAACTCCAGTAGGCCAAATGGTGGTCCTTTCCTTCTGAGCCCTCCCATGGGCCCAAACGGCAGTTTATCACCACAAATGGGGTATTGCCGCACCAAGGACAAATTGGGCAACAAAATGAGGTATTTTGTTTCCTGTGAAAATAAGAAATTTTGATAAAAAATGACATCTTATTGTTCTACACACAGGTATCCAGGCTACCAGGACTACTATTATGGGTAAGGCTATCTGAGTTATTAATGTTGGGAGTATTTTACTCTAGAAAACACCCTTTGGACAGTTCTGTCCTTAACAAAACAGCTCACACTCAAACAACTAACGTTATATACGATAGCACACTGCCCTATTCATATGTCCTTAATATAAGGACTTTAAACACACCATACACTTGGTTTTCCTACTTACCTGTGTTCATATCATATAGAGTCTCTCCACTCATGTACCTTTTTAACATGTATGTTTTTATATGTATTTAATAAAATTTGTTATTCTTTTCATATATACTTGGCTCTATACTCTGTTTCTTGTGTGTGTATAGGGTTTAAGTAGAGTATAACAGAGAGAGTTCCCAGCATTATCATTCCCTTACCCCCTTACAACATTACGAATTATATTCACTTGGGACTGGTGTTGTTTTATTAAATTTCTTTTGATTCTCTTGATTTTTTTTGCTGTTTTTGACATTCCACTATGTTCTGCATAAAGCTTAGTGTCAGCTGTACTGTGACTTCTTTATCATAACTGTTAAAGGGGGTGGGGTAATAGCGGGATTCACTGGTTAGTGACACCCACTATTACTACCGCCTTTATAAACAGGGTCACTAGGGTTATGCCTAGTTTCCCTACCTTTTCCTTATACTAACGTCGATCTAATTGCTTTAGCGGCTACTCAAGGGAATAAGACAGTATAGTAAATAAAGGTAATATTTATTAACATACAGTAATCACTCTCATATGTATAATACAGTAACTAATCACTGTACAGTATAAACACTGTATCAAGATATTATACCGCCACCCACTTACATAAACATACACAGAATACAGTTACAACACAATAAACATAAGTTACTTGTGATTCTCACACGCTCTCTATCTCTATCCCACTCCCTCCTAATATAACTTTCCCTATACACTAAGGGTTAATACGGGATAAGGAGGAACAAGGGGACAGCAAGGGTTAACTCAGGGACTCTGGGACAGCAAGGGTTAACTCATGGACTCTGGGACAGCAAGGGGTTAACTCAGGGACTCGGGGAAGCAAGGGTTAACTTAGGGAGAGCAAGGGGTTAACTTACTCAGGGAGAGCAAGGGGTTAACTCAGGGAAGCAAGGGTTAACTCAGGAACTCGGGGTTGCAAGGGTTAACTTAGGGAGAGCAAGGGGTTAACTTACTCAGGGAGAGCAAGGGGTTAACTCAGGGAAGCAATGGTTAACTCAGGGACAGTAGGGACAGTATCAAGGGGTTAATTCAGGGAAGCAAGGGTTAACTCAGGGACAGTAGGGACAGTAACTCAGGGAGGCAAGGGTTACAGCAGGAGGAGACAGGGAGAGACAGGGTTAAGTGTAGCTGCTGCTACACTTGATACTTAGGGTATGTGCACACACACTAATTACGTCCGTAATTGACGGACGTATTTCGGCCGCAAGTCCCGGACCGAACACAGTGCAGGGAGCTGGGCTCCTAGCATCATACTTATGTACGATGCTAGGAGTCTCTGCCTCGCTGCAGGACAACTGTCCCGTACTGTAATCATGTTTTCAGTACGTGACAGTGGTCCTGCAGCGAGGCAGGGACTCCTAGCATCGTACATAAGTATGATGGTAGGAGCCCGGCTCCCTGCACTGTGTTCGGTCCGGGACTTGCGGCCGAAATACGTCCGTCAATTACGGACGTAATTAGTGTGTGTGCACATACCCTTAGCGTGACTTTGTGGAGCAGCAGAGGCAGCAGCAGGAACCCAGGTCTTTGGAGGAGAGAGAGAGAGGTCGGTGGTGTGTGATGGCAGCTCTCAGCTGATCTTCTTCAGCTTCGGCTCCTGAGCGTACCGATGCAGGGCTATTTAACCCTGTCGGTACGCTCACAGCGGGGAGTGTGGTGCTTGCTCCAGGCTAGCATGGGTCGGCATGGTGATAATGTATCACCAGCCGACTCATGAGAGCCCGCACGAGACAGTCCTTGCGCGCGGGAGACTTGAAATGGAGACAGGGGATAACTATCCCTTGTCTCCATGGTTTCCTAACAAAGCAGGGACATGCTAATTGTCCTGCTCTGCTTCCAACCGCATTCATGACCAGGGCTGTTGTAGTTACAGCCCTGGCTCATGATACATTATATGTACTATACATACACATATATATTATATATATATATATATATATATATATACACACACACTGTATACATACATACTATATACACATATATATATATATATATATATATACATATATATATACATACATATGGACACTTCCCTTTACAATAATGAAGCCATACCAGGCCCTTATACACCCTATATGCTTCCCCAATAGAATCCATAAAACATAAAAGGGCCGAGCAGTGCTCCGGGGTCTTTTCGCAAATCACTCTAGCTAGAATCGCAAATGAAAACGTTCGCCATATTAACCAATTGGTAAACATTTGCGGAATCAGGAGATAACGCCTTTTCTCCTCCTCCTTCTTTTATGCTCTAGCCCCTCTTCCCCTGATCCAGATAGAACTTCTCCAAGGGGAGGAGGGAGAACATCTCCACATATTCATCCTTCCCTATTTGTTTCCTGACCTCCTGCTTAAGATGGGCACCGATCCCTCGAAGCAGACATACACAGCCAAGTTATCCCTGTTTACCTAATTAGGTGTCTCAGTCTGGACTGAGACCGCAACCGCCTCATAACTCACCGGGAGAGGGTTAACAAGGGAAAATGTTTTACAGGACCGCCCACGCGAAAACCTGGGATGGACCCGCACCCTTCACCAGGGAACCGCCCACCATGTTCAGCAGGCACACCACTGAGTCCCTCAGGCATCTGCACACGCCTCCTGCTGTGTTACCCCACAGCCCCTAGCGGCAGGGGGCAAACCTGACCTAAACAATAATGGCACCAAGCACCAATAATGATGCTTTTAAAAAAAGTATAAAAAAACTTTATTAAATATAGAGGACAAATGAATAAAAAGTGTCACTGTAATGGCGGAAGGAGGTGAAGGGAACAAGTGAGCCCTAATCTACCCACCGCCCTGTCCCTGCCTACTTGCAACGACCCGCCCTAGGCGACGGGGTACAACTGGGCGGCGGTCCCTACGCTGTCTAAGTGCAAGGGGGTACAAACAGGGAACACGCAAGGGAATACAGTAGTCCACGGAACGCCGCGAGGAAACGGAGCGGGAAAGAGCCAGTCAGGATCAGGAAGTAGTGGAGTATACAAACGGGAGCACGGAGCAGAAGCAAGCCAGGGGCAGAGCAACGCAGGATAAACGGAACTGAAGCAAGGCAGAAGCACGGCAGAAGCAGGCTGGAGCAAGGCAGCAGTGGGGCCAGGAATCCAAGAGAATAACAAGCAAGGAGGAAGAGAAAACGGCAGGTATAAATGGACAGGGGGCGGAGCTAACTCTGACTGACAAGGCCGCGATAGGCTCTCCCACTCCTGAGCCTGCCACCCTGATTGGTGGGAGCAGGTGTCAGTCTCAGAGGTCTGGCCTCAGGTGTCGACTGATTAATCCTGGGAGTATACCCAGACATAGTGCCTGGCAGATCCTTTACAGTCACACAATAGATATAGCAACATCTCCAGAGTGAAATACACAGGGTGAACACATGCCCATAACAATACGGATACATCTTATTTATAAAGTGTATAGTGCTAAGCAATATATATGAAATAAGGATATATATACCATATATAATATAAATTGTCTTTACAATACTGCAGCATGGACAAGGACATGGACAAGAAGCTAAATACAAGTAGTGATGGTCCTAGGATAGGTGCAACACATGTTCAAAAGAGTACAGCATATGAAATAACATGCCTCAATATATACCCATCTATATGACACAACCGGGATGGCGCCAACCACGACGCACGTTTCGGCACAGCCTTCATCTGGGGGTGACATCATCTCCTAACAGGTATAATATAATAATATATATATATTATATAATATATTATTACATTTTATAATATAATATAAATTTCGGTATAATAATGATACAACAGTAAAGTGGAGATGACCGTCCAACACTGCGAATTTAACCCCTTAATGACAATACGCCTTTTCACGGTGGTCATTAAAGGGGTTCTCTGGAAAAAACTTTATGGTCTCATGTTTACTTGATAAAGTGGTTCTGTTTCCACTAAACGCGTTGTACCTCAAGAGACCCTCTATCTCTCTTTTTTATGTATGTTTTATTATGATCTATTGTTTTAGACAATTAATTATATATATATTTTTTCTCAAAAAAGTATTGCGCCTGGATGGTGTCTCTTTTTTACAGTGGATCCCACCTGGTTCCCACTGTTTTTATCTACCTGCTCTTACTGAAGATGTCCTCAAAACTGGCTTAATGAGATGGTAGATCGGAGAGTGACTGAGGCAGTGGAGGCAAAACAGGGCGGACCTGTTACAGGCAGCGGCTAAGGCATCTTGGCCCCCATTGGGGGACCTCTCTAGAACTCCAGTGAAGGACCTGGGCGTGTAGACGAAGCCAAGGCAGACCCAGCAGAACCGGGTTGATGGCTTTAGGCAGGACGAGGAAGTTGATCTGTTCTGAGTGAAGGACTCCGATTTGTAACGTAAGTGGTTTCATGATAGCCACAATAGGATCGGGCAATGGTAGTCCATTTACAGAAGCAACAGCAAGGGATCTCTCTAGAAGAACTGTGGGTAGATGTAGTCGGTCTACTAAATCCTGCTGGATGAAATCTGCAGCTGCCCTGGAGTCAAAATAGGCAGAGGAGAAGTGTGATGTCTCTCCCGAGATGATGGTCACAGGAATAGATAATTTGGAAGAGGTTTTGATGTTTGGCATCTCTAGGAGCTGGAGTTTCCCGTCTTTTGTGGACATTGGCGCACGAAAGGGCCTTTAAGGCCGCAATACAAACACAGACCTGAAGAGCGTCAGCGCTGTTTCTCCTGCTCGGACAACTTGACTCTGTCTACCTGCATTGGTTCCTCAGGTAGAGCAACAAGAGGGGGCAGTAGTGGTCTCTGGAACGAGGGTGCTAATCTGTGAAAACGTCTCTCCACCGAACCTCCTCATCGCGTTCCTGGATCCTCATGTTGACCCGGGTAGCCAACAGGATATGGGCATGCAAGGTAGGTGGGAGGTCGCGGGCTGCCAGCTCGTCCATGGTGTGTGAGGACAGTCCATGCCATAGGTCGCCACCAATGCTTCATTGTTCCATGCCAACTCTGCTGCCAGGGTACGGAAGGAGATGGCATACTCTCCTGCTGTGGACCCCCTTGCTTGAGGGTTAGCAGAGTGGCTGCTGCTAAGGATGTTCGACCCGGCTTCTTGAAAACGTCACAAAAAGTCTGTAAGAACAGGGCTAAGTCCGAAAATTTGGGCCCCTGTCATTCCAGGATGGGGTTCGCCCATGCGAGGGACTTGCCAGCGAGGAGGGAAATAATGAACGCTACCTTGGCCTCATCAGAGGAGAAATGGTGAGCACGCAGTCATAGCGAGGAAAAAGAGGCAGTGCAACTGTGGATCCGGAAAACAGACAGTAGGAGTATTAGGCAGTGGAACGGCAGCAGTCTCTGGGGAAGGAAAAGGGAGTTGATCCAGTCGGGCGATGATGGAGTTTACAGCCACGAGGAGTTGATCCTGACGTGCATATAGATACAATATATACTATTGGGGTCCACCCCTTAGTAATTGCTGACGTGCATATAGGTCACGCATATCCATCTGTATGACCTGAACTGTGGTCTTAGGCTGGCCAGCGGGTTCCATGGCCTGAGCGTACTGTCACAATCTAGGGAACATATGTAGCTGACTTTAGTTTGACTAATAACGCATTAAATACACAGTGGAAAGATCCCTTATCTTGACCTTTTCAATGACTTCTCAATGGTTATTTTTGTGTGATATCACGCTGCAACAAGTTATCAGAGTCAAGCTAAAGATTGCTACATCCGTATGTGGACCCACTAGGCCGTGGGCTCCGGCTCAGATAGGGCTAGGTGTGGCAGGTTGCGCCAGACGAAGCGGATGGCACCAGGAATGGTAGATGACACACAGACGTGGCATATCCAGCCGGCGGTACCACACGACTCTGATAAAAGGCAGGCACAGTTAGGAAACAGCAAGGGATACAGGAAATAGGATGCAGGGAACGGGAACTCTGGGATCAAGCAGGAAAATACTAAGGGACCCTTTGCAATACAAACATGGGAAAAGTACAAACAACGCTCAAGCAAGGAGTGGAAGGGCAGAGACATTTTTATAATCCAGGGTGCACTGGGGTAGGATAAAAAACTTTTAGGAAGTGCGCACGCTGGCCCTTTAAGGCACTCCTCGCACACTCCAGGAAGGGAAGGCCGCGCCAGCCGTGGTCGCTGGGGAGGTGGCCAGGAAGTTGCGGTCGTGGCCGTTCATCACAGGGTGAGCGACAGAGGTCCGCAGTCATAACACTGAGATTTTTTTTGGTGTTGTATATATGTACTGAGCAGTGGCGTAACTACCGCAGTAGCAGCCGTAGCGTCTGCTACGGGGCCCGCGGCATGAGGGGGCCCATGTCGCCCGCCGGCACGGGCCCCCACCATGGCCGGAGGCTCCGCTGGCAGCCGCTATGGCTGCTACAGCGGGACGCCACTGAACACTACGGCAGAGCAGGGAGGTATCTCCCCGCTCTGCCATTAACTGGTTCCCGACCGCTGGCTGTATTTTTACGGCCAGCGGTCAGGGTCCCCAAAATCCGAGCCATAGACTTTTTACGACTCCGGTTTTAACTTACTGCCCGCGCGATCGGGCTGCTTAATGTCGGGTCTCCGGCTGTCAGTGACTGCCGGGGACCCTGAGGAGAGGATAGAAGCAGCTTTCGCTGCCAGCGATCATACATGTATCCCCTATCCTGTGGATAGGGGATACATGTATTTTGTAGGACACACTGTAGGTCGCATTTTTTTGGAAAGGGGGGACGCTGTATGGCGTTCCCTACAGGGGGGGGGGGACGCTGTATGGCGTTCCCTACAGGGGGGGGGGGCTGTATGGCGTTCCCTACAGGGGGGGGCTGTATGGCGTTCCCTACAGGGGGGGCTCTATGGCGTTCTCTACAGGGGGGGATGTATGGCGTTCCCTACAGGGGGGGCTGTATGGCGTTCTCTACAGGGGGGGGCTGTATGGCGTTCCCTACAGGGGGGGCTGTATGGCGTTCTCTGCAGGGGGACTGTATGGCGTTCTCTACAGGAGGGCTGTATGGCGTTCGCACTGTCCAATAAATATACAGTACACAGAAGAAAATACGGTCCAGCAATCCTCATGACAATGTGATGACTTTATTAGAAAAACATTTTATAAACCACACGGCATGTTGAAGTGATGATACAAGACTGCTTACGCGCTTCGAAAGCCAACTACATTCTTCGCATATGTACGCCATCTCCTCCAAACAGTCAATTACATCAGAAGTCCAGTTCCTTGTGCTGCATGACTCGTGGACGCCCTATCCGTGGCGATATCCGTGTCCTTTCCACTGCTTCTCACTTGAGTCCTGTAGGCACAAAAAACATTCTGCAAGTATCCATTGTCATCCGTGCCTGCAGATTCTGCTTTAATGATGCAACTCACTCAACTCCTTGTCTATTTCATCGTTTACTGATGCCTCTTTTAGATGCGACAGATGTATTTTTTTTATACTTACCAGCCTGCTTCACAGGCACCATCCCTTTTTATTGGCACCTGATCAATAAGGGGGTCCTGCTCCACCACCATAACACTGCAATACTAAACAAAATCTTCCATAGACATCACGAAAACTAGACAAGCCTTTCCTCCCTTATGTTTCCCAACATTTCCTGGGACAAGTGTGTGTAGGTAGAAATCAACAAACATGTTTCCTGGCCCCAAACTTTACCCCCTCTTTCCAGTAAAGGATTGGCTTTCGGTATCACGCCTCCTCGCTTTTACCTTTTTACTTTATCCTACGTAAACATTTTTTTTCAGCATCTTAAACGTCTTGCCCATTAGCCCATCTATCCCCAACATCACACCACTTATTATCATCTGACAGATCAGAATCAGACTCAACCAGCTACTGTTGCCTTCTTCTGCTTCTCTTTACATCCAGATGCGCTGCTCCTGTAATTCCAAACATTGTGCCAGTACCCCGTGTTCTAAACATTTTGGCAACCCCAAGGTGTCCCTCTCCCATGTTGAGATTATAAGGCCCCACTGGGATATTGCTGCCTTCATCGACCCTGGATCCCTGTGCAAGGATCCTGGCACTTGGCCCATCATCGTGCCATGTTCCCTCAAATTTTTGCTAGAATGATACCATTGAGGATACCTGCCTTGCTTCCTTGATGCCATTTGCTCCAAACAATCCAGTACACCCCAAGTCCAGGTCCTTGTGCTGCATGACTTGTGGGGGCTCTATACGTGGCAATATCCTGGCACCTTCCATTGCTTTCCGCTTGAGTGCTGTAAATATAAAAACATTCTGCCAGTATCCATTATCACCTATGCCTGCAGATTATGACTGTGTAATGAAACTCACTTAAGTCCTTGTCTATTGCATCCAGGCCTTGACACATCGCAAATGTTCTTGGCAGACCAGAGCTGTCTAAAATCCCCCTACACTCCCTCACCCAATTACCTTACACCTACGTTCAGTCCCAAACCGAGCCATGTGGCCAGCATTTTGGACAAAGATACCCCTAACTTACATTATGCCTATTCCTACCAACTATCCAAGGTTCCCCACTTCTACGCCTTTCTTGGCATTTTGCCCGCTCATTACTTTTTCAATGTACAGAGCTACTGGTGGATACTGTATATAGTAACTAATGATGGACATACCGCATATAGATGAAATATTACTTCAGAGAGTCCCCCTGGCAGCAGGCAGCCGATCTCAAGAAATTCTGGAACAAAAGTATAAACTGTGAAGATATTATGACGTGCGCTTAGTATGGTTCATCATATCAACAAATATATGTTCAGCCTATTGAAAACATCAGGGAGATTGTTCCCACAGTCTTGTCATGTGTCTCTATAGGAACATTCTGGATGACATCACATTATAGAATTTCTATAGGTTGTTATTTGCTATAATACTTACATATATACAGTGTATGTCCTAGCATGTCGGCTGTCACTGGTGCCACATATTCAGATGTTATAAATGTCTGTAAAATACATAATGGGTTTAATGCACATACATAAAATAACCCCATATCTATAATGAATAATAATATATTTACTTTCACACATTTCATTTTCTATCACAGGGCGAGTCCAATGCCCCTCTGCCACACAAATAACACCAGCAGTATAATGGCACATAATAGTTGGAGGACCCTGGTATAGATTTTGTATCAGGGACCAGGAGCTTATTGTTATTCTTCTATATAATCTTATCCTTAATGGAAAACTTCTAATTTGTCTTTTGTGGAGTCTTTTGGACTGGAGTAGAGAGAGTAGAAAATGGTAAATTGGATTTCTGGATTCAACAGACAAAATAATTATTAAAGGGGTTTTCTGACAGTTTCATAAACCTTAGTCTAAGCCGCATATGGCTAAAAATAACAAATTGTCCCTACTCATTTTTTAAATTCCCTGTGGCTCCTGCGCTGGTGGTTCTGTTGCCTTTAGTTGCTAGGCCACAGCGGTCATGTCCGTGTGGATGGCATGTCACTTGGCAGCTATTGTGTCACATCCAGGGCCGGCCTTAGGTTTATTGCTGACATGTGCAGTATCTGTGACGTCCTCCCCCTTATGATGCACCATGTAGTGTCCAAATAATTTAATCATACAGTGCCCAAATAACATCACCCAGTCAATAAACTAGGGATTGTATCTTTCTGTTTTTTTATATTATAGGTTTGGGCCCTAAATGCCGGATCGGCAGTGTAAGTTGAGGGTGCCCAGGCCATCTATGGTGGTAGTGCCCTCTTCAGTATTGACCAGTAATACACACTATGTGATCATTTAGAGATGCAGTTAATAAAATACACTGACCTTGGACTCTCCTACTGAATACATCCGACTGAATGTAGAACGTTATGTGATGTGAGGTGGAGGGCTCTGCTTAATCTTTGATCTGCCCTCCTGGGACGTGGTTATCATTAACTCTTATGAGGAATTAATTCTAGGAGAAAGAAAGACAATGTATTAGGACAAATCTCAATCAATGGCAACATTTCTATCTAGAACAGAGTCCAGTCCCCAACCAGTGTACAATTACCAAAGGGGTAAATAGGATGATCGGCTGGGGTCCAGGGATTTGGGGTGGCCCACATCTCTGGGGCTCCATACGCCCCTGAAATTGGACAAACAATAACGGCGCAGGGAGGAAGCGAAATGTCTGACCCGGTTGGTCGTCTATTAGGTGAGTATAATTTTTTATTTTATAGGAGCAAAGGGGGCACTATTAATATGGGGGATAAAAGGACTGAGTCGGGGCTTAGAAAAGGGGGCTTCATTACTGTGGGGCCATACAAAAGGGGCATTCTGACCCAGGACATACAAAAAGTGTCATTCTAACTGTGGAGGGTATTGGTGGATACTGCATATAGTAACTAATAAGAGACGCACCTTGCATAGATGAAATATTGCTTCAGAGAGTCCCCCTGGCAGCAGGCAGCCGATCTTAAGGTGTTCTGGAAAAAACAATAATTGTGTAGTTTTATTTCTCCAGACAGACGTGTGCTCAGTATAGACCACCCAACAATGAAGGAAATGTACATTAGGGCTCATGTACACAGCAACTTCATGTGGACGGACCTGTATGGTGGCGTACAGACTGCAGTACTGGTAATGTAGACACTCTGTGTGCGCTGTGTGCTCCCCCATAAGCCAAATGTGTATTAGGAAATTACATAAATAACAAGTCCCTTATATATTACTAATACCATAATATCTTCTGTATGGAGCATTTCTATAATAATAATAATATAAAGCTGCAGCAAAATTCCCAGCGTTTACTTTTGCTACATGTGGATGAGTTTTTGAGACTGTAACTATTCACCTGTAACACTTGTGAATTTTGCCGCGCAGCAAATCTGCAGCGTCTGAATTCAGCTTTATGGCGTAGAATATGGTACTCAAATACTGCAATCATACAGTGCCCAAATAACACTGCCAGACAAGTATTGTCTGCCACACTGTAATGTAATCCATTATCAAGGAATTGTATCTGCATCCTGAGCAGTGCCCTTTACTTTTTTTACATGAAGAGTGGGATTGGGTGTTCAAGCAATACGGGTGCCCCAGACATCAAGACCAGTGGCGCCCCATTCATTAGTGACAGGTGATGCACCCAGTGTAACCGCACAGGTCGCACACCCCTAAGACAGGCCCTGGATGAACAATATTGGGGAATTTGTTCCCACAGTCTTGTCATATGTCTCTATAGGAACATTCTGGATGACATCAGATTATAGAATTTCTATAGGTTGTCATTTGCTATAATACTTACATATATACAGTGTATGTCCTAGCATGTCGGCTGTCACTGGTGCCACATATTCAGATGTCATAAATGTCTGTAAAATACATAATGGAATAAACATAAAATAACCCCATATCTAGAATGAATAATAATATATTTACTTTCACACCTTTCATTTTCTATAACAGGATGAGTCAGACATTGAAAACATTTTGTAATGTTAGTGTAAACCCAGGGAACATAACTATAGGGGTGAAGAGGTTGCAGTCACACCCAGGCCCAGGTGTCCATGACTGACATTAGGGGGGGGTCACAATGTGGGCAATTTACAAATGCCAATCCCCAATGCCCCCATCTCCTGGAAGGGAGCCAGCGCAGCGCCCCGTTCCACCTGCTGGAGGGATGCGCCCTATGTAATGGCACAGGTCGCACACCCCTAAGGCCGGCCCTGGCTACTGCTGAGCCTTATTAGGATAATATACGGTAGCTTTTTAAGACTATTTAATTTAATTAAATTAGACATCATATTGAAAACGACTGAGAAGTCACATTCCACATTACTGACAGCTGCAATTCTCAGACAATGGTAAGGGTATGTTCACACACTTAACTAAAAAACGTCTCTAAAATACAGAGCTCTTTTCAAGGGAAAACAGCCTCTGATTTTCAGCCATTTTTTAAACCACAAACATTTTTTGAGGCGTTTTTACCAACGTTCTTGGAACTGTTTTTCTATTGAGACAATGAAAAACGGCTCCAAAAACGGCCGAAGGAGTGAAATGCACTTCTTTTTACAGGGTGTTTTTTATGCGCCGCTTTATCAAACGCCCACGTAAAATGCACCATCGAAAAAAAACAAACAGTTTTTCCCATTGAAATCAATGGGCAGATGTTTGGAGGCGTCCAGCCTCCGTATTTTCGGCTGTTTTTCGGGGTGTTTACGGCCAGGAAAACGGCTAAAAATAGGCTGTGTGAACATACTCTGTTGTACTGAGTTGTAACTTTAATGAGAAAATATGAAGCATTGAAATCTGAATGTAAAATGTTCAGTTGTTACTTGCATTAATAGAAACATTTTACTGGAACTTGGACTGTTTGTCTAAAAAAAAAACAACCCCCGACAATCACCAGAAAAAAATCCTTCTACAATCATATAGTTGTGGTGAGGTGTTGGTGTGGTTAGAAATTGCTGCAGTAATGTCCAGTGTGAATCTGGCCTTATATGAGAATTCTAGAGCGTATATATTTCATGTGTCCAGTAACATGTAGAATTAATGATAAAATGCTGCATCTTACCTGTCAATCACTCAGTCAATCACAGTCCCGGTCCAGACGTCATTGGCAGAAATTGTAAAAAATATGTAATCCAGCTGCACATAGAACCTAACGGCTAGTACTGTATATGACATCATCAGTGACATCATAAGCGGCTGCAGTATCTGTTACATCATCTAATTATCTCCTACTGCCTGGATAGACAGTCTGTGCATACACTGGATATAGGCGTTACATGGGACTGCTGTTTATAAACATGGAAGAAAGATACATGTGTGGTTATAGGGGCTACGACTAAGAACATGTAATGTATGAAACGTGTAATCTGTTACTAGATGGATTTTATACTGTAATACAGATGTAGCCATCTTTAACTTGACTCTGATAACTTGTTGCAGCGTGATACTTTCTTGATCCCGCAGCACTCCGTGTTTCAAGTGTGCGTGAGTAGGCTTCCACACCAATGTGTAAAAATGGGAACTCAGCACTCCAAGGTATTATGCAATAAGTGATATTTGATTTCACATATAGCGAAAAGTAGTAATCCAAAAATAATGGCGCCATTACCCAACAGCGACCGAGGTCACAAGTGCCGCATATCCGTGTCTAAAGAAGGTTGAATGTATAGACCGAAACGTTAAAAACCTATTTTTGGATTACTACTTTTCGCTATATGTGAAATAAAATATAATTTGTTGCAGCGTGATATCACACAACAAAAGCCATTGAAAAAGTCAAGATAAGGGATTGTTTATTTAATGCGTTAAAAGTCAAGGTAAAGACGGCAACATCTGAACTAATAAAGGATACATTTTATTGAATTTCGTTTTAGGCTACAGTCACACAACAGTAAAAAACGTCCGCTTTCAGAACAATGATGTTCTATGGGTATATTCACACGGCCTTTTTTTAACCACCCGTGAATATTGGCCGTCAATACATGTAACAGCCGTTAAAAACGGTTCTGTGATTTGGGGATTCAAGAGCCAATGGAACTATTGGCTCCCTTGCTGGTAATCGGCGGCGCAATGACACATACTCACCGATGCAGCGCCGTCCTCTACAGGTGTGGTCTCTAGTCTCATGGGTTCTGCGAAGGTGACGAGATGACGTCCTCGCGTCGCCTTCGCAGAACCAGTGAGACTAGAGATCACTCGTGACGTAGACGGTCATGCATCGGTGAGTATGTAGGGCATTCAGGCGGACAAAAATTACGGATATTGTTGCGCTCACTACTATGGTAGCATGGCACTAGTACAGGGGACATTGTTGTCTACTGTAGCAAATTTTTCGGCACGGTCCTGAATTTACAGAGAGAGTCCCGGAAGATTACCACAGGGAGGGGGCGTGTGGTGCTTTCTCCGGAGAGGTGTCTGTGTCATCATCTACAGGGGGGCTGTGTGCCATCGTCTACAGGGGGCTGTGTGCCATCGACTACAAGGGGGCTGTGTGCCATCGTCTACAAGGGGGCTGTGTGCCATCATCTACATGGGGCGGTGTGCCATCATCTACAGGGGGGCTGTGTGCCATCATCTACAGGGGGGCTGTGTGCCATCATCTACAGGGGGGCTGTGTGCCATCATCTACAGGGGGGCTGTGTGCCATCATCTACAGGGAGGCTGTGAGCCATCATCTACAGGGGGTCTCTGTGCCATCATCTACAGGGGGTCTGTGTGCCATCATCTACAGGGGGTCTGTGTTTCATCATCTACAGGGGGTCTGTGTGGCATCATATACAGGGTGTCCGTGTGCCATCATCTACAGGGGGGCTGTGTGGCATCATCTACAGGGGGGCTGTGAAACAATCATGACAATGACCTTTGTTTGGGTGTTTTCAGGGGGTTGGGACAAAAGAAGCCAGACAAATGAAATTCATCAGTTTTTTTAACGGCCATGAAAAACGGATGCAAAATGGATGTCAAACGGCCATTAAAAACGGACAGACGGACTGGAAGTGTATAAAATTTGCAGACGCAATGATGCAAAACGGCCATGAAAAACTGACCGTTGATTAGTTTTTAATGGCCATTTTTTTTCACTGTCGTGTGAATGTAGCCTAAGTTCTGGATCGTCTCCATTTTAATGGTTAAAGTTACCGGACAATTATCCGCCCACCGAGATTTTATTGGACACATGGACGGCCTGGTGAGCAGATGAACTTCTTGTTTCTTTGTTTGGAGTCATGTACAGATATAGCAATCCTTATCCTGGTCTGATTACTTGCTGCAGCGTTATAATTTATCACTTAAGTCACTGAAAACCATTGAAAAAGTGAAATTAAAGTTTCTTGACACTGTGTATTCAATGTATTTAACCCCTTCGAGCTCAGCAACGTAATATTCAGTCGCGCTGACCGCCCCGTTCGCGCTCAGCGACGGAATATTATGTCGCAGGGAAAATGCATCGCCATTTTCCACCGCCGCGTGCACGAGCTGTGACAGCTGCTGTTTCCGACAGCAGGCTATCACAGCTCAATACGCCGGTACCTATTGCGATGGTCCCGCCTCCACAATCGCCACTATTGGTCAGTCAGTGAGTAACTGTCCAATAGTGGCGATCGGTCTCTTCACTTCCTCTCCCTGACATCACATCCTGCCGCACCCGCCCTGAGATGGAGATAGCGAGGCGTTCAGAGCGGTTGTGAGTAGAGGGAGAGAAGAAAAAGAGTGAAAAAAAGTGAAAAAAATACCACTTCTTAGTCTTCAGGACCAATTTCTTGGTCCCTGGGGATTATTTTTTTCTTTATAAAACATATAAAGTAAAAAAATATATATAAAAAAAAAAAAAATCCTGTTAATTTAGACAATTTATCTAGTTAGTTTAGTATTAGTGTTAGGCCTCATTTACACGAGCGTATTATACGCGCGTGCGACGCGCGTGCTTTTCACGCGTGTCGTACGCACCTATAATAGTCTATGGGGCTGTTTAGACGATGCGTGAATTTTGCGCTGCGTGAGTGCGTTGCGTAAAACTCACGACATGTTCTATATTCTTGCGTTTTTCACGCAACACGCACCCATTGACTTCAATGGGTGCGTGAAAACAACGCATGCCACACGGACGGTCCTGCGTTGCATGCGCGAAAATCACGCAAGAGCTGTCAAAAGGATGAATGTAAACAGAAAAGCACCACGTGCTTTTCTGGTTACAAACATCCAAACGGAGTGTCAAATTAGAGATGAGCGCACCGAACTTCACCGGGTTCGGCCGAACTCGTTTTGACCGAACCCGGCAAAAAATGTTCGGGTACGCGACGTCAGGAGACAGTCACTGCCCACGGTGCTCAAAGACTTAAACTGGTTCAGCACCATGGACAGTGACTTTCGATCACAATATACATATACGTGTAAAAAAAACAGAAGTTCGGACTTACCGATAAGTCCCGGCTCCTTCCTCCAGTCCGACCTCCCGGGATGACAATTCAGGCCAAGTGACAGCTGCAGCCAATCACAGGCCAAGCACAGGCTGCAGCCAATCACAGGCTGCAGCGGTCTCATGGACTGCCGCATCATCCTGGGAGGTGGGGCCGGATGACAAGAGAGGGACGCGTCACCAAGGCAACGGCCGGGAGACCGGACTGGAGGAAGCAGGCAGTTCATGGTAAGTTTGAACGTCTTTTTTTATTCACAGGTTGCTGTATATTGTGATCAGCATTCACTGTCGAGGGTGCTGAAAGAGTTACTGCCGATCAGTTAGCTCTTTCAGCACCTTGGACAGTGACGGGCGTCGACTACCTCATCTCTATGATGGCGGCTGCGTGAAAATCACGCAGCCGCGCATCATACACGGATGACACACGGAGCTGTCAAATGCCTTTTGCGCGCGCAAAATGCAGCGTTTTTTGCGCGCGCAAAACGCACACGCTCGTGTAAATCCGGCCTTAGTTAGTGTCAGGGAACCGTCAAAAAGCATAGTTAGGTATAGCGTCAGGAATTCATCACAATAGTTAGATCTAGCGTTAGGGGTCCATCACAGTAGTTAGGTTTAGCGTCAGGGAAGCTCGGAATAATCGAGATAGGTTTAGTGTCAGGCACCCGTCACCGTAGTTAGGTTTAGTGTTAGGGAAGCTCAGAATAATCTAGTTAGGTTTAGTGTCAGAGAATAGTCGCCGTAGTTAGATTTAGTCTCAGGGAAGTTCAAATAAAATCTAGTTAGGTTTAGTGTTAGGAACCCTCGCCCTTGTTAGGTTTAGTCTCAGGGAAGCCCACTCGTTCTATAAAAACACCAATTTTTTGAGCTGGTTTAGGCAGGGGCGTAGCTAGGGGGGGGCAAGCGGGGCATGTGCCCCGGGCGCAGTCCAGAGGGGGGCGCCAGCGCCCCCTCCTCCTGCACTATAATTGTACCTGTGTCGCAATGACATAGGTACAATTAAGCAATGAATGACCGGGTACGTTCCGTGCCCGGCCATTCAGCGCCTTTCCATGAATGAAGCGACTGGTACCTTTTGTACCAGTGGCGCTTCCGTCGTTGAAAGGCTCTGACTGACTGACAGGGAAAGTCATCCTGCCCAGCCAATCAGCGCCTTTCATAGACTCTGCGTTCAACCCTCTGGAGACCTGCGCAGAAGAGAGCAGGTATCCATGGCTGCCGGACGGCGTGGGAGCGGGAATAAGGTGAGTTTGAAATAATTTTTTTAATTTTTTTAATTGTAATAGAAGTGTGGCTGTATCTGCGGGGGGGGACTTTGTCTACACGCGGGACTTTATCTACGGGGGGTGTCTATCTACAGGGGGACTATATCTACAGGGCTGGGCTATATATAGGGGGACTATATCTACAGGGCTGGGCTATATACAGGGGGACTATATCTACAGGGGGACTATATACAGGGGGACTATATCTACAGGGGGCTATATACAGGGCGACTATATCTACAGGGCTGAGCTATATACAGGGGGACTATATCTACAGGGCTGGGCTATATACAGGGGGACTATATCTACAGGGCTGGGCTATATACAGGGGGATTTTATCTACAGGGCTGGGCTATATACAGGGGGACTATATCTACAGGGCTGGGCTATATACAGGGGGGCTATATACAGGGGGACTATATCTGCTGGGCTATATACAGGGGGACTATATCTACAGGGGGGCTATATACAGGGGGACTATATCTGCTGGGCTATATACAGGGGGACTATATCTGCTGGGCTATATACAGTGGGACTATATCTACAGGGGGGCTATATACAGGAGGACTATATCTACAGGGGGGCTATATACAGGGGGGCTATATCTGCTGGGCTATATACAGGGGGACTATATCTACAGGGCTGGGCTATATACAGGGGGACTATATCTGCTGGGCTATATACAGGGGGACTATATCTACAGGGGGGCTATATACAGGGGGACTATATCTACAGGGCTGGGCTATATACAGGGGGACTATATCTACAGGGCTGGGCTATATACAGGGGGACTATATCTACAGGGGGGCTATATACAGGGGGACTATATCTACAGGGCTGGGCTATATACAGGGGGACTATATCTACAGGGCTGGGCTATATACAGGGGGACTATATCTACAGGGGGGCTATATACAGGGGGACTATATCTACAGGGCTGGGCTATATACAGGGGGACTATATCTACAGGGGGACTATATACAGGGGGACTATATCTACAGGGGGCTATATACAGGGCGACTATATCTACAGGGCTGAGCTATATACAGGGGGACTATATCTACAGGGCTGGGCTATATACAGGGGGACTATATCTACAGGGCTGGGCTATATACAGGGGGATTTTATCTACAGGGCTGGGCTATATACAGGGGGACTATATCTACAGGGCTGGGCTATATACAGGGGGGCTATATACAGGGGGACTATATCTGCTGGGCTATATACAGGGGGACTATATCTACAGGGGGGCTATATACAGGGGGACTATATCTGCTGGGCTATATACAGGGGGACTATATCTGCTGGGCTATATACAGTGGGACTATATCTACAGGGGGGCTATATACAGGAGGACTATATCTACAGGGGGGCTATATACAGGGGGGCTATATCTGCTGGGCTATATACAGGGGGACTATATCTACAGGGCTGGGCTATATACAGGGGGACTATATCTGCTGGGCTATATACAGGGGGACTATATCTACAGGGGGGCTATATACAGGGGGACTATATCTACAGGGCTGGGCTATATACAGGGGGACTATATCTACAGGGCTGGGCTATATACAGGGGGACTATATCTACAGGGGGGCTATATACAGGGGGACTATATCTACAGGGCTGGGCTATATACAGGGGGACTATATCTACAGGGCTGGGCTATATACAGGGGGACTATATCTACAGGGGGGCTATATACAGGGGGACTATATCTACAGGGCTGGGCTATATACAGGGGGACTATATCTGCTGGGCTATATACAGGGGGGCTATATACAGGGGGGCTATATACAGGGGGACTATATCTACAGGGGGGCTATATACAGGGGGACTATATCTACAGGGGGGCTATATACTGGAGTTGGCTGTCTATAGAGCACCATATACAGGGGTGGGCTATATGGTATATAGCCCCCTGTAGATATAGCCCACCCCTGTATATGGTGCTCCATAGATAGCCCACCCCTGTATATAGCCCCCCTGTAGATATAGTCGCCCTGTAGATATAGCCCAGCCCTGTAGATATATTCCCCCTGTATATAGCCGCCCTATGTATAGCCCACCCCTGTAGATATAGCCCCCCTGTGTATAGCCCAGCCCTGTAGATATGGTCCCCCTGTAGATATGGTCCCCCTGTAGATATGGTCCCCCTGTAGATATGGTCCCCCTGTAGATATAGTCCCCCTGTAGATATAGTCCCCCTGTAGATATAGTCCCCCTGTAGATATAGCCCACCCCTGTATATAGTCCCCCTGTAGATATAGCCCACTCCTGTATATAGTATCCCACAAATAGCTCCCCCTATAGTGCTCCACAGAAAGCCCACCCCTGTATATAGCCCCTTGTACATAGAGTCCACCCCTGTATATAGTGCTCCACAGATAGCCCACCCTTGTATATAGTATATACAGGGGTCGGCTATCTGTGGAGCACTATATACAGGGGTGGACTATCTAGTGGAGCACTATATACAGGGGTGGACTATATGTACAGGGGGCTATATACTGGGTTGGGCTATCTGTGAAACACTATATACAGGGGTGTACTATATGTGGAGCACTATATACAGGGGTGGGCTATATCTACAGGTGGGCTACATACATGGTTGGGCTATCTGTAGAGCTCTATATACTGGGGTGGGCTATATCTACAGGGGGCTATATACAGGGGTGGGCTATCTGTAGAGCACTATAGGGGGAGTTATTTGTGGGACACTATATACAGGGGTGGGCTATATGGGGGCACTATCTACAGGGGGCTCTATGGCAGGCACTATCTACAGGGGGCACAGTGTGTGTGTGGGACACGGTGTATGGTGCTATTATAATTAGAGGTGCAGTGTATGGCGCTATTATATTTAGGGGCGTAGTGTGTGGTATAATGATAACTTTATATTTATTTATAGGTGCAGAAATGTTGGAAAAGTGAGAAGCTGAAGACATGTGAGCGGCAAACTGCAGAAATGGACCGGGAGAAGTCATCATAGAGATCTGGACCAAATGGAGAAAAAGAACTAGAATCTGAGACGTCACCGGTGAGTCACTTAATGTAAATTTTTATTCTGCCTCTAATCAGTATTGTAGTCCCTGTATGAGCTGCAGCGAGATGATAGGTGATATGATTATGATAGGATTTATTTTTTGTAAAACGACATCTCCCAGCATATCCTTACCATTGTTTGGGCCATGCTGGGAGCTGTAGTTTTACGCCGTACAAACCTATACGGCAGGGGTTGCACTAAATTGAGCTGTATTTGTGCTGGGGCTGTATATATGTAGTGAGCTTGGTTCTTGTGTTGTGTATAGAACCATATTGCTTGTGAAATATACAAATAATTTTATGCTTGCGTTACATAAAAAGAAATGACACGTCGATTGGTAGAGAAAACAAACACGGCGAGGGGGAAGGAGATGTTGGGAAAGAGGTTGGGGGGTGGGGGTCGCAAAACTGAATCTTTGCCCCGGGTTCTGGAGAACCTAGCTACGCCTCTGGGTTTAGGTAGCAGCCTATTGCTCCTAGTTAGGAAAGCAATCAAACATGTCCCAACGGACATTTAGTGCCGAAGAGGCATATTCATTTCTTGTCTCCGACACAGAGTCGTCGGATGGTGAGACTCTGTTTTATTTATCCACCTCCTCATCCAGTGATGAAAAAGAGGAACCTCCTAGGAGATGCCCCTTGACCACCAGTGCAGTTGAAGCCCCCGAGCGAAATGACCCCGCCGCAGTTCAAGCCCCCATTTGGACCCCCACACCAGACATTTATGAGCCCAAAATCCCAGAGTTAAAATTTAATACGACAGGGCTCAGTGAAATGGGCTTTTTCAAGTTCTTCTTCACTGATGACTTTATAGATCTTATGGTCTCCCAGACAAATTTATATGTCCAACAGTATATTACTAAGAACCCTACATCATTTTATGCCCAATCCTACAGGTGGACCCCTGTAGATGTAGCAGAGGTGGGCAAGTTCTGGGGACTTCACTTGAACATGGGGCTTCTGAAAAAGCCATCCATTTGGACCTACTGGAGCATGGACATCTTATACCATACCCCCAATGTACCGTATGGCCATGTCCAGGATGCATTATGAGGCAATATTTCGCTTCTTAAATTATAAGGATAATGAGCAGTGCCCACCCCGAGATGACCCCAGTTTTGACCGTTTGTACAAACTGAGACCCCTATTAGACCATTTCAGTGCTCGGTTTGCCAAAGCATACACCCCCGAGAAGTGTATTTCTATTGATGAGTCCCTGGTACATTTTAAAGGGAGGCTTCAATTCCGCCAGTACCTGCCGAGTAAGAGGGCAAGGTATGGCGTAAAGATGTATAAGCTGTGCGAGAGTGCATCAATGTATACCTACAAATTTAGGATGTATGAAGGGAAGGACAGCAGTATTCAGCCCCCAGAATGCCCCCCTTACTGGGAATTAATGCAAAACTTGTGTGGGATTTGGTGAGAGCAGGGCACAATCTAGCAGCAACATATTGTGTGTCAAGTACAAGGACAAGAGAGATGTCCTTGTATTAACAACAATACATGACCACACCAGTACCCATGTACCTGTACGAGGTACCAGTATAGAGACCCCCAAACCAGACTGCATCCTGGACTACAATAGGTACATGGGAGGGGTTGACTTGTCAGATCAAGTCCTGAAGCCCTACAGCGCCATGCGAAAATCGAGGGTGTGGTATAAGAAGCTGGCTGTGCACATCATACAGATGGCATTGTACAATGCGTATGTGCTACGTCGATGTGCAGACCAGAGGGGAACTTTCCTGGAATTTCAAGAGGTGATTATCAAGAACCTAATCTTTAGGACCAAGAATAGGGAGCATCCAGTACTTCCGGAAGCGAGGCCACACGAATCGTACCAGGGCAACACTTTCCAGGAGAAGTTCCCCAAACTGGCAAGAAGGGAAAAAGTCAAAAGAGGTGCAGAGTCTGCTCAAAGAGGGGGATAAGGAGGTAAACAATATACAAATGCGACACGTGTCCTGAAAAACCAGGGCTCTGTATGAAAGATTGTTTTCGAATTTATCATACATCCCTTAACCCTTTCCCTCTTTAGCCACTTTTGACCTTCCTGACCGAGCCTCATTTTTCAAATCTGACATGTGTCACTTTATGTGGTAATAACTCCGGAATGCTTTTACCTATCCAAGCGATTCTGAGATTCTTTTCTCGTGACACATTGGACTTTAAGTTACTGGCAAAATTTGCTCGATATGTTCAGTATTTAATTGTGAAAAACACCAAAATTTAGCGAAAAATTGCAAAAATTAGCATTTTTCTCAATTTAAATGTATCTGCTTGTAAGACAGGCAGTTATACCACACAAAATTGTTGCTAATTAACATCCCCCATATGTCTACTTTACATTGGCATCGTTTTTTGAACATCCTTTTATTTTTCTATGACGTTACAAGGCTTAGAACTTTAGCAGCAATTTCTCACATTTTCAAGAAAATTTCAAAAGGCCATTTTTACAGGGGCCAGTTCAGTTGTGAAGTGGCTTTGAGGGCCTTATATATTAGAAACCCCCAAAAAGTCACCCCATTTTAAAAACTTCTCCCCTCAAAGTATTCAAAACAGCATTTAGAAAATGTCTTAACCCTTTACACATGTCACAGGAATTAAAGCAAAGTAGAGGTGAAATTTACAAATTTCATATTTTTTTGCAGAAATAAATTTTTAGTACAATTTTTTTTATAACACAGAAGGTTTTACCAGAGAAATGCAACTCAATATTTGTTGCCCAGTTTCTGCAGTTTTTGGAAATATCCCACGTTTGGCCGTAGTGTGCTACTGGACTGAAGCACCGGCCTCAGAAGCAAAGGAACACCTAGTGGATTTTGGGGCCTTATTTTTGTTAGAATAAATTTTAGGCACCATGTCAGGTTTGAAGGGCTCTTGCGGTGCCAAAACAGTCAAAATCCCCCAAAAGTGACCCCATCTGGGAAACTACACACCTCAAGGAAATTATCTAGGGGTACAGTGAGCATTTTGACCTCACAGGTTTTTTACAGAAATTATTGGAAGTAGGCCGTGAAAATTAAAATCAACATTTCTTCAAAGAAAATGTAGGTTTAGCGATCTTTTTTTCTCATTTCCACAAGGACTAAAGGAGGAAAAGCACCGTAAAATTTGTAAAGCAATTTCTCCCGAGTAAAACAATACCCCACATGTGGTAATAAACGGTTGTTTGGAGACACGGCAGGGCTGAGAAGGGAAAGAGCGCTATTTGGCTTTTGGAGCTCAAGTTTAGCAGGAATGGTTTGCGGAGGCCATGTCACATTTACAAAGCCCCTGAGGGGACAAAACAGTGGAAACCCCCCACAAGTGACCCCATTTTGGAAACTACACCCATTGAGGAAATTATCTAGGGGTATAGTGAGCGTTTTGACTTAACAGGTTTTTTGCATAAATTATTGGAAATAGGCCCTGAAAATGACAATCTAAATTTTTTCAAAGAAAATGTAGGTTTAGCTAATTTTTTCTAATTTCCACAAGGACTGAAGGAGAAAAAGCACCGTAAAATTTATAAACCAATCTCTCCCGAGTAAAACAATACCCCACATGTGGTAATAAACGGTTGTTTGGAGACACGGCAGGGCTGAGAAGGGAAAGAGCGCTATTTGGCTTTTGGAGCTCAAGTTTAGCAGGAATGGTTTGCGGAGGCCATGTCACATTTACGAAGTCCCTGAGGAGACAAAACCGTGGAAACCCCCCACAAGTGACCCCATTTTGGAGACTACACCCATTGAGGAAATTATCTAGGGGTATAGTGAGCGATTTGACCCCACAGGTTTTTTGCAGAAATTATTGGAAGTAGGCCCTGAAAATAAAAATCAACATTTTTTCAAAGAAAATGTAGGTTTAGCTTATTTTTACTCATTTCCACAAGGACTGAAGGAGAAAAAGCATCACAAAATTTGTAAAGCAATTTCTCCCGAGTAAAACAATGCCCCACATGTGGTAATAAACGGCTGTTTGGAGACACGGCTTGGCTTAGAAGGGAAAGAGCGCTATTTGGCTTTTGGAGATCACATTGAGCAGGAATGGTTTGCGGCGGCCATGTCACATTTGCAAAGCCCCTGAGTGGAAAAAACAATGAAAACGCCCAAAAAGTGACACCATTTAGGAAACTACACCTCTTGAGGAATTCATCTAGGGGCGTAGTGAGCATTTTGACCCCACAGATGTTTCATAGAATTTATTAGAATTGGGCAGTGAAAATAAAAACAATCCTTTTTCTTCAATAAATTTTTTCATTTTTGCAACAAATAAAGGAAAAAAAAGAACCCAACATTTGTAAAGCAATTTCTACCGAGTACGGCAATACCCCATATGTGGTCATAAACTGCTGTTTGGGCACACGGCAGGGCTCAGAAGGGAAGGACCGCCATTTGGAGTGCAGATGTTGCTGGATTGGTTTCTGGGTGCCTGTGGGCCCAAAACAGTGGAAACCCCCCAGAAGTGACCCAATTTTGTAAACTACACCCCTCAATGCATTTACCTAGGGGTGTAGTGAGCATGTTAACCCTGCAGGTGTTTTGTAGAAATTAGTGTGAACTCGATATTGCAGAGTGAAAATGGGATTTTTTCCACAGATATGTGGACAATATGTGGTGCCCGGCTTGTGCCACCATAACAAGACAGCTCTCTAATTATTATGCTGGGTTTCTTGGTTTTAGAAACACCCTACATGTGGCCCTAATCTCTTGCCTGAACAGTCGACCAGGCTCAGGAGTGAAAGCGTACCATGTAAAATTGAGGCCTAATTTGGCGATTTACAAAGTATTGGTTCACAACTGCAGAAGCTCAGATGTGAAATAATAAAAATAAACCCCTGGGAAGTGACCCCATTATGGAAACTGCACCCCTCAAGGCATTTATCAAGGGGTGTAGTGAGCATTTTCACCCCACAGGTCTTTTCCATAAATGAATGCGCTGTGGATGGTGCAAATTAAAAATTTATATTTTTCCCTAGATATGCCATTCAGTGGCAAATATGTCGTGCCCAGCTTATGCCACTGGAGACACACACCCCAAAAATTGCTAAAAGGATTCTCCCGGGTATGACGGTGCCATATATGTGGAAGGAAACTGCTGTTTGGGCACGCTGTAGGGTTCAGATGGGAGGAAATGCCATTTGGCTTTTGGAGCGTGGATTTTGCTTGGTAGTAGTTTTGTTTGGAGTCTTACTGGTGTTTCCGTTTATAATGTAGGGCATATGTAAGCGGGGCGGAGTATATAAGGGGCATAGCCAGGTGGTATAATAATGGGGTAAAAAAAAACAATAAAATAATCCATAGATGTGTGTTACGCTGTGAAGCAATCCTTTCTGCACAGGCCGGTGTCGCACTGATATATAGCGTCCTTTATTATCCCCCATTTGATCCACACTCCGTGCCTTTGTAGTTTGGGGAATTTTGCTAGGAAGTGTTGTCCTGGTATAATACGGGCACCGTCGCTTCCAGCGGATATGTTTGGGCCCTCCCTTTCCTGGTTCCCTAATTTTAGGTCCATGATAAATCGCCTCTTCAAACAGAAGAAATGTTCCCCTCGGGCACAACTGCATATTTTTTTATTTCCTGACTTATTGGAGCCATAACTAATTTTATTTTTCATAGACGTAGCGGTATGAGGGCTGGTTTGTTGCGGGACGAGCTTTAGTTATTATTGGTACCATTTTGGGGTACATGCAACTTTTTGATCACCTTTTATCCTATTTTTTGGGATGCCAGGTAAACAAAAAAACGCAATTCTGGCACAGCTTTTTTCGTTTTTTTTTATACAGCGTTCACCACGCGTTATAAACTACATGTTCACGTTATTCTGCGGGTCAGTACGATTCCGGCGATACCTAATTTATAGCACTTTTTTATGTTTTACAACTTTTTGCACAATAAAATTACTTTTGTAAAAAGAATGTATTTTTTCTGTCGCCAAGTTGTGAGAACCATAACTTTTTAATTTTTTTGTCGACTGAGGTGTATGAGGGCTTGTTTTTTGCGGGACGAGCTATAGTTTTTATAGGTACCATTTTTGGATATGTGCGACTTTTTGATCACTTTTTATTCTAACATTTGTAGGGCAAAGTGACTAAAAAACAGAAACTCTGGTAACGTTTTTTACGTTTTTTTTTACGCTGTTCACCGCGTGCAATAAATAATATAATACTTTGATACCTCAGGTCGTTACGGTCGCGACGATACAAAATACATATGGTTTATTATTATTTTTCAATAATAAAGGACTTGATAAGAGTAAAAGGGGGATTGTGTTTTATTTGATTAATTGAAACTTTTATTGTTTTCAAACTTTTATTATTTGCACTTTTTTTTACACTTTTTTATACTTTTTTTACACTTTTTCTCAAGTCCCGCTAGGGGACTTGACGGTCCAACGGTCAGATTTTTTTTTTCTAATACATTGCACTACCTATGTAGTGCAATGTATTAGATCTGTCAGTCATTCACTGACAGCAAGCCGATTAGGCTTCGCCTCCCGGCGGGGCCTAAATCGGCTTCCGTAATGGCAGAGCAGGAGACCATTGTGTCTCCTGTTGCCATAACAGCAGTCGCCAGTCCTGATTGCCTGTCAGGGCTGGCGATCTGCTAGTAACCGCTACGATGCAGCAATCGCTTTCGATTGCTGCATCGAAGGGGTTAATGGCAGGGATCGGAGCTAGCTCCGGTTCCTGCCGTTACAGGTGGATGTCAGCTGTACAGTACAGCTGACTTCCACCGCTGATGACGCCGGATCAGCTCCTGACCCGGCGCCATCTTGCCGGCAGCTACGGAAGCCGATCAGGCTCCGCCGACCGGGCGGATCTTGACCGGCTTCGGTGCTAGGCAGACCGGGAGGCCAGTATTAGGCCTCCGGTTGCCATTGCAGCCACCGGAACCCCAGCAATTTCATAACTGGGGTTCCGATGAGCTGCAAACACCTTAAGTGCAGCGATCGCGTTTGAGCGCTGCACTTAAGGGGTTAATGGCGGGGATCGAAGCTAATTTCGGTCCCCGCCGTTACAGCCGGATGTCAGCTGTAAGATACAGCTGAGATCCGGTGATGATGGCACCGGCTCAGCTTCTGAGCCGGTCCCAAACATTCGGCGTACATGTACGGCAAGATGCGGGAAGTCAATGCTTTCCATGACGTATGCAGCATCCCAGAAGATACCCTTCTGGTTCCCTGTTATTTGTATGTCATGCATTGTATGTGTTTTACATGTCTTTATTATTTTTCACACAGTGTGCTGTTCACCAGCTGAAGAGAAGGATGAAGGTATCAGTGGGGAGCCACTAGAGCAGGGGTCAGGAACCTTTTTGGCTAAGAGAGCCGTAAACGCCACATATTTTGAAATATAATTCCGCGAGAGCCGTACAATATGTTTAAAGGGCCATTAACAGATCAATCGCTCCAATGTTCACTTAGTACAGCAAGGAATGCTCCTCCCTGCTGTATAAAGCCACAACTGGACTGAAACAATGGTAATTAGCAGTAAAAAAATTAAATAAATAACTTACATTGTGAGCTTGCGATGCATGACATCAGTCCAGCAGTCTGGCTTCTTCTTTTTCCTGCGCATGACTGGAAGCTGGCATTCTTCCCACCTGATGTTGAGAGAATGCCAGCTTTGAGGCATTCGCAGAAGAAAGAAGCTGGAATGTTGGACATGTCACACAACGCATTGTCAGTTATGTCAATTATCTATTTTATTATTTTACAGCGAATTATTGTTTAGGTCCAGCGGTGGCTTAGTGCAGCAGAGAGGAACACTCCTTTGTGTACTAAGTGACCGCTGGAGCAATTGTATCTGTCAGTGGCCCTTTTAAAAGTGTTGGTCTTACAGAAAATGAACAAAAAAGAGAGGCTCAGACCCATCTGGGAGACCTCCAGAGCTGTAATAAAGCGCTCAGAACAGATTTTTGCCCTGATAGTGGTCCTTTAAATCAGTTTCTTATGCCCACAAGAGATTAATTTAAAGCCCCCAAGAGTGTAATATGGGTGGCAGATGTTTTTTAAGGCCATATTTTTTTTTTTTTTGGGGGGGGGGGCTATATTATGGATTATGTGGGATTATTTTCAGGGGTGAAGTGGGAAGGGGGGGTTGGTGGGACACACTGTATTACACAGCCCCTTTATTGATGCAGCTCACTGCTGCTGACCATGAGGCTGTGTAACAATTTCCATGTTATAATGTTCACCTTCAAAGCAGCAGCACAGCCAGGGGTTTCTGGAACGTCCAAGGGAGACACAAGGGAGGAGGCAGATGCCGCTTCACTAGGGGACGCAGGTGCGTGCTTGCAGACGGCGCGGCTATGCAGGGAGTTATGGGAAATGTAGTCCATGCTCCCTGCCGCTCACCACTGCCGCCAATGCTTATCAGGCCATCAAAGAACTACCGTATATGTCGGCGTATAAGACGACTGGGCGTATAAGACGACCCCCAACTTTTACCCTTAAAATATAGAATTTAAGATATACTCACCATTTCGTGCAGGAGCGCTTCACTATGGCCATCGGCGGCAGGACCCAGGACTCTCTGTCTCTTTGAACTCGCGCATGCGCAGATAGGCGAGGTACATGATGGGGTTAATTACTATTAATGTGAGGAACATGGAGGGTAAATTCATCGCACCTCGCGCCTCACATTAATAAGTGAATGAAAGCCGTGTTTATTTCATTTTTTTACAGCGTACACATCATAAATGATGCAAAAACATTGTTGTCCGCGCCATTACTGAATGTGTGTATTTTATGTATTGACTTATTTTAATGTTTATTGTAAAAAAGGTGAAGGTGTATATTTTTTTAAAAATGTAACCATACTTTGTTTTTACTTTATTTTTAAACTTTAATGTACTGACATATATCAGATATGTGCCAGTACATTAGCCTGTGGACAGATAGCACACAGGCTGTTGTTAGGACATACTTGGGTATATCCTAACAACAAGAGATATGGTCAGACAGCCCTGGGGTCCGTCAATAGACCCTGGGCTGTCTGCCCATATATGGTATGGCCCTCGATCGCGTCACAGGAATTCCCTGTGATGCGATCCAGGGGCATCCCCCCTTCTCACTTTCCCCTGAATGCTGCAGTCAGCTGTGATCACACAGAACTGATAAAAACACAGGGACATATACAAAAACACCGACAAAGGCCATACTTGCAAATGGACACAGCCAGGCCAGAAATGCTGATGAAAGGGCGAGCAGGTGCTTTAAATAATAATAGCCACTCCCACTAGTCTTGAGGGGAGTGGTGTGTGGTGCATGGGATGTGTAGTAAGAAATAATAAATGAATAGTGTGTGTGCAAGTGTAATACTATAAGTGAAATATAGGGGGCAGTAATAAATGAAGTGCCTCAATAGAAATAAATGGATAATGGGGTGCAAGTGAGTGAAACATGGAGGGATAGTGTGTACGTCATGAGGCACAACGTGTATAGCCAGGTAGAAGCCTATTTGTGACGCCTTGATAATTCATAGAGCGGGCTACCCTGCTTGCTATGCCAAACAACAACACACCATGCTCTCCCAGCATCAAAGACCCGGCTGTGTCCAAGAGAAGCGAATATACATAAT
This sequence comes from Rhinoderma darwinii, assembly GCF_050947455.1. NCBI lineage: Eukaryota > Metazoa > Chordata > Amphibia > Anura > Rhinodermatidae > Rhinoderma > Rhinoderma darwinii. The sequence goes on from NC_134688.1 coordinate 31,772,713, forward strand.
AATGAAAAATACCTGGGGTATTGGTAATCATTTTGGCCAAAAGGACGCAAGCTTGCAATCCACGACAAGGATCCCCAGACTTGCGAGTCCCTAACTCCTAAACTGGAACAGAACGTTCCTGATGCACAAACAGAACCGATAAAAACACAGGGACATATACAAAAACACCGACAAAGGCCATACTTGCAAATGGACACAGCCAGGCCAGAAATGCTGATGAAAGGGCGAGCAGGTGCTTTAAATAATAATAGCCACTCCCACTAGTCTTGAGGGGAGTGGTGTGTGGTGCATGGGATGTGTAGTAAGAAATAATAAATGAATAGTGTGTGTGCAAGTGTAATACTATAAGTGAAATATAGGGGGCAGTAATAAATGAAGTGCCTCAATAGAAATAAATGGATAATGGGGTGCAAGTGAGTGAAACATGGAGGGATAGTGTGTACGTCATGAGGCACAACGTGTATAGCCAGGTAGAAGCCTATTTGTGACGCCTTGATAATTCATAGAGCGGGCTACCCTGCTTGCTATGCCAAACAACAACACACCATGCTCTCCCAGCATCAAAGACCCGGCTGTGTCCAAGAGAAGCGAATATACATAATAATGAAAAATACCTGGGGTATTGGTAATCATTTTGGCCAAAAGGACGCAAGCTCGCAATCCACGACAAGGATCCCCAGACTTGCGAGTCCCTAACTCCTAAACTGGAACAGAACGTTCCTGATGCACAAACAGAACCGATAAAAACACAGGGACATATACAAAAACACCGACAAAGGCCATACTTGCAAATGGACACAGCCAGGCCAGAAATGCTGATGAAAGGGCGAGCAGGTGCTTTAAATAATAATAGCCACTCCCACTAGTCTTGAGGGGAGTGGTGTGTGGTGCATGGGATGTGTAGTAAGAAATAATAAATGAATAGTGTGTGTGCAAGTGTAATACTATAAGTGAAATATAGGGGGCAGTAATAAATGAAGTGCCTCAATAGAAATAAATGGATAATGGGGTGCAAGTGAGTGAAACATGGAGGGATAGTGTGTACGTCATGAGGCACAACGTGTATAGCCAGGTAGAAGCCTATTTGTGACGCCTTGATAATTCATAGAGCGGGCTACCCTGCTTGCTATGCCAAACAACAACACACCATGCTCTCCCAGCATCAAAGACCCGGCTGTGTCCAAGAGAAGCGAATATACATAATAATGAAAAATACCTGGGGTATTGGTAATCATTTTGGCCAAAAGGACGCAAGCTCGCAATCCACGACAAGGATCCCCAGACTTGCGAGTCCCTAACTCCTAAACTGGAACAGAACGTTCCTGATGCACAAACAGAACCGATAAAAACACAGGGACATATACAAAAACACCGACAAAGGCCATACTTGCAAATGGACACAGCCAGGCCAGAAATGCTGATGAAAGGGCGAGCAGGTGCTTTAAATAATAATAGCCACTCCCACTAGTCTTGAGGGGAGTGGTGTGTGGTGCATGGGATGTGTAGTAAGAAATAATAAATGAATAGTGTGTGTGCAAGTGTAATACTATAAGTGAAATATAGGGGGCAGTAATAAATGAAGTGCCTCAATAGAAATAAATGGATAATGGGGTGCAAGTGAGTGAAACATGGAGGGATAGTGTGTACGTCATGAGGCACAACGTGTATAGCCAGGTAGAAGCCTATTTGTGACGCCTTGATAATTCATAGAGCGGGCTACCCTGCTTGCTATGCCAAACAACAACACACCATGCTCTCCCAGCATCAAAGACCCGGCTGTGTCCAAGAGAAGCGAATATACATAATAATGAAAAATACCTGGGGTATTGGTAATCATTTTGGCCAAAAGGACGCAAGCTCGCAATCCACGACAAGGATCCCCAGACTTGCGAGTCCCTAACTCCTAAACTGGAACAGAACGTTCCTGATGCACAAACAGAACCGATAAAAACACAGGGACATATACAAAAACACCGACAAAGGCCATACTTGCAAATGGACACAGCCAGGCCAGAAATGCTGATGAAAGGGCGAGCAGGTGCTTTAAATAATAATAGCCACTCCCACTAGTCTTGAGGGGAGTGGTGTGTGGTGCATGGGATTTGCAAGTATGGCCTTTGTATGGCCTTTGTCGGTGTTTTAGTCAGCTGTGATCGCAGCATTCACGGGAATAACGGCGGAGATGAGAGGTTCTCTGATCTCCGGCGTTATAGAGCGGGGCTGCGGCTGTGTAATACAGCCATTGCCCCGCTCCTGACAGGAAGTGCGCGCGCGGTCAGCATGAGGAGATGCGGCCGGCGCTGCACTAATGAGCGGCAGTTCAGGCACTGAAGACAACATGGGGGTGCTTTGTAGCGCGCCCGCCATGTTCTGTCTTCAATGCCGCAGATCATTAGTGCAGCGCCGGCCGCATCACATGATGCTGACCCCGCGCGCATATGTCAGGACTCAGGAGCGGGGCTGTGGCTGAATTACACAGCCGCAGCCCCGCTCTCATAGTCATGTGTACTATACTGAGCTGTGCGGCTGCAACGTGCATCCCTCCCATAGACAGGTAGGAGCCCTGTCTGCGAGCCAGATACGGCCATCAAAAGAGCCATATCTGGCTCGCGAGCCATAGGTTCCCGACCCCTGCACTAGAGGGTGCATTGTACATCTAGCATTGTTTGAAAAGGGGGTGGAGCCTGGCTACAGCCCTAGAGCCTCACTCTGACTCTGTCTCACAGTCTACACAGAGGAGTCGGGTCGTGTCTGTGAGGAGACAGACATGTCTGCTAGCTGCTCTGACACAGCAGATTAATACAATCCTTTCAACTGGCAACAGGTCTCAGCACCTGCAGCCCAATGCAAGAGGAGGAACAGTAAGGAGATTGTAACCAGCATATCATCTCTATCATCACCACAGCAAGTATTATTTAGCTGAAAAGCTGTCTGTCTGTTTCTGAGGAGAAGTCTATATAATATTGGGCCTCAGAACTCCTGCTGGCGCTGTTACCGGTTCTGCCGCACGCCACAATTAATATAAGAAGTGTCTATCAAGTCACTCAACTACAACCCTCATCACTGAGAAAAGTGAGTTCATTTATTACACACGCTGCTGGAAAAGTGAATGATTTCTAGATATAGCTGGACAATTGAAACCCTCATTGGTCACCCACTGGTCCCTTCTTCCCCTCAACTGTTGAAGTGGACAGAAGATAACGTGCCTCCATTTTGGAAGACTGTATAAAGTTCTTCAGTAAACGTGAGTTATTCAAATCCCCTGTGTCGTCTGGTCCCTGCACTGCATAACATCAAGGGCACCCCACATACCACCTTGCCAGGCGCACACATACTACTACCACCATCACGGCAGCCCCCCTGTCACTGTGCCAGCCCGAGAAGGAGCGAGGGAGGAGAGGTAGAGATTCCTACAGATACCTCAGGCCATACACCGTGCACTTCACTACTGCTCCCATCCTCCTGGGAAGCTCTTCCTCGTGGTTGCTGCATATAAACTTTGGCGTCACGAACAGGATACGTTTAAATCTCATGTGGGCCCCAAACCAGAGAGACTTTGTCCCAAAGCCCTGGTCCCCACCGTACAAAGCTGCAACCGCAGCTGCAAGAGACTATTTCAGCCCCAAAAGGGGTTAAAATCACTGTTTCCCAGCAGTTCCAGCCCAAAAGGGGTTAATCCGCCATTTTACCTCACAAACTGCTGCGTCACAGTTCCATTTACCCGCTCCAGACAGGTTAACCTGCGGCGCCAGTCTAGCGCCACCATCTGGATGATTATAGGAACTCACAATATCCAGCACAGGCAAGAGGGAACGGCCGAAAACTGCTAGGCGCCACCATCTTGGATGAGTGAAGCCTCTGCACGGCACCTCCACCGCGGATCCCCTGCAACCAGCAACTCTCCCAAAAACATCACAGGAGAGCAACGGAACAGCCCGGTAACAAAGTACAGCCCAGAGGGAAGCAACAGCATACCATCGGTGAGTCCCGATTCAATTGGCCATCAAGTTAACCCCTGCTGTACCACCACCGGTGCCCAATAAAAAGCCCGGGAGCATCCTGGACATCACTCCGGACCCAATAAAAAGTCCGGGAGCACCTTTAACAAGACCCCCGACTCAGTTAAAAGTCCGGGAGCGCCAATAATAGACATTGGAAAAATTTAAAGGGACAGTAACAATGTCGGACTCAAGTGACACGGAAGAGCCCGGTCTCAGCATGGTCACTACACCGGCCATGACAGAAAGAACAACACCTGCTGCAGCACCCTGCATCATGCCGCTGTCCATGCCCTACTATGCAGGGGCCCCATGGCTGCCCCACTACAAAGGTGAACCACACACCTTAAAAGACTTTAGAAAAAAGATGCTTGCCATGTTCCGCCTCTACCCCATTCCAGAAGAACAGAAGGTAGAGATCTTAATGGGACAACTACAAGATGTGGCCCTAAAAGAAGTGGAGTCCTGGCCACGTATCCAAAAGAAGGCTGTGGATCAGATCCTGGTCCAGCTACGTACCACCTTTGAGCCCAAATCCATCTCTGAGCTCAGGATGAGGTTCATGGACAGAGTTCAGCAACCAGGTGAGACACTCCGAAATTTTGCTCTTTCCTTACAGGAGACCATGAGGGCCATGATACAAGCCGACCCCCATGAGGCTGAAAAAGCAGACAGAATCCTGAGGGAGCAGTTCATTGAAGGAGTCGCCTCAGATTCCATGAGTCATCAACTACAAATGATGTCCGTCCAGAACCCTGACAGCACCTTCCATGAGTTTAAAGAACTGGCCATAGAGGTACTAGAAAGAAGGCCCAGAAGAAGAACAGTCAGGGCTACCACCCCTCTTAAAGAGGCAGAAGAGGAACCTGCCCCAGTAGCACCACATCCAACACCTTGCAAGCCCATCACCTACCAGACTACACAGGCTCAAATCACAGCTGGAGGAGATCAGTACCAAGATCAACTGAAACTCATTGCCAAAAGCCTGGAGCAAGTCTGCCAACGACTGGAGAATCTAGAAGCCAGCTCTCCAGTAAAATGTGAGCTGCCAACATCTAGAGACAGTTATCCAAATAGTCCTAGCAAGGGCTACCGCAATAGTCCCAACAAAACGTCGACAGATCGCTTTGATGAACATGGGAGACCTGCCTGCAGACACTGCCATAAGATAGGTCACCAAGAACGTCAATGCTGGGCGTTAAACGGACGTCTCCCGAGGCAGAGGACCATTCCTCGGGAGGAGAAATAATAGGTCCCAAAGATCCAAAATGGCTGCCACGGTTTGTCGGACCTCGTCCAGAAGTTACCATCCGCATCAATGGAGTACCATTTGCTGCCCTCCTGGATACGGGATCCCAAGTGACAACCATCCAGCAGGCCGCCTTTGAACAACACTGGAGTAGCGAGATCCTGATGCAACCTCCAGAAGCCTGGTTAGACGTCATCGCTACCAACGGCCAGTCCCTACCTCTGCACGGGTACTGGGAGCCTACTGTCCAAGTGGGAGGAGTGCACTTACCTCAGCAAGGAGTCCTTGTGATCAAAGTTAAAGATCAAGGACAACCCACAGTAATTCTGGGAATGAACATCCTAAAGCACTGCTATGGAGAAATGCTAGAGGCCCTACGACAATCCGTCCCCACGGCTTCCCAGGCTGCCCAGAAGGTAATACACAAGACCATCCGTGTACTGGCTGCCCAACAGCGATTCACCAACGCCAGAGGAGAGATCTGCAGAGCTCGCATCAAGGACCACCATCCAGTAACCCTAAAACCTGGCACAGAAACACTGCTATGGTGTCGGGCCCGTTCAGGCCTACAAGGACTTGACTACCAAGCCCTAGTGGAACCAATACCACTAGATGAACATCCAATGGTTATGGCTGCCCGAAGTTTAGTGACTGTGGTCGAAGGGAAAGTACCCATCCGTCTTCTCAACTTAGGAGACCATTCAGTAACCCTGAGGAAGTACTACCCTGTAGCACAGCTGTCCCAACTCAGTGTGCAAGACCTGGTGGACATTCCAACTGTCACCGCTAAACAGGCTGCACAGCAACTAAAGACGTCAGAAGAAGCACCAGTAACACCCTGGTGGGGAGAAATCCATGTGGGAACTGCAACAACACCTGCCTACCAGATCCAAGGAGTACTTGAAGTGGCTCAGGATAGCCATGAAGCCTTCAGTAAGCATCCTCTGGACAATGGGAGAGCAAAAGACATTGAGCACACTATTCCCACTGGTACTCATCCTCCCATTAAGGAAAGACACAGGCCTATACCACCTGCCCTATACCAAGACGTGAAACAAATGGTCCACGACATGAAAGAGGCAAAAGTCATCCAAGAAAGTCACAGCCCCTGGGCTGCACCACTAGTTCTTGTCAGGAAGAAAGATGGCAACCTTCGCTTCTGTGTGGATTACAGAAAAATTAATAACATTACCCACAAGGATGCCTATCCTTTTCCAAGGATTGAAGAATCTCTGACAGCCCTGGGATCAGCTGCCTACTTCTCTACACTGGATCTCACAAGTGGTTACTGGCAAGTACCAATGTCTCCAGCTGATAGGGAGAAGACAGCCTTCACCAACCCAATGGGCTTATTCGAGTTCAATTGCATGCCCTTCGGACTGTGCAATGCTCCTGGAACATTCCAAAGGCTGATGGAAAGATGCCTAGGTCACAGGAACTTTGAGACTGTGCTCCTATACCTGGATGACGTCATAGTCTACTCCAAGTCCTATGAAGATCATCTCAAGCATCTAGCTGAAGTGTTCCAGGTCCTAACCAAAAATGGCTTAAAAATCAAACCCTCCAAGTGTCACCTCCTCCAACCTCAAGTCCAGTACTTGGGACATATAGTGAGCGCAGAAGGCATAAAGCCAGATCCTGAGAAGATAGCTGCTGTCCACAGTTGGCCTACACCTACCACTGTGAAGGAAGTAAGAAACTTTCTCGGATTTGCCGGGTACTACCGGAGATTCATTCCTCATTTTGCCCGCATCGCTGAACCGCTACAAGAACTCTTGAGGGGGCACCCTAAAGAACACTTGAAGAGGAGAATTCCCATTAACTGGAAAGAAGAACAAGAAATTGCCTTCCAGTTACTAAAAAGATTATTGACTGAACCACCCATTCTGGGCTACCCAGATTACAGCCTGCCCTTCCATCTTTACACAGATGCAACCAAGGACTTGGTGCAGTGCTGGCCCAACAACAAGGAGACAAAGAAAGAGTGATCGCCTATGCAAGTAGAGCACTCAAAGGAGCTGAAAGAAACGATCAGAACTATAGTTCCTTCAAGCTGGAGTTCCTTGCATTGGTCTGGGCCGTCACAGAGAAGTTTAAGGACTACCTTGCCGCTTCTTCCTTCACTGTCTTCACAGATAACAACCCGCTAGCACACCTGAACACCGCAAGGCTGGGAGCCTTAGAACAGAGATAGGCTTCACGATTAGCAAATTACAACTTCGTGGTCAAATACAGAACAGGCAAGTCCAACATCAATGCGGATGCCTTGTCCCGCCTGCCTACAGGAGAAGACCCGGAGAATCCTGATGATGACAACTACAAAGAGGAAGTAGAGATGCCTGCATTCTACAACCGCTTTGCAGATCCTGATGCTACCAACAACAAAACCCAGGTACATTGTTCTTCCCAACAGGCCAAGAAGCAGTGATTGGAGATATCCTAGACTACCTGGATACCAAAAAAATACCCATTAGAATCCGCCGAGGCAACACAGACCCAGAACTACTTCGCCTTTGGAGACAAAGGAAACGTCTCTTTGAAGAGAATGGTCTGCTGCTGAGGAGAGTGCTGGATCCCATCACCAGTAATCGGCTGCACCAAATTGTCATCCCAAGGAGAGATGCCAAAGTTGTCCTTGAGGCATACCACAACAAGTCTGGACACTTTGGAGTTCAAAAGACAGAAGCTACAATTCGCAGAAGATTCTATTGGATCGGAATTAGAGGTGATGTCGAGAAATGGTGTCAAGAATGTACTGCTTGTGCCTTAGCAAGAGGAGAGAAGCCAAACCAAAAGGCCCCTCTGCATCCTATCGCGAGTCATCGACCGCTGGAGATCGTGGCCATCGACCATGTGAAAATGGAGCCAAGTAGAACAGGATACACCTATGCCATGACCATCATCGACCATTACACCAAATTCACAGTCGCAGTACCAGTAAAGGACTTGACAGCAAAGACCACCGCTGCAGTCTTCCTAAAAACTTTCCTTCTACCCTATGGCTGTCCTGAGAAGATCTTGACAGATAGAGGTTCTGCATTTGAATCCCAACTATTTCAGGAACTTTGTCAGCTGTACAACTGTAAGAAACTAAGAACAACCGCTTACCATCCCCAAGGAAATGGGTTGTGTGAGAAGATGAACCAGATTCTGATTGAGATGCTCAGAACTTTACCGCCTCATCAGAGAGCTGTCTGGCCAAATCATTTGCCTGAGTTGGTGTACATCTACAACAACACTATGCAAGCCTCCACAGGTTACACCCCATACTTCCTATTGTTCGGAAGACAAGGAAAGCTGCCTTCAGACATTTCATTGAATGTGTCCGTTCCAGATGACTTGAACCCTCTACCAACCACAGAGTGGGTGAGTGAACACCAAAGACGCATGGCTGATGCAAATGAAATTGTTGAAGCTTGGATGGAAGAAGCGAGAAAGAAGCAACAACATGATTATGACCAACATGCTAATGCTAAACCCTTTCAAGTTGGAGACCTTGTCTGGTTGAAAAACTTTCAAAGAACCAGCAAATTGGACACTAAGTGGGAAAGAATCCCTTATACCATCAAGGCTGTCCCATACCGAGGAACAGATATCTATGAGATCCAAAGAGATGGTAAACAACCGCAAATTGTCCACCGTAACAGGCTTAAACTGTGCCTACAAGATCAACAGTTGCCTACCATTGAACAGGAAATATCAATTGAAGAACCAGTTGCAATTGATCTACCAGAAGTAACTGAAGCTATTGAAGCAACAACTACTGAGTCCTCAACTCAAGAGCAACACTTGGACATAAAGAACCCACTGAGTTGGTGGTTTACCCCAATTTTGTCATTCCTTGCACCTGATCCTACACCTACAGTGTCTACAACTCACACAGAGGACAGATCACATCATGTACCTGCTGTTGTTGTACCTGAACCTGTCAGGAGATCAGAGAGAACCACTAAAGGAGTGAAACCAGTTCGCTATAGGGATTGAATATAATTGCAAGTAGGGAACAAGAAAGACTCTTATGTTCTAGAGCCCCTTCTTCATTTCTTCATTTATTCCTATCCAAGTTAGGCCGAAGCCTACCAACCCTTGTTACGTTCAAGAGGGAATATCCCCATAGACTCTGACGTACCAGAGCCCCTCATATCCTAAGTGCCATAAACTGTTGGACACTGCCGCTCATCTTGACTTGAGACTTCTGCCCCTCATCTTCCAACTGTTACAGAAGAAATCTTCGCCCCTATTCCCCCTTCGAGAGTCAAGAATACAGGAATACAATGTTATTAAGATGTTTGCATTTCATGTTAACCCTTTTTACATCTTTTAGGCTGTTCATATCCAAGAAAACGACGAGGACGTCTTGTCTTAAGTCCGGGAGTATGCAGCATCCCAGAAGATACCCTTCTGGTTCCCTGTTATTTGTATGTCATGCATTGTATGTGTTTTACATGTCTTTATTATTTTTCACACAGTGTGCTGTTCACCAGCTGAAGAGAAGGATGAAGGTATCAGTGGGGAGCCACTAGAGGGTGCATTGTACATCTAGCATTGTTTGAAAAGGGGGTGGAGCCTGGCTACAGCCCTAGAGCCTCACTCTGACTCTGTCTCACAGTCTACACAGAGGAGTCGGGTCGTGTCTGTGAGGAGACAGACATGTCTGCTAGCTGCTCTGACACAGCAGATTAATACAATCCTTTCAACTGGCAACAGGTCTCAGCACCTGCAGCCCAATGCAAGAGGAGGAACAGTAAGGAGATTGTAACCAGCATATCATCTCTATCATCACCACAGCAAGTATTATTTAGCTGAAAAGCTGTCTGTCTGTTTCTGAGGAGAAGTCTATATAATATTGGGCCTCAGAACTCCTGCTGGCGCTGTTACCGGTTCTGCCGCACGCCACAATTAATATAAGAAGTGTCTTTCAAGTCACTCAACTACAACCCTCATCACTGAGAAAAGTGAGTTCATTTATTACACACGCTGCTGGAAAAGTGAATGATTTCTAGATATAGCTGGACAATTGAAACCCTCATTGGTCACCCACTGGTCCCTTCTTCCCCTCAACTGCTGAAGTGGACAGAAGATAACGTGCCTCCATTTTGGAAGACTGTATAAAGTTCTTCAGTAAACGTGAGTTATTCAAATCCCCTGTGTCGTCTGGTCCCTGCACTGCATAACATCAAGGGCACCCCACATACCACCTTGCCAGGCGCACACATACTACTACCACCATCACGGGAGTTGCTACGGGGGAAAAGACTATCACCACCATCATCCATAGTGCAGCCCCCCTGTCACTGTGCCAGCCCGAGAAGGAGCGAGGGAGGAGAGGTAGAGATTCCTACAGATACCTCAGGCCTTACACCGTGCACTTCACTACTGCTCCCATCCTCCTGGGAAGCTCTTCCTCGTGGTTGCTGCACGTACATGTACGGCAAATGTCGGGAAGGGATTAATTTTTAATTTACCCTGATACACTCCGCACAGCTTATGCCCCTCATCTTTCCCTTCTGAGCCCTGCCGTGTGCCCAGGCAGCTAATAACAGCCACATGTAGGGTATTGCCGTACCCGGGAGAACCCACATTACATCTTATGGTGTGTATATCTCCAGTGGCACATGCTGGGCACACTATATCGGGCACGGACATGCCATATATATATAGAAAATTGCAAATCTCACTCTGCCCCATCTGCTGTGCATTATCTTTTACACAGTACCTGTGGGGTCAAAAGGCTCACTACACCTCTAGATGAATGTCTTAAGGGGTGTCGTTTTTAAAATGGGGTCACTTCTCAGGGGTTTCAACTGTACTGGTACCTCAGGGGCTTCTGCATACATGACTTAGCACCAGAAAAACTCCAGTAGGCCAAATGGTGGTCCTTTCCTTCTGAGCCCTCCCATGGGCCCAAACGGCAGTTTATCACCACAAATGGGGTATTGCCGCACCAAGGACAAATTGGGCAACAATGGGGTATTTTGTTTCCTGTGAAAATAAGAAATTTTGATAAAAAATGACATCTTATTGTTCTACACACAGGTATCCAGGCTACCAGGACTACTATTATGGGTAAGGCTATCTGAGTTATTAATGTTGGGAGTATTTTACTCTAGAAAACACCCTTTGGACACTTCTGTCCTTAACAAAACAGCTCACACTCAAACAACTAACGTTATATACGATAGCACACTGCCCTATTCATATGTCCTTAATATAAGGACTTTAAACACACCATACACTTGGTTTTCCTACTTACCTGTGTTCATATCATATAGAGTCTCTCCACTCATGTACCTTTTTAACATGTATGTTTTTATATGTATTTAATAAAAAAATTTATTATTTTCATATATACTTGGCTCTATACTCTGTTTCTTGTGTGTGTATAGGGTTTAAGTAGAGTATAACAGAGAATTCCCAGCATTATCATTCCCTTACCCCCCTACAACATTACGAATTATATTCACTTGGGACTGGTGTTGTTTTATTAAATTTCTTTTGATTCTCTTGATTTTTTTTGCTGTTTTTGACATTCCACTATGTTCTGCATAAAGCTTAGTGTCAGCTGTACTGTGACTTCTTTATCATAACGGAGCCATACCAGGCCCTTATACACCCTATATGCTTCCCCAATAGAATCCATAAAACATAAAAGGGCCGAGCAGTGCTCCGGGGTCTTTTCGCTAATCACTCTAGCTAGAATCGCAAATGAAAACGTTCACCATATTAACCAATTGGTAAACATTTGCGGAATCAGGAGATAACACCTTTTCTCCTCCTCCTTCTTTTATGCTCTAGCCCCTCTTCCCCTGATCCAGATAGAACTTCTCCAAGGGGAGGAGGGAGAACATCTCCACATACTCATCCTTCCCTATTTGTTTCCTGACCTCCTGCTTAAGATGGGCACCGATCCCTCGAAGCAGACATACACAGCCAAGTTATCCCTGTTTACCTAATTAGGTGTCTCAGTCTGGACTGAGACCGCAACCGCCTCATAACTCACCGGAAGAGGGTTAACAAGGGAAAATGTTTTTACAGGACCGCCCACGCGAAAACCTGGGATGGACCCGCACCCTTCACCAGGGAACCGCCCACCATGTTCAGCAGGCACACCACTGAGTCCCTCAGGCATCTGCACACGCCTCCTGCTGTGTTACCCCACAGCCCCTAGCGGCAGGGGGCAAACCTGACCTAAACAATAATGGCACCTTGCACCAATAGTGATGCTTTTGAAAAGTATCAAAAAACTTTATTAAATATAGAGGACAAATGAATAAAAAGTGTCACACAATAGATATAGCAACATCTCCAGAGTGAAATACACAGGGTGAACACATGCCCATAACAATACGGATACATCTTATTTATAAAGTGTATAGTGCTAAGCAATATATATGAAATAAGGATATATATACCATATATAATATAAATTGTCTTTACAATACTGCAGGATGGACAAGGACATGGACAAGAAGCTAAATACAAGTAGTGATGGTCCTAGGATAGGTGCAACACATGTTCAAAAGAGTACAGCATATGAAATAACATGCCTCAATATATACCCATCTATATGACACAACCGGGATGGCGCCAACCACGACGCACGTTTCGGCACAGCCTTCATCTGGGGGTGACATCATCTCCTAACAGGTATAATATAATAATATATATATTATATAATATATTATTATATTATATAATATAATATAAATTTCGGTATAATAATGATACAACAGTAAACTGGAGATGACCGTCCAACACTGCGAATTTAACCCCTTAATGACAATACGCCTTTTCATGGTGGTCATTAACCCCTTAATGACCAGCCTATTTTGGACCTTAATGACCAAGCCATTTTTTAAGTTTTTCCATCGTCGCATTCCAAGAGCTATAACGTTTTTATTTTTGCAGCGACATAGCTGTATAAGGTCTTGTTTTTTGCGGGACAAGTTGTACTTTTCAATAGCACCATTTTGGGGGACATATTATTTATTGATGAACTTTTTAGTTTCAATGATATTTATTGAATTTTTTGCAAAGAAATGTGCAGATTTTGAACATTACATTTTCTTAGCTCAAATTACATTTAGACAGGTTGATAATACGTTTATCATATGTACAAAACATCCGCATATATAATATGAACTCTCGTTTATATTTCAGAAAATGCAGATAAATCACTTGAGTTCCAGTATAAAAGTAACCAAAACAGTAAACAAAATAGGATTAGAACTACACCAGTTTTTTACATTACTTGTGTACTTACGGTACCTATTGCTTTACATACATAATTTACCCCCTTCTCAGTTAAGCTTGTAGTAAGAACTATGGTTCCACAACTTCCATCTCGTATCAAATGTATCATACGTAAAATTACCATATGCAATAATTTTCTCGTATGCATGAGATGTATTAATCAGCTCCACTAGTTCCGATAAGAGAGGGGTTGTATTGGTCTTCCAATAACGAGTTAAGACCAGCTTAGCCATAGTCAATATTTTACATACTATGACCCTAGCATGTGGAGGAATTTCTTCCATCTGGAGGAATAGTAGGGCTTTCTGTGGTGACATATGAATCCCACTCCCCAGTAACTCTCTCAAGAGGGCAAATACGTCTTTCCAATATTCTCCAATGACAGGGCATTCCCATAGTATATGAATCAGTGTACCCTTATGGTTGCAATTTCTCCAACATAGGGCTGGAGTTTGGGGAAACATCTGTTGGAGTCGATCAGGTGTATAGTACCACCATAAGGCGGTTTTAATCGCTGCTTCTGCATGAGACGCACATGATAAGGAGGTATGTGTGAGTTTAAAGGCCTTCAACCATTCTTTGTCTGTGAAACCGGTTCCCAAGTCTCTCTCCCACATTTTAATACGGTAGGTTTTGACAAATATAGCTTGAGTATCGATTGAATCATATATATATTTAAGACCCTTGAGATTTCTGTTTAACCCCCCAAATATTGTATGGTTGTATACAGATTCCAGATTACCATGACTACTCAGGAAGTGTCTAATTTGGAAGTATTTATATAGGTCTCGTGCAGGGATTGAGTATTTGGATTTCAGATATGAAAAGTCTACTAGCTGATTATTTTGGAAGAGTTTTGCTATATCCGTTATACCTCCTTTTTTCCATATAGAAATATTCAAGTCTGAAATAGCCAACTCCAAGAAGTCTATGGGTATGAATGATTTGGGCATAGGAAGACTTTCTTTAGAATATGTATGCAAATATTTCCAGCAATGTAGAGCGACTATAGTGAGCGGGGATAGGTCTAATTGGCAAGGTAAGTCCCAGTATTGAAGAAATAAAAGTGCCTTTAGTGAAACCGGGGAAATACAAGAAGGCTCGATATGAACCCAAGGTTTCGCGTTTACAGTTTTCCACCAAGCGGAAATTTGAGCTACTACCGTGGCTATGTAATATCTATGAATATTCGGGATTCCCATTCCCCCTAGCTTCCTATCTCTGGTCAATATGTGAAATGCAATTCTGGGTTTCCTCTTAGCCCACACAAATTGTGATAATATTTTCTGGATTTGTTGAAAACATTTCTTGGGAAGGTGTATGGGCAGGGTGCGGAATAGATATAAGAGTTTCGGGAGTAAAAGCATTTTAAAGGAAGCGATCCTTCCAATCCAGGAGATCTCACATTTTTGCAGTCTATTAGCTTCATTTTTTATGTCATTGAGGAGTGGTGTGTAGTTATTTACATACAAAGACTCATGTTTGGGAGTCAAATGAAGTCCCAAATATGATATTTCTACCATCCTCCAATCTAACCGATGCTTGTTTTGTAAGAAATTTAACTTGGACGGGGATAAACACAAAGGGAGGATTTGTGATTTTTGGGTGTTGAGTTTATAAAGGGAGATATTACCAAATAATTGTATACATTCTAGGACTGCCGCCAGGGAAGACTCCGGATGTGACAAAGACAAAAGTATGTCGTCTGCAAATAGTGAGATAGTGTGAGTTAGCGGACCTACCTGTATTCCATGGATTTTTTCATGCATTCTAAGCATCTGAGCCAAGGGTTCCATAGCCAATATAAATATGAGGGGGGATAGCGGACAACCCTGTCTCGTACCGTTTGTGATTTTAAAATCTTCTGATAAGACCCCGTTTGTAAATACCTTTGCAGACGGGTGGGAGTACAGGGCTTGGATTGCAGTGGAAATCTCTACCTTGAACCCCATATTATCTAGCACTTTAAATGCATAGGTCCAATGAATCCGGTCAAATGCCTTCTCTGCATCTAATGCAAGTAATACAGATGGTATTTTATGTTTATCAATATGATGTAAAAGACTCACTATCCTCCTGGTGTTATCCGAAGCCTGTCAGCCTTTGACAAATCCGACTTGATCTTCTTGAATTAAGGCAGGGAGTAGGGAGGCTAACCTGTTTGCCAAAAGTTTTGCATACATCTTAATATCTGTATTTAACAGAGATATGGGTCTGAAATTCTGTGGGACATCCGGAGACTTCCCTGGTTTAGGTATCGTCACAATCAATGCCATCTGATTTTCTCGAGGGAGCGATCCCGAGGACATAGCTTTCTGAAAAAAATTGTTAAGAACAGGTGTTAGAATATCTTGGAACGTTTTATAATAATCGTTAGTCAACCCATCTGGGCCAGGGGATTTACCGGAAGGAGATCCACGGATGATATCTTTTATCTCAGATTCCGAGATTGGGGCATTTAGGTTGGAGAGTTGGAGAGGTGACAAGTGAGGAAGTGTGATATGCCTTAAAAAATTCTCAATTTCTAATGGAGTCGGATGAGCCGTGAATGGGTCCTCTTTCAAGTTATATAGTGACGAATAGTATATTTTAAACTGATCAGCTATATCTTTAGGATGCATAATTTTGTGTTTAGTGTGAGGATCGATCAAAAAGGGAATTCTGGATTTCCTAGTTTGAATTTTGAGTCTAGCGGCCAACAGTTTACTTGCTTTGTTATTTTGTGAGTAATATGTGGCTTTCGTTTTCCTAAGAGATTTCTCATATTCCATTAGTAAACATTTTCGCATTTCTTGTCTAAGTCGAAAAAGCTGAGCCGCATAACTCTGAGACGGGGCTGATTTATTCAATGCCTCTATTTTATGTATGTCTTCCGTCAGTGACACCAGTTTTGCTAACCTTTGCTTCTTAACAATATGTCCGAGGCGGATCAAGGAGCCTTGTATAAATGCTTTATGAGCATTCCAAAGGGTATCTATATTAATATCAGGGGTGTCGTTAGTCTGGAAGTACTCCTTAAGGTCTCGTTCAAGTTCTCCCTTGTATTTACCATGGGACAAAAGGAAAGAGCTACATCGCCACAAGTAAGTCTGATTGACGCTATGTCTTTCGTCAAGTTTTATCATCAAGGTCGCATGATCAGACCACGTGATATCTTGAATCTGCGTCTCTTTTGACAGGAGTAATACCTCTTTATCTACGATAAACATATTGATGCGTGAGTAGCTGTTATGAGGCTGTGAATAAAAGGAGAAATCCGCCTCAGAGCCATGTTGTAGGCGCCATACATCATACAATTCTCTATTCCAACATAGATCTTTCAGGTATGTCTGGGACAATCTATTTTTGGAAGTAGAGTCAATTGAGGCATCCATCACTGTGTTAAAATCTCCACATATAAGTAATTTCCCCTCTTTACATTTATCTAGAATTCTGAAAATGTGATGGAAAAATCTAGTTTGGTGTCTGTTAGGAGCATACAGATTCACCAATGTGTATTTAACGTTATTAAGCAGACATATAATCACTACATATCTTCCTTCCGGGTCTATGTGTGTTTGAAGCATTTGAAAGGCTACAGTATTTTTGACTGCTATCAGGACGCCTCTAGATTTAGTGGGAGAATGTGACTGATATATGTCAGGAAATAATCGATGTTTTATGCGATCAGCATCTTTCTTCAAGAGGTGTGTCTCCTGTATACACAAAACATCACACATCTTAGATTTGGCCTCTCTCCACATATGAGCTCGTTTCTGAGGGCTATTCAGGCCGTTTACATTCAAGAACATAATTGAGATAACCATTATACCGTATGTATATATGCTAGCATCGTACCTAATCTCCGAACATACATATCTAAAAGAAATTGCCCCTTTCCTCGCCTAGTATAGGGCTCCCTGAGTTTCATATAGCAAGGCATATGTAAAGCAAACATGTAAGCACTGGTTAGGATTTTGATTGTAAACAACAGGTGCACAGGGAAAAAGAACAAGATAGAAACAACAACATAAAGTAACATCGAACCAAATTTCAGGGACGGACGAAGTATCTCGTTGTCCCGTGGGTCTGGGGTAGAGCAGTCCATCCGATACCGAACTCCAATGGCCGCCCGCCGGAATCTCTAATGGCTAACGAAGACCGTAAGAACAAGAGAGAGTCTAAGGACATGCGCTGAATTCCTTATTACAGCCATCCAGGCCTCAATCCCAGCAATCAGCGGGGTAGTCTCCCACGTTGGCCAGCTGTTCTCCATTCCTCTCTGATATGTTGTGGAGCGCCCAGAAATGGTGGTTTAGGAGGAGAAACGACAATGTTCCATTTTCTCAGAAGGGTAACGCCATCCGATACCGATTTAATTATGTGAGACGAATTTTCGTATGAGACCATGAGGCGAACCGGAAAACCCCACCTATAAGGGATGTTATGATCTCTTAACGCCAAAGTGATCGGGTGTAGTTGTCTGCGTAGTTGCAGATAGATCTGAGTATACTGATATCTCTTTAAATTTTGCTGGGATAGCTGATTCTTTCCTAGAGGCATATAAAAATCTCTCTTTGATGTGAAAAAAATGCACTCTGGCCAGTACATCTCGGGGTATGGGTTCCGCTAGATGTTTAGGCTTAGGTATTCTATGTACTCGATCTATGATTAGGTCTTGCGAAGAACAAGTTGGGAGCAGAGCTTGAATAAAGTCCTGAACATATTGATTTAGATCTTTTGGTGCAATATTTTCCGAGATGCCTCTGAATTTGAGATTATTACGTCTGGATCTATCTTCCAAATCTGCTGTTTTTGCTTTTACTTGAGACAGGTCATTTTCTAGGTCATAGTGGGCATCAATAAGAGAGTTATGAGATGAGGTGATTTCACTCATTTTCGTTTCTACATGCTGCACTCTATGTTCCACTGCTGCAACAGCGGTAGCCAAGGGGTTAATGAGCTCAGCCATGCCTGCATGAAGTGAGTGTTGTAAAGCCTGCAACATGGTCTTGAGCATAGCTTCTGTTACAGGGTTGGAGGATGAGGGCAATTAATCAAGGACTTGCCCAGGTATAGAGGTAACAGATATATTAGCTCCTACCATGTCCTGTGTATCGTCCGGGTCATATACTGTCTCCCTTGGTGTCTCAGGGGTTCTGGGTGCCGGGGAAGATGGCGCCGAGAAGGCCAGCCCACGTGGTGATGCAGGGCTATGTGGAGAGGCGCGCTCTCTCAGAGAGATTGCATCTCTGAATGCTCTTGTGTGCGCATTCCTCCCCTCTGCAAGCAGACTAACCTCCGATGCTGGCACTGATCTGCTTCTTCTCGGCAGCTGCTCTTCCATCTCTCTCCTCGGGGTTTGTTGGTACGGCTCAGAGGTGAGTGAGCTAGCCTGTGTGTCGGAGGCCATTTCCTCCCTGTCTTCCTCTGGTCGCCTTGGATAGTAAAAGTCCGTCAATTTTACCGATTTCGTCACCGGTTTTCTTTTCCTCGGCATCTCCCTTCTGTGCTTGTATGTTTAGTTTGCGTCCTCTCTCATTCCTCGGTGCTAAACAGCTAGTTTTCAGTGCTTCATGCCGGAGCCGAAGTATCAAGCGGCCATCAGGTTCAGCTGCCAAGCCACGCCCCCTATTGATTAACTTATATTAACTTTTATTTGGGGGGAAATAGAAAAAAACTGAAATTTTGCCACTCTTTTTCGCGTCTTAAATCTACGCCGTTTACCGTGTGATATAAATAACACAATAACTTTATTCAGCGGGTTGTTACGATTGCAACGATACCAAATTTGTATAGTTTTTGTATGTTTTACTACTTTTACACAGTAAAAACGCTTTTTTTTCAAAATTATTTGTTTTTGTGTCTCCATGTTTGAAGAGCCGTAACGTTTTTATTTTTTCGCCGATACGGTTGTATGAGGGCTTTTTTTTTGCGGGAAGACTTGTAGTTTTTATTGGTACCATTTTGGAGTAGATGCGACTTTTTGATCACTTTTTATCACATTTTTTTAAAGTCAGGATTCACAGAAAACAGCAATTTTTCCATAGTTTTTTATTAAATTTTTTACGGCGTTCACCGTGCGGGTTAAATAATGTTATAGATTTATAGTCGGGGTCGTTACGGACGCGGCGATACCAAATATGTGTAACTTTTTTACTTTATTTTGTTTTTTTAATAGTAAAGCAGTTTGTAAGGGGAACAGCTGGGATTTTCATTTTTTTTCACATTTTTTTTTTTATTAACATTATTAAACTTTTTTTTCACTTTTTTACTAGTCCCACTAGGGGACTATAATATGCGATTCTGCGATCACTATTATAATACACTGCAATACTTTTGTATTGCAGTGTATTATGCCTGTCCGTTTAAAACGGACAGGCATCTGCTAGGTCATGCCTGCGGCATGATCTAGCAGGCATTCACTCCAGGCAGACCTGGGGGCCTTTATTAGACTCCCAGGTGCCATTGGAGACACAGACACTTGGCGATCGTATCGCCGGGTGTCGGTGGGGGAGAGAGGGAGCTCCCTCCCTCTCTCCAAAACCACTCAGATGCGGTGCTCGCTATTGAGCACCGCATCTGAGAGGTTAAACGGGTGAGATCGATACTAATATCGATCTCACCCGGCAGAGCAGGGACGCTCCCAGCCCTCAGCTGCCTCTAGCAGCTGAGAGCAGGGAGATTTGACAGCTCCCTGCTCTGTAAACTTATTCCGATGCCGCGACGTAAAAAGTCTATGGCATCGGAATAAGGCCCGTTAGTGACCGACGTAGAAACACGATGGGCCGGTCACTAACGTGTTAAAGGGGTTCTCTGGAAAAAACTTTATGGTCTCATGTTTACTTGATAAAGTGGTTCTGTTTCCACTAAACGCGTTGTACCTCAAGAGACCCTCTATCTCTCTTTTTTATGTATGTTTTATTATGATCTATTGTTTTAGACAATTAATTATATATATATTTTTTCTCAAAAAAGTATTGCGCCTGGATGGTGTCTCTTTTTTACAGTGGATCCCACCTGGTTCCCACTGTTTTTATCTACCTACTCTTACTGAAGATGTCCTCAAAACTGGCTTAATGAGATGGTAGATCGGAGAGTGACTGAGGCAGTGGAGGCAAAACAGGGCGGACCTGTTGCAGGCAGCGGCTAAGGCATCTTGGCCCCCATTGGTGGACCTCTCCAGAACTCCAGTGAAGGACCTGGGCGTGTAGACAAAGCCAAGGCAGACCCAGCAGAACCGGGTTGATGGCTTTAGGCAGGACGAGGAAGTTGATCTGTTCTGAGTGAAGGACTCCGATTTGTAACGTAAGTGGTTTCATGATAGCCACAATAGGATCGGGCAATGGTAGTCCATTTACAGAAGCAACAGCAAGGGATCTCTCTAGAAGAACTGTGGGTAGATGTAGTCGGTCTACTAAATCCTGCTGGATGAAATCTGCAGCTGCCCTGGAGTCAAAATAGGCAGAGGAGAAGTGTGATGTCTCTCCCGAGATGATGGTCACAGGAATAGATAATTTGGAAGAGGTTTTGATGTTTGGCATCATCCCACCTAGAGTTGCCTCTCTAGGAGCTGGAGTTTCCCGGCTTTTGTGGACATTGGCGCACGAAAGGGCCTTTAAGGCCGCAATACAAACACAGACCTGAAGAGCGTCAGCGCTGTTTCTCCTGCTCGGACAACTTGACTCTGTCTACCTGCATTGGTTCCTCAGGTAGAGCAACAAGAGGGGGCAGTAGTGGTCTCTGGAACAAGGGTGCTAATCTGTGAAAAAGTCTTTCCACCGAACCTCCTCATCGCGTTCCTGGATCCTCATGTTGACCCGGGTAGCCAACAGGATATGGACATCCAAGGTAGGTGGGAGGTCACGGGCTGCCAGCTCGTCCATGGTGTGTGAGGACAGTCCATGCCATAGGTCGCCACCAATGCTTCATTGTTCCATGCCAACTCTGCTGCCAGGGTACGGAAGGAGATGGCATACTCTCCTGCTGTGGACCCCCTTGCTTGAGGGTTAGCAGAGTGGCTGCTGCTAAGGATGTTCGACCCGGCTTCTTGAACACGTCACAAAAAGTCTGTAAGAACAGGGCTAAGTCCGAAAATTTGGGCCCCTGTCATTCCAGGATGGGGTTCGCCCATGCGAGGGACTTGCCAGCGAGGAGGGAAATAATGAACGCTACATTGGCCTCATCAGAGGAGAAATGGTGAGCACGCAGTCATAGCGAGGAAAAAGAGGCAGTGCAACTGTGGATCCAGAAAACAGACAGTAGGAGTATTAGGCAGTGGAACGGCAGTAGTCTCTGGGGAAGGAACAGGGAGTTCATCCAGTCGGGCGATGATGGAGTTTACAGCCACGAGGAGTTGATCCTGACGTGCATATAGATACAATATATACTATTGGGGTCCACCCCTTAGTAATTGCTGACGTGCATATAGGTCACGCATATCCGTCTGTATGACCTGAACTGTGGTCTTAGGCTGGCCAGCGGGTTCCATGGCCTGAGGGTAATCTAGGGAACATATGTAGCTGACTTTAGCTTGACTAATAACGCATTAAATACACAGTGGAAAGATCCCTTATCTTGACCTTTTCAATGACTTCTCAATGGTTATTTTTGTGTGATATCACGCTGTAACAAGTTATCAGAGTCAAGTTAAAGATGGCTACATCCGTATGTGGACCCACTAGGCCGTGGGCTCCGGCTCAGATAGGGCTAGGTGTGGCAGGTTGCGCCAGACGAAGCGGATGGCACCAGGAATGGTAGATGACACACAGACGTGGCATATCCAGCCGGCGGTACCACACGACTCTGATAAAAGGCAGGCACAGTTAGGAAACAGCAAGGGATACAGGAAATAGGATGCAGGGAACGGGAACTCTGGGATCAAGCAGGAAAATACTAAGGGACCCTTTGCAATACAAACATGGGAAAAGTACAAACAACGCTCAAGCAAGGAGTGGAAGGGCAGAGACCTTTTTATAATCCAGGGTGCACTGGGGTAGGATAGAAAACTTTTAGGAAATGCACACGCTGGCCCTTTAAGGCACTCCTCGCACACTCCAGGAAGGGAAGGCCGCGCCAGCCGTGGTCTCTGGGGAGGTAGCCAGGCAGTTGCGGTCGCGGCCGTTCATCACAGGGTGAGCGACAGAGGTCCGCAGTCATAACACTGAGATTTTTTTTGGTATTGTATATATGTACTGAGCAGTGGCGTAACTACCGGCGTAGCAGCCGTAGCGGCTGCTACGGGGCCCGCAGCATGAGGGGGCCCGTGTC
The DNA here is from genome assembly GCF_050947455.1 of Rhinoderma darwinii. Taxonomy (NCBI): domain Eukaryota; kingdom Metazoa; phylum Chordata; class Amphibia; order Anura; family Rhinodermatidae; genus Rhinoderma; species Rhinoderma darwinii. The sequence continues at coordinate 31,795,462 of NC_134688.1, forward strand.
GCCCGCTGGCACGGGCCCCCACCATAGCCGGAGGCTCCGCTGGCAGCCGCTATGGCTGCTACAGCGGGACGCCACTGAACACTACGGCAGAGCAGGGAGGTATCTCCCCGCTCTGCCATTAACTGGTTCCCGACCGCTGGCTGTATTTTTACGGCCAGCGGTCAGGGTCCTTAAAACCCGAGCCATAGACTTTTTACGACTCCGGTTTTAACTTACTGCCCGCGCGATCGGGCTGCTGAATGTCGGGTCTCCGGCTGTCAGTGACTGCCGGGGACCCTGAGGAGAGGATAGAAGCAGCTTTCGCTGCCAGCGATCACACATGTATCCCCTATCCTGTGGATAGGGGATACATGTATTTTGTAGGACACACTGTAGGTCGCATTTTTTTGGGAGGGGGGACGCTGTATGGCGTTCCCTACAGGGGGGGGAACGCTATATGGCGTTGCCTACAGGGGGGGCTGTATGGCGTTCCCTACAGGGGGGGGCTGTATGGCGTTCCCTACAGGGGGGGGCTGTATGGCGTTCCCTAAAGGGGGGGTGTATGGCGTTCCCTACAGGGGGGGCTGTATGGTGTTCTCTACAGGGGGAGCTGTATGGCGTTCTCTACAGGGGGGGCTGTATGGCGTTCTCTGCAGGGGGACTGTATGGCGTTCTCTACATGAGGGCTGTATGGCGTTCTCTACAGGGAGGTCTGTATGGCGTTAGCACTGTCCAATAAATATACAGTACACAGAAGAAAATACGGTCCAGCAATCCTCATGACAATGTGATGACTTTATTAGAAAAACATTTTATAAACCACACGGCATGTTGAAGTGATGATACAAGACTGCTTACGCGCATCGAAAGCCAACTACATTCTTCGCAAATGTACGCCATCTCCTCCAAACAGTCAATTATATCAGAAGTCCAGTTCCTTGTGCTGCATGACTCGTGGACGCCCTATCCGTGGCGATATCCGTGTCCTTTCCACTGCTTCTCACTTGAACCCTGTAGGCACAAAAAACATTCTGCAAGTATCCATTGTCATCCGTGCCTGCAGATTCTGCTTTAATGATGCAACTCACTCAACTCCTTGTCTATTTCATCGTTTACTGATGCCTCTTTTAGATGCGACAGATGTATTTTTTTTATACTTACCAGCCTGCTTCACAGGCACCATCCCTTTTTATTGGCACCTGATCAATAAGGGGGTCCTTGCTCCACCACCATAACACTGCAATACTAAACAAAATCTTCCATAGACATCACAAAAACTAGACAAGCCTTTCCTCCCTTATGTTTCCCAACATTTCCTGGGACAAGTGTGTGTAGGTAGAAATCAACAAACATGTTTCCTGGCCCCAAACTTTACCCCCTCTTTCCAGTAAAGGATTGGCTTTCGGTATCACGCCTCCTCACTTTTACCTTTTTACTTTATCCTGCGTAAACATTTTTTTCAGCATCTTAAACGTCTTGCCCATTAGCCCATCTATCCCCAACATCAGACCACTTATTATCATCTGACAGATCAGAATCAGACTCAACCAGCTACTGTTGCCTTCTTCTGCTTCTCTTTACATCCAGATGCGCTGCTCCTGTAATTCCAAACATTGTGCCAGTACCCCGTGTTTTAAACATTTTGGCAACCCCAAGGTGTCCCTCTCCCATGTTGAGATTATGAGGCCCTACTGGGATATTGCTGCCTTCATCGACCCTGGATCCCTGCGCAAGGATCCTGGCACTTGGCCCATCATTGTGCCATGTTCCCTCAAATTTTTGCTAGAATGATACCATTGAGGATACCTGCCTTGCTTCCTTGATGCCATTTGCTCCAAACAATCCAGTACACCCCAAGTCCAGGTCCTTGTGCTGCATGACTTGTGGGGGCTCTATACGTGGCAATATCCTGGCACCTTCCATTGCTTTCCGCTTGAGTGCTGTAAATATAAAAACATTCTGCCAGTATCCATTATCACCTATGCCTGCAGATTATGACTGTGTAATGAAACTCACTTAAGTCCTTGTCTATTGCATCCAGGCCTTGACACATCGCAAATGTTCTTGGCAGACCAAAGCTGTCTAAAATCCCCCTACACTCCCTCACCCAATTACCTTACACCTACGTTCAGTCCTAAACCGAGCCATGTGGCCAGCATTTTGGACAAAGATACCCCTAACTTACATTATGCCTATTCCTACCAACTATCCAAGGTTCCCCACTGCTACGCCTTTCTTGGCATTTTGCCCGCTCATTACTTTTTCAATGTACAGAGCTACTGGTGGATACTGTATATAGTAACTAATGATGGACATACCGCATATAGATGAAATATTACTTCAGAGAGTCCCCCTGGCAGCAGGCAGCCGATCTCAAGAAATTCTGGAACAAAAAGTATAAACTGTGAAGATATTATGACGTGCGCTTAGTATGGTTCATCATATCAACAAATATATGTTCAGCCTATTGAAAACATGAGGGAGATTGTTCCCACAGTCTTGTCATGTGTCTCTATAGGAACATTCTGGATGACATCACATTATAGAATTTCTATAGGTTGTTATTTGCTATAATACTTACATATATACAGTGGATCTTCTAGCATGTCGGCTGTCACTGGTGCCACATATTCAGATGTTATAAATGTCTGTAAAATACATAATGGGTTTAATGCACATACATAAAATAACCCCATATCTATAATGAATAATAATATATTTACTTTCACACATTTCATTTTCTATCACAGGGCGAGTCCAATGCCCCTCTGCCACACAAATAACACCAGCAGTATAATGGCACATAATAGTTGGAGGACCCTGGTATAGATTTTGTATCAGGGACCAGGAGCTTATTGTTATTCTTCTATATAATCTTATCCTTAATGGAAAACTTCTAATTTGTCTTTTGTGGAGTCTTTTGGACTGGAGTAGAGAGAGTAGAAAATGGTAAATTGGATTTCTGGATTCAACAGACAAAATAATTCTTAAAGGGGTTTTCTGACAGTTTCATAAACCTTAGTCTAAGCCGCATATGGCTAAAAATAACAAATTGTCCCTACTCATTTTTTAAATTCCCTGTGGCTCCTGCGCTGGTGGTTCTGTTGTCTTTAGTTGCTAGGCCACAGCGGTCATGTCCGTGTGGATGGCATGTCACGTGGCAGCTATTGTGTCACATCCAGGGCCGGCCTTAGGTTTATTGGTGACATGTGCAGTATCTGTGACGTCCTCCCCCTTATGATGCACCATGTAGTGTCCAAATAATTTAATCATACAGTGCCCAAATAACATCACCCAGTCAATAAACTAGGGATTGTATCTTTCTGTTTTTTTATATTATAGGTTTGGGCCCTAAATGCCGGATCGGCAGTGTAAGTTGAGGGTGCCCAGGCCATCTATGGTGGTAGTGCCCTCTTCAGTACTGACCAGTAATACACACTATGTGATCATTTAGAGATGCAGTTAATAAAATACACTGACCTTGGACTCTCCTACTGAATACATCCGACTGAATGTAGAACGTTATGTGATGTGAGGTGGAGGGCTCTGCTTAATCTTTGATCTGCCCTCCTGGGACGTGTGGTTATCATTAACTCTTATGAGGAATTAATTCTAGGAGAAAGAAAGACAATGTATTAGGACAAATCTCAATCAATGGCAACATTTCTATCTAGAACAGAGTCCAGTCCCCAACCAGTGTAAAATTACCAAAGGGGTAAATAGGATGACCGGCTGGGGTCCAGGGATTTGGGGTGGCCCACAGCTCTGGGGCTCCATACGCCCCTGAAATTGGACAAACAATAACGGCGCAGGGAGGAAGTGAAATGTCTGACCCGGTTGGTCGTCTATTAGGTGAGTATAATTTTTTATTTTATAGGAGCAAAGGGGGCACTATTAATATGGGGGATAAAAGGACTGAGTCGGGGCTTAGAAAAGGGGGCTTCATTACTGTGGGGCCATACAAAAGGGGCATTCTGACCCAGGACATACAAAAAGTGTCATTCTAACTGTGGAGGGTATTGGTGGATACTGCATATAGTAACTAATAAGAGACGCACCTTGCATAGATGAAATATTGCTTCAGAGAGTCCCCCTGGCAGCAGGCAGCCGATCTTAAGGTGTTCTGGAAAAAACAATAATTGTGTAGTTTTATTTCTCCAGACAGACGTGTGCTCAGTATAGACCACCCAACAATGAAGGAAATGTACATTAGGGCTCATGTACACAGCAACTTCATGTGGACGGACCTGTATGGTGGCGCACAGACTGCAGTACTGGTAATGTAGACACTCTGTGTGCGCTGTGTGCTCCCCCATAAGCCAAATGTGGATTAGGAAATGACATAAATAACAAGTCCCTTATATATTACTAATACCATAATATCTTCTTTATGGAGCATTTCTATAATAATAATAATATAAAGCTGCAGCAAAATTCCCAGCATTTACTTTTGCTACATGTGGATGAGTTTTTGAGACTGTAACTATTCACCTGTAACACTTGTGAATTTTGCCGCGCAGCAAATCTGCAGCGTCTGAATTCAGCTTTATGGCGTAGAATATAGTACTCAAATACTGCAATCATACAGTGCCCAAATAACACTGCCAGACAAGTATTGTCTGCCACACTGTAATGTAATCCATTATCAAGGAATTGTATCTGCATCCTGAGCAGTGCCCTTTACTTTTTTTACATGAAGAGTAGGATTGAGTGTTCAAGCAATGGGTGCCCCAGACATCAAGACCAGTGGCGCCCCATTCATTAGTGACAGGTGATGCACCCAGTGTAACCGCACAGGTCGCACACCCCTAAGACAGGCCCTGGATGAACAATATTGGGGAATTTGTTCCCACAGTCTTGTCATGTGTCTCTATAGGAACATTCTGGATGACATCAGATTATAGAATTTCTATAGGTTGTCATTTGCTATAATACTTACATATATACAGTGTATGTCCTAGCATGTCGGCTGTCACTGGTGCCACATATTCAGATGTCATAAATGTCTGTAAAATACATAATGGAATAAACATAAAATAACCCCATATCTATAATGAATAATAATATATTTACTTTCACACCTTTCATTTTCTATCACAGGACGAGTCAGACATTGAAAACATTTTGTAATGTTAGTGTAAACCCAGGGAACATAACTATAGGGGTGAAGAGGTTGCAGTCACACCCAGGCCCAGGTGTCCATGACTGACATTAGGGGGGGTCACAATGTGGGCAATTTACAAATGCCAATCCCCAATGCCCCCATCTCCTAGAGGAATCCCGATTTTCGCTGCTAGAAACGCGATGTCAGTGAGAGAAGCACCCAGGCGGAAAGGCAGCTGCTGAGTTGCCCGGCCGCTTCTAAAACACAAGCAGTGGAAGGGAGCCAGCGCAGCGCCCCGTTCCACCTGCTGGAGGGATGCGCCCTATGTAATGGCACAGGTCGCACACCCCTAAGGCCGGCCCTGGCTACTGCTGAGCCTTATTAGGATAATATACGGTAGCTTTTTAAGACCATTTAATTAAATTAAATTAGACATCATATTGAAAACGACTGAGAAGTCACATTCCACATTACTGACAGCTGCAATTCTCAGACAATGGTAAGGGTATGTTCACACACTTAACTAAAAAACGTCTCTAAAATACAGAGCTCTTTTCAAGGGAAAACAGCCTCTGATTTTCAGCCATTTTTTAAACCACAAACATTTTTTGAGGCGTTTTTACCAACGTTCTTGGAGCTGTTTTTCTATTGAGACAATGAAAAACGGCTCCAAAAATGGCCGAAGGAGTGAAATGCACTTCTTTTTACAGGGTGTTTTTTATGCGCCGCTTTATCAAACGCCCACGTAAAATGCACCATCGAAAAAAAAAAAAACCTTTTTCCCATTGAAATCAATGGGTAGATGTTTGGAGGCGTCCAGCCTCCGTATTTTCGGCTGTTTTTCGGGGTGTTTACGGCCAGGAAAACGGCTGAAAATAGGCTGTGTGAACATACTCTGTTGTACTGAGTTGTAACTTTAATGAGAAAATATGAAACATTGAAATCTGAATGTAAAATGTTCAGTTGTTACTTGCATTAATAGAAACATTTTACTGGAACTTGAACTGTTTGTCTAAAAAAAAAACAACCCCAACTCCTGACAATCACCAGAAAAAAATCCTTCTACAGTTTTTTTTAAACGGCCACGTAAAAAACGCCTCATCGGAACAAACCCCCGTTTTTCCCATTGAAATCAAAGCGCAGATGTTTGGAGGCGTTCAGCCTCTGTAGTTTTAGATGTTTTTCGGGGCGTTTATGGCCATGAAAATAGGCCATGTGAACATACTCTGTTGTACTGAGTTGTAACTTTAATGAGAAAATATGAAACCTTGAAATCTGAATGTAAAATGTTCAGTTGTTACTTGCATTAATAGAAACATTTTACTGGAACTTGAACTGTTTGTCTAAAAAAAAAAAACAACCCCCGACAATCACCAGAAAAACATCCTTCTACAATCATATAGTTGTGGTGAGGTGTTGGTGTGGTTAGAAATTGCTGCAGTAATGTCCAGTGTGAATCTGGCCTTATATGAGAATTCTAGAGCGTATATATTTCATGTGTCCAGTAACATGTAGAATTAATGATAAAATGCTGCATCTTACCTGTCAATCACACAGTCAATCACAGTCCCGGTCCAGATGTCATTGGCAGAAATTGTAAAAAATATGTAATCCAGCTGCACATAGAACCTAATGGCTAGTACTGTCTATGACATCATCAGTGACATCATAAGCGGCTGCAGTATCTGTTACATCATCTAATTATCTCCTACTGCCTGGATAGACTGTCTGTGCATACACTGGATATAGGCGTTACATGGGACTGCTGTTTATAAACATGGAAGAAAGATACATGTGTGGTTATAGGGGCTACGACTAAGAACATGTAATGTATGAAACGTGTAATCTGTTACTAGATGGATTTTATACTGTAATACAGATGTAGCCATCTTTAACTTGACTCTGATAACTTGTTGCAGCGTGATACTTTCTTGATCCCGCAGCACTCCGTGTTTCAAGTGTGCGTGAGTAGGCTTCCACGCCAATGTGTAAAAAATGGGAACTCAGCACTCCAAGGTATTATGCAATAAGTGATATTTGATTTCACATATAGCGAAAAGTAGTAATCCAAAAATAATGGCGCCATTACCCAACAGCGACCGAGGTCACAAGCGCCGCATATCCGTGTCTAAAGAAGGTTGAATGTATAGACCGAAACGTTAAAAACCTATTTTTGGATTACTACTTTTCGCTATATGTGAAATAAAATATAATTTGTTGCAGCGTGATATCACACAACAAAAACCATTGAAAAAGTCAAGATAAGGGATTGTTTATTTAATGCGTTAAAAGTCAAGGTAAAGACGGCAACATCTGAACTAATAAAGGATACATTTTATTGAATTTCGTTTTAGGCTACATTCACACAACAGTAAAAAACGTCCGCTTTCAGAACAATGATGTTCTATGGGTATATTCACACTGCCTTTTTTTAACCACCGGTGAATATTGGCCGTCAAAAAATAGAACATGTCCTATTTTTGGCCGCTTTCACGGCCAGACGGCCCCCATAGAAGTCAATGGATCAATTTTTAACGGCCGTCAATACATGTAACAGCCGTTAAAAACGGTTCTGTGATTTGGGGATTCAAGAGCCAAGGGAACTATTGGCTCCCTTGCTGGTAATCGGCGGCGCAATGACACATACTCACTGTTGCAGCGCCGTCCTCTACAGGTATGGTCTCTAGTCTCATGGGTTCTGCGAAGGTGACGAGATGACGTCCTCGCGTCGCCTTCGCAGAACCAGTGAGACTAGAGATCACTCGTGATGTAGACGGTCATACATCGGTGAGTATGTAGGGCATTCAGGCGGACAAAAATTACGGATATTGTTGCGCTCACTACTATGGTAGCATGGCGCTAGTACAGGGGACATTGTTGTCTACTGTAGCAAATTTTTCGGCACGGTCCTGAATTTACAGAGAGAGTCCCGGAAGATTACCACAGGGAGGGGGTGGTGTGGTGCTTTATCCGGAGAGGTGTCTGTGTCATCATCTACAGGGGGGCTGTGTGCCATCATCTACATGGGGCGGTGTGCCATCATCTACAGGGGGGCTGTGTGCCATCGTCTACAAGGGGCCGTGTGCCATCGTCTACATGGGGCGGTGTGCCATCATCTACATGGGGCGGTGTGCCATCATCTACAGGGGGGCTGTGTGCCATCATCTACAGGGGGGCTGTGTGCCATCATCTACAGGGGGGCTGTGTGCCATCATCTACAGGGGGGCTGTGTGACATCATCTACAGGGAGGCTGTGAGCCATCATCTACAGGGGGTCTGTGTGCCATCATCTACAGGGGGTCTGTGTGCCATCATCTACAGGGGGTCTGTGTTTCATCATATACAGGGGGTCCGTGTGCCATCATCTACAGGGGGGCTGTGTGGCATCATCTACAGGGTGGCTGTGAAGCAATCATGACAATGACCTTTGTTTGGGTGTTTTCAGGGGGTTGGGACAAAAGAAGCCAGACAAATGAAATTCATCAGTTTTTTTAACGGCCATGAAAAACGGACGCAAAATGGATGTGAAACTGCCATTAAAAACGGACAGACGGACTGGAAGTGTATAAAAATTTGCAGACACAATGATGCAAAATGGCCATGAAAAACTGACAGTTGATCAGTTTTTAATGGCCATTTTTTTTCACTGTCGTGTGAATGTAGCCTAAGTTCTGGATCGTCTCCATTTTAATGGATAAAGTTACTGGACAATTATCCACCCACCGAGAGTTTATTGGACACATGGACGGCCTGGTGAGCAGATGAACTTCTTGTTTCTTTGTTTGGAGTCATGTACAGATATAGCAATCCTTATCCTGACTCTGATAACTTGCTGCAGCGTGATAATTTATCACTTAAGTCACTGAAAACCATTGAAAAAGTGAAATTAAAGTTTCTTGACACTGTGTATTCAATGTATTTAACCCCTTCGAGCTCAGCCACGTAATATTCCGTCGCGCTGACCGCCCCGTTCGCGCTCAGCGACGGAATATTATGTCGCAGGGAAAATGCATCGCCATTTTCCACCGGCGCGTGCACGAGCTGTGACAGCTGCTGTTTCCGACAGCAGGCTATCACAGCTCAATACGCCGGGAACTATTGCGATGGTCCCGCCTCCACAATCGCCACTATTGGTCAGTCAGTGAGTAACTGTCCAATAGTGGCGATCGGTCTCTTCACTTCCTCTCCCTGACATCACATCCTGCCGCACCCGCCCTGAGATGGAGATAGCGAGGCGTTCAGAGCGGTTGTGAGAAGAGGGAGAGAAGAAAAAGAGTGAAAAAAAGTGAAAAAAAGACAACTTTTTTCTGCTTCCCACCTCCCCAATCCACTACCCAGTCCTTTACCCTTCCTCCTTGTGTTCCCCCCACATTTTTGGTCAGTGATCTCCTATCACTGACCACTTCTTAGTCTTCAGGACCAATTTCTTGGTCCCTGGGGATTATTTTTTTCTTTATAAAACATATAAAATAAAAAAATATATATAAAAAAAAAAAAAAAACGAAAAAAAAACCTGTTAATTTAGACAATTTATCTAGTTAGTTTAGTATTAGTGTTAGTTAGTGTCAGGGAACCGTCAAAAAGCATAGTTAGGTATAGCGTCAGGAATCCATCACCATAGTTAGATCTAGCGTTAGGGGTCCATCACAGTAGTTAGGTTTAGCGTCAGGGAAGCTCGGAATAATCTAGATAGGTTTAGTGTCAGGCACCCGTCACCGTGGTTAGGTTTAGTGTTAGGGAAGCTCAGAATAATCTAGTTAGGTTTAGTGTCAGAGAATAGTCGCCGTAGTTAGATTTAGTCTCAGGGAAGTTCAAATAAAATCTAGTTAGGTTTAGTGTTAGGAACCCTCGCCCTTGTTAGGTTTAGTCTCAGGGAAGCCCACTCGTTCTATAAAAACACCAATTTTTTGAGCTGGTTTAGGTAGCAGCCTATTGCTCCTAGTTAGGAAAGCAATCAAACATGTCCCAACGGACATTTAGTGCCGAAGAGGCATATTCATTTCTTGCCTCCGACACAGAGTCGTCGGATGGTGAGACTCTGTTTTATTTATCCACCTCCTCATCCAGTGATGAAGAAGAGGAACCTCCTAGGAGATGCTCCTTGACCATTAGTGCAGTTGAAGCCCCCGAGCGAAATGACCCCGCCGCAGTTCAAGCCCCCATTTGGACCCCCACACCAGACATTTATGAGCCCAAAATCCCAGAGTTAAAATTTAATACGGCAGGGCTCAGTGAAATGGGCTTTTTCAGTTTCTTCTTCACTGATGACTTTATAGATCTTATGGTCTCCCAGGCAAATTTATATGTCCAACAGTATATTACTAAGAACCCTACATCATTTTATGCCCAATCCTACAGGTGGACCCCTGTAGATGTAGCAGAGTTGGGCAAGTTCTGGGGACTTCACTTGAACATGGGGCTTCTGAAAAAGCCATCCATTAGGACCTACTGGAGCATGGACATCTTATACCATACCCCCAATGTACCGTATGGCCATGTCCAGGATGCATTATGAGGCAATATTTCGCATCTTAAATTATAAGGATAATGAGCAGTGCCCACCCCGAGATGACCCCAGTTTTGACCGTTTGTACAAACTGAGACCCCTATTAGACCATTTCAGTGCTCGGTTTGCCCAAGCATACACCCCCGAGAAGTGTATTTCTATTGATGAGTCCCTGGTACATTTTAAAGGGAGGCTTCAATTCCGCCAGTACCTGCCGAGTAAGAGGGCAAGGTATGGCGTAAAGATGTATAAGCTGTGCGAGAGTGCATCAGGGTATACCTACAAATTTAGGATGTATGAAGGGAAGGACAGCAGTATTCAGCCCCCAGAATGCCCCCCCTTACTGGGAATTAATGCAAAAATTGTGTGGGATTTGGTGCACCCACTGCTGGACCAGGGTTACCACCTCTACTTGGATAATTTTTATACCAGCGTCCCACTCTTCAAGTGCCTCGCTTCCAGAAGTCCTGCGGCATGCGGCACTGCTAGAAAAAAATCTGAGAGGCCTCCCTAAGACTCTGCTTGGGCAAACACTCAGAAGGGGTGAGAGCAGGGCACAATCTAGCAGCAACATATTGTGTGTCAAGTACAAGGACAAGAGAGATGTCCTTGTATTAACAACAATACATGGCCACACCAGTACCCATGTACCTGTATGAGGTACCAGTATAGAGACCCCCAAACCAGACTGCATCCTGGACTACAATAGGTACATGGGAGGGGTTGACTTGTCAGATCAAGTCCTGAAGCCCTACAGCGCCATGCGGAAATCGAGGGTGTGGTCAGTGCCGCATCTGCCATGAGGCCGACGGCCTCAGGCGGCACCACCTACCCAAACGGGGGGGGGGGCGGCATTTTCATCCCGGGACGGACTGGACCAGGGGGAGGGGCCATGTAAACGCACATAGCAGACGTGCCGAACGTCTGTAACACTCCTCCTCCTCTCTGACGCTGTACACAGCACATGCAGCCAGAGAGGAGCAAGTCTGCAGGAAGAATCTGCCCGTGCACATCATACAGATGGCATTGTACAATGCGTATGTGCTACGTCGATGTGCAGGCCAGAGGGGAACTTTCCTGGAATTTCAAGAGGTGATTATCAAGAACCTAATCTTTAGGACCAAGAATAGGGAGCATCCAGTACTTCCGGAAGCGAGGCCACACGCATCGTACCAGGGCAACACTTTCCAGGAGAAGTTCCCCAAACTGGCAAGAAGGGAAAAAGTCAACAGAGGTGCAGAGTCTGCTCAAAGAGGGGGATAAGGAGGTAAACAATATACGAATGCGACACGTGTCCCGAAAAACCAGGGCTCTGTATGAAAGATTGTTTTCGAATTTATCATACATCCCTTAATTTTTAATTTACCCTGATACACTCCGCACAACTTATGCCCCTCATCTTTCCCTTCTGAGCTCTGCCGTGTGCCCAGGCAGCTAATAACAGCCACATGTAGGGTATTGCCGTACCCGGGAGAACCCACATTACATCTTATGGTGTGTATATCTCCAGTGGCACATGCTGGGCACACTTTATCGGGCACGGACATGCCATATATATATAGAAAATTGCAAATCTCACTCTGCCCCATCTGCTGCGCATTATCTTTTACACAGTACCTGTGGGGTCAAAAGGCTCACTACACCTCTAGATGAATGTCTTAAGGGGTGTAGTTTTTAAAATGGGGTCACTTCTCAGGGGTTTCAACTGTACTGGTACCTCAGGGGCTTCTGCATACATGACTTAGCACCAGAAAAACTCCAGTAGGCCAAATGGTGGTCCTTTCCTTCTGAGCCCTCCCATGGGCCCAAACGGCAGTTTATCACCACAAATGGGGTATTGCCGCACCAAGGACAAATTGGGCAACAAAATGGGGTATTTTGTTTCCTGTGAAAATGAGAAATTTTGAAAAAAAATGACATCTTATTGTTCTACACACAGGTATCCAGGCTATCAGGACTACTATTATGGGTAAGGCTATCTGAGTTATTAATGTTGGGAGTATTTTACTCTAGAAAACACCCTTTGGACACGTCTGTCCTTAACAAAACAGCTCACACTCAAACAACTAACGTTATATACGATAGCACACTGCCCTATTCATATATCCTTAACCCCTTAGTGACCACTAATACGCCTTTTAACGTCATTCACTACTGGGCTTTAGGCTAGGCTGACGCCTTTTCACGTCAGCCTAGTCTAAGTCCTGCACGGGTCTCCCGTGCAGGCTGGTGCCGGGGCTCTGCTGTCTGATGACAGCTGAGCTCCTGCTCCAACGCCCGCGATCGAAGTTTACTTCGATCGCGGCCGTTTAACCCGTTAAATGCCGCCGTCAATAGCGACCGCAGCATTTAACTTTGTTTACAGAGGGAGTGAGCTCCCTCTCTCACACATCGGCGGCTCGCGAATGCAATCGCGGGTCTCCGATGGGGTGTCATGGCAGCCGGGGGACTGATAAAAGCCCCCAGGTCTGCCCTGGACATATGCCTGTTAGGACGCGCCGGAGGCACGTCCTAACAGATTGCCTGTCAGATTTACACTGACAGGCAATAATGCTCTGGTATACGAAGTATACCAGAGCATTATAGCAGCGATCGGAATATCGCACAGTAAAGTCCCCTAGTGGGACTAATAAAATCAGTCATCAAAGTGAAATAAAGATTATTAATAAAAAGTACAGTAAAAAAATAAATAAAACCATTTTTTTCCATAAAAAGTGGTTTTATTTAGTAAAAGTGTAAAAAAAAAAAAAAGTACACATATCTGGTATCGCCGCGACCGTAATGACTCCATTAATAAAGTTAATATGTAATTTAAACCGCAAAGTGAACACCGTAAAAAAAAAACGCCAAAAACTATGGCGAAATTGCAATTTTTTTCCATTGCCCCCCAAAAAAGTCATAATAAAAATGAATCAATAAGTCCCATGTACCCCAAAACAGTACCATTCAAAACTACGTCTTGTCCCGCAGAAAACAAGCCCAAAAAATCACTACATTGATGGAAAAATAAAAAAATTACGGCTCTTGGAAAGCGACGATGCAAAAACAAATAATTTTAGTTCAAAAGTGTTTTTATTGTGCAAAAGTCGTAAAACATAAAAAAACCTCCACATATGTGGTATCGCCGTGATCGTACCGACCCATAGAATAAAGGTAACATGTTAATTACGTCGCACAGTGAACGGCGTCAATTTAAAAACGCATAGAACAATGGCGGAATTTCAGTTTTTGTTTATAATCCCCCCCAAAAAGGTTAATAAAAGTTAATATAAAAATTATATGTACCCAAAAATGGTGCCATTAAAAAGCACAACTAATCCCGCAAAAAACAAGTCCTCATACAGCTATGTAGACGAAAAAATAAAAACGTTATAGCTCTTTGAATGCGACTATAGAAAAACGAATAAAATAGCTTGGTCATTAAGGCCTAAAATGGGCTGGTCACTAAGGGGTTAATATAAGGACTTTAAACACACCATACACTTGGTTTTCCTACTTACCTGTGTTCATATCATATAGAGTCTCTCCACTCATGTACCTTTTTAACATGTATGTTTTTATATGTATTTAATAAAATTTGTTATTCTTTTCATATATACTTGGCTCTATACTCTGTTTCTTGTGTGTGTATAGGGTTTAAGTAGAGTATAACAGAGAGAGTTCCCAGCATTATCATTCCCTTACCCCCCTACAACATTACGAATTATATTCACTTGGGACTGGTGTTGTTTTATTAAATTTCTTTTGATTCTCTTGATTTTTTTTGCTGTTTTTGACATTCCACTATGTTCTGCATAAAGCTTAGTGTCAGCTGTACTGTGACTTCTTTATCATAACGGAGCCATACCAGGCCCTTATACACCCTATATGCTTCCCCAATAGAATCCATAAAACATAAAAGGGCCGAGCAGTGCTCCGGGGTCTTTTCGCAAATTACTCTAGCTAGAATCGCAAATGAAAACGTTCACCATATTAACCAATTGGTAAACATTTGCGGAATCAGGAGATAACGCCTTTTCTCCTCCTCCTTCTTTTATGCTCTAGCCCCTCTTCCCCTGATCCAGATAGAACTTCTCCAAGGGGAGGAGGGAGAACATCTCCACATACTCATCCTTCCCTATTTGTTTCCTGACCTTCTGCTTAAGATGGGCACCGATCCCTCGAAGCAGACATACACAGCCAAGTTATCCCTGTTTACCTAATTAGGTGTCTCAGTCTGGACTGAGACCGCAACCGCCTCATAACTCATCGGAAGAGGGTTAACAAGGGAAAATGTTTTACAGGACCGCCCACGCGAAAACCTGGGATGGACCAGCACCCTTCACCAGGGAACCGCCCACCATGTTCAGCAGGCACACCACTGAGTCCCTCAGGCATCTGCACACGCCTCCTGCTGTGTTACCCCACAGCCCCTAGCGGCAGGGGGCAAACCTGACCTAAACAATAATGGGACCAAGCACCAATAGTGATGCTTTTCAAAAGTATCAAAAAACTTTATTAAATATAGAGGACAAATGAATAAAAAGTGTCACACAATAGATACAGCAACATCTCCAGAGTGAAATACACAGGGTGAACACATGCCCATAACAATACGGATACATCTTATTTATAAAGTGTATAGTGCTAAGCAATATATATGAAATAAGGATATATATACCATATATAATATAAATTGTCTTTACAATACTGCAGGATGGACAAGGACATGGATAAGAAGCTAAATACAAGTAGTGATGGTCCTAGGATAGGTGCAACACATGTTCAAAAGAGTACAGCATATGAAATAACATGCCTCAATATATACCCATCTATATGACAAAACCGGGATGGCGCCAACCACGACGCACGTTTCGGCACAGCCTTCATCTGGGGGTGACATCATCTCCTAACAGGTATAATATAATAATATATATATATTATATAATATATTATTATATTAATTCACTGTATTTGAACGGTATATATTGTGCTCCCACAACTAGGAAAAAATTGCAAATTCACTGAAGTGATAAATGAGTAAAATGTATAACCTTTATTTCATAGCTATCTAAAAACAGGGGTACAATCACCAGTGTGAAAAGCCCAACCGTGTATTTAAAAACGTATTAAACAAGATACTCCAAGTCCTGATTCGTTTGCGAACCCTATATGACTGGATATATATCAATGATATCAAAATATGGAATCAGCGTTTGAACATTGGTGTAACAGTAGTAATGGCCCTAGTACACACCAGAGCCTGCGTCAACCGCACCCAGATCACACAATGTATGGGTACACAACAATGCCACTGCCCCCTACGCAAGATTCCCTCATTACACCCGACCCTACGCGTTTCAATACTTATCATCAGGGGTCTGTCAGTCTGCCCAGGATGCCAGCGATATTTCTTCAGCAGTAGATATTCTACTGCACAACACGGAAGCATGCACGCATAGATGTCAGCGGCATGCTTCACTACGGAACTCTCAGTAACTATGAACTGTATACTCCTCCCACTGGCCTCGGCAGCATACTACGAAACAGCCAATCACACCAGCCCACCGCATCCGTGACGCTAAACAACGTGACCCCCAGCCGTCAGCTGACATACCCGGAAGCAACAATGTAAACACCACAGAACGTGCAGACTAAATGGGAGGCTGCAGAAGTATCTACTAGCTGCACAGAGCCTCCTACTCTTCAAGGATGGAGTGTAACAATGTTAAGTTGGATATAGATTGCGGATCAGCTCAAGACCGCAATTGGACTGCCATGATATAGACACCTACCCTGAGAATACATATTTTATTTTATGGATGGAAAGGCGATATTTATGTCAGCCACATTAGGGACATTTGAAACACTCCTGGACTATATTTCCATGCCTGTTACTATTGGTATACCACAAATGACTGTACCTGGCATGTGATACCCCTGTCTGGAGAACCAACAAAACCCTGTATCATAGTCCAAATAGTGATTTAAATAAAACAGGTATAATTTGTTTGCTCGTTTAAGCCTTCAGGCTGTACGCAAGCCAGTCTGTAAATCCATTGGGCCTCTTTACGCAAAATGAGGTTGTCCCAGTCCCCTCCCCGTTTTGGAGGACGTACCAATTGAATTGCCTGGAATTTCAAACATTCTGCCCTGCCTTGATGTTTTGCATGTACATGTTTAGATATGGAAGTATCTCTTGAATTTGTAATATCTCCAACATGTTCCCTAATCCGGCGCCGAAACTGCCTTCTTGTTTTGCCCACATAATTCAGGGGGCACGGACATGTAATCAAATAGACCACACCAGCCGTTTTGCAATTCACGAAATCTCGGATATCATACTCAACCTTGGTGGTTACACTTTAAAATTTTCTCCCACTTTGGATAAAATCACAAGCCCTACAACTACCACATCTATATGTACCCGGTATCTGCCTATCCAACCAAGTACCTTTTTGTGTTAAAGGATCAAAACAACTCTGCATCACCCTGTCCCTAATATTTTTGCCTCTACGAAACGTGACTGAAGGCCATTGGGTTATCTGATCAGCCAAGTCTACATCGGCACCTAGTATACGCCAGTACCTCTTGAGTATTTCCATGATCTCAGATTGTTCGGAGTCAAAAGTACTTATGAGCCTAGTGACTAAGGAAGGCTCAATACGCACGAAAGTACACCGGAAGGAGACAGCAACCAATAGTTTCCTTCAATGGAACAGTTGTCACCCTTATCCCCTCAAACGAGGGATTCCCAGAGGCCAATTTATGAGAGTACGCCGAAACTGTAGTTCAATGGATGACTTTGAGTTACAGGCACATGACCTCACGAACAGATTTAAGGAGAGAGGTTTCCCTAAGGAGGTAATTAGAAAAGCCTATGAGGGAGCAAGGGACGCAGATAGGCAGAGTCTTTTAGTCCCTAGACAACGGTTTAAACGAGCAAACAAATTATACCTGTTTTATTTAAATCACTATTTGGACTATGATACAGGGTTTTGTTCGTTCTCCAGACAGGGGTATCACATTCCAGGTACAGTCATTTGTGGTATACCATACAATAGTAACAGGCATGGAAATATAGTCCAGGAGTGTTTCAAATGTCCCTAATGTGGCTGACATAAATATCGTCTTTCCATCCATAAAATAAAATATGTATTCTCAGGGTAGGTGTCTATATCATGGCAGTCCAATTGCGGTCTTGAGCTGATCCGCAATCTATATCCAACTTAACATTGCTACACTCCATCCTTGAAGAGTAGGAGGCTCTGTGCAGCTAGTAGATACTTCTGCAGCCTCCCATTTAGTCTGCACGTTCTGTGGTGTTTACATTGTTGCTTCCGGGTATGTGAGCTGACGGCCGGGGGTCACGTTGTCGAGCGTCACGGATGCGGTGGGCTGGTGTGATTGGCTGTTTCGTAGTATGCTGCCGAGGCCAGTGGGAGGAGTATACAGTTCATAGTTACTGAGAGTTCCGTAGTGAAGCATGCCGCTGACATCTATGCGTGCATGCTTCCGTGTTGTGCAGTAGAATATCTACTGCTGAAGAAATATCGCTGGCATCCTGGCCAGACTGACAGACCCCTGATGATAAGTATAGAAACGCGTAGGGTCGGGTGTAATGAGGGAATCTTGCGTAAGGGGCAGTGGCATTGTTGTGTACCCATACATTGTGTGATCTGGGTGCGGTTGACGCAGGCTCCGGTGTGTACTAGGGCCATTACTACTGTTACACCAATGTTCAAACGCTGATTCCATATTTTGATATCGTTGATATATATCCAGTCATATAGGGTTCGCAAACGAATCAGGACTTGGAGTATCTTGTTTAATACGTTTTTAAATACACGGTTGGGCTTTTCACAGTGGTGATTGTACCCCTGTTTTTAGACAGCTATGAAATAAAGGTTATACATTTTACTCATTTATCACTTCAGTGAATTTGCAATATATTATTATATTATATTATATAATATAAATTTCGGTATAATAATGATACAACAGTAAACTGGAGATGACCGTCCAACACTGCAAATTTAACCCCTTAATGACAATACGCCTTTTCACGGTGGTCATTAAAGGGATTCTCTGGAAAAAAACTTTATGGTCTCATGTTTACTTGATAAAGTGGTTCTGTTTCCACTAAACGCGTTGTACCTCAAGAGACCCTCTATCTCTATTTTTTATGTATGCTTTATTAAGATCTATTGTTTTAGACAATTAATTATATATATTTTTTTTCTCAAAAAAGTATTGCGCCTGTATGGTGTCTGAGGCAGTGGAGGCAAACCAGGGCGGACCTGTTGCAGGCAGCGGCTAAGACCTCTTGGCCCCCATTGGGGGACCTCTCCAGAACTCCAGTGAAGGACCTGGGCGTGTAGACAAAGCCAAGGCAGACCCAGCAGAACCGGGTTGATGGCTTTAGGCAGGACGAGGAAGTTGATCTGGTCTGAGTGAAGGACTCCGATTTGTAACGTAAGTGGTTTCATGATAGCCACAATAGGATCGGGCAATGGTAGTCCATTTACAGAAGCAACAGCAAGGGATCTCTCTAGAAGAACTGTGGGTAGATGTAGTCGGTCTACTAAATCCTGCTGGATGAAATCTGCAGCTGCCCTGGAGTCAAAATAGGCAGAGGAGAAGTGTGATGTCTCTCCCGAGATGATGGTCACAGGAATAGATAATTTGGAAGAGGTTTTGATGTTTGGCATCATCCCACCTAGAGTTGCCTCTCTAGGAGCTGGAGTTTCCCGGCTTTTGTGGACATTGGCGCACGAAAGGGCCTTTAAGGCCGCAATAAAAACACAGACCTGAAGAGCGTCAGCGCTGTTTCTCCTGCTCGGACAACTTGACTCTGTCTACCTGCATTGGTTCCTCAGGTAGAGCAACAAGAGGGGGCAGTAGTGGTCTCTGGAGCGAGGGTGCTAATCTGTGAAAACGTCTCTCCACCGAACCTCCTCATCGCGTTCCTGGATCCTCATGTTGACCCGGGTAGCCAACAGGATATGGGCATCCAAGGTAGGTGGGAGGTCGCGGGCTGCCAGCTCGTCCATGGTGTGTGAGGACAGTCCATGCCATAGGTCGCCACCAATGCTTCATTGTTCCATGCCAACTCTGCTGCCAGGGTACGGAAGGAGATGGCATACTCTCCTGCTGTGGACCCCCTTGCTTGAGGGTTAGCAGAGTGGCTGCTGCTAAGGATGTTCGACCCGGCTTCTTGAACACGTCACAAAAAGTCTGTAAGAACAGGGCTAAGTCCGAAAATTTGGGCCCCTGTCATTTCAGGATGGGGTTCGCCCATGCGAGGGACTTGCCAGCGAGGAGGGAAATAATGAACGCTACCTTGGCCTCATCAGAGGAGAAATGGTGAGCACGCAGTCATAGCGAGGAAAAAGAGGCAGTGCAACTGTGGATCCGGAAAACAGACAGTAGGAGTATTAGGCAGTGGAACGGCAGCAGTCTCTGAGGAAGGAACAGGGAGTTGATCCAGTCGGGCGATGATGGAGTTTACAGCCACGAGGAGTTGATCCTGATGTGCATATAGATACAATATATACTATTAGGGTCCACCCCTTAGTAATTGCTGACGTGCATATAGGTCACGCATATCCGTCTGTATGACCTGAACTGTGGTCTTAGGCTGGCCAGCGGGTTCCATGGCCTGAGCATACTGTCACAATCTAGGGAACATATGTAGCTGACTTTAGCTTGACTAATAACGCATTAAATACACAGTGGAAAGATCCCTTATCTTGACCTTTTCAATGACTTCTCAATGGTTATTTTTGTGTGATATCACGCTGCAACAAGTTATCAGAGTCAAGTTAAAGATGGCTACATCCGTATGTGGACCCACTAGGCCGTGGGCTCCGGCTCAGATAGGGCTAGGCGTGGCAGGTTGCGCCAGACAAAGCGGATGGCACCAGGAATGGTAGAAGACACACAGACGTGGCATATCCAGCCGGCGGTACCACACGACTCTGATAAAAGGCAGGCACAGTTAGGAAACACCAAGGGATACAGGAAATAGGATGCAGGGAACGGGAACTCTGGGATCAAGCAGGAAAATACTAAGGGACCCTTTGCAATACAAACATGGGAAAAGTACAAACAACGATCAAGCAAGGAGTGGAAGGGCAGAGACCTTTTTATAATCCAGGGTGCACTGGGGTAGGATAGAAAACTTTTAGGAAGTGCGCACGCTGGCCCTTTAAGGTACTCCAAGAAGGGAAGGCCGCACCAGCCGTGGTCTCTGGGGAGGTGGCCAGGAAGTTGCGGTCGCGGCCGTTCATCACAGGGTGAGCGACAGAGGTCTGCAGTCATAACACTGATTTTTTTTGGTGTTGTATATATGTACTGAGCAGTGGCGTAACTACCGCCGTAGCAGCCGTAGCGGCTGCTACGGGGCCCGCGGCATGAGGGGGCCCGTGTCGCCCGCCGGCACGGGCCCCCACCATGGCCGGAGGCTCCGCTGGCAGCCGCTATGGCTGCTACAGCGGGACACCACTGAACACTACGGCAGAGCAGGGAGGTATCTCCCCGCTCTGCCATTAACTGGTTCCCGACCGCTGGCTGTATTTTTACGGCCAGCAGTCAAAGTCCTTAAAACCCGAGCCATAGACTTTTTACGACTCCGGTTTTAACTTACTGCCCGCGCGATTGGGCTGCTGAATGTCGGGTCTCCGGCTGTCAGTGACTGCTGGGGACCCTGAGGAGAGGATAGAAGCAGCTTTCGCTGCCAGCGATCACACATGTATCCCCTATCCTGTGGATAGGGGATACATGTATTTTGTAGGACACACTGTAGGTCGCATTTTTTTGGGAGGGGGGACGCTGTATGGCGTTCCCTACAGGGGGGGGACGCTGTTTGGCGTTCCCTACAGGGGGGGCTGTATGGCGTTCCCTACAGGGGGGGCTGTATGGCGTTCCCTACAGGGGGGGGCTCTATGGCGTTCTCTACAGGGGGGGATGTATGGCGTTCCCTACATGGGGGGCTGTATGGCGTTCTCTACAGGGGGGGACTGTATGGCGTTCTCTACAGGGGGGGCTGTATGGCGTTCTCTACAGGGGGGGCTGTATGGCGTTCTCTACAGGGGGGGCTGTATGGCGTTCTCTACAGGAGGGCTGTATGGCGTTCTCTACAGGGAGGGCTGTATGGCGTTAGCACTGTCCAATAAATATACAGTAAACAGAAGAAAATACGGTCCAGCAATCCTCATGACAATTTGATGACTTTATTAGAAAAACATTTTATAAACCACACGGCATGTTGAAGTGATGATACAAGACTGCTTACGCGCTTCGAAAGCCAACTACATTCTTCGCAAATGTACGCCATCTCCTCCAAACAGTCAATTACATCAGAAGTCCAGTTCCTTGTGCTGCATGACTCGTGGACGCCCTATCCGTGGTGATATCCGTGTCCTTTCCACTGCTTCTCACTTGAGTCCTGTAGGCACAAAAAACATTCTGCAAGTATCCATTGTCATCCGTGCCTGCAGATTCTGCTTTAATGATGCAACTCACTCAACTCCTTGTCTATTTCATAGTTTACTGATGCCTCTTTTAGATGCGACAGATGTATTTTTTTTTATACTTACCAGCCTGCTTCACAGGCACCATCCCTTTTTATTGGCACCTGATCAATAAGGGGGTCCTTGCTCCACCACCATAACACTGCAATACTAAACAAAATCTTCCATAGACATCACAAAAACTAGACAAGCCTTTCCTCCCTTATGTTTCCCAACATTTCCTGGGACAAGTGTGTGTAGGTAGAAATCAACAAACATGTTTCCTGGCCCCAAACTTTACCCCCTCTTTCCAGTAAAGGATTGGCTTTCGGTATCACGCCTCCTCGCTTTTACCTTTTTACTTTATCCTGCGTAAACATTTTTTTCAGCATCTTAAACGTCTTGCCCATTAGCCCATCTATCCCCAACATCAGACCACTTATTATCATCTGACAGATCAGAATCAGACTCAACCAGCTACTGTTGCCTTCTTCTGCTTCTCTTTACATCCAGATGCGCTGCTCCTGTAATTCCAAACATTGTGCCAGTACCCCGTGTTCTAAACATTTTGGCAACCCCAAGGTGTCCCTCTCCCATGTTGAGATTATAAGACCCCACTGGGATATTGCTGCCTTCATCGACCCTGGATCCCTGCGCAAGGATCCTGGCACTTGGCCCATCATCGTGCCATGTTCCCTCAAATTTTTGGTAGAATGATACCATTGAGGATACCTGCCTTGCTTCCTTGATGCCATTTGCTCCAAACAATCCAGTACACCCCAAGTCCAGGTCCTTGTGCTGCATGACTTGTGGGGGCTCTATACGTGGCAATATCCTGGCACCTTCCATTGCTTTCCGTTTGAGTGCTGTAAATATAAAAACATTCTGCCAGTGTCCATTATCACCTATGCCTGCAGATTATGACTGTGTAATGAAACTCACTTAAGTCCTTGTCTATTGCATCCAGGCCTTGACACATCGCAAATGTTCTTGGCAGACCAGAGCTGTCTAAAATCCCCCTACACTCCCTCACCCAATTACCTTACACCTACGTTCAGTCCCAAACCGAGCCATGTGGCCAGCATTTTGGACAAAGATACCCCTAACTTACATTATGCCTATTCCTACCAACTATCCAAGGTTCCCCACTGCTACGCCTTTCTTGGCATTTTGCCCGCTCATTACTTTTTCAATGTACAGAGCTACTGGTGGATACTGTATATAGTAACTAATGATGGACATACCGCATATAGATGAAATATTACTTCAGAGAGTCCCCCTGGCAGCAGGCAGCCGATCTCAAGAAATTCTGGAACAAAAGTATAAACTGTGAAGATATTATGACGTGCGCTTAGTATGGTTCATCATATCAACAAATATATGTTCAGCCTATTGAAAACATCAGGGAGATTGTTCCCACAGTCTTGTCATGTGTCTCTATAGGAACATTCTGGATGACATCACATTATAGAATTTCTATAGGTTGTTATTTGCTATAATACTTACATATATACAGTGGATCTTCTAGCATGTCGGCTGTCACTGGTGCCACATATTCAGATGTTATAAATGTCTGTAAAATACATAATGGGTTTAATGCACATACATAAAATAACCCCATATCTATAATGAATAATAATATATTTACTTTCACACATTTCATTTTCTATCACAGGGCGAGTCCAATGCCCCTCTGCCACACAAATAACACCAGCAGTATAATGGCACATAATAGTTGGAGGACCCTGGTATAGATTTTGTATCAGGGACCAGGAGCTTATTGTTATTCTTCTATATAATCTTATCCTTAATGGAAAACTTCTAATTTGTCTTTTGTGGAGTCTTTTGGACTGGAGTAGAGAGAGTAGAAAATGGTAAATTGGATTTCTGGATTCAACAGACCAAATAATTATTAAAGGGGTTTTCTGACAGTTTCATAAACCTTAGTCTAAGCCGCATATGGCTAAAAATAACAAATTGTCCCTACTCATTTTTTAAATTCCCTGTGGCTCCTGCGCTGGTGGTTCTGTTGTCTTTAGTTGCTAGGCCACAGCGGTCATGTCCGTGTGGATGGCATGTCACGTGGCAGCTATTGTGTCACATCCAGGGCCGGCCTTAGGTTTATTGGTGACATGTGCAGTATCTGTGACGTCCTCCCCCTTATGATGCACCATGTAGTGTCCAAATAATTTAATCATACAGTGCCCAAATAACATCACCCAGTCAATAAACTAGGGATTGTATCTTTCTGTTTTTTTATATTATAGGTTTGGGCCCTAAATGCCGGATCGGCAGTGTAAGTTGAGGGTGCCCAGGCCATCTATGGTGGTAGTGCCCTCTTCAGTATTGACCAGTAATACACACTATGTGATCATTTAGAGATGCAGTTAATAAAATACACTGACCTTGGACTCTCCTACTGAATACATCCAACTGAATGTAGAACGTTATGTGATGTGAGGTGGAGGGCTCTGCTTAATCTTTGATCTGCCCTCCTGGGACGTGTGGTTATCATTATCTCTTATGAGGAATTAATTCTAGGAGAAAGAAAGACAATGTATTAGGACAAATCTCAATCAATGGCAACATTTCTATCTAGAACAGAGTCCAGTCCCCAACCAGTGTAAAATTACCAAAGGGGTAAATAGGATGACCGGCTGGGGTCCAGGGATTTGTGGTGGCCCACAGCTCTGGGGCTCCATACGCCCCTGAAATTGGACAAACAATAACGGCGCAGGGAGGAAGCGAAATGTCTGACCCGGTTGGTCGTCTATTAGGTGAGTATAATTTTTTATTTTATAGGAGCAAAGTGGGCACTATTAATATGGGGGATAAAAGGACTGAGTCGGGGCTTAGAAAAGGGGGCTTCATTACTGTGGGGCCATACAAAAGGGGCATTCTGACCCAGGACATACAAAAAGTGTCATTCTAACTGTGGAGGGTATTGGTGGATACTGCATATAGTAACTAATAAGAGACGCACCTTGCATAGATGAAATATTGCTTCAGAGAGTCCCCCTGGCAGCAGGCAGCCGATCTTAAGATGTTCTGGAAAAAACAATAATTGTGTCGTTTTATTTCTCCAGACAGACGTGTGCTCAGTATAGACCACCCAACAATGAAGGAAATGTACATTAGGGCTCATGTACACAGCAACTTCATGTGGACGGACCTGTATGGTGGCGCACAGACTGCAGTACTGGTAATGTAGACACTCTGTGTGCGCTGTGTGCTCCCCCATAAGCCAAATGTGGATTAGGAAATGACATAAATAACAAGTCCCTTATATATTACTAATACCATAATATCTTCTTTATGGAGCATTTCTATAATAATAATAATATAAAGCTGCAGCAAAATTCCCAGCATTTACTTTTGCTACATGTGGATGAGTTTTTGAGACTGTAACTATTCACCTGTAACACTTGTGAATTTTGCCGCGCAGCAAATCTGCAGCGTCTGAATTCAGCTTTATGGCGTAGAATATAGTACTCAAATACTGCAATCATACAGTGCCCAAATAACACTGCCAGACAAGTATTGTCTGCCACACTGTAATGTAATCCATTATCAAGGAATTGTATCTGCATCCTGAGCAGTGCCCTTTACTTTTTTTACATGAAGAGTAGGATTGAGTGTTCAAGCAATGGGTGCCCCAGACATCAAGACCAGTGGCGCCCCATTCATTAGTGACAGGTGATGCACCCAGTGTAACCGCACAGGTCGCACACCCCTAAGACAGGCCCTGGATGAACAATATTGGGGAATTTGTTCCCACAGTCTTGTCATGTGTCTCTATAGGAACATTCTGGATGACATCACATTATAGAATTTCTATAGGTTGTCATTTGCTATAATACTTACATATATACAGTGTATGTCCTAGCATGTCGGCTGTCACTGGTGCCACATATTCAGATGTCATAAATGTCTGTAAAATACATAATGGAATAAACATAAAATAACCCCATATCTAGAATGAATAATAATATATTTACTTTCACACCTTTCATTTTCTATCACAGGACGAGTCAGACATTGAAAACATTTTGTAATGTTAGTGTAAACCCAGGGAACATAACTATAGGGGTGAAGAGGTTGCAGTCACACCCAGGCCCAGGTGTCCATGACTGACATTAGGGGGGGTCACAATGTGGGCAATTTACAAATGCCAATCCCCAATGCCCCCATCTCCTAGAGGAATCCCGATTTTCACTGCTAGAAACGCGATGTCAGTGAGAGAAGCACCCAGGCGGAAAGGCAGCTGCTGAGTTGCCCGGCCGCTTCTAAAACACAAGCAGTGGAAGGGAGCCAGCGCAGCGCCCCGTTCCACCTGCTGGAGGGATGCGCCCTATGTAATGGCACAGGTCGCACACCCCTAAGGCCGGCCCTGGCTACTGCTGAGCCTTATTAGGATAATATACCGTAGCTTTTTAAGACTATTTAATTAAATTAAATTAGACATCATATTGAAAACGACTGAGAAGTCACATTCCACATTACTGACAGCTGCAATTCTCAGACAATGGTAAGGGTATGTTCACACACTTAACTAAAAAACGTCTCTAAAATACAGAGCTCTTTTCAAGGGAAAACAGCCTCTGATTTTCAGCCATTTTTTAAACCACAAACATTTTTTGAGGCGTTTTTACCAACGTTCTTGGAGCTGTTTTTCTATTGAGACAATGAAAAACGGCTCCAAAAACGGCCGAAGGAGTGAAATGCACTTCTTTTTACAGGGTGTTTTTTATGCGCCGCTTTATCAAACGCCCACGTAAAATGCACCATCGGAAAAAAAAAAAACCTTTTTCCCATTGAAATCAATGGGCAGATGTTTGGAGGCGTCCAGCCTCCGTATTTTCGGCTGTTTTTCGGGGTGTTTACGGCCAGGAAAACGGCTGAAAATAGGCTGTGTGAACATACTCTGTTGTACTGAGTTGTAACTTTAATGAGAAAATATGAAACATTGAAATCTGAATGTAAAATGTTCAGTTGTTACTTGCATTAATAGAAACATTTTACTGGAACTTGAACTGTTTGTCTAAAAAAAAAACAACCCCAACTCCTGACAATCACCAGAAAAAAATCCTTCTACAGTTTTTTTTAAACGGCCACGTAAAAAACGCCTCATCGGAACAAACCCCCGTTTTTCCCATTGAAATCAAAGCGCAGATGTTTGGAGGCGTTCAGCCTCTGTAGTTTTAGATGTTTTTCGGGGCGTTTATGGCCATGAAAATAGGCCATGTGAACATACTCTGAGTTGTAACTTTAATGAGAAAATATGAAACCTTGAAATCTGAATGTAAAATGTTCAGTTGTTACTTGCATTAATAGAAACATTTTACTGGAACTTGAACTGTTTGTCTAAAAAAAAAAAACAACCCCCGACAATCACCAGAAAAAAATCCTTCTACAATCATATAGTTGTGGTGTGGTGTTGGTGTGGTTAGAAATTGCTGCAGTAATGTCCAGTGTGAATCTGGCCTTATATGAGAATTCTAGAGCGTTTATATTTCATGTGTCCAGTAACATGTAGAATTAATGATAAAATGCTGCATCTTACCTGTCAATCACACAGTCAATCACAGTCCCGGTCCAGACGTCATTGGCAGAAATTGTAAAAAATATGTAATCCAGCTGCACATAGAACCTAACGGCTAGTACTGTCTATGACATCATCAGTGACATCATAAGCGGCTGCAGTATCTGTTACATCATCTAATTATCTCCTACTGCCTGGATAGACTGTCTGTGCATACACTGGATATAGGCGTTACATGGGACTGCTGTTTATAAACATGGAAGAAAGATACATGTGTGGTTATAGGGGCTACGACTAAGAACATGTAATGTATGAAACGTGTAATCTGTTACTAGATGGATTTTATATAGATGTAGCCATCTTTAACTTGACTCTGATAACTTGTTGCAGCGTGATACTTTCTTGATCCCGCAGCACTCCGTGTTTCAAGTGTGCGTGAGTAGGCTTCCACACCAATGTGTAAAAATGGGAACTCAGCACTCCAAGGTATTATGCAATAAATGAGATTTGATTTCACATATAGCGAAAAGTAGTAATCCAAAAATAATGGCGCCATTACCGAACAGCGACCGAGGTCACAAGCGCCGCATATCCGTGTCTAAAGAAGGTTGAATGTATAGACCGAAACGTTAAAAACCTATTTTTGGATTACTACTTTTCGCTATATGTGAAATAAAATATCATTTGTTGCAGCGTGATATCACACAACAAAAGCCATTGAAAAAGTCAAGATAAGGGATTGTTTATTTAATGCGTTAAAAGTCAAGGTAAAGACGGCAACATCTGAACTAATAAAGGATACATTTTATTGAATTTCGTTTTAGGCTACATTCACACAACAGTAAAAAAACGTCCGCTTTCAGAGCAATGATGTTCTATGGGTATATTCACACGGCCTTTTTTTAACCACCCGTGAATATTGGCCGTCAAAAAATAGAACATGTCCTATTTTTGGCCGCTTTCACGGCCAGACGGCCCCCATAGAAGTCAATGGATCCATTTTTAACGGCCGTCAATACATGTAACAGCCGTTAAAAACGGTTCTGTGATTTGGGGATTCAAGAGCCAAGGGAACTATTGGCTCCCTTGCTGGTAATCGGCGGCGCAATGACACATACTCACCGATGCAGCGCCGTCCTCTACAGGTGTGGTCTCTAGTCTCATGGGTTCTGCGAAGGTGACGAGATGACGTCCTCGCGTCGCCTTCGCAGAACCAGTGAGACTAGAGATCACTCGTGACGTAGACGGTCATGCATCGGTGAGTATGTAGGGCATTCAGGCGGACAAAAATTACGGATATTGTTGCGCTCACTACTATGGTAGCATGGCGCTAGTACAGGGGACATTGTTGTCTACTGTAGCAAATTTTTCGGCACGGTCCTGAATTTACAGAGAGAGTCCCGGAAGATTACCACAGGGAGGGGGGGTGTGGTGCTTTCTCCGGAGAGGTGTCTGTGTCATCATCTACAGGGGGGCTGTGTGCCATCGTCTACAGGGTGCTGTGTGCCATCGTCTACAAGGGGGCTGTGTGCCATCGTCTACAAGGGGGCTGTGTGCCATCATCTACATGGGGCGGTGTGCCATCATCTACAGGGGGGCTGTGTGCCATCATCTACAGGGGGGCTGTGTGCCATCATCTACAGGGGGGCTGTGTGCCATCATCTACAGGGAGGCTGTGAGCCATCATCTACAGGGGGTCTCTGTGCCATCATCTACAGGGGGTCTGTGTGCCATCATCTACAGGGGGTCTGTGTTTCATCATCTACAGGGGGTCTGTGTGGCATCATATACAGGGTGTCCGTGTGCCATCATCTACAGGGGGGCTGTGTGGCATCATCTACAAGGGGGCTGTGAAACAATCATGACAATGACCTTTGTTTGGGTGTTTTCAGGGGGTTGGGACAAAAGAAGCCAGACAAATGAAATTCATCAGTTTTTTTAACGGCCATGAAAAACGGATGCAAAATGGATGTCAAACGGCCATTAAAAACGGACAGACGGACTGGAAGTGTATAAAAATTTGCAGACACAATGATGCAAAACGGCCATGAAAAACTGTCGTGTGAATGTAGCCTAAGTTCTGGATCGTCTCCATTTTAATGGATAAAGTTACCGGACAATTATCCGCCCACCGAGATTTTATTGGACACATGGACGGCCTGGTGAGCAGATGAACTTCTTGTTTCTTTGTTTGGAGTCATGTACAGATATAGCAATCCTTATCCTGACTCTGATTACTTGTTGCAGCGTGATAATTTATCACTTAAGTCACTGAAAACCATTGAAAAAGTGAAATTAAAGTTTCTTGACACTGTGTATTCAATGTATTTAACCCCTTCGAGCTCAGCAACGTAATATTCCGTCGCGCTGACCGCCCCGTTCGCGCTCAGCGACGGAATATTATGTCGCAGGGAAAATGCATCGCCATTTTCCACCGGCGCGTGCACGAGCTGTGACAGCTGCTGTTTCCGACAGCAGGCTATCACAGCTCAATACGCCGGGACCTATTGCGATGGTCCCGCCTCCACAATCGCCACTATTGGTCAGTCAGTGAGTAACTGTCCAATAGTGGCGATCGGTCTCTTCACTTCCTCTCCCTGACATCACATCCTGCCGCACCCGCCCTGAGATGGAGATAGCGAGGCGTTCAGAGCGGTTGTGAGTAGAGGGAGAGAAGAAAAAGAGTGAAAAAAAGTGAAAAAAATACCACTTCTTAGTCTTCAGGACCAATTTCTTGGTCCCTGGGGATTATTTTTTTCTTTATAAAACATATAAAATAAAAAAATATATATAAAAAAAAAAAAACGAAAAAAATCCTGTTAATTTAGACAATTTATGTAGTTAGTTTAGTATTAGTGTTAGTTAGTGTCAGGGAACCGTCAAAAAGCATAGTTAGGTATAGCGTCAGGAATCCATCACCATAGTTAGATCTAGCGTTAGGGGTCCATCACAGTAGTTAGGTTTAGCGTCAGGGAAGCTCGGAATAATCTAGATAGGTTTAGCGTCAGGCACCCGTCACCGTGGTTAGGTTTAGTGTTAGGGAAGCTCAGAATAATCTAGTTAGGTTTAGTGTCAGAGAATAGTCGCCGTAGTTAGATTTAGTCTCAGGGAAGTTCAAATAAAATCTAGTTAGGTTTAGTGTTAGGAACCCTCGCCCTTGTTAGGTTTAGTCTCAGGGAAGCCCACTCGTTCTATAAAAACACCAATTTTTTGAGCTGGTTTAGGCAGGGGCGTAGCTAGGGGGGGGCAAGCGGGGCATGTGCCCCGGGCGCAGTCCAGAGGGGGGCGCCAGCGCCCCCTCCTCCTGCACTATAATTGTACCTGTGTCGCAATGACATAGGTACAATTAAGCAATGAATGACCGGGTACGTTCCGTGCCCGGCCATTCAGCGCCTTTCCATGAATGAAGCGACTGGTACCTTTTGTACCAGTGGCGCTTCCGTCGATGAAAGGCTCTGACTGACTGACAGGGAAAGTCATCCTGCCCAGCCAATCAGCGCCTTTCATAGACTCTGCGTTCAACCCTCTGGAGACCTGCGCAGAAGAGAGCAGGTCTCCATGGATGCCGGACGGCGTGGGAGCGGGAATAAGGTGAGTTTGAAATTATTTTTTTAATTTTTTTAATTGTAATAGAAGTGTGGCTGTATCTGCGGGGGGGGGGGGACTTTGTCTACACGCGGGACTTTATCTACGGGGGGTGTCTATCTACAGGGGGACTATATCTACAGGGCTGGGCTATATACAGGGGGACTATATCTACAGGGCTGGGCTATATACAGGGGGACTATATCTACAGGGGGGCTATATACAGGGGGACTATATCTACAGGGGGGCTATATACAGGGCGACTATATCTACAGGGCTGGGCTATATACAGGGGGACTATATCTACAGGGCTGGGCTATATACAGGGGGACTATATCTACAGGGCTGGGCTATATACAGGGGGATTTTATCTACAGGGCTGGGCTATATACAGGGGGACTATATCTACAGGGCTGGGCTATATACAGGGGGGCTATATACAGGGGGACTATATCTGCTGGGCTATATACAGGGGGACTATATCTACAGGGGGGCTATATACAGGGGGACTATATCTGCTGGGCTATATACAGGGGGACTATATCTGCTGGGCTATATACAGTGGGACTATATCTACAGGGGGGCTATATACAGGAGGACTATATCTACAGGGGGCTATATACAGGGGGGCTATATCTGCTGGGCTATATACAGGGGGACTATATCTACAGGGCTGGGCTATATACAGGGGGACTATATCTGCTGGGCTATATACAGGGGGACTATATCTACAGGGGGGCTATATACAGGGGGACTATATCTACAGGGCTGGGCTATATACAGGGGGACTATATCTACAGGGCTGGGCTATATACAGGGGGACTATATCTACAGGGGGGCTATATACAGGGGGACTATATCTACAGGGCTGGGCTATATACAGGGGGACTATATCTACAGGGCTGGGCTATATACAGGGGGACTATATCTACAGGGGGGCTATATACAGGGGGACTATATCTACAGGGCTGGGCTATATACAGGGGGACTATATCTGCTGGGCTATATACAGGGGGGCTATATACAGGGGGACTATATCTACAGGGGGGCTATATACAGGGGGACTATATCTACAGGGGGGCTATATACAGGGGGACTATATCTACAGGGGGGCTATATACTGGAGTTGGCTGTCTATAGAGCACCATATACAGGGGTGGGCTATATGGTATATAGCCCCCTGTAGATATAGCCCACCCCTGTATATGGTGCTCCATAGATAGCCCACCCCTGTATATAGCCCCCCTGTAGATATAGTCGCCCTGTAGATATAGCCCAGCCCTGTAGATATATTCCCCCTGTATATAGCCCCCCTATGTATAGCCCACCCCTGTAGATATGGTCCCCCTGTAGATATGGTCCCCCTGTAGATATGGTCCCCCTGTAGATATGGTCCCCCTGTAGATATAGTCCCCCTGTAGATATAGTCCCCCTGTAGATATAGCCCACCCCTGTATATAGTCCCCCTGTAGATATAGCCCACTCCTGTATATAGTATCCCACAAATAGCTCCCCCTATAGTGCTCCACAGAAAGCCCACCCCTGTATATAGCCCCTTGTACATAGAGTCCACCCCTGTATATAGTGCTCCACAGATAGCCCACCCTTGTATATAGTATATACAGGGGTGGGCTATCTGTGGAGCACTATATACAGGGGTGGACTATCTAGTGGAGCACTATATACAGGGGTGGACTATATGTACAGGGGGGCTATATACAGGGGTGGGCTATCTGTGAAACACTATATACAGGGGTGGACTATATGTGGAGCACTATATACAGGGGTGGGCTATATCTACGGGGGGGGCTACATACATGGTTGGGCTATCTGTAGAGCTCTATATACTGGGGTGGGCTATATCTACAGGGGGCTATATACAGGGGTGGGCTATCTGTAGAGCACTATAGGGGGAGTTATTTGTGGGACACTATATACAGGGGTGGGCTATATGGGGGCACTATCTACAGGGGGCTCTATGGCAGGCACTATCTACAGGGGGCACAGTGTGTGTGTGGGACACGGTGTATGGTGCTATTATAATTAGAGGTGCAGTGTATGGCGCTATTATATTTAGGGGCGTAGTGTGTGGTATAATGATAACTTTATATTTATTTATAGGTGCAGAAATGTTGGAAAAGTGAGAAGCTGAAGACATGTGAGCGGCAAACTGCAGAAATGGACCGGGAGAAGTCATCATAGAGATCTGGACCAAATGGAGAAAAAGAACTAGAATCTGAGACGTCACCGGTGAGTCACTTAATGTAAATTTTTATTCTGCCTCTAATCAGTATTGTAGTCCCTGTATGATCTGCAGCGAGATGATAGGTGATATGATTATGATAGGATTTATTTTTTGTAAAACGACATCTCCCAGCATATCCTTACCATTGTTTGGGCCATGCTGGGAGCTGTAGTTTTACGCCGTACAAACCTATACGGCAGGGGTTGCACTAAATTGAGCTGTATTTGTGCTGGGGCTGTATATATGTAGTGAGCTTGGTTCTTGTGTTGTGTATAGAACCATATTGCTTGTGAAATATACAAATAATTTTATGCTCGCGTTACATAAAAAGAAATGACACGTCGATTGGTAGAGAAAACAAACACGGCGAGGGGGAAGGAGATGTTGGGAAAGAGGTTGGGGGGTGGGGGTCGCAAAACTGAATCTTTGCCCCGGGTTCTGGAGAACCTAGCTACGCCTCTGGGTTTAGGTAGCAGCCTATTGCTCCTAGTTAGGAAAGCAATCAAACATGTCCCAACGAACATTTAGTGCCGAAGAGGCATATTCATTTCTTGCCTCCGACACAGAGTCGTCGGATGGTGAGACTCTGTTTTATTTATCCACCTCCTCATCCAGTGATGAAGAAGAGGAACCTCCTAGGAGATGCCCCTTGACCACCAGTGCAGTTGAAGCCCCCGAGCGAAATGACCCCGCCGCAGTTCAAGCCCCCATTTGGACCCCCACACCAGACATTTATGAGCCCAAAATCCCAGAGTTAAAATTTAATACGACAGGGCTCAGTGAAATGGGCTTTTTCAAGTTCTTCTTCACTGATGACTTTATAGATCTTATGGTCTCCCAGACAAATTTATATGTCCAACAGTATATTACTAAGAACCCTACATCATTTTATGCCCAATCCTACAGGTGGACCCCTGTAGATGTAGCAGAGGTGGGCAAGTTCTGGGGACTTCACTTGAACATGGGGCTTCTGAAAAAGCCATCCATTAGGACCTACTGGAGCATGGACATCTTATACCATACCCCCAATGTACCGTATGGCCATGTCCAGGATGCATTATGAGGCAATATTTCGCTTCTTAAATTATAAGGATAATGAGCAGTGCCCACCCCGAGATGACCCCAGTTTTGACCGTTTGTACAAACTGAGACCCCTATTAGACCATTTCAGTGCTCGGTTTGCCCAAGCATACACCCCCGAGAAGTGTATTTCTATTGATGAGTCCCTGGTACATTTTAAAGGGAGGCTTCAATTCCGCCAGTACCTGCCGAGTAAGAGGGCAAGGTATGGCGTAAAGATGTATAAGCTGTGCGAGAGTGCATCAATGTATACCTACAAATTTAGGATGTATGAAGGGAAGGACAGCAGTATTCAGCCCCCAGAATGCCTCCCTTACTGGGAATTAATGCAAAAATTGTGTGGGATTTGGTGCACCCACTGCTGGACCAGGGTTACCACCTCTACTTGGATAATTTTTATACCAGCGTCCCACTCTTCAAGTGCCTCGCTTCAAGAAGTCCTGCGGCATGCGGCACTGCTAGAAAAAATCTGAGAGGCCTCCCTAAGACTCTGCTTGGGCAAACACTCAGAAGGGGTGAGAGCAGGGCACAATCTAGCAGCAACATATTGTGTGTCAAGTACAAGGACAAGAGAGATGTCCTTGTATTAACAACAATACATGACCACACCAGTACCCATGTACCTGTACGAGGTACCAGTATAGAGACCCCCAAACCAGACTGCATCCTGGACTACAATAGGTACATGGGAGGGGTTGACTTGTCAGATCAAGTCCTGAAGCCCTACAGCGCCATGCGGAAATCGAGGGTGTGGTATAAGAAGCTGGCCGTGCACATCATACAGATGGCATTGTACAATGCGTATGTGCTACGTCGATGTGCAGGCCAGAGGGGAACTTTCCTGGAATTTCAAGAGGTGATTATCAAGAACCTAATCTTTAGGACCAAGAATAGGGAGCATCCAGTACTTCCGGAAGCGAGGCCACACGAATCGTACCAGGGCAACACTTTCCAGGAGAAGTTCCCCAAACTGGCAAGAAGGGAAAAAGTCAAAAGAGGTGCAGAGTCTGCTCAAAGAGGGGGATAAGGAGGTAAACAATATACGAATGCGACACGTGTCCTGAAAAACCAGGGCTCTGTATGAAAGATTGTTTTCGAATTTATCATACATCCCTTAACCCCTTCCCTCTTTAGCCACTTTTGACCTTCTTGACCGAGCCTCATTTTTCAAATCTGACATGTGTCACTTTATGTGGTAATAACTCCGGAATGCTTTTACCTATCCAAGCGATTCTGAGACTCTTTTCTCGTGACACATTGGACTTTAAGTTACTGGCAAAATTTGCTCGATATGTTCAGTATTTAATTGTGAAAAACACCAAAATTTAGCGAAAAATTGCAAAAATTAACATTTTTCTCAATTTAAATGTATCTGCTTGTAAGACAGGCAGTTATACCACACAAAATTGTTGCTAATTAACATCCCCCATATGTCTACTTTACATTGGCATCGTTTTTTGAACATCCTTTTATTTTTCTATGACGTTACAAGGCTTAGAACTTTAGCAGCAATTTCTCACATTTTCAAGAAAATTTCAAAAGGCCATTTTTACAGGGGCCAGTTCAGTTGTGAAGTGGCTTTGAGGGCCTTATATATTAGAAACCCCCAAAAAGTCACCCCATTTTAAAAACTTCTCCCCTCAAAGTATTCAAAACAGCATTTAGAAAATGTCTTAACCCTTTACACATGTCACAGGAATTAAAGCAAAGTAGAGGTGAAATTTACAAATTTCATATTTTTTTGCAGAAATAAATTTTTAGTACAATTTTTTTTATAACACAGAAGGTTTTACCAGAGAAATGCAACTCAATATTTGTTGCCCAGTTTCTGCAGTTTTTGGAAATATCCCACGTTTGGCCGTAGTGTGCTACTGAACTGAAGCATCGGCCTCAGAAGCAAAGGAACACCTAGTGGATTTTGGGGCCTTATTTTTGTTAGAATAAATTTTAGGCACCATGTCAGGTTTGAAGGGCTCTTGCGGTGCCAAAACAGTCAAAATCCCCCAAAAGTGACCCCATCTGGGAAACTACACACCTCAAGGAAATTATCTAGGGGTACAGTGAGCATTTTGACCTCACAGGTTTTTTACAGAAATTATTGGAAGTAGGCCATGAAAATTAAAATCAACATTTCTTCAAAGAAAATGTAGGTTTAGCGATCTTTTTTCTCATTTCCACAAGGACTAAAGGAGGAAAAGCACCGTAAAATTTGTAAAGCAATTTCTCCCGAGTAAAACAATACCCCACATGTGGTAATAAACGGTTGTTTGGAGACACGGCAGGGCTGAGAAGGGAAAGAGCGCTATTTGGCTTTTGGAGCTCAAGTTTAGCAGGAATGGTTTGCGGAGGCCATGTCACATTTACAAAGCCCCTGAGGGGACAAAACAGTGGAAACCCCCCACGAGTGACCCCATTTTGGAAACTACACCCATTGAGGAAATTATCTAGGGGTATAGTGAGCGATTTGACCCCACAGGTTTTTTGCAGAAATTATTGGAAGTAGGCCCTGAAAATAAAAATCAACATTTTTTCAAAGAAAATGTAGGTTTAGCTTATTTTTACTCATTTCCACAAGGACTGAAGGAGAAAAAGCATCCCAGAATTTGTAAAGCAATTTCTCCCGAGTAAAACAATGCCCCACATGTGGTAATAAACGGCTGTTTGGAGACACGGCTTGGCTTAGAAGGGAAAGAGCGCTATTTGGCTTTTGGAGATCACATTGAGCAGGAATGGTTTGCGGCGGCCATGTCACATTTGCAAAGCCCCTGAGGGGAAAAAACAATGAAAACGCCCAAAAAGTGACACCATTTAGGAAACTACACCTCTTGAGGAATTCATCTAGGGGCGTAGTGAGCATTTTGACCCCACAGATGTTTCATAGAATTTATTAGAATTGGGCAGTGAAAATAAAAACAATCCTTTTTCTTCAATACATTTTTTCATTTTTGCAAAAAATAAAGGAAAAAAAAGAACCCAACATTTGTAAAGCAATTTCTACCGAGTACGGCAATACCCCATATGTGGTCATAAACTGCTGTTTGGGCACACGGCAGGGCTCAGAAGGGAAGGACCGCCATTTGGAGTGCAGATGTTGCTGGATTGGTTTCTGGGCGCCTGTGGGCCCAAAACAGTGGAAACCCCCCAGAAGTGACCCAATTTTGGAAACTACACCCCTCAATGCATTTACCTAGGGGTGTAGTGAGCATGTTAACCCTGCAGGTGTTTTGTAGAAATTAGTGTGAACTCGATATTGCAGAGTGAAAATGGGATTTTTTTCCACAGATATGTGGACAATATGTGGTGCCCGGCTTGTGCCACCATAACAAGACAGCTCTCTAATTATTATGCTGGGTTTCTTGGTTTTAGAAACACCCTACATGTGGCCCTAATCTCTTGCCTGAACAGTCGACCAGGCTCAGGAGTGAAAGCGTACCATGTAAAATTGAGGCCTAATTTGGCGATTTACAAAGTATTGGTTCACAACTGCAGAAGCTCAGATGTGAAATAATAAAAATAAACCCCTGGGAAGTGACCCCATTATGGAAACTGCACCCCTCAAGGCATTTATTAAGGGGTGTAGTGAGCATTTTCACCCCACAGGTCTTTTCCATAAATGAATGCGCTGTGGATGGTGCAAATTAAATTTTTTTATTTTTCCCTAGATATGCCATTCAGTGGCAAATATGTCGTGCCCAGCTTATGCCACTGGAGACACACACCCCAAAAATTGCTAAAAGGGTTCTCCCGGGTATGACGGTGCCATATATGTGGAAGGAAACTGCTGTTTGGGCACGCTGTAGGGTTCAGATGGGAGGAAATGCCATTTGGCTTTTGGAGCGTGGATTTTGCTTGGTAGTAGATTTGTTTGGAGTCTTACTGGTGTTTCCGTTTATAATGTAGGGCATATGTAAGCCGGGCGGAGTATATAAGGGGCATAGTCAGGTGGTATAATAATGGGGTAAAAAAAAACAATAAAATAATCCATAGATGTGTGTTACGCTGTGAAGCAATCCTTTCTGCACAGGCCGGTGTCGCACTGATATATAGCGTCCTTTATTATCCCCCATTTGATCCACACTCCGTGCCTTTGTAGTTTGGGGAATTTTGCTAGGAAGTGTTGTCCTGGTATAATACGGGCACCGTCGCTTCCAGCGGATATGTTTGGGCCCTCCCTTTCCTGGTTCCCTAATTTTAGGTCCTTGATAAATCGCCTCTTCAAACAGAAGAAATGTTCCCCTCGGGCACAACTGCATATTTTTTTATTTCCTGACTTATTGGAGCCATAACTAATTTTATTTTTCATAGACGTAGCGGTATGAGGGCTGGTTTGTTGAGGGACGAGCTTTAGTTATTATTGGTACCATTTTGGGGTACATGCAACTTTTTGATCACCTTTTATCCTATTTTTTGGGATGCCAGGTAAACAAAAAAACGCAATTCTGGCACAGCTTTTTTCGGTTTTTTTTATACAGCGTTCACCACGCGTTATAAACTACATGTTCACGTTATTCTGCGGGTCAGTATGATTCCGGCGATACCTAATTTATAGCACTTTTTTATGTTTTACAACTTTTTGCACAATAAAATTACTTTTGTAAAAAGAATGTATTTTTTCTGTCGCCAAGTTGTGAGAACCATAACTTTTTAATTTTTTTGTCGACGGAGGTGTATGAGGGCTTGTTTTTTGCGGGACGAGCTATAGTTTTTATAGGTACCGTTTTTGGATATGTGCGACTTTTTGATCACTTTTTATTCTAACATTTGTAGGGCAAAGTGACTAAAGAACAGAAACTCTGGTAACGTTTTTTACGGTTTTTTTTACGCTGTTAACCGCGTGCAATAAATAATATAATATTTTGATACCTCAGGTCGTTATGGTCGCGACGATACCAATTACATATGGTTTATTATTATTTTTCAATAATAAAGGACTTGATAAGAGTAAAAGGGGGATTGTGTTTTATTTGATTAATTGAAACTTTTATTGTTTTCAAACTTTTATTATTTGCACTTTTTTTTACACTTTTTTATACTTTTTTTACGCTAGGGGACTTGAAGGTCCAACGGTCAGATTTTTTTTTTCTAATACATTGCACTACCTATGTAGTGCAATGTATTAGATCTGTCAGTCATTCACTGACAGCAAGCCGATTAGGCTTCGCCTCCCGGCGGGGCCTAAATCGGCTTCCGTAATGGCAGAGCAGGAGACCATTGTGTCTCCTGTTGCCATAACAGCAGTCGCCAGTCCTGATTGCCTGTCAGGGCTGGCGATCTGCTAGTAACCGCTACGATGCAGCAATCGCTTTCGATTGCTGCATCGAAGGGGTTAATGGCAGGGATCGGAGCTAGCTCCGGTTCCTGCCGTTACAGGTGGATGTCAGCTGTACAGTACAGCTGACTTCCACCGCTGATGACGCCGGATCAGCTCCTGACCCGGCGCCATCTTGCCGGCAGCTACGGAAGCCGATCAGGCTCCGCCGACCGGGCGGATCTTGACCGGCTTCGGTGCTAGGCAGACCGGGAGGCCAGTATTAGGCCTCCGGTTGCCATTGCAGCCACCGGAACCCCAGCAATTTCATAACTGGGGTTCCGATGAGCTGCAAACACCTTAAAGAGGCTCTGTCACCAGATTTTGCAGCCCCTATCTGCTATTGCAGCAGATCGGCGCTGCAATGTAGATTACAGTAACGTTTTTATTTTTAAAAAACGAGCATTTTTGGCCAAGTTATGACCATTTTCGTATTTATGCAAATGAGGCTTGCAAAAGTACAACTGGGCGTGTTGAAAAGTAAAAGTACAACTGGGCGTGTATTATGTGCGTACATCGGGGCGTGTTTACTACTTTTACTAGCTGGGCGTTGTGTATAGAAGTATCATCCACTTCTCTTCACAACGCCCAGCTTCTGGCAGTGCAGCACTGTGACGTCACTCACAGGTCCTGCATCGTGTCGGCACCAGAGGCTACACTTGATTCTGCAGCAGCATCAGCATTTGCAGGTAAGTATCTACATCGACTTACCTGCAAACGCCGATGCTGCTGCAGAATCATCTGTAGCCTCTGGTGCCGACACGATGCAGGACCTGTGAGTGACGTCACAGTGCTGCACTACCAGAAGCTGGGCGTTGTGAAGAGAAGTGGATGACACTTCTATACACAACGCCCAGCTAGTAAAAGTAGTAAACACGCCCCGATGTACGCACATAATACACGCCCAGTTGTACTTTTACTTTTCAACACGCCCAGTTGTACTTTTGCAAGCCTCATTTGCATAAATACGAAAATGGTCATAACTTGGCCAAAAATGCTCGTTTTTTAAAAATAAAAATGTTACTGTAATCTACATTGCAGCGCCTATCTGCTGCAATAGCAGATAGGGGTTGCAAAATCTGGTGACAGAGCCTCTTTAAGTGCAGCGATCGCGCTTGAGCGCTGCACTTAAGGGGTTAATGGCGGGGATCGAAGCTAATTTCGGTCCCCGCCGTTACAGCCGGATGTCAGCTGTAAGATACAGCTGAGATCCGGTGTTGATGGCACCGGCTCAGCTTCTGAGCCGGTCCCAAACATTCGACGTACATGTACGGCAAGATGCGGGAAGTCAATGCTTTCCATGACGTATGCAGCATCCCAGAAGATACCCTTCTGGTTCCCTGTTATTTGTATGTCATGCATTGTATGTGTTTTACATGTCTTTATTATTTTTCACACAGTGTGCTGTTCACCAGCTGAAGACAAGGATGAAGGTATCAGTGGGGAGCCACTAGAGGGTGCATTGTACATCTAGCATTGTTTGAAAAGGGGGTGGAGCCTGGCTACAGCCCTAGAGCCTCACTCTGACTCTGTCTCACAGTCTACACAGAGGAGTCGGGTCGTGTCTGTGAGGAGACAGACATGTCTGCTAGCTGCTCTGACACAGCAGATTAATACAATCCTTTCAACTGGCAACAGGTCTCAGCACCTGCAGCCCAATGCAAGAGGAGGAACAGTAAGGAGATTGTAACCAGCATATCATCTCTATCATCACCACAGCAAGTATTATTTAGCTGAAAAGCTGTCTGTCTGTTTCTGAGGAGAAGTCTATATAATATTGGGCCTCAGAACTCCTGCTGGCGCTGTTACCGGTTCTGCCGCACGCCACAATTAATATAAGAAGTGTCTATCAAGTCACTCAACTACAACCCTCATCACTGAGAAAAGTGAGTTCATTTATTACACACGCTGCTGGAAAAGTGAATGATTTCTAGATATAGCTGGACAATTGAAACCCTCATTGGTCACCCACTGGTCCCTTCTTCCCCTCAACTGCTGAAGTGGACAGAAGATAACGTGCCTCCATTTTGGAAGACTGTATAAAGTTCTTCAGTAAACGTGAGTTATTCAAATCCCCTGTGTCGTCTGGTCCCTGCACTGCATAACATCAAGGGCACCCCACATACCACCTTGCCAGGCGCACACATACTACTACCACCATCACGGGAGTTGCTACGGGGGAAAAGACTATCACCACCATCATCCATAGTGCAGCCCCCCTGTAACTGTGCCAGCCCGAGAAGGAGCGAGGGAGGAGAGGTAGAGATTCCTACAGATACCTCAGGCCATACACCGTGCACTTCACTACTGCTCCCATCCTCCTGGGAAGCTCTTCCTCGTGGTTGCTGCATATAAACTTTGGCGTCACGAACAGGATACGTTTAAATCTCATGTGGGCCCCAAACCAGAGAGACTTTGTCCCAAAGCCCTGGTCCCCACCGTACAAAGCTGCAACCGCAGCTGCAAGAGACTATTTCAGCCCCAAATCACTGTTTCCCGGCAGTTTCAGCCCAAAAGGGGTTAATCCGCCATTTT
Organism: Rhinoderma darwinii; assembly: GCF_050947455.1. Lineage (NCBI taxonomy): Eukaryota > Metazoa > Chordata > Amphibia > Anura > Rhinodermatidae > Rhinoderma > Rhinoderma darwinii. The sequence goes on from NC_134688.1 coordinate 31,837,838, forward strand.
ACCTCACAAACTGCTGCGTCACAGTTCCATTTACCCGCTCCAGACAGGTTAACCTGCGGCGCCAGTCTAGCGCCACCATCTGGATGATTATAGGAACTCACAATATCCAGCACAGGCAAGAGGGAACGGCCGAAAACTGCTAGGCGCCGCCATCTTGGATGAGTGAATCCTCTGCACGGCACCTCCACCGCGGATCCCCTGCAACCAGCAACTCTCCCAAAAACATCACAGGAGAGCAACGGAACAGCCCGGTAACAAAGTACAGCCCAGAGGGAAGCAACAGCATACCATCGGTGAGTCCCGATTCAATTGGCCATCAAGTTAACCCCTGCTGTACCACCACCGGTGCCCAATAAAAAGCCCGGGAGCATTCTGGACATCACTCCGGACCCAATAAAAAGTCCGGGAGCACCTTTAACAAGACCCCCGACTCAGTTAAAAGTCCGGGAGCGCCAATAATAGACATTGGAAAAATTTAAAGGGACAGTAACAATGTCGGACTCAAGTGACACGGAAGAGCCCGGTCTCAGCACGGTCACTACACCGGCCATGACAGAAAGAACAACACCTGCTGCAGCACCCTGCATCATGCCGCTGTCCATGCCCTACTATGCAGGGGCCCCATGGCTGCCCCACTACAAAGGTGAACCACACACCTTAAAAGACTTTAGAAAAAAGATGCTTGCCATGTTCCGCCTCTACCCCATTCCAGAAGAACAGAAGGTAGAGATCTTAATGGGACAACTACAAGATGTGGCCCTAAAAGAAGTGGAGTCCTGGCCACGGATCCAAAAGAAGGCTGTGGATCAGATCCTGGTCCAGCTACGTACCACCTTTGAGCCCAAATCCATCTCTGAGCTCAGGATGAGGTTCATGGACAGAGTTCAGCAACCAGGTGAGACACTCCGAAATTTTGCTCTTTCCTTACAGGAGACCATGAGGGCCATGATACAAGCCGACCCCCATGAGGCTGAAAAAGCAGACAGAATCCTGAGGGAGCAGTTCATTGAAGGAGTCGCCTCAGATTCCATGAGTCATCAACTACAAATGATGTCCGTCCAGAACCCTGACAGCACCTTCCATGAGTTTAAAGAACTGGCCATAGAGGTACTAGAAAGAAGGCCCAGAAGAAGAACAGTCAGGGCTACCACCCCTCTTAAAGAGGCAGAAGAGGAACCTGCCCCAGTAGCACCACATCCAACACCTTGCAAGCCCATCACCTACCAGGCTACACAGGCTCAAATCACAGCTGGAGGAGATCAGTACCAAGATCAACTGAAACTCATTGCCAAAAGCCTGGAGCAAGTCTGCCAACGACTGGAGAATCTAGAAGCCAGCTCTCCAGTAAAATGTGAGCTGCCAACATCTAGAGACAGTTATCCAAATAGTCCTAGCAAGGGCTACCGCAATAGTCCCAACAAAACGTCGACAGATCGCTTTGATGAACATGGGAGACCTGCCTGCAGACACTGCCATAAGATAGGTCACCAAGAACGTCAATGCTGGGCGTTAAACGGACGTCTCCCGAGGCAGAGGACCATTCCTCGGGAGGAGAAATAATAGGTCCCAAAGATCCAAAATGGCTGCCACGGTTTGTCGGACCTCGTCCAGAAGTTACCATCCGCATCAATGGAGTACCATTTGCTGCCCTCCTGGATACGGGATCCCAAGTGACAACCATCCAGCAGGCCGCCTTTGAACAACACTGGAGTAGCGAGATCCTGATGCAACCTCCAGAAGCCTGGTTAGACGTCATCGCTACCAACGGCCAGTCCCTACCTCTGCACGGGTACTGGGAGCCTACTGTCCAAGTGGGAGGAGTGCACTTACCTCAGCAAGGAGTCCTTGTGATCAAAGTTAAAGATCAAGGACAACCCACAGTAATTCTGGGAATGAACATCCTAAAGCACTGCTATGGAGAAATGCTAGAGGCCCTACGACAATCCGTCCCCACGGCTTCCCAGGCTGCCCAGAAGGTAATACACAAGACCATCCGTGTACTGGCTGCCCAACAGCGATTCACCAACGCCAGAGGAGAGATCTGCAGAGCTCGCATCAAGGACCACCATCCAGTAACCCTAAAACCTGGCACAGAAACACTGCTATGGTGTCGGGCCCGTTCAGGCCTACAAGGACTTGACTACCAAGCCCTAGTGGAACCAATACCACTAGATGAACATCCAATGGTTATGGCTGCCCGAAGTTTAGTGACTGTGGTCGAAGGGAAAGTACCCATCCGTCTTCTCAACTTAGGAGACCATTCAGTAACCCTGAGGAAGTACTACCCTGTAGCACAGCTGTCCCAACTCAGTGTGCAAGACCTGGTGGACATTCCAACTGTCACCGCTAAACAGGCTGCACAGCAACTAAAGACGTCAGAAGAAGCACCAGTAACACCCTGGTGGGGAGAAATCCATGTGGGAACTGCAACAACACCTGCCTACCAGATCCAAGGAGTACTTGAAGTGGCTCAGGATAGCCATGAAGCCTTCAGTAAGCATCCTCTGGACAATGGGAGAGCAAAAGACATTGAGCACACTATTCCCACTGGTACTCATCCTCCCATTAAGGAAAGACACAGGCCTATACCACCTGCCCTATACCAAGACGTGAAACAAATGGTCCACGACATGAAAGAGGCAAAAGTCATCCAAGAAAGTCACAGCCCCTGGGCTGCACCACTAGTTCTTGTCAGGAAGAAAGATGGCAACCTTCGCTTCTGTGTGGATTACAGAAAAATTAATAACATTACCCACAAGGATGCCTATCCTCTTCCAAGGATTGAAGAATCTCTGACAGCCCTGGGATCAGCTGCCTACTTCTCTACACTGGATCTCACAAGTGGTTACTGGCAAGTACCAATGTCTCCAGCTGATAGGGAGAAGACAGCCTTCACCACCCCAATGGGCTTATTCGAGTTCAATTGCATGCCCTTCGGACTGTGCAATCCTCCTGGAACATTCCAAAGGCTGATGGAAAGATGCCTAGGTCACAGGAACTTTGAGACTGTGCTCCTATACCTGGATGACGTCATAGTCTACTCCAAGTCCTATGAAGATCATCTCAAGCATCTAGCTGAAGTGTTCCAGGTCCTAACCAAAAATGGCTTAAAAATCAAACCCTCCAAGTGTCACCTCCTCCAACCTCAAGTCCAGTACTTGGGACATATAGTGAGCGCAGAAGGCATAAAGCCAGATCCTGAGAAGATAGCTGCTGTCCACAGTTGGCCTACACCTACCACTGTGAAGGAAGTAAGAAACTTTCTCGGATTTGCCGGGTACTACCGGAGATTCATTCCTCATTTTGCCCGCATCGCTGAACCGCTACAAGAACTCTTGAGGGGGCACCCTAAAGAACACTTGAAGAGGAGAATTCCCATTAACTGGAAAGAAGAACAAGAAATTGCCTTCCAGTTACTAAAAAGATTATTGACTGAACCACCCATTCTGGGCTACCCAGATTACAGCCTGCCCTTCCATCTTTACACAGATGCAAGCAACCAAGGACTTGGTGCAGTGCTGGCCCAACAACAAGGAGACAAAGAAAGAGTGATCGCCTATGCAAGTAGAGCACTCAAAGGAGCTGAAAGAAACGATCAGAACTATAGTTCCTTCAAGCTGGAGTTCCTTGCATTGGTCTGGGCCGTCACAGAGAAGTTTAAGGACTACCTTGCCGCTTCTTCCTTCACTGTCTTCACAGATAACAACCCGCTAGCACACCTGAACACCGCAAGGCTGGGAGCCTTAGAACAGAGATGGGCTTCATGATTAGCAAATTACAACTTCGTGGTCAAATACAGAACAGGCAAGTCCAACATCAATGCGGATGCCTTGTCCCGCCTGCCTACAGGAGAAGACCCGGAGAATCCTGATGATGACAACTACAAAGAGGAAGTAGAGATGCCTGCATTCTACAACCGCTTTGCAGATCCTGATGCTATCAACAACAAAACCCAGGTACATTGTTCTTCCCAACAGGCCAAGAAGCAGTCACCAGAACAAGAACAATGGGCCCTGTTGCAAGCTGAGAGCAGAGTGATTGGAGATATCCTAGACTACCTGGATACCAAAAAAATACCCATTAGAATCCGCCGAGGCAACACAGACCCAGAACTACTTCGCCTTTGGAGACAAAGGAAACGTCTCTTTGAAGAGAATGGTCTGCTGCTGAGGAGAGTGCTGGATCCCATCACCAGTAATCGGCTGCACCAACTTGTCATCCCAAGGAGAGATGCCAAAGTTGTCCTTGAGGCATACCACAACAAGTCTGGACACTTTGGAGTTCAAAAGACAGAAGCTACAATTCGCAGAAGATTCTATTGGATCGGAATTAGAGGTGATGTCGAGAAATGGTGTCAAGAATGTACTGCTTGTGCCTTAGCAAGAGGAGAGAAGCCAAACCAAAAGGCCCCTCTGCATCCTATCGTGAGTCATCGACCGCTGGAGATCGTGGCCATCGACCATGTAAAAATGGAGCCAAGTAGAACAGGATACACCTATGCCATGACCATCATCGACCATTACACCAAATTCACAGTCGCAGTACCAGTAAAGGACTTGACAGCAAAGACCACCGCTGCAGTCTTCCTAAAAACTTTCCTTCTACCCTATGGCTGTCCTGAGAAGATCTTGACAGATAGAGGTTCTGCATTTGAATCCCAACTATTTCAGGAACTTTGTCAGCTGTACAACTGTAAGAAACTAAGAACAACCGCTTACCATCCCCAAGGAAATGGGTTGTGTGAGAAGATGAACCAGATTCTGATTGAGATGCTCAGAACTTTACCGCCTCATCAGAGAGCTGTCTGGCCAAATCATTTGCCTGAGTTGGTGTACATCTACAACAACACTATGCAAGCCTCCACAGGTTACACCCCATACTTCCTATTGTTCGGAAGACAAGGAAAGCTGCCTTCAGACATTTCATTGAATGTGTCCGTTCCAGATGACTTGAACCCTCTACCAACCACAGAGTGGGTGAGTGAACACCAAAGACGCATGGCTGATGCAAATGAAATTGTTGAAGCTAGGATGGAAGAAGCGAGAAAGAAGCAACAACATGATTATGACCAACATGCTAATGCTAAACCCTTTCAAGTTGGAGACCTTGTCTGGTTGAAAAACTTTCAAAGAACCAGCAAATTGGACACTAAGTGGGAAAGAATCCCTTATACCATCAAGGCTGTCCCATACCAAGGAACAGATATCTATGAGATCCAAAGAGATGGTAAACAACTGCAAATTGTCCACCGTAACAGGCTTAAACTGTGCCTACAAGATCAACAGTTGCCTACCATTGAACAGGAAATATCAATTGAAGAACCAGTTGCAATTGATCTACCAGAAGTAACTGAAGCTATTGAAGCAACAACTACTGAGTCCTCAACTCAAGAGCAACACTTGGACATAAAGAACCCACTGAGTTGGTGGTTTACCCCAATTTTGTCATTCCTTGCACCTGATCCTACACCTACAGTGTCTACAACTCACACAGAGGACAGATCACATCATGTACCTGCTGTTGTTGTACCTGAACCTGTCAGGAGATCAGAGAGAACCACTAAAGGAGTGAAACCAGTTCGCTATAGGGATTGAATATAATTGCAAGTAGGGAACAAGAAAGACTCTTATGTTCTAGAGCCCCTTCTTCATTTCTTCATTTATTCCTATCCAAGTTAGGCCGAAGCCTACCAACCCTTGTTACGTTCAAGAGGGAATATCCCCATAGACTCTGACGTACCAGAGCCCCTCATATCCTAAGTGCCATAAACTGTTGGACACTGCCGCTCATCTTGACTTGAGACTTCTGCCCCTCATCTTCCAACTGTTACAGAAGAAATCTTCGCCCCTATTCCCCCTTCGAGAGTCAAGAATACAGGAATACAATGTTATTAAGATGTTTGCATTTCATGTTAACCCTTTTTACATCTTTTAGGCTGTTCATATCCAAGAAAACGACGAGGACGTCTTGTCTTAAGTCCGGGAGTATGCAGCATCCCAGAAGATACCCTTCTGGTTCCCTGTTATTTGTATGTCATGCATTGTATGTGTTTTACATGTCTTTATTATTTTTCACACAGTGTGCTGTTCACCAGCTGAAGAGAAGGATGAAGGTATCAGTGGGGAGCCACTAGAGGGTGCATTGTACATCTAGCATTGTTTGAAAAGGGGGTGGAGCCTGGCTACAGCCCTAGAGCCTCACTCTGACTCTGTCTCACAGTCTACACAGAGGAGTCGGGTCGTGTCTGTGAGGAGACAGACATGTCTGCTAGCTGCTCTGACACAGCAGATTAATACAATCCTTTCAACTGGCAACAGGTCTCAGCACCTGCAGCCCAATGCAAGAGGAGGAACAGTAAGGAGATTGTAACCAGCATATCATCTCTATCATCACCACAGCAAGTATTATTTAGCTGAAAAGCTGTCTGTCTGTTTCTGAGGAGAAGTCTATATAATATTGGGCCTCAGAACTCCTGCTGGCGCTGTTACCGGTTCTGCCGCACGCCACAATTAATATAAGAAGTGTCTATCAAGTCACTCAACTACAACCCTCATCACTGAGAAAAGTGAGTTCATTTATTACACACGCTGCTGGAAAAGTGAATGATTTCTAGATATAGCTGGACAATTGAAACCCTCATTGGTCACCCACTGGTCCCTTCTTCCCCTCAACTGCTGAAGTGGACAGAAGATAACGTGCCTCCATTTTGGAAGACTGTATAAAGTTCTTCAGTAAACGTGAGTTATTCAAATCCCCTGTGTCGTCTGGTCCCTGCACTGCATAACATCAAGGGCACCCCACATACCACCTTGCCAGGCGCACACATACTACTACCACCATCACGGGAGTTGCTACGGGGGAAAAGACTATCACCACCATCATCCATAGTGCAGCCCCCCTGTCACTGTGCCAGCCCGAGAAGGAGCGAGGGAGGAGAGGTAGAGATTCCTACAGATACCTCAGGCCATACACCGTGCACTTCACTACTGCTCCCATCCTCCTGGGAAGCTCTTCCTCGTGGTTGCTGCACGTACATGTACGGCAAATGTCGGGAAGGGATTAATTTTTAATTTACCCTGATACACTCCGCACAGCTTATGCCCCTCATCTTTCCCTTCTGAGCCCTGCCGTGTGCCCAGGCAGCTAATAACAGCCACATGTAGGGTATTGCCGTACCCGGGAGAACCCACATTACATCTTATGGTGTGTATATCTCCAGTGGCACATGCTGGGCACACTATATCGGGCACGGACATGCCATATATATATAGAAAATTGCAAATCTCACTCTGCCCCATCTGCTGTGCATTATCTTTTACACAGTACCTGTGGGGTCAAAAGGCTCACTACACCTCTAGATGAATGTCTTAAGAGGTGTCGTTTTTAAAATGGGGTCACTTCTCAGGGGTTTCAACTGTACTGGTACCTCAGGGGCTTCTGCATACATGACTTAGCACCAGAAAAACTCCAGTAGGCCAAATGGTGGTCCTTTCCTTCTGAGCCCTCCCATGGGCCCAAACGGCAGTTTATCACCACAAGTGGGGTATTACCGAACCAAGGACAAATTGGGCAACAATGGGGTATTTTGTTTCCTGTGAAAATAAGAAATTTTGATAAAAAATGACATCTTATTGTTCTACACACAGGTATCCAGGCTACCAGGACTACTATTATGGGTAAGGCTATCTGAGTTATTAATGTTGGGAGTATTTTACTCTAGAAAACACCCTTTGGACACTTCTGTCCTTAACAAAACAGCTCACACTCAAACAACTAACGTTATATACGATAGCACACTGCCCTATTCATATGTCCTTAATATAAGGACTTTAAACACACTATACACTTGGTTTTCCTACTTACCTGTGTTCATATCATATAGAGTCTCTCCACTCATGTACCTTTTTAACATGTATGTTTTTATATGTATTTAATAAAAAAATTTATTATTTTCATATATACTTGGCTCTATACTCTGTTTCTTGTGTGTGTATAGGGTTTAAGTAGAGTATAACAGAGAGAGTTCCCAGCATTATCATTCCCTTACCCCCCTACAACATTACGAATTATATTCACTTGGGACTGGTGTTGTTTTATTAAATTTCTTTTGATTCTCTTGATTTTTTTTGCTGTTTTTGACATTCCACTATGTTCTGCATAAAGCTTAGTGTCAGCTGTACTGTGACTTCTTTATCATAACGGAGCCATACCAGGCCCTTATACACCCTATATGCTTCCCCAATAGAATCCATAAAACATAAAAGGGCCGAGCAGTGCTCCGGGGTCTTTTCGCTAATCACTCTAGCTAGAATCGCAAATGACAACGTTCACCATATTAACCAATTGGTAAACATTTGCGGAATCAGGAGATAACACCTTTTCTCCTCCTCCTTCTTTTATGCTCTAGCCCCTCTTCCCCTGATCCAGATAGAACTTCTCCAAGGGGAGGAGGGAGAACATCTCCACATACTCATCCTTCCCTATTTGTTTCCTGACCTCCTGCTTAAGATGGGCACCGATCCCTCGAAGCAGACATACACAGCCAAGTTATCCCTGTTTACCTAATTAGGTGTCTCAGTCTGGACTGAGACCGCAACCGCCTCATAACTCACCGGAAGAGGGTTAACAAGGGAAAATGTTTTTACAGGACCGCCCACGCGAAAACCTGGGATGGACCCGCACCCTTCACCAGGGAACCGCCCACCATGTTCAGCAGGCACACCACTGAGTCCCTCAGGCATCTGCACACGCCTCCTGCTGTGTTACCCCACAGCCCCTAGCGGCAGGGGGCAAATCTGACCTAAACAATAATGGCACCAAGCACCAATAGTGATGCTTTTGAAAAGTATCAAAAAACTTTATTAAATATAGAGGACAAATGAATAAAAAGTGTCACACAATAGATATAGCAACATCTCCAGAGTGAAATACACAGGGTGAACACATGCCCATAACAATACGGATACATCTTATTTATAAAGTGTATAGTGCTAAGCAATATATATGAAATAAGGATATATATACCATATATAATATAAATTGTCTTTGCAATACTGCAGGATGGACAAGGACATGGACAAGAAGCTAAATACAAGTAGTGATGGTCCTAGGATAGGTGCAACACATGTTCAAAAGAGTACAGCATATGAAATAACATGCCTCAATATATACCCATCTATATGACACAACCGGGATGGCGCCAACCACGACGCACGTTTCGGCACAGCCTTCATCTGGGGGTGACATCATCTCCTAACAGGTATAATATAATAATATATATATTATATAATATATTATTATATTATATAATATAATATAAATTTCGGTATAATAATGATACAACAGTAAACTGGAGATGACCGTCCAACACTGCGAATTTAACCCCTTAATGACAATACGCCTTTTCATGGTGGTCATTAACCCCTTAATGACCAGCCTATTTTGGACCTTAATGACCAAGCCATTTTTTAAGTTTTTCCATCGTCGCATTCCAAGAGCTATAACGTTTTTATTTTTGCAGCGACATAGCTGTATAAGGTCTTGTTTTTTGCGGGACAAGTTGTACTTTTCAATAGCACCATTTTGGGGGACATATTATTTATTGATTAACTTTTTAGTTTCAATGATTTTTATTGAATTTTTTGCAAAGAAATGTGCAGATTTTGAACATTACATTTTCTTAGCTCAAATTACATTTAGACAGGTTGATAATACGTTTATCATATGTACAAAACATCCGCATATATAATATGAACTCTCGTTTATATTTCAGAAAATGCAGATAAATCACTTGAGTTCCAGTATAAAAGTAACCAAAACAGTAAACAAAACAGGATTAGAACTACACCAGTTTTTTACATTACTTGTGTACTTACGGTACCTATTGCTTTACATACATAATTTACCCCCTTCTCAGTTAAGCTTGTAGTAAGAACTATGGTTCCACAACTTCCATCTCGTATCAAATGTATCATACGTAAAATTACCATATGCAATAATTTTCTCGTATGCATGAGATGTATTAATCAGCTCCACTAGTTCCGATAAGAGAGGGGTTGTATTGGTCTTCCAATAACGAGTTAAGACCAGCTTAGCCATAGTCAATATTTTACATACTATGACCCTAGCATGTGGAGGAATTTCTTCCATCTGGAGGAATAGTAGGGCTTTCTGTGGTGACATATGAATCCCACTCCCCAGTAACTCTCTCAAGAGGGCAAATACGTCTTTCCAATATTCTCCAATGACAGGGCATTCCCATAGTATATGAATCAGTGTACCCTTATGGTTGCAATTTCTCCAACATAGGGCTGGGGTTTGGGGAAACATCTGTTGGAGTCGATCAGGTGTATAGTACCACCATAAGGCGGTTTTAATCGCTGCTTCTGCATGAGACGCACATGATAAGGAGGTATGTGTGAGTTTAAAGGCCTTCAACCATTCTTTGTCTGTGAAACCGGTTCCCAAGTCTCTCTCCCACATTTTAATACGGTAGGTTTTGACAAATATAGCTTGAGTATCGATTGAATCATATATATATTTAAGACCCTTGAGATTTCTGTTTAACCCCCCAAATATTGTATGGTTGTATACAGATTCCAGATTACCATGACTACTCAGGAAGTGCCTAATTTGGAAGTATTTATATAGGTCTCGTGCAGGGATTGAGTATTTGGATTTCAGATATGAAAAGTCTACTAGCTGATTATTTTGGAAGAGTTTTGCTATATCCGTTATACCTCCTTTTTTCCATATAGAAATATTCAAGTCTGAAATAGCCAACTCCAAGAAGTCTATGGGTATGAATGATTTGGGCATAGGAAGACTTTCTTTAGAATATGTATGCAAATATTTCCAGCAATGTAGAGCGACTATAGTGAGCGGGGATAGGTCTAATTGGCAAGGTAAGTCCCAGTATTGAAGAAATAAAAGTGCCTTTAGTGAAGCCGGGGAAATACAAGAAGCCTCGATATGAACCCAAGGTTTCGCGTTTTCAGTTTTCCACCAAGCGGAAATTTGAGCTACTACCGTGGCTATGTAATATCTATGAATATTCAGGATTCCCATTCCGCCTAGCTTCCTATCTCTGGTCAATATGTGAAATGCAATTCTGGGTTTCCTCTTAGCCCACACAAATTGTGATAATATTTTCTGGATTTGTTGAAAAAATGTCTTGGGAAGGTGTATGGGCAGGGTGCGGAATAGATATAAGAGTTTCGGGAGTAAAAGCATTTTAAAGGAAGCGATCCTTCCAATCCAGGAGATCTCACATTTTTGCAGTCTATTAGCTTCATTTTTTATGTCATTGAGGAGTGGTGTGTAGTTATTTACATACAAAGACTCATGTTTGGGAGTCAAATGAAGTCCCAAATATGATATTTCTACCATCCTCCAATCTAACCGATGCTTGTTTTGTAAGAAATGTAACTTGGACGGGGATAAACACAAAGGGAGGATTTGTGATTTTTGGGTGTTGAGTTTATAAAGGGAGATATTACCAAATAATTGTATACATTCTAGGACTGCCGCCAGGGAAGACTCCGGATGTGACAAAGACAAAAGTATGTCGTCTGCAAATAGTGAGATAGTGTGAGTTAGCGGACCTACCTGTATTCCATGGATTTTTTCATGCATTCTAAGCATCTGAGCCAAGGGTTCCATAGCCAATATAAATATGAGGGGGGATAGCGGACAACCCTGTCTCGTACCGTTTGTGATTTTAAAATCTTCTGATAAGACCCCGTTTGTAAATACCTTTGCAGACGGGTGGGAGTACAGGGCTTGGATTGCAGTGGAAATCTCTCCCTTGAACCCCATATTATCTAGCACTTTAAATGCATAGGTCCAATGAATCCGGTCAAATGCCTTCTCTGCATCTAATGCAAGTAATACAGATGGTATTTTATGTTTATCAATATGATGTAAAAGACTCACTATCCTCCTGGTGTTATCCGAAGCCTGTCAGCCTTTGACAAATCCGACTTGATCTTCTTGAATTAAGGCAGGGAGTAGGGAGGCTAACCTGTTTGCCAAAAGTTTTGCATACATCTTAATATCTGTATTTAACAGAGATATGGGTCTGAAATTCTGTGGGACATCCGGAGACTTCCCTGGTTTAGGTATCGTCACAATCAATGCCATCTGATTTTCTCGAGGGAGCGATCCCGAGGACATAGCTTTCTGAAAAAAATTGTTAAGAACAGGTGTTAGAATATCTCGGAACGTTTTATAATAATCGTTAGTCAACCCATCTGGGCCAGGGGATTTACCGGAAGGAGATCCACGGATGATATCTTTTATCTCAGATTCCGAGATTGGGGCATTTAGGTTGGAGAGTTGGAGAGGTGACAAGTGAGGAAGTGTGATATGCCTTAAAAAATTCTCAATTTCTAATGGAGCCGGATGAGCCGTGAATGGGTCCTCTTTCAAGTTATATAGTCACGAATAGTATATTTTAAACTGATCAGCTATATCTTTAGGATGCATAATTTTGTGTTTAGTGTGAGGATCGATCAAAAAGGGAATTCTGGATTTCCTAGTTTGAATTTTGAGTCTAGCGGCCAACAGTTTACTTGCTTTGTTATTTTGTGAGTAATATGTGGCTTTCGTTTTCCTAAGAGATTTCTCATATTCCATTAGTAAACATTTTCGCATTTCTTGTCTAAGTCGAAAAAGCTGAGCCGCATAACTCTGAGACGGGGCTGATTTATTCAATGCCTCTATTTTATGTATGTCTTCCGTCAGTGACACCAGTTTTGCTAACCTTTGCTTCTTAACAATATGTCCGAGGCGGATCAAGGAGCCTTGTATAAATGCTTTATGAGCATTCCAAAGGGTATCTATATTAATATCAGGGGTGTCGTTAGTCTGGAAGTACTCCTTAAGGTCTCGTTCAAGTTCTCCCTTGTATTTACCATGGGACAAAAGGAAAGAGCTACATCACCACAAGTAAGTCTGATTGACGCTATGTCTTTCGTCAAGTTTTATCATCAAGGTCGCATGATCAGACCACGTGATATCTTGAATCTGCGTCTCTTTTGACAGGAGTAATACCTCTTTATCTACGATAAACATATTGATGCGTGAGTAGCTGTTATGAGGCTGTGAATAAAAGGAGAAATCCGCCTCAGAGCCATGTTGTAGGCGCCATACATCATACAATTCTCTATTCCAACATAGATCTTTCAGGTATGTCTGGGACAATCTATTTTTGGAAGTAGAGTCAATTGAGGCATCCATCACTGTGTTAAAATCTCCACATATAAGTAATTTCCCCTCTTTACATTTATCTAGAATTCTGAAAATGTGATGGAAAAATCTAGTTTGGTGTCTGTTAGGAGCATACAGATTCACCAATGTGTATTTAACGTTATTAAGCAGACATATAATCACTACATATCTTCCTTCCGGGTCTATGTGTGTTTGAAGCATTTGAAAGGCTACAGTATTTTTGACTGCTATCAGGACGCCTCTAGATTTAGTGGGAGAATGTGACTGATATATGTCAGGAAATAATCGATGTTTTATGCGATCAGCATCTTTCTTCAAGAGGTGTGTCTCCTGTATACACAAAACATCACACATCTTAGATTTGGCCTCTCTCGTTTCTGAGGGCTATTCAGGCCGTTTACATTCAAGGACATAATTGAGATAACCATTATACCGTATGTATATATGCTAGCATCGTACCTAATCTCCGAACATACATATCTAAAAGAAATTGCCCCTTTCCTCGCCTAGTATAGGGCTCCCTGAGTTTCATATAGCAAGGCATATGTAAAGCAAACATGTAAGCACTGGTTAGGATTTTGATTGTAAACAACAGGTGCACAGGGAAAAAGAACAAGATAGAAACAACAACATAAAGTAACATCGAACCAAATTTCAGGGACGGACGAAGTATCTCGTTGTCCCGTGGGTCTGGGGTAGAGCAGTCCATCCGATACCGAACTCCAATGGCCGCCCGCCGGAATCTCTAATGGCTAACGAAGACCGTAAGAACAAGAGAGAGTCTAAGGACATGCGCTGAATTCCTTATTACAGCCATCCAGGCCTCAATCCCAGCAATCAGCGGGGTAGTCTCCCACGTTGGCCAGCTGTTCTCCATTCCTCTCTGATATGTTGGGGAGCGCCCAGAAATGGTGGTTTAGGAGGAGGAACGACAATGTTCCATTTTCTCAGAAGGGTAACGCCATCCGATACCGATTTAATTATGTGAGACGAATTTTCGTATGAGACCATGAGGCGAACCGGAAAACCCCACCTATAAGGGATGTTATGATCTCTTAACGCCAAAGTGATCGGGTGTAGTTGTCTGCGTAGTTGCAGGGTCACCGCAGATAGATCTGAGTATACTGATATCTCTTTAAATTTTGCTGGGATAGCTGATTCTTTCCTAGAGGCATATAAAAATCTCTCTTTGATGTGAAAAAAATGCACTCTGGCCAGTACATCTCGGGGTATGGGTTCCGCTAGATGTTTAGGCTTAGGTATTCTATGTACTCGATCTATGATTAGGTCTTGCGAAGAACAAGTTGGGAGCAGAGCTTGAATAAAGTCCTGAACATATTGATTTAGATCTTTTGGTGCAATATTTTCCGAGATGCCTCTGAATTTGAGATTATTACGTCTGGATCTATCTTCCAAATCTGCTGTTTTTGCTTTTACTTGAGACAGGTAATTTTCTAGGTCATAGTGGGCATCAATAAGAGAGTTATGAGATGAGGTGATTTCACTCATTTTCGTTTCTACATGCTGCACTCTATGTTCCACTGCTGCAACAGCGGTAGCCAAGGGGTTAATGAGCTCAGCCATGCCTGCATGAAGTGAGTGTTGTAAAGCCTGCAACATGGTCTTGAGCATAGCTTCTGTTACAGGGTTGGAGGATGAGGGCAATTAATCAAGGACTTGCCCAGGTATAGAGGTAACAGATATATTAGCTCCTACCATGTCCTGTGTATCGTCCGGGTCATATACTGTCTCCCTTGGTGTCTCAGGGGTTCTGGGTGCCGGGGAAGATGGCGCCGAGAAGGCCAGCCCACGTGGTGATGCAGGGCTATGTGGAGAGGCGCGCTCTCTCAGAGAGATTGCATCTCTGAATGCTCTTGTGTGCGCATTCCTCCCCTCTGCAAGCAGACTAACCTCCGATGCTGGCACTGATCTGCTTCTTCTCGGCAGCTGCTCTTCCATCTCTCTCCTCGGGGTTTGTTGGTACGGCTCAGAGGTGAGTGAGCTAGCCTGTGTGTCGGAGGCCATTTCCTCCCTGTCTTCCTCTGGTCGCCTTGGATAGTAAAAGTCCGTCAATTTTACCGATTTCGTCACCGGTTTTCTTTTCCTCGGCATCTCCCTTCTGTGCTTGTATGTTTAGTTTGCGTCCTCTCTCATTCCTCGGTGCTAAACAGCTAATTTTCAGTGCTTCATGCCGGAGCCGAAGTATCAAGCGGCCATCAGGTTCAGCTGCCAAGCCACGCCCCCTATTGATTAACTTATATTAACTTTTATTTGGGGGGAAATAGAAAAAAACGGAAATTTTGCCACTCTTTTTCGCGTCTTAAATCTACGCCGTTTACCGTGTGATATAAATAACACAATAACTTTATTCAGCGGGTTGTTACGATTGCAACGATACCAAATTTGTATAGTTTTTGTATGTTTTACTACTTTTACACAGTAAAAACGCTTTTTTTTCAAAATTATTTGTTTTTGTGTCTCCATGTTTGAAGAGCCGTAACGTTTTTATTTTTTCGCAGATACGGTTGTATGAGGGCTTTTTTTTTGCGGGAAGACTTGTAGTTTTTATTGGTACCATTTTGGAGTAGATGCGACTTTTTGATCACTTTTTATCACATTTTTTTAAAGTCAGGATTCACAGAAAACAGCAATTTTTCCATAGTTTTTTATTAAATTTTTTACGGCGTTCACCGTGCGCGTTAAATAATGTTATAGATTTATAGTCGGGGTCGTTACGGACGCGGCGATACCAAATATGTGTAACTTTTTTACTTTATTTTGTTTTTTTAATAGTAAAGCAGTTTGTAAGGGGAACAGCTGGGATTTTCATTTTTTTTCACATTTTTTTTTTAATTAACATTATTAAACTTTTTTTTCACTTTTTTACTAGTCCCACTAGGGGACTATAATATGCGATTCTGCGATCACTATTATAATACACTGCAATACTTTTGTATTGCAGTGTATTATGCCTGTCCGTTTAAAACGGAGAGGCATCTGCTAGGTCATGCCTGCGGCATGATCTAGCAGGCATTCACTCCAGGCAGACCTGGGGGCCTTTATTAGACTCCCAGGTGCCATTGGAGACACAGACACTCGGCGATCGTATCGCCGGGTGTCGGTGGGGGAGAGAGGGAGCTCCCTCCCTCTCTCCAAAACCACTCAGATGCGGTGCTCGCTATTGAGCACCGCATCTGAGAGGTTAAACGGGTGAGATCGATACTAATATCGATCTCACCCGGCAGAGCAGGGACGCTCCCAGCCCTCAGCTGCCTCTAGCAGCTGAGAGCAGGGAGATTTGACAGCTCCCTGCTCTGTAAACTTATTCCGATGCCGCGACGTAAAAAGTCTATGGCATCGGAATAAGGCCCGTTAGTGACCGACGTAGAAACACGATGGGCCGGTCACTAACGTGTTAAAGGGGTTCTCTGGAAAAAACTTTATGGTCTCATGTTTACTTGATAAAGTGTAATGGCAGGAAGGAGGTGAAGGGAAAGTGAGCCCTAATCTACCCACCGCCCTGTCCCTGCCTACTTGCAACGACCCGCCCTAGGCGACGAGGTACAACTGGGCGGCGGTCCCTACGCTGGCTAAGTGCACAGGAAGACAAACAGGGAACACGCAAGGGAAGGGGCAGTAGCCACGGAACGCCACGAGGAAACTGGGCGGCGAACGAACAGTCAGGACCAGGACGAAGTGAGTACACCCGAGCGGGCACGGAGACAGAAGCAAGCCAGGGGCAAAGCAAAGCAGGTCAAGCAGAACTGCAGCAAGGCAGAAGCACGGCAGAAGCAGGCTGGAGCAAGCAGCAGTGGGGCCAGGAATCCAAAAGAATTACAAGCACTGAGGGAGAGCACAGGGCAGGTAATAAAGGGCAGGGGGCGGAGCTAACTCCGACAGACCAGGCCGCGATAGGCTCTCCCACTCCTGAGCCTGCCACCCTGGTTGGTGGGAGATGGTGTCAGTCGAACAGGTCTGGCCTCAGGTGTGGATTGATTAATCCCAGGAGTATAGCTAGATGAAGTACCTGGCAGATCCCTAACAGTACTCCCCCTTTTATGAGGGGCCACCGGACCCTTACTAAGGGGACCCGGTTTAGTGGGGAAGAGGAGGTGGAACCTCCTGATCAATACCCCAGCGTGAACATCACGGGCAGGTACCCAAGTCCTCTCCTCCGGCCCGTATCCTCTCCAATGGACCAGGTACTGGAGGGAGCCCTGGACCATCCTACTGTCCATAATCTTGGCCACCTCGAATTCCACCCCCTCAGGGGTGAGAACGGGAACAGGAGGTATCCTCGAGGGGGACCAGGACGGGGAGCAGCGTTTAAGGAGGGAGGCATGGAAGACGTCATGTATGCGAAAGGATGGGGGGAGCTCCAGACGGAAGGATACAGGGTTGAGGACTTCAATGATCTTATAAGGTCCAATAAATCGGGGAGCAAACTTCCTGGACGGGACCTTAAGGCGCAAGTTCCTGGACGACAACCAGACCAAATCCCCGACGACAAACCAGGGGTTAGCAGAACGTCTACTATCCGCCTGAATCTTTTGTGCGCTCTGGGACGCCTCTAGGTTCTTCTGAACCTGGGCCCAGACAGTGCACAGTTCCCGATGAACCTCCTCTACCTCAGGATTATTGGAACAACCAGGGGAGACGGAGGAGAACCTTGGGTTAAACCCGAAATTACAGAAAAACGGGGAGACCCCTGACGAGTTACTGACCCGGTTATTCAGGGAAAATTCAGCAAGGGGAAGGAATGAGACCCAATCGAATTGACAGTCAGAGATGAAGCACCTTAAATATTGTTCCAGGGATTGGTTGGTCCTTTCCGTTTGGCCATTAGTTTCGGGATGGAAGGCGGAGGAGAAGGACAGATCAATCTTCAACTTTTTACAAAAAGCTCTCCAAAATAAGGAAACAAATTGTACCCCTCTGTCAGAAACGATATTGACTGGGGCCCCATGGAGACGCAGGATGTGTTTCACAAACAAAGAAGCTAACGTCTTGGCGTTAGGTAGCTTCTTAAGGGGCACAAAGTGGCACATCTTGCTGAAGCGGTCGACTACCACCCACACCACCGACTTGCCCTGAGATGGAGGCAAATCGGTGATAAAATCCATGGAGATATGGGTCCAAGGTCTCTGGGGAATGGGCAAGGAACGTAGTAGGCCCGCAGGTCGGGACCTAGGGGTTTTGGACCTAGCGCAAACCTCACAAGCGGCGACGTAAGCCCTAACATCTTTAGGCAACCCAGGCCACCAATAGTTTCTGGTAATGAGGTGTTTGGTGCCCAAGATGCCAGGATGACCAGATAGAGCGGAGTCATGGTTTTCCCTGAGTACCCTCAGCCGGTATTGCAGGGGAACAAACAGTTTGTCCCCAGGGACGTTCCCGGGAGCTGCACCCTGATCAGCCGCGATATCAGAAGCTAAATCAGAATCCGTGGCAGAGACGATTATACCAGGGGGTAAAATACAAGCAGGATCCTTCTCGGAAGGAGGATTGGCCATGAAACTACGTGACAGAGCGTCAGCCTTAATATTCTTGGACCCAGCCCTATAGGTAACCAAGAAATTAAATCTGGTAAAGAATAGTGCCCACCGAGCTTGTCTAGGATTAAGCCTCCGGGCCGATTCTAGGAAAACCAGATTCTTGTGATCCGTAAGGACCGTTACCTGGTGTCTGGCCCCCTCCAGGAAGTGCCGCCACTCCTCAAAGGCCCATTTAATGGCTAGAAGTTCGCGGTTGCCAATATCATAGTTACTCTCCGTGGGCGAAAACTTCCTAGAGAAGTAAGCACAGGGGCGGAGATGGGTGAGGGAGCTGGTACCCTGGGACAAGACGGCCCCCACTCCCACCTCGGAAGCGTCAACCTCCACAATAAATGGCTCCTCTTGGTTGGGCTGAATCAGCACGGGGGCCGAGATAAAGCACTTCTTGAGAGTCTCAAAGGCCTGGACGGCCTCAGGGGGCCAATGGAGGACATCGGCACCCTTGCGGGTAAGGTCCGTAAGAGGCTTAGCGACGACCGAGAAGTTGGCAATAAATCTCCTGTAATAGTTGGCGAACCCTAAAAAACACTGTAACGCCTTAAGGGAGGCAGGTTGGACCCATTCCGCCACAGCTTGAATCTTGGCAGGGTCCATGCGGAATTCATGAGGAGTGAGGATTTGCCCTAAAAATGGTATCTCCTGTACCCCAAAGACACATTTTTCAGTCTTAGCAAACAGATTATTCTCCTGAAGGACCTGGAGCACCTTCCTGACATGCTCCACGTGGGAGGACCAGTCCTTAGAAAACACCAGTATGTCATCAAGGTACACAACAAGAAAATTACCCAGGTACTCTCTCAGGATTTCATTAATAAAATTCTGGAAGACAGCAGGGGCATTACACAACCCAAAGGGCATGACCAGGTATTCGAAATGACCCTCGGGTGTGTTGAACGCAGTTTTCCACTCATCCCCCTCTTTGATGCGGATAAGGTTATATGCCCCCCGTAGATCGAACTTAGAAAACCATTGGGCTCCCTGAACCTGATTAAAAAGATCCGGAATCAAAGGAAGTGGGTACTGGTTCCTTACGGTGACCTTATTCAGGTTACGATAATCAATGCACGGCCTAAGACCACCATCCTTCTTCCCCACGAAGAAGAAGCCAGCACCTACAGGAGAAGTCGAGGGGCGAATGAAACCCTTGGCCAGGCATTCTTGGATATACACCCTCATCGCTTCACGTTCAGGACATGAAAGATTAAATATCCTACCCTTAGGAAGCTTGGCACCAGGCACCAAATCGATAGCGCAATCGTAATCTCTATGGGGGGGCAACACCTCGGAGGCCTCCTTAGAAAACACATCGGCGAAGTCCTGAACAAACTCAGGAAGCGTGTTTACCTCCTCCCGGGGAGAAATAGAGTTAACGGAAAGACATGACATAAGACATTCATTACCCCATTTGGTGAGATCCCCAGTATTCCAATCAAATGTGGGATTATGCAACTGCAACCAGGGAAGGCCTAAAACCAGATCAGACGATAATCCCTGCATCACCAGTACAGAGCACTGCTCCAAATGTATGGAGCCAACCAGGAGTTCAAAAACAGGAGTATGCTGAGTAAAATAACCATTAGCAAGGGGGGTTGAGTCGATTCCTACTACAGGGATAGGATAAGGTAAATCAATACAAGGCATCTTTAGAGACATAGCAAATTCCACAGACATGATATTAGCAGATGAGCCAGAATCCACGAAAGCACTGCCCGTGGCAGACCGGCCAGCAAACGAGACCTGAAAGGGAAGCAAAATTTGATTGCGTTTCACATTAACGGGAAATACCTGTGCGCCCAAGTGACCTCCCCGATGATCACTTAGGCGCGGAAGTTTTCCGGCTTCTTATTCTTGCGCCTGGGACAGGTGTTCAGTAGATGCTTGTCGTCCCCACAGTAGAAGCAGAGACCATTCATTCTGCGAAACTCCCTACGTTGTCGAGGGGACATGGAGGCCCCGAGTTGCATAGGTACCTCCGAGTCCTCCGTGGAGGGGCGAGGAGACGGGACCTCGGGGGGGATCGCAGAAAAGTCAGAGGGGAGCACACTGAAGCGTTCTAGCTGACGTTCCCTGAGACGTCGGTCAAGTCGTACTGCTAGGGCCATAACCTGGTCAAGGGAGTCAGGCGAGGGGTAGCTAACCAGCAGATCCTTCAGGGCGTCAGATAATCCTAACCTAAACTGGCACCTTAGGGCCGGATCGTTCCACTGAGAAGCTACGCACCACTTCCTAAAATCAGAACAGTATTCCTCAACCGGTCTCCTACCCTGACGTAAGGTCACCAGCTGACTCTCGGCTAAAGCAGTCCTGTCAGTCTCGTCATAAATGAGTCCGAGGGCAGAGAAAAAACGATCAACAGAGGAAAGTTCAGGGGCGTCAGGAGCCAAGGAGAAGGCCCACTCTTGGGGCCCTTCCTGGAGTCGGGATATGATGATACCCACCCGCTGGTTCTCGGAACCTGAGGAGTGGGGCTTTAGGCGGAAATACAGTCTGCAACTCTCCCGGAAGGAGAGAAACGTCTTACGGTCCCCTGAAAACCGGTCAGGTAACTTGAGGTCGGGTTCTAGAGGTGAGGTGAGGGGTACTACTAAAGCAGTGTCACCCTGATTGACCCTTTGGGCCAGGGCCTGGACCTGTAGGGAGAGGCCCTGCATCTGCTGGGTCAGGGTCTCAAGGGGGTCCATGACAGCGTCAGCGTAGGAGAAATGGTAGACTAGGTAAGGGCTTGTAATTATGTAATGGCAGGAAGGAGGTGAAGGGAAAGTGAGCCCTAATCTACCCACCGCCCTGTCCCTGCCTACTTGCAATGACCCGCCCTAGGCAACGAGGTACAACTGGGCGGCGGTCCCTACGCTGGCTAAGTGCACAGGAAGACAAACAGGGAACACGCAAGGGAAGGGGCAGTAGCCACGGAACGCCACGAGGAAACGGGGCGGCGAACGAACAGTCAGGACCAGGACGAAGTGAGTACACCCGAGCGGGCACGGAGACAGAAGCAAGCCAGGGGCAAAGCAGGTCAAGCAGAACTGCAGCAAGGCAGAAGCACGGCAGAAGCAGGCTGGAGCAAGCAGCAGTGGGGCCAGGAATCCAAAAGAATTACAAGCACTGAGGGAGAGCACAGGGCAGGTAATAAAGGGCAGGGGGCGGAGCTAACTCCGACAGACCAGGCCGCGATAGGCTCTCCCACTCCTGAACCTGCCACCCTGGTTGGTGGGAGATGGTGTCAGTCGAACAGGTCTGGCCTCAGGTGTGGATTGATTAATCCCAGGAGTATAGCTAGATGAAGTACCTGGCAGATCCCTAACATAAAGTGGTTCTGTTTCCACTAAACACGTTGTACCTCAAGAGACCCTCTATCTCTCTTTTTTATGTATGTTTTATTATGATCTATTGTTTTAGACAATTAATTATATATATATTTTTTCTCAAAAAAGTATTGCGCCTGGATGGTGTCTCTTTTTTACAGTGGATCCCACCTGGTTCCCACTGTTTTTATCTACCTACTCTTACTGAAGATGTCCTCAAAACTGGCTTAATGAGATGGTAGATCGGAGAGTGACTGAGGCAGTGGAGGCAAAACAGGGCGGACCTGTTGCAGGCAGCGGCTAAGGCATCTTGGCCCCCATTGGTGGACCTCTCCAGAACTCCAGTGAAGGACCTGGGCGTGTAGACAAAGCCAAGGCAGACCCAGCAGAACCGGGTTGATGGCTTTAGGCAGGACGAGGAAGTTGATCTGTTCTGAGTGAAGGACTCCGATTTGTAACGTAAGTGGTTTCATGATAGCCACAATAGGATCGGGCAATGGTAGTCCATTTACAGAAGCAACAGCAAGGGATCTCTCTAGAAGAACTGTGGGTAGATGTAGTCGGTCTACTAAATCCTGCTGGATGAAATCTGCAGCTGCCCTGAAGTCAAAATAGGCAGAGGAGAAGTGTGATGTCTCTCCCGAGATGATGGTCACAGGAATAGATAATTTGGAAGAGGTTTTGATGTTTGGCATCATCCCACCTAGAGTTGCCTCTCTAGGAGCTGGAGTTTCCCGGCTTTTGTGGACATTGGCGCACGAAAGGGCCTTTAAGGCCGCAATACAAACACAGACCTGAAGAGCGTCAGCGCTGTTTCTCCTGCTCGGACAACTTGACTCTGTCTACCTGCATTGGTTCCTCAGGTAGAGCAACAAGAGGGGGCAGTAGTGGTCTCTGGAACAAGGGTGCTAATCTGTGACAAAGTCTCTCCACCGAACCTCCTCATCGCGTTCCTGGATCCTCATGTTGACCCGGGTAGCCAACAGGATATGGACATCCAAGGTAGGTGGGAGGTCACGGGCTGCCAGCTCGTCCATGGTGTGTGAGGACAGTCCATGCCATAGGTCGCCACCAATGCTTCATTGTTCCATGCCAACTCTGCTGCCAGGGTACGGAAGGAGATGGCATACTCTCCTGCTGTGGACCCCCTTGCTTGAGGGTTAGCAGAGTGGCTGCTGCTAAGGATGTTCGACCCGGCTTCTTGAACACGTCACAAAAAGTCTGTAAGAACAGGGCTAAGTCCGAAAATTTGGGCCCCTGTCATTCCAGGATGGGGTTCGCCCATGCGAGGGACTTGCCAGCGAGGAGGGAAATAATGAACGCTACATTGGCCTCATCAGAGGAGAAATGGTGAGCACGCAGTCAAAGCGAGGAAAAAGAGGCAGTGCAACTGTGGATCCAGAAAACAGACAGTAGGAGTATTAGGCAGTGGAACGGCAGCAGTCTCTGGGGAAGGAACAGGGAGTTCATCCAGTCGGGCGATGATGGAGTTTACAGCCACGAGGAGTTGATCCTGACGTGCATATAGATACAATATATACTATTGGGGTCCACCCCTTAGTAATTGCTGACGTGCATATAGGTCACACATATCCGTCTGTATGACCTGAACTGTGGTCTTAGGCTGGCCAGCGGGTTCCATGGCCTGAGGGTAATCTAGGGAACATATGTAGCTGACTTTAGCTTGACTAATAACGCATTAAATACACAGTGGAAAGATCCCTTATCTTGACCTTTTCAATGACTTCTCAATGGTTATTTTTGTGTGATATCACGCTGTAACAAGTTATCAGAGTCAAGTTAAAGATGGCTACATCCGTATGTGGACCCACTAGGCCGTGGGCTCCGGCTCAGATAGGGCTAGGTGTGGCAGGTTGCGCCAGACGAAGCGGATGGCACCAGGAATGGTAGATGACACACAGACGTGGCATATCCAGCCGGCGGTACCACACGACTCTGATAAAAGGCAGGCACAGTTAGGAAACAGCAAGGGATACAGGAAATAGGATGCAGGGAACGGGAACTCTGGGATCAAGCAGGAAAATACTAAGGGACCCTTTGCAATACAAACATGGGAAAAGTACAAACAACGCTCAAGCAAGGAGTGGAAGGGCAGAGACCTTTTTATAATCCAGGGTGCACTGGGGTAGGATAGAAAACTTTTAGGAAGTGCACACGCTGGCCCTTTAAGGCACTCCTCGCACACTCCAGGAAGGGAAGGCCGCGCCAGCCGTGGTCTCTGGGGAGGTAGCCAGGCAGTTGCGGTCGCGGCCGTTCATCACAGGGTGAGCGACAGAGGTCCGCAGTCATAACACTGAGATTTTTTTTGGTATTGTATATATGTACTGAGCAGTGGCGTAACTACCGGCGTAGCAGCCGTAGCGGCTGCTACGGGGCCCGCAGCATGAGGGGGCCCGTGTCGCCCGCTGGCACGGGCCCCCACCATAGCCGGAGGCTCCGCTGGCAGCCGCTATGGCTGCTACAGCGGGACGCCACTGAACACTACGGCAGAGCAGGGAGGTATCTCCCCGCTCTGCCATTAACTGGTTCCCGACCGCTGGCTGTATTTTTACGGCCAGCGGTCAGGGTCCTTAAAACCCGAGCCATAGACTTTTTACGACTCCGGTTTTAACTTACTGCCCACGCGATCGGGCTGCTGAATGTCGGGTCTCCGGCTGTCAGTGACTGCCGGGGACCCTGAGGAGAGGATAGAAGCAGCTTTCGCTGCCAGCGATCACACATGTATCCCCTATCCTGTGGATAGGGGATACATGTATTTTGTAGGACACACTGTAGGTCGCATTTTTTTGGGAGGGGGGACGCTGTATGGCGTTCCCTACAGGGGGGGAACGCTGTATGGCGTTGCCTACAGGGGGGGGCTGTATGGCGTTCCCTACAGGGGGGGGCTGTATGGCGTTCCCTACAGGGGGGGCTCTATGGCGTTCCCTACAGGGGGGGTGTATGGCGTTCCCTACAGGGGGGGCTGTATGGTGTTCTCTACAGGGGGAGCTGTATGGCGTTCTCTACAGGGGGGGCTGTATGGCGTTCTCTGCAGGAGGGCTGTATGGCGTTCTCTACAGGGAGGTCTGTATGGCGTTAGCACTGTCCAATAAATATACAGTACACAGAAGAAAATACGGTCCAGCAATCCTCATGACAATGTGATGACTTTATTAGAAAAACATTTTATAAACCACACGGCATGTTGAAGTGATGATACAAGACTGCTTACGCGCATCGAAAGCCAACTACATTCTTCGCAAATGTACGCCATCTCATCCAAACAGTCAATTATATCAGAAGTCCAGTTCCTTGTGCTGCATGACTCGTGGACGCCCTATCCGTGGCGATATCCGTGTCCTTTCCACTGCTTCTCACTTGAGTCCTGTAGGCACAAAAAACATTCTGCAAGTATCCATTGTCATCCGTGCCTGCAGATTCTGCTTTAATGATGCAACTCACTCAACTCCTTGTCTATTTCATCGTTTACTGATGCCTCTTTTAGATGCGACAGATGTATTTTTTTTATACTTACCAGCCTGCTTCACAGGCACCATCCCTTTTTATTGGCACCTGATCAATAAGGGGGTCCTTGCTCCACCACCATAACACTGCAATACTAAACAAAATCTTCCATAGACATCACAAAAACTAGACAAGTCTTTCCTCCCTTATGTTTCCCAACATTTCCTGGGACAAGTGTGTGTAGGTAGAAGTCAACAAACATGTTTCCTGGCCCCAAACTTTACCCCCTCTTTCCAGTAAAGGATTGGCTTTCGGTATCAAGCCTCCTCACTTTTACCTTTTTACTTTATCCTGCGTAAACATTTTTTCAGCATCTTAAACGTCTTGCCCATTAGCTCATCTATCCCCAACATCAGACCACTTATTATCATCTGACAGATCAGAATCAGACTCAACCAGCTACTGTTGCCTTCTTCTGCTTCTCTTTACATCCAGATGCGCTGCTCCTGTAATTCCAAACATTGTGCCAGTACCCCGTGTTTTAAACATTTTGGCAACCCCAAGGTGTCCCTCTCCCATGTTGAGATTATGAGGCCCTACTAGGATATTGCTGCCTTCATCGACCCTGGATCCCTGCGCAAGGATCCTGGCACTTGGCCCATCATTGTGCCATGTTCCCTCAAATTTTTGCTAGAATGATACCATTGAGGATACCTGCCTTGCTTCCTTGATGCCATTTGCTCCAAACAATCCAGTACACCCCAAGTCCAGGTCCTTGTGCTGCATGACTTGTGGGGGCTCTATACGTGGCAATATCCTGGCACCTTCCATTGCTTTCCGCTTGAGTGCTGTAAATATAAAAACATTCTGCCAGTGTCCATTATCACCTAGGCCTGCAGATTATGACTGTGTAATGAAACTCACTTAAGTCCTTGTCTATTGCATCCAGGCCTTGACACATCGCAAATGTTCTTGGCAGACCAAAGCTATCTAAAATCCCCCTACACTCCCTCACCCAATTACCTTACACCTATGTTCAGTCCTAAACCGAGCCATGTGGCCAGCATTTTGGACAAAGATACCCCTAACTTACATTATGCCTATTCCTACCAACTATCCAAGGTTCCCCACTGCTACGCCTTTCTTGGCATTTTGCCCGCTCATTACTTTTTCAATGTACAGAGCTACAGGTGGATACTGTATATAGTAACTAATGATGGACATACCGCATATAGATGAAATATTACTTCAGAGAGTCCCCCTGGCAGCAGGCAGCCGATCTCAAGAAATTCTGGAACAAAAAGTATAAACTGTGAAGATATTATGACGTGCGCTTAGTATGGTTCATCATATCAACAAATATATGTTCAGCCTATTGAAAACATCAGGGAGATTGTTCCCACAGTCTTGTCATGTGTCTCTATAGGAACATTCTGGATGACATCACATTATAGAATTTCTATAGGTTGTTATTTGCTATAATACTTACATATATACAGTGGATCTTCTAGCATGTCGGCTGTCACTGGTGCCACATATTCAGATGTTATAAATGTCTGTAAAATACATAATGGGTTTAATGCACATACATAAAATAACCCCATATCTATAATGAATAATAATATATTTACTTTCACACATTTCATTTTCTATCACAGGGCGAGTCCAATGCCCCTCTGCCACACAAATAACACCAGCAGTATAATGGCACATAATAGTTGGAGGACCCTGGTATAGATTTTGTATCAGTGACCAGGAGCTTATTGTTATTCTTCTATATAATCTTATCCTTAATGGAAAACTTCTAATTTGTCTTTTGTGGAGTCTTTTGGACTGGAGTAGAGAGAGTAGAAAATGGTAAATTGGATTTCTGGATTCAACAGACAAAATAATTCTTAAAGGGGTTTTCTGACAGTTTCATAAACCTTAGTCTAAGCCGCATATGGCTAAAACTAACAAATTGTCCCTACTCATTTTTTAAATTCCCTGTGGCTCCTGCGCTGGTGGTTCTGTTGTCTTTAGTTGCTAGGCCACAGTGGTCATGTCCGTGTGGATGGCATGTCACGTGGCAGCTATTGTGTCACATCCAGGGCCGGCCTTAGGTTTATTGGTGACATGTGCAGTATCTGTGACGTCCTCCCCCTTATGATGCACCATGTAGTGTCCAAATAATTTAATCATACAGTGCCCAAATAACATCACCCAGTCAATAAACTAGGGATTGTATCTTTCTGTTTTTTTATATTATAGGTTTGGGCCCTAAATGCCGGATCGGCAGTGTAAGTTGAGGGTGCCCAGGCCATCTATGGTGGTAGTGCCCTCTTCAGTATTGACCAGTAATACACACTATGTGATCATTTAGAGATGCAGTTAATAAAATACACTGACCTTGGACTCTCCTACTGAATACATCCGACTGAATGTAGAACGTTATGTGATGTGAGGTGGAGGGCTCTGCTTAATCTTTGATCTGCCCTCCTGGGACGTGTGGTTATCATTAACTCTTATGAGGAATTAATTCTAGGAGAAAGAAAGACAATGTATTAGGACAAATCTCAATCAATGGCAACATTTCTATCTAGAACAGAGTCCAGTCCCCAACCAGTGTAAAATTACCAAAGGGGTAAATAGGATGACCGGCTGGGGTCCAGGGATTTGGGGTGGCCCACAGCTCTGGGGCTCCATACGCCCCTGAAATTGGACAAACAATAACGGCGCAGGGAGGAAGCAAAATGTCTGACCCGGTTGGTCGTCTATTAGGTGAGTATAATTTTTTATTTTATAGGAGCAAAGGGGGCACACTATGAGGCCTGATTTACACGAGCGTGTGCGTTTTGCGCGCGCAAAAAACGCTGCGTTTTGCGCGCGCAAAAGGCACTTGGCAGCTCCGTGTGTCATCCGTGTATGATGCGCGGCTGCGTGATTTTCGCGCAGCCGCCATCATAGAGATGAGGCTAGTCGACGCCCGTCACTGTCCAAGGTGCTGAAAGAGCTAACTGATCGGCAGTAACTCTTTCAGCACCCTCGACAGTGAATGCCGAACACAATATACACCAACCTGTGAATAAAAAAAGACTTTCATACTTACCAAGAACTTCCTGCTTCCCCCAGTCCGGGCTCCCGGCCGTTGCCTTGGTGACGCGTCCCACTCTTGTCATCCGGCCCCACCTCCCAGGATGACGCCGCAGTCCATGAGACCGCTGCAGCCTGTGCTTGGCCTGTGATTGGCTGCAGCTGTCACTTGGACTTAACTGTCATCCCGGGAGGTCGGACCGGAGTTATCGGTAAGTCAGAACGTCTTTTTTTTTTTACAGGTTCATGGATTTTCGGAGCGGAAGTCACTGTCCATGGTGCTGAACCAGTTTAACGCTTTCAGCACCGTGGACAGTGACTGTCTCCTGACGTCGCGTACCCGAACTTTTTTTACCGGTTTCGGTCAAAACGAGTTTGGCCGAACCCGGTGAAGTTCGGTGCGCTCATCTCGAATTTGACACTCCGTTTGGATGTTTGTAAACAGAAAAGCACGTGGTGCTTTTCTGTTTACATTCAGGAGTTTGACAGCTCTTGCGCGAATCACGCAGTTCGCACGGAAGTGTTTCCGTGCGGCATGCGTGGTTTTCACGCACCCATTGACTTCAATGGGTGCGTGAGTGCGCGAAAAACGCACGATTATAGAACATGTCGTGAGTTTTTTTCTGCGCACACGCGCTGAGCGCAATTCACGCATCGTCTAAACTGCCCCATTGACTAATATAGGTGCGTACGACATGCGTGCAAAGCACGCGCGTCGCACGCGCGTATATTACGTTCGTGTAAATGAGGCCTTAATATGGGGGATAAAAGGACTGAGTCGGGGCTTAGAAAAGGGGGCTTCATTACTGTTGGGCCATACAAAAGGGGCATTCTGACCCAGGACATACAAAAAGTGTCATTCTAACTGTGGAGGGTATTGGTGGATACTGCATATAGTAACTAATAAGAGACGCACCTTGCATAGATGAAATATTGCTTCAGAGAGTCCCCCTGGCAGCAGGCAGCCGATCTTAAGGTGTTCTGGAAAAAACAATAATTGTGTAGTTTTATTTCTCCAGACAGCCGTGTGCTCAGTATAGACCACCCAACAATGAAGGAAATGTACATTAGGGCTCATGTAGACAGCAACTTCATGTGGACGGACCTGTATGGTGGCGCACAGACTGCAGTACTGGTAATGTAGACACTCTGTGTGCGCTGTGTGCTCCCCCATAAGCCAAATGTGGATTAGGAAATGACATAAATAACAAGTCCCTTATATATTACTAATACCATAATATCTTCTTTATGGAGCATTTCTATAATAATAATAATATAAAGCTGCAGCAAAATTCCCAGCATTTACTTTTGCTACATGTGGATGAGTTTTTGAGACTGTAACTATTCACCTGTAACACTTGTGAATTTTGCCGCGCAGCAAATCTGCAGCGTCTGAATTCAGCTTTATGGCGTAGAATATAGTACTCAAATACTGCAATCATACAGTGCCCAAATAACACTGCCAGACAAGTATTGTCTGCCACACTGTAATGTAATCCATTATCAAGGAATTGTATCCTGAGCAGTGCCCTTTACTTTTTTTACATGAAGAGTGGGATTGAGTGTTCAAGCAATGGGTGCCCCAGACATCAAGACCAGTGGCGCCCCATTCATTAGTGACAGGTGATGCACCCAGTGTAACCGCACAGGTCGCACACCCCTAAGACAGGCCCTGGATGAACAATATTGGGGAATTTGTTCCCACAGTCTTGTCATGTGTCTCTATAGGAACATTCTGGATGACATCACATTATAGAATTTCTATAGGTTGTCATTTGCTATAATACTTACATATATACAGTGTATGTCCTAGCATGTCGGCTGTCACTGGTGCCACATATTCAGATGTCATAAATGTCTGTAAAATACATAATGGAATAAACATAAAATAACCCTATATCTAGAATGAATAATAATATATTTACTTTCACACCTTTCATTTTCTATCACAGGACGAGTCAGACATTGAAAACATTTTGTAATGTTAGTGTAAACCCAGGGAACATAACTATAGGGGTGAAGAGGTTGCAGTCACACCCAGGCCCAGGTGTCCATGACTGACATTAGGGGGGGTCACAATGTGGGCAATTTACAAATGCCAATCCCCAATGCCCCCATCTCCTAGAGGAATCCCGATTTTCGCTGCTAGAAATGCGATGTCAGTGAGAGAAGCACCCAGGCGGAAAGGCAGCTGCTGAGTTGCCCGGCCGCTTCTAAAACACAAGCAGTGGAAGGGAGCCAGCGCAGCGCCCCGTTCCACCTGCTGGAGGGATGCGCCCTATGTAATGGCACAGGTCGCACACCCCTAAGGCCGGCCCTGGCTACTGCTGAGCCTTATTAGGATAATATACGGTAGCTTTTTAAGACCATTTAATTAAATTAAATTAGACATCATATTGAAAACGACTGAGAAGTCACATTCCAAATTACTGACAGCTGCAATTCTCAGACAATGGTAAGGGTATGTTCACACACTTAACTAAAAAACGTCTCTAAAATACAGAGCTCTTTTCAAGGGAAAACAGCCTCTGATTTTCAGCCATTTTTTAAACCACAAACATTTTTTGAGGCGTTTTTACCAACGTTCTTGGAGCTGTTTTTCTATTGAGACAATGAAAAACGGCTCCAAAAATAGCCGAAGGAGTGAAATGCACTTCTTTTTACAGGGTGTTTTTTATGCGCCGCTTTATCAAACGCCCACGTAAAATGCACCATCGGAAAAAAAAAAAACCTTTTTCCCATTGAAATCAATGGGTAGATGTTTGGAGGCGTCCAGCCTCCGTATTTTCGGCTGTTTTTCGGGGTGTTTACGGCCAGGAAAACGGCTGAAAATAGGCTGTGTGAACATACTCTGTTGTACTGAGTTGTAACTTTAATGAGAAAATATGAAACATTGAAATCTGAATGTAAAATGTTCAGTTGTTACTTGCATTAATTGAAACATTTTACTGGAACTTGAACTGTTTGTCTAAAAAAAAAACAACCCCAACTCCTGACAATCACCAGAAAAAAATCCTTCTACAGTTTTTTTTAAACGGCCACGTAAAAAACGCCTCATCGGAACAAACCCCCGTTTTTCCCATTGAAATCAAAGCGCAGATGTTTGGAGGCGTTCAGCCTCTGTAGTTTTAGATGTTTTTCGGGGCGTTTATGGCCATGAAAATAGGCCATGTGAACATACTCTGAGTTGTAACTTTAATGCGAAAATATGAAACCTTGAAATCTGAATGTAAAATGTTCAGCTGTTACTTGCATTAATAGAAACATTTTACTGGAACTTGTACTGTTTGTCTAAAAAAAAAAAACAACCCCCGACAATCACCAGAAAAAAATCCTTCTACAATCATATAGTTGTGGTGAGGTGTTGGTGTGGTTAGAAATTGCTGCAGTAATGTCCAGTGTGAATCTGGCCTTATATGAGAATTCTAGAGCGTATATATTTCATGTGTCCAGTAACATGTAGAATTAATGATAAAATGCTGCATCTTACCTGTCAATCACACAGTCAATCACAGTCCCGGTCCAGACGTCATTGGCAGAAATTGTAAAAAATATGTAATCCAGCTGCACATAGAACCTAATGGCTAGTACTGTCTATGACATCATCAGTGACATCATAAGCGGCTGCAGTATCTGTTACATCATCTAATTATCTCCTACTGCCTGGATAGACTGTCTGTGCATACACTGGATATAGGCGTTACATGGGACTGCTGTTTATAAACATGGAAGAAAGATACATGTGTGGTTATAGGGGCTACGACTAAGAACATGTAATGTATGAAACGTGTAATCTGTTACTAGATGGATTTTATACTGTAATACAGATGTAGCCATCTTTAACTTGACTCTGATAACTTGTTGCAGCGTGATACTTTCTTGATCCCGCAGCACTCCGTGTTTCAAGTGTGCGTGAGTAGGCTTCCACGCCAATGTGTAAAAAATGGGAACTCAGCACTCCAAGGTATTATGCAATAAGTGATATTTGATTTCACATATAGCAAAAAGTAGTAATCCAAAAATAATGGCGCCATTACCCAACAGCGACCGAGGTCACAAGCGCCGCATATCCGTGTCTAAAGAAGGTTGAATGTATAGACCGAAACGTTAAAAACCTATTTTTGGATTACTACTTTTCGCTATATGTGAAATAAAATATCATTTGTTGCAGCGTGATATCACACAACAAAAACCATTGAAAAAGTCAAGATAAGGGATTGTTTATTTAATGCGTTAAAAGTCAAGGTAAAGACGGCAACATCTGAACTAATAAAGGATACATTTTATTGAATTTCGTTTTAGGCTACATTCACACAACAGTAAAAAACGTCCGCTTTCAGAGCAATGATGTTCTATGGGTATATTCACACGGCCTTTTTTTAACCACCGGTGAATATTGGCCGTCAAAAAATAGAACATGTCCTATTTTTGGCCGCTTTCACGGCCAGACGGCCCCCATAGAAGTCAATGGATCAATTTTTAACGGCCGTCAATACATGTAACAGCCGTTAAAAACGGTTCTGTGATTTGGGGATTCAAGAGCCAAGGGAACTATTGGCTCCCTTGCTGGTAATCGGCGGCGCAATGACACATACTCACTGTTGCAGCGCCGTCCTCTACAGGTATGGTCTCTAGTCTCATGGGTTCTGCGAAGGTGACGAGATGACGTCCTCGCGTCGCCTTCGCAGAACCAGTGAGACTAGAGATCACTCGTGATGTAGACGGTCATGCATCGGTGAGTATGTAGGGCATTCAGGCGGACAAAAATTACGGATATTGTTGCGCTCACTACTATGGTAGCATGGCGCTAGTACAGGGGACATTGTTGTCTACTGTAGCAAATTTTTCGGCACGGTCCTGAATTTACAGAGAGAGTCCAGGAAGATTACCACAGGGAGGGGGTGGTGTGGTGCTTTATCCGGAGAGGTGTCTGTGTCATCATCTACAGGGGGGCTGTGTGCCATCATCTACATGGGGCGGTGTGCCATCATCTACAGGGGGGCTGTGTGCCATCGTCTACAAGGGGCCGTGTGCCATCGTCTACATGGGGCGGTGTGCCATCATCTACATGGGGCGGTGTGCCATCATCTACAGGGGGGCTGTGTGCCATCATCTACAGGGGGGCTGTGTGCCATCATCTACAGGGGGGCTGTGTGCCATCATCTACAGGGGGGCTGTGTGACATCATCTACAGGGAGGCTGTGAGCCATCATCTACAGGGGGTCTGTGTGCCATCATCTACAGGGGGTCTGTGTGCCATCATCTACAGGGGGTCTGTGTTTCATCATATACAGGGGGTCCGTGTGCCATCATCTACAGGGGGGCTGTGTGTCATCATCTACAGGGTGGCTGTGAAACAATCATGACAATGACCTTTGTTTGGGTGTTTTCAGGGGGTTGGGACAAAAGAAGCCAGACAAATGAAATTCATCAGTTTTTTTAACGGCCATGAAAAACGGATGCAAAATGGATGTGAAACTGCCATTAAAAACGGACAGACGGACTGGAAGTGTATAAAAATTTGCAGACACAATGATGCAAAATGGCCATGAAAAACTGACAGTTGATCAGTTTTTAATGGCCATTTTTTTTCACTGTCGTGTGAATGTAGCCTAAGTTCTGGATCATCTCCATTTTAATGGATAAAGTAACCGGACAATTATCCACAAACCGAGAGTTTATTGGACACATGGATGGCCTGGTGAGCAGATGAACTTCTTGTTTCTTTGTTTGGAGTCATGTACAGATATAGCAATCCTTATCCTGACTCTGATAACTTGCTGCAGCGTGATAATTTATCACTTAAGTCACTGAAAACCATTGAAAAAGTGAAATTAAAGTTTCTTGACACTGTGTATTCAATGTATTTAACCCCTTCGAGCTCAGCAACGTAATATTCCGTCGCGCTGACCGCCCCGTTCGCGCTCAGCGACGGAATATTATGTCGCAGGGAAAATGCATCGCCATTTTCCACCGGCGCGTGCACGAGCTGTGACAGCTGCTGTTTCCGACAGCAGGCTATCACAGCTCAATACGCCGGGACCTATTGCGATGGTCCCGCCTCCACAATCGCCACTATTGGTCAGTCAGTGAGTAACTGTCCAATAGTGGCGATCGGTCTCTTCACTTCCTCTCCCTGACATCACATCCTGCCGCACCCGCCCTGAGATGGAGATAGCGAGGCGTTCAGAGCGGTTGTGAGTAGAGGGAGAGAAGAAAAAGAGTGAAAAAAAGACAACTTTTTTCTGCTTCCCACCTCCCCAATCCACTACCCAGTCCTTTACCCTTCCTCCTTGTGTTCCCCCCACATTTTTGGTCAGTGATCTCCTATCACTGACCACTTCTTAGTCTTCAGGACCAATTTCTTGGTCCCTGGGGATTATTTTTTTCTTTATAAAACATATAAAATAAAAAAATATATAAAAAAAAAAAAAAACGAAAAAAAAACCTGTTAATTTAGACAATTTATCTAGTTAGTTTAGTATTAGTGTTAGTTAGTGTCAGGGAACCGTCAAAAAGCATAGTTAGGTATAGCGTCAGGAATCCATCACCATAGTTAGATCTAGCGTTAGGGGTCCATCACAGTAGTTAGGTTTAGCGTCAGGGAAGCTCGGAATAATCTAGATAGGTTTAGTGTCAGGCACCCGTCACCGTGGTTAGGTTTAGTGTTAGGGAAGCTCAGAATAATCTAGTTAGGTTTAGTGTCAGAGAATAGTCGCCGTAGTTAGATTTAGTCTCAGGGAAGTTCAAATAAAATCTAGTTAGGTTTAGTGTTAGGAACCCTCGCCCTTGTTAGGTTTAGTCTCAGGGAAGCCCACTCGTTCTATAAAAACACCAATTTTTTGAGCTGGTTTAGGTAGCAGCCTATTGCTCCTAGTTAGGAAAGCAATCAAACATGTCCCAACGGACATTTAGTGCCGAAGAGGCATATTCATTTCTTGCCTCCGACACAGAGTCGTCGGATGGTGAGACTCTGTTTTATTTATCCACCTCCTCATCCAGTGATGAAGAAGAGGAACCTCCTAGGAGATGCTCCTTGACCATTAGTGCAGTTGAAGCCCCCGAGCGAAATGACCCCGCCGCAGTTCAAGCCCCCATTTGGACCCCCACACCAGACATTTATGAGCCCAAAATCCCAGAGTTAAAATTTAATACGGCAGGGCTCAGTGAAATGGGCTTTTTCAGTTTCTTCTTCACTGATGACTTTATAGATCTTATGGTCTCCCAGGCAAATTTATATGTCCAACAGTATATTACTAAGAACCCTACATCATTTTATGCCCAATCCTACAGGTGGACCCCTGTAGATGTAGCAGAGTTGGGCAAGTTCTGGGGACTTCACTTGAACATGGGGCTTCTGAAAAAGCCATCCATTAGGACCTACTGGAGCATGGAAATCTTATACCATACCCCCAATGTACCGTATGGCCATGTCCAAGATGCATTATGAGGCAATATTTCGCTTCTTAAATTATAAGGATAATGAGCAGTGCCCACCCCGAGATGACCCCAGTTTTGACCGTTTGTACAAACTGAGACCCCTATTAGACCATTTCAGTGCTCGGTTTGCCCAAGCATACACCCCCGAGAAGTGTATTTCTATTGATGAGTCCCTGGTACATTTTAAAGGGAGGCTTCAATTCCGCCAGTACCTGCCGAGTAAGAGGGCAAGGTATGGCGTAAAGATGTATAAGCTGTGCGAGAGTGCATCAGGGTATACCTACAAATTTAGGATGTATGAAGGGAAGGACAGCAGTATTCAGCCCCCAGAATGCCCCCCCTTACTGGGAATTAATGCAAAAATTGTGTGGGATTTGGTGCACCCACTGCTGGACCAGGGTTACCACCTCTACTTGGATAATTTTTATACCAGCGTCCCACTCTTCAAGTGCCTCGCTTCCAGAAGTCCTGCGGCATGCGGCACTGCTAGAAAAAAATCTGAGAGGCCTCCCTAAGACTCTGCTTGGGCAAACACTCAGAAGGGGTGAGAGCAGGGCACAATCTAGCAGCAACATATTGTGTGTCAAGTACAAGGACAAGAGAGATGTCCTTGTATTAACAACAATACATGGCCACACCAGTACCCATGTACCTGTACGAGGTACCAGTATAGAGACCCCCAAACCAGACTGCATCCTGGACTACAATAGGTACATGGGAGGGGTTGACTTGTCAGATCAAGTCCTGAAGCCCTACAGCGCCATGCGGAAATCGAGGGTGTGGTCAGTGCCGCATCTGCCATGAGGCCGACGGCCTCAGGCGGCACCACCTACCCAAACGGGACGGGGGCGGCATTTTCATCCCGGGACGGACTGGACCAGGGGGAGGGGCCATGTAGACGCACATAGCAGACGTGCCGAACGTCTGTAACACTCCTCCTCCTCTCTGACGCTGTACACAGCACATGCAGCCAGAGAGGAGCAAGTCTGCAGGAAGAATCTGCCCGTGCACATCATACAGATGGCATTGTACAATGCGTATGTGCTACGTCGATGTGCAGGCCAGAGGGGAACTTTCCTGGAATTTCAAGAGGTGATTATCAAGAACCTAATCTTTAGGACCAAGAATAGGGAGCATCCAGTACTTCCGGAAGCGAGGCCACACGCATCGTACCAGGGCAACACTTTCCAGGAGAAGTTCCCCAAACTGGCAAGAAGGGAAAAAGTCAACAGAGGTGCAGAGTCTGCTCAAAGAGGGGGATAAGGAGGTAAACAATATACGAATGCGACACGTGTCCCGAAAAACCAGGGCTCTGTATGAAAGATTGTTTTCGAATTTATCATACATCCCTTAATTTTTAATTTACCCTGATACACTCCGCACAACTTATGCCCCTCATCTTTCCCTTCTGAGCTCTGCCGTGTGCCCAGGCAGCTAATAACAGCCACATGTAGGGTATTGCCGTACCCGGGAGAACCCACATTACATCTTATGGTGTGTATATCTCCAGTGGCACATGCTGGGCACACTTTATCGGGCACGGACATGCCATATATATATAGAAAATTGCAAATCTCACTCTGCCCCATCTGCTGCGCATTATCTTTTACACAGTACCTGTGGGGTCAAAAGGCTCACTACACCTCTAGATGAATGTCTTAAGGGGTGTAGTTTTTAAAATGGGGTCACTTCTCAGGGGTTTCAACTGTACTGGTACCTCAGGGGCCAGTGGCGGATTAAGTAGACCATGGGCCCTGGGATGTTACCCAAACTTGGGCCCCCCTTCCTCACCGCCGCCCTGCCGCGCAGTAACTATTTTTAACACTACCTTTTTGGGCAAGCATTAACAGTGTTACGATTTCCCTTGTCACAGCGCGGTGTCCCTACATACTGAGAGTATCACACTGTGCAGGGACACAACCTCCTGACAAGGGGAATTGTCTATCAGTCCTGGACTGCAGAAAGACTTTTTGTTAAATACAAGGATTCCTATAATAAACATGTCAGGAAAGGTGACAGATTCTCTTTAAATCTAGTGACTCACAGGTGACGACGTCTCAGATTCTAGTAGTTTTTTTCCTCTTTTCTTCTCCATCCGGTCCAGCGCTCATGACGACTTCTCCCGGCCATGACTCATTTCTGCAGAATTTGCCACTCAGACGTCTCCTCACTTTTCCAACATTTCCACACCTATAAACGAAAATAAAGTTATCATGGTGCCACATACAGTGCCCCTAAATATAATAGCACCAAACACTGCATATAATAATACCACACACTGTAAAACACCACATACACACAGCCCCCTGTACATAGTGCCACACACAGCCCCTGTAGATATTACACACCCCCATAGATATCGCCATACACAGCCCCCTCTATATATCACACATCCCCCTCGTAGAGAGCGTTACACACAGCCCCCTATAGAGTGCCGTACAGCCCCCCTGTAGAGAGCGCCACACAGCCCTCCCCCTCTTGTAAATAGCACCAAAAAGCCCCCCCTATAAAGAGCGCCACACACATACCACTGTGGATAGCACTACACAGCCCCCCTTGTATATAGTGCCACACAGCTCTCCCCCTTGTATATAGTGCCACACAGCGCTCCCCCTTGTATATAGTGCCTCACAGCGCTCCCCCTTGTATATAGTGCCTCACAGCGCTCCCCCTTGTATATAGTGCCTCCCAGCGCTCCCACTTGTATATAGTGCCTCACAGCGCTCCTCCTTGTATATAGTACCTCACAGCGCTCACTCTTGTATATAGTGCCTCACAGCGCTCCCCCTTGTATATAGTGCCTCACAGCGCTCCCCCTTGTATATAGTGCCACAAGGTTATGTACACATTTAAAAACTTTATATTATAATTATATATATATATATATATATATATATATATATATCCAAAAAGAAAATTCAGCAGCACTCCAATGATCAAGGTGAAAAAGTGGTGAAATTTATTATGCCAACATGGCAATGCAACGTTTCCGTCCCACCTTGGGACCTTTCTCAAGCATAGTGATACATACAAGTTCAGTGCTTTAAATAGTGTGTATACAATCAGTGTCATCAATCTCATTAGAATAATGAGGTAGATAAATACATCTCAAAATAACGTGATACAATAAAGAAAGAGTATCGAAGTGACATAAATCGATACAAATAGTGGAAACAATACAATGATGTTAAAAACAACATAAAACAAACATTTCTGATGCAAGAAAATACAACATTCCTCAAATCGCAATATTCACCAGCTGGGTGAGATTCGGAGACTGCACGACCACTTAACCAATCAGAGCACTGGTTTTGTTGTAAGACGTATACCACTTGTCATTCATAGTCAGTGTCTGTCCGGCTTCACTGCGCATGCGTCGGATCAGTCCGGACCGGATATGACGTCTCGTTATGGTAACTAGGATACCGTTTGTTAGTAAACAAAGTCCTCTTGGCATTCAATTGTATGCGATCGATCCGTGTAACCCGGAAATGACACATCCCTTCAAAAGTTTAGACATATCAAACCTCAAAAAGGCATTGCATACAACATAGATAAGAGATATGATTTAACTAGAAAAAAGGCTCCTTTTGCTCATCCTGTCCTTTCACAGCACCAATAGGGTAAATATACCCAAATGTTATACTTGCATAGAAATAGGCAATTTAACGCACATCATGATTAGAGTAACAGAAACTCATTCATAAGGATATATAATATAAATAAACCAGAAGAGTCCACACGGGGAAGACGGGATCCCGATCACATTCCGTGGGCGGCGATCACCGTCATTCAGGTTCGTGGAAAGAAACGCACACAAAATCTTGTACGCGGTCCCAACCATATCACCTTAAACACGTGTAACGGACTCACTATATTAAAATAATAAAAATAAAAAAGAGAAAAAGGATGTGCCGTAAATATCACCCAGCCATGGAAAAGGAAGAAACTAATACAATGTCAAATTTGCTGAGAAACAGACACATTGAGCAAAAGAACATTTCAAGTACCTTTCATCACAGATATAGCTAATATTGGTTATCATAATATCAATAAAGTTGATCTGAAGTGGTCTTGCAGTCCCATTTTTATCTATAATAGAAGAATTATAATTAAAAACATGAAAAAAATTTTTTTTATGTATCACATAAATTCTTTTTAAAGAGGAGAACATCACCAGAAGTCAAGACACAACAGAAGGTAACGGTCTCAGGAAGCAACTTTTGCTACATTAAATTCAACGTTAAGACCATTAGGTCGCAAGGTATTCAATTGGAAGATCCATTGAAGTTCACATTTATGTAGTGCCCTATGTCGGTCACCACCCTTATAAGATACAGGAATATGGTCAAGGATCATAAATTTCAGATCCTTTTCAGTATGACCATAATCAGTAAAATGTTTTGCAACAGGTAAATCACATTTCTTTTTTCTTATTGAATACCGATGGTTATTCAACCTTGTTTTAAAATCACATGTAGTTTCCCCTACATACAATAAATGGCAGGGGCACCAAAGTACATAAATAACCCAGTCTGTATCACAAGTTACATGGTGTTTAATCTTAAATAACTTATGTGTCACAGGATGATCAAAAGTGTTACCCCTATGCATAAGATTGCAATTAATGCATCTATGGCATGGGAAATTTCCTGGTCTTAAAGATTTTAATAACGCTTGTGTCCCTTTTAACTGTTGTTCCCCAACTCTGGTTCTAACAAGATTATCACGTAGATTCTTAGATCTACGGTAAGACATTAAAGGCGGGTTGTTTAGTTCACAAATATGGTTATAGCTATTTTTAATAATAGGCCAATGTCTATTCAAAATGCTGGATATATTGCCACTCAACACATTATATGTAGATATAAATGGTAATCTTTTGCTTTTAATGTGTTTACACGGTTCAGTCAATGATTCCCTCGGAATACTCTTGATCTTCATTTTATGAGTATATAATAAATGTTTAGGGTATCCCCTTTGTGCAAAATTAGAGATTTTTTTTTTTTTTTTCTACTGGTATATATATATATATATATATATATATATATATATATATAGTGTATGTGTGTGTATCAGTGTGATTTATGAAAAAATATTTTTACTTTTTGAGATACAGCTGCTTTGTATCCTGTATCCGTCAGGTCAGCAGGACTGACAGGATCAGTGACACGCAGGATCCACCTCAAATCTATCACATTTAAGATTATAATTTAGCGCAGGGCCCGTTTCACTGATCCCGTCAGTCCTGCTGACCTGACGGATACAGGATACAAAGCAGCTGTATCTCAAAAAGTTAAAATATTTTTTAATAAAACGTAATTACAAAGTTGCCCCAAACACACATTTTTATTAAAAAAAAATAAAACCGACGTGATTTTTGCGACGTTTTTTCCGTAGATAATGCAGGTTTCGTTTTTTTAGCGTTTTTATACACACCTTTTTTGCTATTTTAGAATTTTTATTCATAAAGTTTGAAAATAATAGTAAAAAAATAAGCTTTTTTACGTTTCAGCTATTTTTTTTTTTTGGTAATAACATAGTTTTACCCTAAAATAGACCTTTTATTTGTAATCGTCATTGTCTATCGTAAATTTTAATATATTACATGTCTATATTAGGGTAATTGGGTCAGCGCTAGTGTTACAACAATGATTGGCGGGGGGGGGAGGGCGACGTTTTTATTGGGGTGGGTATTTTATGTGTATTTATTATTACATTTTTTTTTGCACTTTACTTTATTATTTTTTATTACTATGGTCTGTCTCCCAAAGGTCAAAAAAGACCTTTGGGGAACTTTATATATTTTTTTTCTTTGTTTTACACCATCTTTTCCACTGTAACTGGAGCTGCACAGCAGCCCCAGTTACAGGGGAAATCAGCCCTCTCATAGTGACGATTGTCACTAATAGGGCTGTGCTGGGTCTAGTAAGACCCAGCAACAGTCTGCCACTAACGGCACCCGGCGATCATGTGACCAGTCACATGATCACCGGGAGGAATAGAGACAGCGCCGCTGCTGCTGTCTCTATTCCTTTACACAGCGTTCATTGAGCGCTGTGTAAAAGAGATCAGAGAAGACAGAAGCAGCGAAAGCTGCTCCTATCTTCTCCTCAGGGTCCCCGGCAGTCACTGACAGCCGGAGACCCGACATTCAGCTGCCCGATCGCGCGGGCAGCAAGTTAAAACCCGAGCCGTAGAAAGTCTATGGCTCGGGTTTTAAGGACCCGTCCCTGACCGCTGGCCGTAAAAATACAGCCAGCGGTCAGGAACCAGTTGGGCAGGAGGATAAGCCTATACTGACCTCAGCGCCGGTGACCGCCCGCCCGGCTCTTCTCCCTCCTGCTGCTTTGGAGTAACAGAACAGCCGTCCGTCGCTGTTCTGTTACTCAATGGCGGCGGCCCGCACTTATCAGGGAGGCGTGTCCTACCCCTTTCCTGGCCAATTCCCTGCTCCTCCTCATCTTCGGCACTTAGCAGCGCTAGCGCGCTGAATAGATTTAGCAGATGATGTGCGGTTCGGGCTGCCATGGGCCCCCTGGGAGCCTCGGGCCCCGGGCGGCCGCCCGAAACGCCCATATGATAATCCGCCACTGTCAGGGGCTTCTGCATACATGACTTAGCACCAGAAAAACTCCAGTAGGCCAAATGGTGGTCCTTTCCTTCTGAGCCCTCCCATGGGCCCAAACAGCAGTTTATCACCAAAAATGGGGAATTGCCGCACCAAGGACAAATTGGGCAACAAAATGGGGTATTTTGTTTCCTGTGAAAATGAGAAATTTTGGAAAAAAATGACATCTTATTGTTCTACACACAGGTATCCAGGCTACCAGGACTACTATTATGGGTAAGGCTATCTGAGTTATTAATGTTGGGAGTATTTTACTCTAGAAAACACCCTTTGGACACTTCTGTCCTTAACAAAACAGCTCACACTCAAACAACTAACGTTATATACGATAGCACACTGCCCTATTCATATATCCTTAATATAAGGACTTTAAACACACCATACACTTGGTTTTCCTACTTACCTGTGTTCATATCATATAGAGTCTCTCCACTCATGTACCTTTTTAACATGTATGTTTTTATATGTATTTAATAAAATTTGTTATTCTTTTCATATATACTTGGCTCTATACTCTGTTTCTTGTGTGTGTATAGGGTTTAAGTAGAGTATAACAGAGAGAGTTCCCAGCATTATCATTCCCTTACCCCCCTACAACATTACGAATTATATTCACTTGGGACTGGTGTTGTTTTATTAAATTTCTTTTGATTCTCTTGATTTTTTTTGCTGTTTTTGACATTCCACTATGTTCTGCATAAAGCTTAGTGTCAGCTGTACTGTGACTTCTTTATCATAACGGAGCCATACCAGGCCCTTATACAC
This sequence comes from Rhinoderma darwinii, assembly GCF_050947455.1. Lineage (NCBI taxonomy): Eukaryota > Metazoa > Chordata > Amphibia > Anura > Rhinodermatidae > Rhinoderma > Rhinoderma darwinii. The sequence goes on from NC_134688.1 coordinate 31,881,298, forward strand.
CCTATATGCTTCCCCAATAGAATCCATAAAACATAAAAGGGCCGAGCAGTGCTCCGGGGTCTTTTCGCAAATTACTCTAGCTAGAATCGCAAATGAAAACGTTCACCATATTAACCAATTGGTAACAGGCATGGAAATATAGTCCAGGAGTGTTTCAAATGTCCCTAATGTGGCTGACATAAATATCGTCTTTCCATCCATAAAATAAAATATGTATTCTCAGGGTAGGTGTCTATATCATGGCAGTCCAATGCGGTCTTGAGCTGATCCGCAATCTATATCCAACTTAACATTGCTACACTCCATCCTTGAAGAGTAGGAGGCTCTGTGCAGCTAGTAGATACTTCTGCAGCCTCCCATTTAGTCTGCACGTTCTGTGGTGTTTACATTGTTGCTTCCGGGTATGTGAGCTGACGGCTGGGGGTCACGTTGTTTAGCGTCACGGATGCAGTGGGCTGGTGTGATTGGCTGTTTCGTAGTATGCTGCCGAGGCCAGTGGGAGGAGTATACAGTTCATAGTTACTGAGAGTTCCGTAGTGAAGCATGCCGCTGACATCTATGCGTGCATGCTTCCGTGTTGTGCAGTAGAATATCTACTGCTGAAGAAATATCGCTGGCATCCTGGCCAGACTGACAGACCCCTGATGATAAGTATAGAAACGCGTAGGGTCGGGTGTAATGAGGGAATCTTGCGTAAGGGGCAGTGGCATTGTTGTGTACCCATACATTGTGTGATCTGGGTGCGGTTGACGCAGGCTCCGGTGTGTACTAGGGCCATTACTACTGTTACACCAATGTTCAAACGCTGATTCCATATTTTGATATCGTTGATATATATCCAGTCATATAGGGTTCGCAAACGAATCAGGACTTGGAGTATCTTGTTTAATACGTTTTTAAATACACGGTCGGGCTTTTCACAGTGGTGATTGTACCCCTGTTTTTAGACAGCTATGAAATAAAGGTTATACATTTTACTCATTTATCACTTCAGTGAATTTGCAATATATTATTATATTATATTATATAATATAAATTTCGGTATAATAATGATACAACAGTAAACTGGAGATGACCGTCCAACACTGCAAATTTAACCCCTTAATGACAATACGCCTTTTCACGGTGGTCATTAAAGGGATTCTCTGGAAAAAAACTTTATGGTCTCATGTTTACTTGATAAAGTGGTTCTGTTTCCACTAAACGCGTTGTACCTCAAGAGACCCTCTATCTCTATTTTTTATGTATGCTTTATTAAGATCTATTGTTTTAGACAATTAATTATATATATTTTTTTTCTCAAAAAAGTATTGCGCCTGTATGGTGTCTGAGGCAGTGGAGGCAAACCAGGGCGGACCTGTTGCAGGCAGCGGCTAAGACCTCTTGGCCCCCATTGGGGGACCTCTCCAGAACTCCAGTGAAGGACCTGGGCGTGTAGACAAAGCCAAGGCAGACCAAGCAGAACCGGGTTGATGGCTTTAGGCAGGACGAGGAAGTTGATCTGGTCTGAGTGAAGGACTCCGATTTGTAACGTAAGTGGTTTCATGATAGCCACAATAGGATCGGGCAATGGTAGTCCATTTACAGAAGCAACAGCAAGGGATCTCTCTAGAAGAACTGTGGGTAGATGTAGTCGGTCTACTAAATCCTGCTGGATGAAATCTGCAGCTGCCCTGGAGTCAAAATAGGCAGAGGAGAAGTGTGATGTCTCTCCCGAGATGATGGTCACAGGAATAGATAATTTGGAAGAGGTTTTGATGTTTGGCATCATCCCACCTAGAGTTGCCTCTCTAGGAGCTGGAGTTTCCCGGCTTTTGTGGACATTGGCGCACGAAAGGGCCTTTAAGGCCGCAATAAAAACACAGACCTGAAGAGCGTCAGCGCTGTTTCTCCTGCTCGGACAACTTGACTCTGTCTACCTGCATTGGTTCCTCAGGTAGAGCAACAAGAGGGGGCAGTAGTGGTCTCTGGAGCGAGGGTGCTAATCTGTGAAAACGTCTCTCCACCGAACCTCCTCATCGCGTTCCTGGATCCTCATGTTGACCCGGGTAGCCAACAGGATATGGGCATCCAAGGTAGGTGGGAGGTCGCGGGCTGCCAGCTCGTCCATGGTGTGTGAGGACAGTCCATGCCATAGGTCGCCACCAATGCTTCATTGTTCCATGCCAACTCTGCTGCCAGGGTACGGAAGGAGATGGCATACTCTCCTGCTGTGGACCCCCTTGCTTGAGGGTTAGCAGAGTGGCTGCTGCTAAGGATGTTCGACCCGGCTTCTTGAACACGTCACAAAAAGTCTGTAAGAACAGGGCTAAGTCCGAAAATTTGGGCCCCTGTCATTTCAGGATGGGGTTCGCCCATGCGAGGGACTTGCCAGCGAGGAGGGAAATAATGAACGCTACCTTGGCCTCATCAGAGGAGAAATGGTGAGCACGCAGTCATAGCGAGGAAAAAGAGGCAGTGCAACTGTGGATCCGGAAAACAGACAGTAGGAGTATTAGGCAGTGGAACGGCAGCAGTCTCTGAGGAAGGAACAGGGAGTTGATCCAGTCGGGCGATGATGGAGTTTACAGCCACGAGGAGTTGATCCTGACGTGCATATAGATACAATATATACTATTGGGGTCCACCCCTTAGTAATTGCTGACGTGCATATAGGTCACGCATATCCGTCTGTATGACCTGAACTGTGGTCTTAGGCTGGCCAGCGGGTTCCATGGCCTGAGCGTACTGTCACAATCTAGGGAACATATGTAGCTGACTTTAGCTTGACTAATAACGCATTAAATACACAGTGGAAAGATCCCTTATCTTGACCTTTTCAATGACTTCTCAATGGTTATTTTTGTGTGATATCACGCTGCAACAAGTTATCAGAGTCAAGTTAAAGATGGCTACATCCGTATGTGGACCCACTAGGCCGTGGGCTCCGGCTCAGATAGGGCTAGGCGTGGCAGGTTGCGCCAGACAAAGCGGATGGCACCAGGAATGGTAGAAGACACACAGACGTGGCATATCCAGCCGGCGGTACCACACGACTCTGATAAAAGGCAGGCACAGTTAGGAAATACCAAGGGATACAGGAAATAGGATGCAGGGAACGGGAACTCTGGGATCAAGCAGGAAAATACTAAGGGACCCTTTGCAATACAAACATGGGAAAAGTACAAACAACGATCAAGCAAGGAGTGGAAGGGCAGAGACCTTTTTATAATCCAGGGTGCACTGGGGTAGGATAGAAAACTTTTAGGAAGTGCGCACGCTGGCCCTTTAAGGCACTCCAAGAAGGGAAGGCCGCGCCAGCCGTGGTCTCTGGGGAGGTGGCCAGGAAGTTGCGGTCGCGGCCGTTCATCACAGGGTGAGCGACAGAGGTCTGCAGTCATAACACTGAGATTTTTTTTGGTGTTGTATATATGTACTGAGCAGTGGCGTAACTACCGCCGTAGCAGCCGTAGCGGCTGCTACGGGGCCCGCGGCATGAGGGGGCCCGTGTCGCCCGCCGGCACGGGCCCCCACCATGGCCGGAGTCTCCGCTGGCAGCCGCTATGGCTGCTACAGCGGGACACCACTAAACACTACGGCAGAGCAGGGAGGTATCTCCCCGCTCTGCCATTAACTGGTTCCCGACCGCTGGCTGTATTTTTACGGCCAGCGGTCAAAGTCCTTAAAACCCGAGCCATAGACTTTTTACGACTCCGGTTTTAACTTACTGCCCGCGCGATTGGGCTGCTGAATGTCGGGTCTCCGGCTGTCAGTGACTGCTGGGGACCCTGAGGAGAGGATAGAAGCAGCTTTCGCTGCCAGCGATCACACATGTATCCCCTATCCTGTGGATAGGGGACACATGTATTTTGTAGGACACACTGTAGGTCGCATTTTTTTGGGAGGGGGGACGCTGTATGGCGTTCCCTACAGGGGGGGGACGCTGTTTGGCGTTCCCTACAGGGGGGGCTGTATGGCGTTCCCTACAGGGGGGGCTGTATGGCGTTCCTTACAGGGGGGGGGCTCTATGGCGTTCTCTACAGGGGGGGATGTATGGCGTTCCCTACAGGGGGGGCTGTATGGCGTTCTCTACAGGGGGGGACTGTATGGCGTTCTCTACAGGGGGGGCTGTATGGCGTTCTCTACAGGGGGGCTGTATGGCGTTCTCTACAGGGGGGGCTGTATGGTGTTCTCTACAGGAGGGCTGTATGGCGTTCTCTACAGGGAGGGCTGTATGGCGTTAGCACTGTCCAATAAATATACAGTAAACAGAAGAAAATACGGTCCAGCAATCCTCATGACAATGTGATGACTTTATTAGAAAAACATTTTATAAACCACACGGCATGTTGAAGTGATGATACAAGACTGCTTACGCGCTTCGAAAGCCAACTACATTCTTCGGAAATGTACGCCATCTCCTCCAAACAGTCAATTACATCAGAAGTCCAGTTCCTTGTGCTGCATGACTCGTGGACGCCCTATCCACTGCTTCTCACTTGAGTCCTGTAGGCACAAAAAACATTCTGCAAGTATCCATTGTCATCCGTGCCTGCAGATTCTGCTTTAATGATGCAACTCACTCAACTCCTTGTCTATTTCATAGTTTACTGATGCCTCTTTTAGATGCGACAGATGTATTTTTTTTATACTTACCAGCCTGCTTCACAGGCACCATCCCTTTTTATTGGCACCTGATCAATAAGGGGGTCCTTGCTCCACCACCATAACATTGCAATACTAAACAAAATCTTCCATAGACATCACAAAAACTAGACAAGCCTTTCCTCCCTTATGTTTCCCAACATTTCCTGGGACAAGTGTGTGTAGGTAGAAATCAACAAACATGTTTCCTGGCCCCAAACTTTACCCCCTCTTTCCAGTAAAGGATTGGCTTTCAGTATCACGCCTCCTCGCTTTTACCTATTTACTTTATCCTGCGTAAACATTTTTTTCAGCATCTTAAACGTCTTGCCCATTAGCCCATCTATCCCCAACATCAGACCACCAGCCTTGGTGGTTTAAGTGGCTTGTGAACTAAGTGGAGTTCTAAAACCGGATTGTGTTGCTGTACTTCTGTATTGTGTTGCTGTATTTCTGTGTTTGTGAATCTGTTTTGATTGCTAGCAAATAGAAGATAGCAAAAACTCACACAATTTAAAAAAAAAAATTGTAAATTTTTTTTTTTTTTCCCTTGCAGATTCGTTCCAGCTGAGCAGTTGACGAGGGGGAAGGGGTTAACTGGACACAGGTGGTATAAATTAGTCATCAGACCTCATTTTGAGCTTGCTCTTTCTGAGCTTGGTGGCTTAAGTGGCTTGTGAACTAAGTGGAGTTCTAAAACCGGAGTTGAAAAGAGGAGTTGAAGCCCCAGTAAGTACTCTTCTTTTTCTTTGACAATTGTTCGCTGTTTTGGTGTAACTTGGATAATGGATAGCAAGATTGGAGGTTTTCTTCAGTGCACAGTTTGTCATATGTATACACGACTGGAGCCGGAGTTCCAGGGTGAATATCTCTGTGGCAGATGTGAGCATGTTGTTCACCTGGAAGCTCGTATTAGAGATCTGGAGGAGCAGAATGCAACACTGAGGAGGATAGACAATTTTGAGCGGAGCTTGCTGCTCACAGAGCATGCAGTTAGTGGGTTAGAACTGGAGGGTGAAGACATGGGTGAGCAGGATCAGGTAAGTAGCTGGGTTAATGTAGTTAGGGGCAGTAGAAAGGGGTCAAAGACAAGGAAGGCCGATCCGGTTTCTGGCATTCCAAGCAAAATTGCCAGGTTGGGTGATGATGCGAGGGTGTCAGTCTCAGAAAAGGCAGCCCTAGTGGATACTGATCTCCCTAACAGCCGGGAGAACAGCCCAGCTAGTAGTCGGCGGGATGGTAATGCAGGCAAGCCAAGACAATTGATAGTTGTAGGGGATTCTATAATCAGGAAGACGGATAGAATAATTTGTCGCCAAGACCGCCTCAACCGAATGGTTTGCTGTCTCCCTGGTGCCAGGGTTCGGCATGTGGTGGAACGGGTGGACAAATTGCTGGGAGGGGCTGGTGATGATCCAGCTGTCGTGGTCCATGTCGGTACCAACGACAGAATAAATGGTAGGTGGAGGAGCCTTAAGAATAATTTTAAAGAACTAGGCTACAAGCTGAAGGGAAGGACCTCCAAGGTTGTATTCTCAGGAATACTGCCTGTGCCATGCGCATCACAGGAAAGACAGCGGGAGCTTAGGGAGTTAAATGCATGGCTGAAGTCTTGGTGTAGAGGAGAAGGATTTGGGTTCCTAGAGCACTGGGCTGACTTTTCATTGGGGTACAAACTGTATTCTGCAGATGATTTGCACCTAAATGGAAGGGGGTCCGCTGTGCTGGGGGAGAGAATTCTAGCTGGGGTGGCGGAGTATTTAAACTAGGGCTGAGGAGGGAGGTCAATGTAGAAAAAAAAGGGGTAGCCAGGTTAGAGAGGGGTCAGACTATATTGGTGGGGGGAGAAACAGAATGTGGGGAGAGGACTAGACAACAAGATAAGGAGATCCTTTCGTTACAAAACATCAGTGTAAATAAAAAGGACCGATTAATGTCAAATCACATTTCTGATAATAAAAGTGAAAAACTGACAGGCAAGTTAAAGTGTATGTTCACAAATGCCAGAAGTCTAGCAAGCAAAATGGGGGAGCTGGAGGCCTTGATACTGGAAGAAAATATAGATATAGTTGGTGTTGCTGAAACATGGCTGGACTCTTCACATGACTGGGCTGTAAATCTACAGGGTTTTACACTTTTTCGTAAAGACAGGACAAATAGGAAAGGTGGTGGTGTATGTCTGTATGTGAGAAGTGATATGAAGGCGAGTGTGAAAGAGACAATAGTGGGTGAAGACTGTGAGGAGGTTGAAACCTTGTGGGTGGAACTAGAAAGGGAGGTAAACACTGAAAAAATTACTTTTGGTGTAATCTATAGACCCCCCAATATAACTGAGGAGATGGAAGGTCAGATATATAAACAGATGGAGCGGGCTGCACAGGCGGGTACTGTAGTGATAATGGGAGATTTTAATTTCCGGGATATTAATTGGTGTCATGGTTCGGCTTCAACTGCAAAGGGGAGACATTTCCTCAACCTGTTGCAGGAAAATTTTATGGGCCAGTTTGTGGAAGACCCGACTAGAGGTGAAGCTCTGTTGGATCTGGTCATTTCTAATAATGCAGATCTTGTTGGGAATGTCAATGTTCGTGAAAACCTCGGTAACAGTGATCATAATATAGTTACATTTTACCTATACTGTAAAAAACAAACGCAGGCTGGGAGGGCAAAAACATTTAATTTTAAGAAAGCCAATTTCCCCAGGATGAGGGCTGCAATTCAGGATATAGACTGGGAAGAACTAATGTCAAATAATGGAACAAATGATAAATGGGAGATTTTCAAATCTACTTTGAGTTATTATAGTGCAAAATTTATTCCTACAGGTAATAAGTATAAACGACTCAAATTAAACCCCACATGGCTTACACCTTCTGTGAAAGGGGCAATACATGACAAAAAAAGGGCATTTAAAAAATACAAATCTGAGGGTACAGCTGTAGCCTTTGTAAAATATAAAGAGCTTAATAAAATCTGTAAAAATGTAATAAAATTAGCAAAAATACAAAATGAAAGGCAGGTGGCCAAGGATAGTAAAACAAATCCTAAAAAATTCTTCAAGCATATAAATGCAAAAAAGCCAAGGTCTGAACATGTAGGACCCCTAGATAATGGTAATGGGGAGTTGATCACAGGGGATCAAGAGAAGGCAGAGTTACTAAATGGGTTCTTTAGCTCTGTATATACAACAGAAGAAAGAGCAGCTGATGTAGCCGCTGCCGGTGCTGTTAATATATCAGTTGATATACTGAATTGGATGAATGTAGAGATGGTCCAAGCTAAATTAAATAAAATAAATGTGCACAAGGCTCCGGGACCAGATGGGTTACACCCTAGAATTCTTAAAGAGCTTAGTTCAGTTATTTCTGTCCCCCTTTTCATAATATTCAGAGAATCTCTAGTGACAGGTATAGTGCCAAGGGACTGGCGCAGGGCAAATGTGGTGCCTATTTTCAAAAAGGGCTCTAGGTCTTCCCCGGGTAATTATAGACCAGTAAGCTTAACATCCATCGTGGGGAAAATGTTTGAGGGGCTATTGAGGGACTATATACAGGATTATGTGACAATAAATAGCATTATAAGTGACAGCCAGCACGGTTTTACTAAGGACAGAAGTTGTCAAACTAACCTAATCTGTTTTTATGAAGAGGTGAGCAGAAGTCTAGACAGAGGGGCCGCTGTGGATTTAGTGTTTTTGGACTTTGCAAAGGCATTTGACACTGTCCCCCATAGGCGCCTAATGGGTAAATTAAGGACTATAGGTTTAGAAAATATAGTTTGTAATTGGATTGAGAATTGGCTCAAGGACCGTATCCAGAGGGTTGTGGTCAATGATTCCTTCTCTGAATGGTCCCCGGTTATAAGTGGTGTACCCCAGGGTTCAGTGCTGGGACCACTATTATTCAACTTATTTATTAATGATATAGAGGAAGGGATTAATAGCACTATTTCTATTTTTGCAGATGACACCAAGCTATGTAATATAGTTCAGACTATGGAAGATGTTCATGAATTACAGGCAGATTTAAACAAACTAAGTGTTTGGGCGTCCACTTGGCAAATGAAGTTTAATGTAGATAAATGTAAAGTTATGCATCTTGGTACCAACAACCTGCATGCATCATATGTCCTAGGGGGCGCTACACTGGCGGATTCACTTGTTGAGAAGGATCTGGGTGTACTTGTAAATCATAAACTCAATAACAGCATGCAGTGTCAATCAGCTGCTTCAAAGGCCAGCAGGATATTGTCGTGTATTAAAAGAGGCATGGACTCGCGGGACAGGGATGTAATAATGCCACTTTACAAAGCATTAGTGAGGCCTCATCTAGAATATGCAGTTCAGTTCTGGGCTCCAGTTCATAGAAAGGATGCCCTGGAGTTGGAAAAAATACAAAGAAGAGCAACGAAGCTAATAAGGGGCATGGAGAATTTAAGTTATGAGGAAAGATTGAAAGAATTAAACCTATTTAGCCTTGAAAAAAGACGACTAAGGGGGGACATGATTAACTTATATAAATATATTAATGGCACATACAAAAAATATGGTGAAATCCTGTTCCTTGTAAAACCCCCTCAAAAAACAAGGGGGCACTCCCTCCGTCTGGAGAAAAAAAGGTTCAAGCTGCAGAGGCGACAAGGCTTCTTTACAGTGAGAACTGTGAATTTATGGAATAGCCTACCGCAGGAGCTGGTCACAGCAGGGACAGTAGATGGCTTTAAAAAAGGGTTAGATAATTTCCTAGAACAAAAAAATATTAGCTCCTATGTGTAGAAATTTTTCCTTCCCTTTTCCCTTCCCTTGGTTGAACTTGATGGACATGTGTCTTTTTTCAGCCGTACTAACTATGTAACTATGTAACTATGTAACTATGTAACTATCATCTGACAGATCAGAATCAGACTCAACCAGCTACTGTTGACTTCTTCTGCTTCTCTTTACATCCAGATGCGCTGCTCCTGTAATTCCAAACATTGTGCCAGTACCCCGTGTTCTAAACATTTTGGCAACCCCAAGGTGTCCCTCTCCCATGTTGAGATTATAAGGCCCCACTGGGATATTGCTGCCTTCATCGACCCTGGATCCCTGCGCAAGGATCCTGGCACTTGGCCCATCATCGTGCCATGTTCCCTCAAATTTTTGCTAGAATGATACCATTGAGGATACCTGCCTTGCTTCCTTGATGCTATTTGCTCCAAACAATCCAGTACACCCCAAGTCCAGGTCCTTGTGCTGCATGACTTGTGGGGGCTCTATACGTGGCAATATCCTGGCACCTTCCATTGCTTTCCGCTTGAGTGCTGTAAATATAAAAACATTCTGCCAGTGTCCATTATCACCTATGCCTGCAGATTATGACTGTGTAATGAAACTCACTTAAGTCCTTGTCTATTGCATCCAGGCCTTGACACATCGCAAATGTTCTTGGCAGACCAGAGCTGTCTAAAATCCCCCTACACTCCCTCACCCAATTACCTTACACCTACGTTCAGTCCCAAACCGAGCCATGTGGCCAGCATTTTGGACAAAGATACCCCTAACTTACATTATGCCTATTCCTACCAACTATCCAAGGTTCCCCACTGCTACGCCTTTCTTGGCATTTTGCCCGCTCATTACTTTTTCAATGTACAGAGCTACTGGTGGATACTGTATATAGTAACTAATGATGGACATACCGCATATAGATGAAATATTACTTCAGAGAGTCCCCCTGGCAGCAGGCAGCCGATCTCAAGAAATTCTGGAACAAAAGTATAAACTGTGAAGATATTATGACGTGCGCTTAGTATGGTTCATCATATCAACAAATATATGTTCAGCCTATTGAAAACATCAGGGAGATTGTTCCCACAGTCTTGTCATGTGTCTCTATAGGAACATTCTGGATGACATCACATTATAGAATTTCTATAGGTTGTTATTTGCTATAATACTTACATACATACAGTGGATCTTCTAGCATGTCGGCTGTCACTGGTGCCACATATTCAGATGTTATAAATGTCTGTAAAATACATAATGGGTTTAATGCACATACATAAAATAACCCCATATCTATAATGAATAATAATATATTTACTTTCACACATTTCATTTTCTATCACAGGGCGAGTCCAATGTCCCTCTGCCACACAAATAACACCAGCAGTATAATGGCACATAATAGTTGGAGGACCCTGGTATAGATTTTGTATCAGGGACCAGGAGCTTATTGTTATTCTTCTATATAATCTTATCCTTAATGGAAAACTTCTAATTTGTCTTTTGTGGAGTCTTTTGGACTGGAGTAGAGAGAGTAGAAAATGGTAAATTGGATTTCTGGATTCAACAGACAAAATAATTATTAAAGGGGTTTTCTGACAGTTTCATAAACCTTAGTCTAAGCCGCATATGGCTAAAAATAACAAATTGTCCCTACTCATTTTTTAAATTCCCTGTGGCTCCTGCGCTGGTGGTTCTGTTGTCTTTAGTTGCTAGGCCACAGCGGTCATGTCCGTGTGGATGGCATGTCACATGGCAGCTATTGTGTCACATCCAGGGCCGGCCTTAGGTTTATTGGTGACATGTGCAGTATCTGTGACGTCCTCCCCCTTATGATGCACCATGTAGTGTCCAAATAATTTAATCATACAGTGCCCAAATAACATCACCCAGTCAATAAACTAGGGATTGTATCTTTCTGTTTTTTTATATTATAGGTTTGGGCCCTAAATGCCGGATCGGCAGTGTAAGTTGAGGGTGCCCAGGCCATCTATGGTGGTAGTGCCCTCTTCAGTATTGACCAGTAATACACACTATGTGATCATTTAGAGATGCAGTTAATAAAATACACTGACCTTGGACTCTCCTACTGAATACATCCGACTGAATGTAGAACGTTATGTGATGTGAGGTGGAGGGCTCTGCTTAATCTTTGATCTGCCCTCCTGGGACGTGTGGTTATCATTAACTCTTATGAGGAATTAATTCTAGGAGAAAGAAAGACAATGTATTAGGACAAATCTCAATCAATGGCAACATTTCTATCTAGAACAGAGTCCAGTCCCCAACCAGTGTAAAATTACCAAAGGGGTAAATAGGATGACCGGCTGGGGTCCAGGGATTTGGGGTGGCCCACAGCTCTGGGGCTCCATACGCCCCTGAAATTGGACAAACAATAACGGCGCAGGGAGGAAGCGAAATGTCTGACCCGGTTGGTCGTCTATTAGGTGAGTATAATTTTTTATTTTATAGGAGCAAAGGGGGCACTATTAATATGGGGGATAAAAGGACTGAGTCGGGGCTTAGAAAAGGGGGCTTCATTACTGTGGGGCCATACAAAAGGGGCATTCTGACCCAGGACATACAAAAAGTGTCATTCTAGCTGTGGAGGGTATTGGTGGATACTGCATATAGTAACTAATAAGAGACGCACCTTGCATAGATGAAATACTGCTTCAGAGAGTCCCCCTGGCAGCAGGCAGCCGATCTTAAGGTGTTCTGGAAAAAACAATAATTGTGTAGTTTTATTTCTCCAGACAGACGTGTGCTCAGTATAGACCACCCAACAATGAAGGAAATGTACATTAGGGCTCATGTACACAGCAACTTCATGTGGACGGACCTGTATGGTGGCGCACAGACTGCAGTACTGGTAATGTAGACACTCTGTGTGCGCTGTGTGCTCCCCCATAAGCCAAATGTGGATTAGGAAATTACATAAATAACAAGTCCCTTATATATTACTAATACCATAATATCTTCTTTATGGAGCATTTCTATAATAATAATAATATAAAGCTGCAGCAAAATTCCCAGCATTTACTTTTGCTACATGTGGATGAGTTTTTGAGACTGTAACTATTCACCTGTAACACTTGTGAATTTTGCCGCGCAGCAAATCTGCAGCGTCTGAATTCAGCTTTATGGCGTAGAATATAGTACTCAAATACTGCAATCATACAGTGCCCAAATAACACTGCCAGACAAGTATTGTCTGCCACACTGTAATGTAATCCATTATCAAGGAATTGTATCTGCATCCTGAGCAGTGCCCTTTACTTTTTTTACATGAAGAGTAGGATTGAGTGTTCAAGCAATAGGTGCCCCAGACATCAAGACCAGTGGCGCCCCATTCATTAGTGACAGCTTATGCACCCAGTGTAACCGCACAGGTCGCACACCCCTAAGACAGGCCCTGGATGAACAACATTGGGGAATTTGTTCCCACAGTCTTGTCATGTGTCTCTATAGGAACATTCTGGATGACATCAGATTATAGAATTTCTATAGGTTGTCATTTGCTATAATACTTACATATATACAGTGTATGTCCTAGCATGTCGGCTGTCGCTGGTGCCACATATTCAGATGTCATAAATGTCTGTAAAATACATAATGGAATAAACATAAAATAACCCCATATCTAGAATGAATAATAATATATTTACTTTCACACCTTTCATTTTCTATCACAGGACGAGTCAGACATTGAAAACATTTTGTAATGTTAGTGTAAACCCAGGGAACATAACTATAGGGGTGAAGAGGTTGCAGTCACACCCAGGCCCAGGTGTCCATGACTGACATTAGGGGGGGTCACAATGTGGGCAATTTACAAATGCCAATCCCCAATGCCCCCATCTCCTAGAGGAATCCCGATTTTCGCTGCTAGAAACGCGATGTCAGTGAGAGAAGCACCCAGGCGGAAAGGCAGCTGCTGAGTTGCCCGGCCGCTTCTAAAACACAAGCAGTGGAAGGGAGCCAGCGCAGCGCCCCGTTCCACCTGCTGGAGGGATGCGCCCTATGTAATGGCACAGGTCGCACACCCCTAAGGCCGGCCCTGGCTACTGCTGAGCCTTATTAGGATAATATACGGTAGCTTTTTAAGACTATTTAATTAAATTAAATTAGACATCATATTGAAAACGACTGAGAAGTCACATTCCACATTACTGACAGCTGCAATTCTCAGACAATGGTAATGGTATGTTCACACACTTAACTAAAAAACGTCTCTAAAATACAGAGCTCTTTTCAAGGGAAAACAGCCTCTGATTTTCAGCCATTTTTTAAACCACAAACATTTTTTGAGGCGTTTTTACCAACGTTCTTGGAGCTGTTTTTCTATTGAGACAATGAAAAACGGCTCCAAAAACGGCCGAAGGAGTGAAATGCACTTCTTTTTACAGGGTGTTTTTTTATGCGCCGCTTTATCAAACGCCCACGTAAAATGCACCATCGGAAAAAAAAAACAGTTTTTCCCATTGAAATCAATGGGCAGATGTTTGGAGGCGTTCAGCCTCTGTAGTTTTAGATGTTTTTCGGGGCGTTTATGGCCATGAAAATAGGCCATGTGAACATACTCTGAGTTGTAACTTTAATGAGAAAATATGAAACCTTGAAATCTGAATGTAAAATGTTCAGTTGTTACTTGCATTAATAGAAACATTTTACTGGAACTTGAACTGTTTGTCTAAAAAAAAAACAACTCCTGACAATCACCAGAAAAAAATCCTTCTACAGTTTTTTTTAAACGGCCACGTAAAAAACGCCTCATCGGAACAAACCCCCGTTTTTCCCATTGAAATCAAAGCGCAGATGTTTGGAGGCGTTCAGCCTCTGTAGTTTTAGATGTTTTTCGGGGCGTTTATGGCCATGAAAATAGGCCATGTGAACATACTCTGAGTTGTAACTTTAATGAGAAAATATGAAACCTTGAAATCTGAATGTAAAATGTTCAGTTGTTACTTGCATTAATAGAAACATTTTACTGGAACTTGAACTGTTTGTCTAAAAAAAAAACAACCCCCGACAATCACCAGAAAAAAATCCTTCTACAATCATATAGTTGTGGTGAGGTGTTGGTGTGGTTAGAAATTGCTGCAGTAATGTCCAGTGTGAATCTGGCCTTATATGAGAATTCTAGAGCGTATATATTTCATGTGTCCAGTAACATGTAGAATTAATGATAAAATGCTGCATCTTACCTGTCAATCACACAGTCATTCACAGTCCCGGTCCAGACGTCATTGGCAGAAATTGTAAAAAATATGTAATCCAGCTGCACATAGAACCTAACGGCTAGTACTGTCTATGACATCATCAGTGACATCATAAGCGGCTGCAGTATCTGTTACATCATCTAATTATCTCCTACTGCCTGGATAGACTGTCTGTGCATACACTGGATATAGGCGTTACATGGGACTGCTGTTTATAAACATGGAAGAAAGATACATGTGTGGTTATAGGGGCTACGACTAAGAACATGTAATGTATGAAACGTGTAATCTGTTACTAGATGGATTTTATACTGTAATACAGATGTAGCCATCTTTAACTTGACTCTGATAACTTGTTGCAGCGTGATACTTTCTTGATCCCGCAGCACTCCGTGTTTCAAGTGTGCGTGAGTAGGCTTCCACGCCAATGTGTAAAAAATGGGAACTCAGCACTCCAAGGTATTATGCAATAAGTGATATTTGATTTCACATATAGCGAAAAGTAGTAATCCAAAAATAATGGCGCCATTACCCAACAGCGACCGAGGTCACAAGCGCCGCATATCCGTGTCTAAAGAAGGTTGAATGTATAGACCGAAACGTTCAAAACCTATTTTTGGATTACTACTTTTCGCTATATGTGAAATAAAATATCATTTGTTGCAGTGTGATATCACACAACAAAAGCCATTGAAAAAGTCAAGATAAGGGATTGTTTATTTAATGCGTTAAAAGTCAAGGTAAAGACGGCAACATCTGAACTAATAAAGGATAAATTTTATTGAATTTCGTTTTAGGCTACATTCACACAACAGTAAAAAACGTCCGCTTTCAGAACAATGATGTTCTATGGGTATATTCACACGGCCTTTTTTTAACCACCCGTGAATATTGTCCGTCAAAAAATAGAACATGTCCTATTTTTGGCCGCTTTCACGGCCAGACGGCCCCCATAGAAGTCAATGGATCAATTTTTAACGGCCGTCATTACATGTAACAGCCGTTAAAAACGGTTCTGTGATTTGGGGATTCAAGAGCCAAGGGAACTATTGGCTCCCTTGCTGGTAATCGGCGGCGCAATGACACATACTCACCGATGCAGCGCAGTCCTCTACTGGTGTGGTCTTTAGTCTCATGGGTTCTGCGAAGGTGACGAGATGACGTCCTCGCGTCGCCTTCGCTGAACCAGTGAGACTAGAGATCACTCGTGACGTAGACGGTCATGCATCGGTGAGTATGTAGGGCATTCAGGCGGACAAAAATTACGGATATTGTTGCGCTCACTACTATGGTAGCATGGCGCTAGTACAGGGGACATTGTTGTCTACTGTAGCAAATTTTTCGGCACGGTCCTGAATTTACAGAGAGAGTCCCGGAAGATTACCACAGGGAGGGGGGGTGTGGTGCTTTCTCCGGAGAGGTGTCTGTGTCATCATCTACAGGGGGGCTGTGTGCCATCGTCTACAGGGGGCTGTGTGCCATCATCTACAGGGGGTCTGTGTGCCATCATCTACAGGGGGTCTGTGTTTCATCATCTACAGGGGGTCTGTGTGGCATCATATACAGGGGGTCCGTGTGCCATCATCTACAGGGGGGCTGTGTGGCATCATCTACAGGGGGGCTGTGAAACAATCATGACAATGACCTATGTTTGGGTGTTTTCAGGGGGTTGGGACAAAAGAAGCCAGACAAATGAAATTCATCAGTTTGTTTAACGGCCATGAAAAACGGATGCAAAATGGATGTCAAACAGCCATTAAAAACGGACAGACGGACTGGAAGTGTATAAAAATTTGCAGACACAATGATGCAAAACGGCCATGAAAAACTGACAGTTGATCAGTTTG
The DNA here is from genome assembly GCF_050947455.1 of Rhinoderma darwinii. Classification (NCBI taxonomy): domain Eukaryota; kingdom Metazoa; phylum Chordata; class Amphibia; order Anura; family Rhinodermatidae; genus Rhinoderma; species Rhinoderma darwinii. The sequence continues at coordinate 31,897,755 of NC_134688.1, forward strand.
TAATGGCCATTTTTTTTCACTGTCGTGTGAATAAGGCCTAAGTTCTGGATCGTCTCCATTTTAATGGATAAAGTTACCGGACAATTATCCACCCACCGAGAGTTTATTGGACACATGGACGGCCAGGTGAGCAGATGAACTTCTTGTTTCTTTGTTTGGAGTCATGTACAGATATAGCAATCCTTATCCTGACTCTGATAACTTGCTGTAGCGTGATAATTTATCACTTAAGTCACTGAAAACCATTGAAAAAGTGAAATTAAAGTTTCTTGACACTGTGTATTCAATGTATTTAACCCCTTCGAGCTCAGCAACGTAATATTCCGTCGCGCTGACCGCCCCGTTTGCGCTCAGCGACGGAATATTATGTCGCAGGGAAAATGCATCGCCATTTTCCACCGGCGCGTGCACGAGCTGTGACAGCTGCTGTTTCCGACAGCAGGCTATCACAGCTCAATACGCCGGGACCTATTGCGATGGTCCCGCCTCCACAATCGCCACTATTGGTCAGTCAGTGAGTAATCGGTCTCTTCACTTCCTCTCCCTGACATCACATCCTGCCGCACCCGCCCTGAGATGGAGATAGCGAGGCGTTCAGAGCGGTTGTGAGTAGAGGGAGAGAAGAAAAAGAGTGAAAAAAAGTGAAAAAAAGACAACTTTTTTCTGCTTCCCACCTCCCCAATCCACTACCCAGTCCTTTACCCTTCCTCCTTGTGTTCCCCCCACATTTTTGGTCAAAGATCTCCTATCACTGACCACTTCTTAGTCTTCAGGACCAATTTCTTGATCCCTGGGGATTATTTTTTTCTTTATAAAACATATAAAATAAAAAAATTTATAAAAAAAAAAAAAAACGAAAAAAAAACCTGTTAATTTAGACAATTTATCTAGTTAGTTTAGTATTAGTGTTTGTTAGTGTCAGGGAACCGTCAAAAAGCATAGTTAGGTATAGCGTCAGGAATCCATCACCATAGTTATATCTAGCGTTAGGGGTCCATCACAGTAGTTAGGTTTAGCGTCAGGGAAGCTCGGAATAATCTAGATAGGTTTAGTGTCTGAGAATAGTCGCCGTAGTTAGATTTAGTCTCAGGGAAGTTCAAATAAAATCTAGTTAGGTTTAGTGTTAGGAACCCTCACTCTTGTTAGGTTTAGTCTCAGGGAAGCCCACTCGTTCTATAAAAACACCAATTTTTTGAGCTGGTTTAGGTAGCAGCCTATTGCTCCTAGTTAGGAAAGCAATCAAACATGTCCCAACGGACATTTAGTGCCGAAGAGGCATATTCATTTCTTGCCTCCGACACAGAGTCGTCGGATGGTGAGACTCTGTTTTATTTATCCACCTCCTCATCCAGTGATGAAGAAGAGGAACCTCCTAGGAGATGCCCCTTGACCACCAGTGCAGTTGAAGCCCCCGAGCGAAATGACCCCGCCGCAGTTCAAGCCCCCATTTGGACCCCCACACCAGACATTTATGAGCCCAAAATCCCAGAGTTAAAATTTAATACGGCAGGGCTCAGTGAAATGGGCTTTTTCAAGTTCTTCTTCACTGATGACTTTATAGATCTTATGGTCTCCCAGACAAATTTATATGTCCAACAGTATATTACTAAGGACCCTACATCATTTTATGCCCAATCCTACAGGTGGACCCCTTTAGATGTAGCAGAGTTGGGCAAGTTCTGGGGACTTCACTTGAACATGGGGCTTCTGAAAAAGCCATCCATTAGGACCTACTGGAGCATGGACATCTTATACCATACCCCAATGTACCGTATGGCCATGTCCAGGATGCATTATGAGGCAATATTTCGCTTCTTAAATTATAAGGATAATGAGCAGTGCCCACCCCGAGATGACCCCAGTTTTGACCGTTTGTACAAACTGAGACCCCTATTAGACCATTTCAGTGCTCGGTTTGCCCAAGCATACACCCCCGAGAAGTGTATTTCTATTGATGAGTCCCTGGTACATTTTAAAGGGAAGCTTCAATTCCGCCAGTACCTGCTGAGTAAGAGGGCAAGGTATGGCGTAAAGATGTATAAGCTGTGCGAGAGTGCATCAGGGTATACCTACAAATTTAGGATGTATGAAGGGAAGGACAGCAGTATTCAGCCCCTAGAATGCCCCCCCTTACTGGGAATTAATGCAAAAATTGTGTGGGATTTGGTGCACCCACTGCTGGACCAGGGTTACCACCTCTACTTGGATAATTTTTATACCAGTGTCCCACTCTTCAAGTGCCTCGCTTCCAGAAGTCCTGCGGCATGCGGCACTGCTAGAAAAAATCTGAGAGGCCTCCCTAAGACTCTACTTGGGCAAACACTCAGAAGGGGTGAGAGCAGGGCACAATCTAGCAGCAACATATTGTGTGTTAAGTACAAGGACAAGAGAGATGTCCTTGTATTAACAACAATACATGGCCACACCAGTACCCATGTATCTGTACGAGGTACCAGTATAGAGACCCCCAAACCAGACTGCATCCTGGACTACAATAGGTACATGGGAAGGGTTGACTTGTCAGATCAAGTCCTGAAGCCCTACAGCGCCATGCGGAAATCGAGGGTGTGGTATAAGAAGCTGGCCGTGCACATCATACAGATGGCATTGTACAATGCGTATGTGCTACGTCTATGTGCAGGCCAGAGGGGAACTTTCCTGGAATTTCAAAAGGTGATTATCAAGAACCTAATCTTTAGGACCAAGAATAGGGAGCATCCAGTACTTCCGGAAGCGAGGCCACACGCATCGTACCAGGGCAACACTTTCCAGGAGAAGTTCCCCAAACTGGCAAGAAGGGAAAAAGTCAAAAGAGGTGCAGAGTCTGCTCAAAGAGGGGGATAAGGAGGTAAACAATATACGAATGCGACACGTGTCCCGAAAAACCAGGGCTCTGTATGAAAGATTGTTTTCGAATTTATCATACATCCCTTAATTTTTAATTTACCCTGATACACTCCGCACAACTTATGCCCCTCATCTTTCCATTCTGAGCCCTGCCGTGTGCCCAGGCATCTAATTACAGCCACATGTAGGGTATTGCCGTACCCGGGAGAACCCACATTACATCTTATGGTGTGTATATCTCCAGTGGCACATGCTGGGCACACTATATCGGGCACGGACATGCCATATATATATAGAAAATTGCAAATCTCACTCTGCCCCATCTGCTGCGCATTATCATTTACACTGTACATGTGGGGTCAAAAGGCTCACTACACCTCTAGATGAATGTCTTAAGGGGTGTAGTTTTTAAAATGGGGTCACTTCTCAGGGGTTTCAACTGTACTGGTACCTCAGGGGCTTCTGCATACATGACTTAGCACCAGAAAAACTCCAGTAGGCCAAATGGTGGTCCTTTCCTTCTGAGCCCTCCCATGGGCCCAAACGGCAGTTTATCACCACAAATGGGGTATTGCCGCACCAAGGACAAATTGGGCAACAAAATAGGGTATTTTGTTTCCTGTGAAAATAAGAAATTTTGATAAAAAATGGCATCTTATTGTTCTACACACAGGTATCCAGGCTACCAGGACTACTATTATGGGTAAGGCTATCTGAGTTATTAATGTTGGGAGTATTTTACTCTAGAAAACACCCTTTGGACACTTCTGTCCTTAACAAAACAGCTCACACTCAAACAACTAACGTTATATACGATAGCACACTGCCCTATTCATATGTCCTTAATATAAGGACTTTAAACACACCATACACTTGGTTTTCCTACTTACCTGTGTTCATATCATATAGAGTCTCTCCACTCATGTACCTTTTTAACATCAGTGGCGTTACTACCGCCGTAGCAGCAGTAGCGGCTGCTACGGGGCCCGCGGCATGAGGGGGCCCGTGTCGCCCGCCGGCACGGGCCCCCACCATGGCCGGAGGCTCCGCTAGCAGCCGCTATGGCTGCTACAGCGGGACGCCACTGAACACTACGGCAGAGCAGGGAGGTATCTCCCCGCTCTGCCATTAACTGGTTCCCGACCGCTGGCTGTGTTTTTACGGCCAGCGGTCAGGGTCCTTAAAACCTGAGCCATAGACTTTCTACGGCTCGGGCTTTAACTTGCTGCCCGCGCGATCGGGCAGCTGAATGTCGGGTCTCCGGCTGTCAGTGACTGCCGGGGACCCTGAGGAGAGGATAGAAGCAGCTTTCGCTGCTTCTGTCTTCTCTGATCACTTGTACACAGCGCTGAATGCGCGCTGTGTACAGGAATAGAGACAGCAGCAGCGGCGCTGTCTTTATTCCTCCCGGTGATCATGTGACAGGTCACATGATCGCCGGGTGCCTTTACTTACAGACTGCTGCTGGGTCTTACTAGACCCTGCACAGCCCTATTAGTGACAATCGTCACTATGAGAGGGCTGATTTCACCTGTAACTGGGGCTGCTGTGCAGCTCCAGTTACCGTGGAAAAACATGGTGTAAAAGAAAGAAAAAAAATATATAAAGTTCCCCAAAGGTCTTTTTGGACCTTAGAGGGACAGACCATAGTAATAAAAAAATAATAAAGTAAAGTGCAAAAAAAATGTAAATAATAAATACACATAAAATACCCACCCCAAAAAAAAAAACGTTCCCCCCCGCCAATCATTGTTGTAACGCTAGCGCTGACCCAATTACCCTAATATAGACATGTAATATATAAAAATTTACGATAGACAATGGCGATAACAAATAAAAGGTCTATTTTAGGGTAAAACTATGTTATTACCAAAAAAAAAAATAGCTGAAATGTAAAAAAGCTTATTTTTTTACTATTTTCAGGGTATGTGCACACACACTAATTACGTCCGTAATTGACGGACGTATTTCGGCCGCAAGTCCCGGACCGAACACAGTGCAGGGAGCCGGGCTCCTAGCATCATAGTTATGTACGATGCTAGGAGTCCCTGCCTCGCTGCAGGACAACTGTCCCGTACTGAAAACATGATTACAGTACGGGACAGTTGTCCTGCAGCGAGGCAGGGACTCCTAGCATCGTACATAAGTATGATGCTAGGAGCCCGGCTCCCTGCACTGTGTTCGGTCCGGGACTTGCGGCCGAAATACGTCCGTCAATTACGGACGTAATTAGTGTGTGTGCACATACCCTCAAACTTTATGAATAAAAATTCTAAAATAGCAAAAAAGGTGTGTATAAAATTGATAAAAAAAGAAAACTGCATAGTCTACGGAAAAAACGTCGCAAAAATTACGTCGTTAGCCCAACAAATAAAAATGTTATAGCCATTTAACTAACACGTGCTAAAAATGGCTAAACGGTGTCTGGTCCTGAAGGCGCAAAATAGAGCAAAAGACATGTATCCCCCCCTCCCCACAGGACATGTATCCCCTCTCCACAGGACATGTATCCCCTCTCCACAGGACATGTATCCCCTCTCCACAGGACATGTATCCCCTCTCCACAGGATCTCCACAGGACAGGGGATACATGTGTGATCGCTGGCACTGATAGGGAGAACGGGGGACTGAAAGTCCCCTGAAGTTCTCCATCACAAACCTCGGACTTCCGGGTTCTGTGTCGGCAGCTCCGTAGAAATGAATGGAGCGCTGGTCCCGCTTGTGCGCATGCGTGACCAGCGCTCCTTTCATTGTTATTGAGCTGCGCAGACGCCGGAAGTCAGAGATTTGTCATGGAGAAGTTCAGGGGACTTTCAGTCCCCCGTTCTCCCTATCAATGCCAGCGATAACTCATGTATCCCCTATCCTGTGGAGAGGGGATACATGTCTTTTGTAGGACACACTGTATGTCGCCTTTTTTTGGGAGGGGGGACGCTGTATGGCATTCCCTACAGGGGGGGAACTGTATGGCTTTCCCTACAGGGGGGGAGCTGTATGTCGTTCCCTACAGGGGGGGAGCTGTATGGCGTTCCCTACAGGGGGGGAGCTGTATGGCGTTCCCTACAGGGGGGGAGCTGTATGGCGTTCCCTACAGGGGGGGGGCTGTATGGCGTTCTCTACAGGGGGGGCTGTATGGCGTTCCCTACAGGGGAGGCTGTATGGCGTTATCTACAGGGGGGCTGTATGCCATTCTCTACAGGGGGATGTATGGCGCTATCTACAGAGGGGGGGCTGTATGGCGTTCCCTACAGGGGGGGCTGTATGGCGTTCTCTACAGGGGGGCTGTATGCCGTTCTCTACAGGGGGATGTATGGCGCTATCTACAGAGGGGGGGGCTGTATGGCGTTCCCTACAGGGGGGGCTGTATGGCGTTCCCTACAGGGGGGGCTGTATGGCGTTATCTACAGGGGGGCTGTATGCCGTTCTCTACAGGGGGATGTATGGCGCTATCTACAGAGGGGGGGCTGTATGGCGTTATCTACAGGGGGGGCTGTAAAAAGGGCACTATCTACAAGCGGGGGGGGGGGGTTGTGTGACACCCAGGGGAGGGGGGGGGGGCCCCAGTCAAAAGTTTGCTATGGGGCCCAGTCTTTCCTAGTTACGCCCCTGTTTAACATGTATGTTTTTATATGTATTTAATAAAATTTGTTATTCTTTTTCATATATACTTGGCTCTATACTCTGTTTCTTGTGTGTGTGTGTATAGGGTTTAAGTAGAGTATAACAGAGAGAGTTCCCAGCATTATCATTCCCTTACCCCACTACAACATTACGAATTATATTCACTTGGGACTGGTGTTGTTTTATTAAATTTCTTTTGATTCTCTTGATTTTTTTTGCTGTTTTTGACATTCCACTATGTTCTGCATAAAGCTTAGTGTCAGCTGTACTGTGACTTCTTTATCATAACGGAGCCATACCAGGCCCTTATACACCCTATATGCTTCCCCAATAGAATCCATAAAAAATAAAAGGGCCGAGCAGTGCTCCGGGGTCTTTTCGCAAATCACTCTAGCTAGAATCGCAAATGAAAACGTTCACCATATTAACCAATTGGTAAACATTTGCGGAATCAGGAGATAACGCCTTTTCTCCTCCTCCTTCTTTTATACAATAGCCCCTCTTCCCCTGATCCAGATAGAACTTCTCCAAGGGGAGGAGGGAGAACATCTCCACATACTCATCCTTCCCTATTTGTTTCCTGACCTCCTGCTTAAGATGGGCACCGATCCCTCGAAGCAGACATACACAGCCAAGTTATCCCTGTTTACCTAATTAGGTGTCTCAGTCTGGACTGAGACCGCAACCGCCTCATAACTCACCGGAAGAGGGTTAACAAGGGAAAATGTTTTACAGGACCGCCCACGCGAAAACCTGGGATGGACCCGCACCCTTCACCAGGGAACCGCCCACCATGTTCAGGAGGCACACCACTGAGTCCCTCAGGCATCTGCACACGCCTCCTGCTGTGTTACCCCTCAGCCCCTAGCGGCAGGGGGCAAACCTGACCTAAACAATAATGGCACCAAGCACCAATAGTGATGCTTTTGAAAAGTATCAAAAAACTTTATTAAATATAGAGGACAAATTAATAAAAAGTGTCACACAATAGATATAGCAACATCTCCAGAGTGAAATACACAGGGTGAACACATGCCCATAACAATACGGATACATCTTATTTATAAAGTGTATAGTGCTAAGCAATATATATGAAATAAGGATAAATATACCATATATAATATAAATTGTCTTTACTATTATACTGCAGGATGGACAAGGACATGGACAAGAAGCTAAATACAAGTAGTGATGGTCCTAGGATAGGTGCAACACATGTTCAAAAGAGTACAGCATATGAAATAACATGCCTCAATATATACCCATCTATATGACACAACCGGGATGGCGCCAACCACGACGCACGTTTCGGCACAGCCTTCATCTGGGGGTGACATCATCTCCTAACAGGTATAATATAATAATATATATATTATATAATATATTATTATATTATATTATATAATATAAATTTCGGTATAATAATGATACAACAGTAAACTGGAGATGACCGTCCAACACTGCGAATTTAACCCCTTAATGACAATACGCCTTTTCACGGTGGTCATTAAAGGGGTTCTCTGGAAAAAACTTTATGGTCTCATGTTTACTTGATAAAGTGGTTCTGTTTCCACTAAACGCGTTGTACCTCAAGAGACCCTCTATCTCTCTTTTTTATGTATGTTTTATTATGATCTATTGTTTTAGACAATTAATTATATATATATATATATATATATTTTTTCTCAAAAAAGTATTGCGCCTGGATGGTGTCTCTTTTTTACAGTGGATCCCACCTGGTTCCCACTGTTTTTATCTACCTGCTCTTACTGAAGATGTCCTCAAAATTGGCTTAATGAGATGGTAGATCGGAGAGTGACTGAGGCAGTGGAGGCAAAACAGGGCGGACCTGTTGCAGGCAGCGGCTAAGGCATCTTGGCCCACATTGGGGGACCTCTCCAGAACTCCAGTGAATTACCTGGGTGTGTAGACGAAGCCAAGGCAGACCCAGCAGAACCGGGTTGATGGCTTTAGGCAAGACGAGGAAGTTGATCTGTTCTGAGTGAAGGACTCCGATTTGTAACGTAAGTGGTTTCATGATAGCCACAATAGGATCGGGCAATGGTAGTCCATTTTCAGAAGCAACAGCAAGGGATCTCTTTAGAAGAACTGTGGGTAGATGTAGTCGGTCTTCTAAATCCTGCTGGATGAAATCTGCAGCTGCCCTGGAGTCAAAATAGGCAGAGGAGAAGTGTGATGTCTCTCCCGAGATGATGGTCACAGGAATAGATAATTTGGAAGAGGTTTTGATGTTTGGCATCATCCCACCTAGAGTTGCCTCTCTAGGAGCTGGAGTTTCCCGGCTTTTGTGGACATTGGCGCACGAAAGGGCCTTTAAGGCCGCAATACAAACACAGACCTGAAGAGCATCAGCGCTGTTTCTCCTGCTCGGACAACTTGACTCTGTCTACCTGCATTGGTTCCTCAGGTAGAGCAACAAGAGGGGGCAGTAGTGGTCTCTGGAACGAGGGTGCTAATCTGTGAAAACGTCTCTCCACCGAACCTCCTCATCGCGTTCCTGGATCCTCATGTTGACCCGGGTAGCCAACAGGATATGGGCATCTAAGGTAGGTGGGAGGTCGCGGGCTGCCAGCTCGTCCATGGTGTGTGAGGACAGTCCATGCCATAGGTCGCCACCAATGCTTCATTGTTCCATGCCAACTCTGCAGCCAGGGTACGGAAGGAGATGGCATACTCTCCTGCTATGGACCCCCTTGCTTGAGGGTTAGCAGAGTGGCTGCTGCTAAGGATGTTCGACCCGGCTTCTTGAACACGTCACAAAAAGTCTGTAAGAACAGGGCTAAGTCCGAAAATTTGGCCCCCTGTCATTCCAGGATGGGGTTCGCCCATGCGAGGGACTTGCCAGTGAGGAGGGAAATAATGAACGCTACCTTGGCCTCATCAGAGGAGAAATGGTGAGCACGCAGTCATAGCGAGGAAAAAGAGGCAGTGCAACTGTGGATCCGGAAAACAGACAGTAGGGGTATTAGGCAGTGGAACGGCAGCAGTCTCTGGGGAAGGATCAGGGAGTTGATCCAGTCGGGCGATGATGGAGTTTACAGCCACGAGGAGTTGATCCTGACGTGCATATAGATACAATATATACTATTGGGGTCCACCCCTTAGTAATTGCTGACATGCATATAGGTCACGCATATCCGTCTGTATGACCTGAACTGTGGTCTTAGGCTGGCCAGCGGGTTCCATGGCCTGAGCGTACTGTCACAATCTAGGGAACATATGTAGCTGACTTTAGCTTGACTAATAACGCATTAAATACACAGTGGAAAGATCCCTTATCTTGACCTTTTCAATGACTTCTCAATGGTTATTTTTGTGTGATATCACGCTGCAACAAGTTATCAGAGTCAAGTTAAAGATGGCTACATCCGTATGTGGACCCACTAGGCCGTGGGCTCCGGCTCAGATAGGGCTAGGTTTGGCAGGTTGCGCCAGACGAAGTGGATGGCAGCAGGAATGGTAGATGACACACAGACGTGGCATATCCAGCCGGCGGTACCACACGACTCTGATAAAAGGCAGGCACAGTTAGGAAAAAGCAAAGGATACAGGAAATAGGATGCAGGGAACGGGAACTCTGGGATCAAGCAGGAAAATACTAAGGGACCCTTTGCAATACAAACATGGGAAAAGTACAAACAACGCTAAAGCAAGGAGTGGAAGGGCAGAGACCTTTTTATAATCCAGGGTGCACTGGGGTAGGATAGAAAACTTTTAGGAAGTGCGCACGCTGGCCCTTTAAGGCACTCCTCGCACACTCCAGGAAGGGAAGGCCGCGCCAGCCGTGGTCTCTGGGGAGGTGGCCAGGAAGTTGCGGTCGCGGCCGTTCATCACAGGGTGAGCGACAGAGGTCCGCAGTCATAACACTGAGATTGTTTTTGGTATTGTATATATGTACTGAGCAGGGGCGTAACTACCGCCGTAGCAACCGTAGCACGGGCCCCCACCATGGCCGGAGGCTCCGCTGGCAGCCGCTATGGCTGCTACAGCGGGACGCCACTGAACTCTACGGCAGAGGAGGGAGGTATCTCCCCGCTCTGCCATTAACTGGTTCCCGACCGCTGGCTGTATTTTTACGGCCAGCGGTCAGGGTCCTTAAAACCCGAGCCATAGACTTTTTACGACTCCGGTTTTAACTTACTGCCCGCGCGATCGGGCTGCTGAATGTCGGGTCTCCGGCTGTCAGTGACTGCCGGGGACCCTGAGGAGAGGATAGAAGCAGCTTTCGCTGCCAGCGATCATACATGTATCCCCTATCCTGTGGATAGGGGATACATGTATTTTGTAGGACACAATGTAGGTCGCATTTTTTTGGGAGGGGGGACGCTGTATGGTGTTCCCTACAGGGGGGGGGGAACGCTGTATGGCGTTCCCTACAGGGGGGCTGTATGGCGTTCCCTACAGGGGGGGCTATATGGCGTTCCCTACAGGGGGGGCTCTATGGCGTTCTCTACATGGGGGGATGTATGGCGTTCCCTACAGGGGGGGGCTGTATGGCGTTCTCTACAGGGGGGGGCTGTATGGCGTTCTCTACAGGGGAGGCTGTATGGCGTTCTCTGCAGGGGGACTGTATGGCGTTCTCTACAGGAGGGCTGTATGGCGTTCTCTACAGGGAGGGCTGTATGGCGTTAGCACTGTCCAATAAATATACAGTAAACAGAAGAAAATACGGTCCAGCAATCCTCATGACAATGTGATGACTTTATTAGAAAAACATTTTATAAACCACACGGCATGTTGAAGTGATGATACAAGACTGCTTACGCGCTTCGAAAGCCAACTACATTCTTCGCAAATGTACGCCATCTCCTCCAAACAGTCAATTACATCAGAAGTCCAGTTCCTTGTGCTGCATGACTCGTGGACGCCCTATCCGTGGCGATATCCGTGTCCTTTCCACTGCTTCTCACTTGAGTCCTGTAGGCACAAAAAACATTCTGCAAGTATCCATTGTCATCCGTGCCTGCAGATTCTGCTTTAATGATGCAACTCACTCAACTCCTTGTCTATTTCATCGTTTACTGATGCCTCTTTTAGATGCGACAGATGTATTTTTTTTATACTTACCAGCCTGCTTCACAGGCACCATCCCTTTTTATTGGCACCTGATCAATAAGGGGGTCCTGCTCCACCACCATAACACTGCAATACTAAACAAAATCTTCCATAGACATCACAAAAACTAGACAAGACTTTCCTCCCTTATGTTTCCCAACATTTCCTGGGACAAGTGTGTGTAGGTAGAAATCAACAAACATGTTTCCTGGCCCCAAACTTTACCCCCTCTTTCCAGTAAAGGATTGGCTTTCGGTATCACGCCTCCTCGCTTTTACCTTTTTACTTTATCCTGCGTAAACATTTTTTTCAGCATCTTAAACGTCTTGCCCATTAGCCCATCTATCCCCAACATCAGACCACTTATTATCATCTGACAGATCAGAATCAGACTCAACCAGCTACTGTTGCCTTCTTCTGCTTCTCTTTACATCCAGATGCGCTGCTCCTGTAATTCCAAACATTGTGCCAGTACCCTGTGTTCTAAACATTTTGGCAACCCCAAGGTGTCCCTCTCCCATGTTGAGATTATGAGGCCCTACTGGGATATTGCTGCCTTCATCGACCCTGGATCCCTGCGCAAGGATCCTGGCACTTGGCCCATCATCGTGCCATGTTCCCTCAAATTTTTGCTAGAATGATACCATTGAGGATACCTGCCTTGCTTCCTTGATGCCATTTGCTCCAAACAATCCAGTACACCCCAAGTCCATTTCCTTGTGCTGCATGACTTGTGGGGGCTCTATACTTGGCAATATCCTGGCACCTTCCATTGCTTTCCGCTTGAGTGCTGTAAATATAAAAACATTCTGCCAGTGTCCATTATCACCTATGCCTGCAGATTATGACTGTGTAATGAAACTCACTTAAGTCCTTGTCTATTGCATCCAGGCCTTGACACATCGCAAATGTTCTTGGCAGACCAAAGCTGTCTAAAATCCCCCTACACTCCCTCACCCAATTACCTTACACCTACGTTCAGTCCCAAACCGAGCCATGTGGCCAGCATTTTGGACAAAGATACCCCTAACTTACATTATGCCTATTCCTACCAACTATCCAAGGTTCCCCACTGCTACGCCTTTCTTGGCGTTTTGCCCGCTCATTACTTTTTCAATGTACAGAGCTACTGGTGGATACTGTATATAGTAACTAATGATGGACATACCGCATATAGATGAAATATTACTTCAGAGAGTCCCCCTGGCAGCAGGCAGCCGATCTCAAGAAATTCTGGAACAAAAAGTATAAACTGTGAAGATATTATGACGTGCGCTTAGTATGGTTCATCATATCAACAAATATATGTTCAGCCTATTGAAAACATCAGGGAGATTGTTCCCACAGTCTTGTCATGTGTCTCTATAGGAACACTCTGGATGACATCACATTATAGGATTTCTATAGGTTGTTATTTGCTATAATACTTACATATATACAGTGGATCTTCTAGCATGTCGGCTGTCACTGGTGCCACATATTCAGATGTTATAAATGTCTGTAAAATACATAATGGGTTTAATGCACATACATAAAATAACCCCATATCTATAATGAATAATAATATATTTACTTTCACACATTTCATTTTCTATCACAGGGCGAGTCCAATGCCCCTCTGCCACACAAATAACACCAGCAGTATAATGGCACATAATAGTTGGAGGACCCTGGTATAGATTTTGTATCAGGGACCAGGAGCTTATTGTTATTCTTCTATATAATCTTATCCTTAATGGAAAACTTCTAATTTGTCTTTTGTGGAGTCTTTTGGACTGGAGTAGAGAGAGTAGAAAATGGTAAATTGGATTTCTGGATTCAACAGACAAAATAATTATTAAAGGGGTTCTCTGACAGTTTCATAAACCTTAGTCTAAGCCGCATATGGCTAAAAATAACAAATTGTCCCTACTCATTTTTTAAATTCCCTGTGGCTCCTGCGCTGGTGGTTCTGTTGTCTTTAGTTGCTAGGCCACAGCGGTCATGTCCGTGTGGATGGCATGTCACGTGGCAGCTATTGTGTCACATCCAGGGCCGGCCTTAGGTTTATTGGTGACATGTGCAGTATCTGTGACGTCCTCCCCCTTATGATGCACCATGTAGTGTCCAAATAATTTAATCATACAGTGCCCAAATAACATCACCCAGTCAATAAACTAGGGATTGTATCTTTCTGTTTTTTTATATTATAGGTTTGGGCCCTAAATGCCGGATCGGCAGTGTAAGTTGAGGGTGCCCAGGCCATCTATGGTGGTAGTGCCCTCTTCAGTATTGACCAGTAATACACACTATGTGATCATTTAGAGATGCAGTTAATAAAATACACTGACCTTGGACTCTCCTACTGAATACATCCGACTGAATGTAGAACGTTATGTGATGTGAGGTGGAGGGCTCTGCTTAATCTTTGATCTGCCCTCCTGGGACGTGTGGTTATCATTAACTCTTATGAGGAATTAATTCTAGGAGAAAGAAAGACAATGTATTAGGACAAATCTCAATCAATGGCAACATTTCTATCTAGAACAGAGTCCAGTCCCCAACCAGTGTAAAATTACCAAAGGGGTAAATAGGATGACCGGCTGGGGTCCAGGGATTTGGGGTAGCCCACAGCTCTGGGGCTCCATACGCCCCTGAAATTGGACAAACAATAACGGCACAGGGAGGAAGCGAAATGTCTGACCCGGTTGGTCGTCTATTAGGTGAGTATAATTTTTTATTTTATAGGAGCAAAGGGGGCACTATTAATATCGGGGATAAAAGGACTGAGTCGGGGCTTAGAAAAGGGGGCTTCATTACTGTGGGGCCATACAAAAGGGGCATTCTGACCCAGGACATACAAAAAGTGTCATTCTAACTGTGGAGGGTATTGGTGGATACTGCATATAGTAACTAATAAGAGACGCACCTTGCATAGATGAAATATTGCTTCAGAGAGTCCCCCTGGCAGCAGGCAGCCGATCTTAAGGTGTTCTGGAAAAAACAATAATTGTGTAGTTTTATTTCTCCAGACAGACGTGTGCTCAGTATAGACCACCCAACAATGAAGGATAAGTCCAAAATAGGTGATGTATAGGTATACGTTTAAATTGTTAGAATACAAATGTTCTGCCTGTATAAACGTTTACAATTATTATTTATTGATAATTTATTATTAAAATATAGTAGGGCACAGAGTGCCAAAAGATCCAAGTACAGGCGTTGGCAACCAGATCAGGAACGCACAGTAAAGAGTGTGTGAGATAGACAATCAGCATGCGCTCATTGACAAGTGCCTGAAAAGTCAGATGTAAATTTCCCACAGCCCCTCTTTAAATGTGCTGGCAAATATTAGTAAAGTCTGATTGCCACAGATTCACAGGCACACTTCCCAACGCGTTTCTGCACCACATTAGGGGAGCGTCCTCAGGGGTACGAGTTGCCTGATAATTCTCGGATTTATTCACGAAGTGCCGGTCAGCTGATATTCAGCTGTTCAAATTGTATAGCGGCGCATACGAGACACTGATAGCGGTCTAGCGCGCGCCGAGGAAACTAGGAAGCTTTAAAGCCCAGGCCCCGCCTCCCAGGCATTGCGTAACGCCGGGCCGAACCAATGGGAGAGTAAGACGTCAACCAGCGACGCCCACCCACAGGTCGGCTCCCTGGTAACTACGCAGCCAATGGAGCAGATGCAGAACGCATCGTTAGTAACAAGGGGGAGCTACAGGCGGCCAAGCATACATCGCCGATAGCAAAAAGAAAATAAACGCCATGCAATGACAGGGCAATCGAGGGAGCTATTAAACGGCCAAGGCTACAATGAGATAATGCAGCAAAGGTAGCAACCGCATCAGAGGAGTAATAGTGAAATGGAGGATACTGTCACAGTACGCTAGACGATACACAGAGATAGAGACTAAGTATAGATAAGGACTAAATATAAATAAATGTCAGGAGCTACAGGATAGGACAGATGAACTAAATAAACCAGGAATATTTACAGGAAAGGAAGATAGGAAATAGACTCATTAAGGCCCAGTGGTTTGATGGTTTGCATCCTGAAAATCCACTGGGCCTCCTTCTGCAGAATACGTCTATCCCAATCTCCTCCCCTGATAGGCGGCTTAATATATTCCATCCCTTGGAATTTAATGGCAGAAGAGTCTCCCAGATGACAGTCCCACACATGCCTAGATACAGAAGTATCAGCTTTATTCTTGATATCACACATGTGGTCCCGGATTCTGCGTCTAAACTCCCTTTTAGTTTTGCCAACGTACTGCATTCCACAATGACAAGTGATGAGGTATACCACCCCCTTAGTAAGGCAGTTGATGAAAGACCTGTTATAAAACAGAGCTCCTGTAACTGTGCTCTTAAAGGTTTTGCTTTTCAACACAGAAGTACAAGCTTTACACCTCCCGCATTGGTACGAACCAGTAACGTTGGTGGAGAGCCAGGTATTGGCACCAGTCACATCCAGATGACTGTGTACCAGTCGATCCTTCAGATTACGGCCTCTCCTGAAGGTGATCTGAGGCCGGTCCCCAACCAGACCACCCACGTCGGGGTCCGCTTTAAGGATATCCCAGTAAGAGGTAAGTATTTGTCTCACCTCAAAGTGTGCGGCATCATAAGTGTGTAGTGTCCCACAGGAGCACTACTATGAAAACTATGTTTGTCTTCATGTGTTGTGTTATGCTGCCATCTACAGGTTCAGAAATGTTATGACATTGTGTTTCAGCCTATGCGGAGTGTTTTTCTATAATGTAACAGAAGCTGGGAGGAGTTAATTAGGGGGTGGTCAGGGTGGTGAGCGAGGTGGGGATGCAGGAGGAAGCTCAGGGAAGGTGCTCCTGAGTTCAGCCATTTTCGGATTACAGAGAAAGACAGGCCTAAAGAGATTTATTGGAATAACAGCTCAAGGAGCCAGAAGAGTCCAGAAAGAGAGACTGTGAGTAGAGAGATAATAGCACTCCTGCATTTAGCATTGGGCTACACTGATTGAGCTGAATTTGGATGACATATTTGTATTGTACAATCTCCATCTTGAAAAGTAAAAGTGTGCTGCAAGCTCTCCTGATTAACTGCCACCACCGTCTCCTGTCTTCTATTTGCACTCTACACCAAGGGCACCCCAAATAACACCAGACAGGAGTCAGCCACCAAGGGAGTGCCCCGGGGGAAACAACAGTCATCATCATCATCTTGTGCAACCCCCTCATCACTGTGTGTGTGTGTCCCTGGGAGGTGGGAAGGCCTGCAAGGCAAAATACCACCGTGACACAAGACAGAGAGCCCAGTATCCACCATTTTGGGTTCCTGCATTCCCCGCCACCCACGGGCCACCACATATAATTTTGGCGTCACGAACAGGATGTCTATGGCCTCTGTGCCTTATGAACTAAGTCAGCGCTGATGCGCCACAGCCGGAGCCAGATTATCGCAGCCGGAGCAGAGTTACAGACATTTCGCTACAGCCGGAATAAAAGTTTCCCGCCAAGTCGCCGCCATATTGGAAGTGGCAAGGAGCTGCGCAACAGAACCCGCGAAAACAGCGGAGCAGCTAAGAGAAAGCTGGTGAGTGCCTGAATAGGCCAGTAAATGAGATTTAAAGTAAAAAGTGGCAGTTAACAGTGTAGAGACACCGGAAAAGATATCCGGAAAAGAGGCTTAGTGCATAGCCTGAAATTGAACACCCGTTGCTAGGGGTTACTGTAGGACTTATTGCAGAAAATGTCTGACGACGGAGATAACGGCTCTCCAAGCCCCAGTGGGTCACCTCCAACAGCGCAAGTGATGCCACTCACTATGCCCTATTACTTTGGAGCACCATGGCTTCCTCGCTACAAAGGCGAAGTTCATTCCCTGAGGGAATTCAAAGAGAAGATGCTGTCCATGTTCCGTTTGTATCCTGTCTCAACAGACCAGAGGGTTGAGATATTGATAGGACAACTAGAGGGCGCAGCATTAAGAGAAGTGAAATCCTGGCCCAGAACAGAGAAAAAAACAGTGGAACAGATACTGGACAGATTGCGTGCCACATTTGAAGTAAGGACTGTGGCAGAGCTCAAGATGAGATTCTTTGGAAAGAAGCAGCAGCCCGGTGAGTCATTGAGAGACTTTGCTTTATCCCTGCAGGAGGCCCAGCGGGCAATTATGCAAGTAGAACCCTTAGATGCTGCAGAGGCTGACAAGGCCTTAAGGGAGCAGTTTGTTGAAGGAGCTGCATCTGAAGCTCTTAAAAGTCAGCTCAGAATGTTGGCCTCCCAGAACCCAAGCTGTATCTTCTTGGACTTTAAAGAGCTCGCAATTAGAATCCTGGGGACTGAAGCCGCAGCGGTTCAAGCCAAAGTTTTCCCCTATTCCATAGAGACTCCTACGGAGTCGCAAGTAGATCATCCTACAGCAGCGGGAAGTCAAGTTGCACTAGCTCAGTGTGCTCACATGCAAGCTCAAGATCCAGTTGGTGAACTGAGGGACCAAATTGCTGTCCTCACCAAGAGCCTCAGTAAAATGTGCCAGAAAATGGAAGATATGGAGCAACGCCAGAAAGAAAGCCGCCGCTACTCCAGTAACAGGTTCAGTAACCGATCAGAAGGGGGAAGTTACCGGAATTGGGGTAGACGCTCTTCTGACAGATTTGATACCACCGGAAGACCCATTTGTCGTAGGTGTCAAAGAGCTGGCCATATTGAAAGAGAATGTCGTCAGTTAAACGACAATCCCCCGAGGCAGAGGACCGCCCCTCGGGAGGAAGACCAATAGGTCCCACAACACCAGAATGGATTCCCCGGTACATTGGGCAGTGTCCAGTGATTACGATCCACCTAAATGGGATCCCACTGTCGGCCTTACTGGACACTGGCTCTCAAGTCACCACTCTGCAGAGAAGTTGGTTTGAGAAGTACTGGGACCTCGACCAGCTGATACAACCCCCAGACACGTGGCTTAACATTGTAGCCAGTAATGGACAATCGATACCCCATCGGGGCTACTGGGAACCCACGATCCAGATGGGAGAAACTGAACTGCCCCAGCAAGGCGTAATTGTAGTGAACGTCTGGGATGATGACTTTCCACCAGTGGTGCTGGGCATGAATGTTCTTAGGAATTGCTATGAAGAGATGCTAGATGCCCTACACCGAGCACTTTCTACAGTCCCTGTCTCCAATCAAAATGCAATTCAGCATGCTATCCGTCTCTTGAATGCCCAACAGAGGTTCACGAATGAAAAGGGTGAGATCTGCCGTGCCCGCATCATGGACTCACAACCAGTGACTCTGGAACCAGAGACGGAAACCATTCTGTGGTGTCGAGCTCGTCCAGGTTTGCAAGGTCAAGATTACCAGGCCCTTGTGGAACCTCTTCTTCTGGAAGATCATCCGACCGTGCTAGCAGCCAGAAGTCTAGTGACTGTTTCTAATGGGAGGGTACCTATTCGCCTCCTGAACATTGGTGATACGGCTGTGGTACTGAGTAAATACCGTCCAGTTGCTAAGCTCTCACAGGTCTTCTTCCAAGATGTCTGGAGCCCTGAGACTACAGTGTTCCAGCAAGCTACCCAGAATCAAGTTACCCCTGAGATGACAACAAAACCCTGGTGGACCGAGATCCATGTTGGCGATGCTAATACTACCGAAGAGGAGATCGAAGGAGCCCTGATGGTGGCCAAAGACAATCAACAAGCCTTCAGTAAACATCCTATGGATTTTGGGAAGGCTACTATCATTGAGCACACCATCCCTACAGGCGTCCATCCACCCATCAAAGAAAGGTACCGTCCCCTTCCACCAGCCATGTACCAGCCAGTGAAGAAAATGATTCGGGAGATGAAGGACGCAGATGTGATTCGGGAGAGCTACAGTCCATGGGCTGCACCCCTAGTCCTGGTGAAAAAGAAGGATGGCAACATTAGATTCTGCGTGGACTACCGCAAAATCAATAATATCACTCACAAGGATGCGTATCCCCTGCCACGCATTGAAGAATCCCTGACTGCTTTGGGGTCTGCTGCCTACTTCTCAACTCTGGATTTGACCAGCGGGTATTGGCAGGTACCTATGGCTCCCGAAGATAGGGAAAAGACTGCTTTCACTACTCCCATGGGGTTGTTCGAGTTTAATTGTATGCCCTTTGGGCTATGCAATGCCCCGGGAACCTTCCAGAGGCTGATGGAACGCTGCCTGGGTCACCAAAACTTCGAGACCGTCCTCTTGTACCTGGACGACGTAATCATCTACTCAAAGACTTATGAGGAACACCTACAGCACCTGGCAGAAGTCCTCAAAACCCTCATC
Source organism: Rhinoderma darwinii (assembly GCF_050947455.1). Taxonomy (NCBI): domain Eukaryota; kingdom Metazoa; phylum Chordata; class Amphibia; order Anura; family Rhinodermatidae; genus Rhinoderma; species Rhinoderma darwinii. The sequence goes on from NC_134688.1 coordinate 31,917,581, forward strand.
AAATATGGCCTGAAAGTGAAACCCTCCAAGTGTCATCTCCTGAAGCCGGAAGTCCATTACTTAGGCCATGTCGTGAGTGCAGAAGGAGTGGTTCCTGATCCAGGCAAAGTAGCAGCAGTAAAGAGCTGGCCAGCCCCTACCACAGTCAAGGAGGTGAGAAGTTTCTTGGGATTTGCAGGGTATTATAGACGGTTCATCCCACACTTTGCCCAGATTGCAGAACCCCTCCAGGGATTGTTAAGAGGTCACTCCAAGGAAGCTATGAAGAGAAGGATCCCGATTGAGTGGGCTGAAGCCCATGAAGCCGCTTTCCAGAAGCTGAAGCAGCTGTTAACCGAACCACCTATCCTGGGATATCCTGACTACAACCAACCCTTTAGGCTGTATACTGATGCCAGCCAGAAGGGATTGGGGGCCGTCCTGTCGCAGGTACAGGACCAGAAAGAGAGAGTCATCGCTTATGCCAGCAGAGGTCTTCGAGGCGCTGAACGGAACGACCAGAATTATAGTTCCTTTAAGCTGGAATTCCTGGCCCTTGTGTGGGCAGTGACCGAAAAATTTAAAGATTACCTGGCTGCAACACCCTTCATCGTCTTCACGGATAATAATCCGCTGGCCCACTTGGATACAGCGCGACTGGGAGCTCTTGAACAGCGATGGGCATCCAGACTGGCGAATTATCAGTTTGTGATCAAGTACCGGACTGGTGCGTCCAACGTGAATGCCGATGCCTTATCCCGTTTGCCTGTGGGTGAAGAACTGGTCCGATGTAATGATGAATGGGAAGAGGTAGAGATGCCTACATTCTATGCCCAGTTTGCAACCCAGAATTCGGTGATCGCTCAGAGGAAGCGAAACGAACATCCGCAACCAAATGTTCCTGACTGCTCCCAAGATTCCAGACAGTGGGCTAGATTCCAACGGGAGAGTAGAAACCTACAGGAATTGCAGACTTCCCTTCTTCAGAAGAGGACTCCGGACCGAATACGTAGAGGTCAAGCTGATCAGGAATTAATTTGTCTATGGAGACTGAGGAATCGACTTTTCGTGTCCAGAGGTCTACTACAGAGGACTGCCCTGGATCCAGTAACGGGTGAGCGTCTACATCAAATTGTGGTACCCCGGCGAGATTCCAAATCCATCTTGGAAGCCTACCATGACAGATCGGGACACTTTGGGGTTCATAAAACGGAAGATACCATACGCCGACGATTTTACTGGATTGGCATGAGAGACGACATAGAGAAGTGGTGCCGAGAATGTCCCACCTGTGCTCAGAGCCGAGGAGAGCGTCATGACCAGAGAGCCCCACTTCACCCCATCATCAGTCATAGACCGCTGGAACTGGTAGCCATTGACCATGTCAAGTTTGAACCAAGCCGCGCTGGGTATACTTATGCTATAACTATAATTGACCACTATACGAAGTTCGTGGTAGCTATGCCAGTGAAAGACCTGACTGCCAAGACCACCGCTGCCATCTTTTGGAAGAATTTCGTACTCCCCTATGGCTGTCCGGACAAGATCCTGACTGATCGTGGTTCCGCATTTGAGTCTCAACTGTTCCACGAGTTGTGTTCCCTCTATGGCTGTCAGAAGCTGAGAACTACCGCTTATCATCCCCAAGGTAATGGCTTATGTGAAAAGATGAACCAGACTCTTATTGGGATGTTAAGAACTGTTCCGTCCCAGAAGAGGGCTGATTGGCCGACTCTCCTGACAGAATTGGTGTACCTGTATAACAACACTGTGCACTGCTCCACAGGGTACACTCCTTACTATCTCCTGTTTGGGCGTCAGGGCAAATTGCCTTCGGACTTGGCCATGGATGTCGAAGTTCCAGATACTATCAACCCCCTGCCAAACACAGAGTGGGTGAGTGATCACCAGCGTCGCCTGGCTGAAGCCAACGAGATTGTGGAAAGACGGATGGAAGATGCTCGTCAAAGGCAACAAGCAGGTTTTGATCAAAAGGCCGAAGCAGAACCCTTCCAAATTGGAGACCGTGTGTGGCTGAAAAACAACCATCGTTCAAGTAAGTTGGACAGCAAGTGGCAGAAAGAACCATACACAATTAAGTCCATCCCGCACCCTGGGACTGATGTCTATGAGATTGTGCGCGAAGGCCGAGATTCCCAAGTCGTCCACCGTAATCGTCTCAAGCTCTGCCTAAAGGAAGAGGTACCCGCAGAACCACAGACAACTGAGAAATCTCCTGCAGCTGAACCGCTACCGCCAACAACTAGTATGTCCCCTCTTGATTGGCTGTTCCAACCTTGGCTGTCTATTTTTGTTCCAAGAACTGTTCTTGATCCCGGCGAAGACCAAGTGACCTCGTCATCCGAGTTCCGGCCTGGTCCAGAGGAATCCAGGGACCCTGAAATTGCTATAGAGGAGCCCCTGAGGAGATCTGATAGAGCTACCCGAGGTAAGATGCCAGCTCGATATCAAGATTGAACTGTTGAATCTGAGACTTCATTTTTGGATTATCCTTCACCAGAGACATTGTATTGTTTGCATCCCAATTGGGTAACAAGCCCTTCATTTTCCCCAGTTCATATGACAAGGACTCTTGGACATTTTCCCTGTTCAGCATTATATCCTCATATTCCTCAGAGACTGTATGGACTCTTAGTTTATTATTGCAATTGTGATTAACCTTTGTTTTAGGTTAACCTGCCGCCTGGAGAGTCGGACGCCGAGGACGGCTTTATTTAAAGAGGGGGTGTATGTAGTGTCCCACAGGAGCACTACTATGAAAACTATGTTTGTCTTCATGTGTTGTGTTATGCTGCCATCTACAGGTTCAGAAATGTTATGACATTGTGTTTCAGCCTATGCGGAGTGGTTTTCTATAATGTAACAGAAGCTGGGAGGAGTTAATTAGGGAGTGGTTAGAGTGAGTCAGGGCAGTGGTGAGCTAGGAGTGGATGCAGCAGGAAGCACAGTGAAGGTGCTCCTGAGTTCAGCCATTTTCGGATTACAGAGAAAGACAGGCCTAAAGAGATTTATTGGAATAACAGCTCAAGGAGCCAGAAGAGTCCAGAAAGAGAGACTGTGAGTAGAGAGATAATAGCACTCCTGCATTTAGCATTGGGCTACACTGATTGAGCTGAATTTGGATGACATATTTGTATTGTACAATCTCCATCTTGAAAAGTAAAAGTGTGCTGCAAGCTCTCCTGATTAACTGCCACCACCGTCTCCTGTCTTCTATTTGCACTCTACACCAAGGGCACCTCAAATAACACCAGACAGGAGTCAGCCACCAAGGGAGTGCCCCGGGGGAAACAACAGTCATCATCATCATCTTGTGCAACCCCCTCATCACTGTGTGTGTGTGTGTGTGTCCCTGGGAGGTGGGAAGGCCTGCAAGGCAAAATACCACCGTGACACAAGACAGAGAGCCCAGTATCCACCATTTTGGGTTCCTGCATTCCCCGCCACCCACGGGCCACCACAAGTGCCTATTATTCTCATGACATTATCCATCTGTGTGGGTGTCTTCGGATTTAACAGAGACTCCCTATCCGCTACCATGGCATGTTGGTATGCCGATTTCAAAACACCACTAGGATATCCTTTATGTTCAAATCTCCTCCTCAGGTTGTTGGCCGACATCTTAAAATCTGCCATGGTGGTACAATTGCGCCTAGCTCTAATATACTGACCCTTAGGTATACCCATTTTCAAGGGTCTGGGATGACAGCTGTCCCATCTAAGAAGGCTATTAGTGGCCGTACTCTTCCTGTACATTTGTGTCTGGATATGGCCCTGGTCCGTCTTCTCTATTTGAATATCAAGGAATGTAATCTGTTTGTCCCTGATCTCAGAGGTAAAATAGAGACCCAGGACATTGACGTTCAAAATTTAAACAAATTCAGTAAATTCCGCTGTGGTACCGGACCAAAGTATGAAAATATCGTCAATGAATCTTAGCCATAATAAAATGGACGAGGCATACTTCTCCATTTTATCACAAAACACAAACTCTCTCTCCCACCAGCCCAAATAGAGATTGGCATAAGTGGGAGCACAAGGGCTACCCATAGCCACTCCTCTGAGCTGGTGAAAAAACCTGTGCTCAAAGACAAAAAAATTATGCTCCAAAACGAAGCGTAATAGGCTGAGTACAAATTGGTTATGTACACTAAATTGAGCCCCTCTCTCTTTGAGGAAATACTCAACAGCCCCACACCCCAGAGAGTGGGGGATAGAGCTGTAAAGGGCCTCTACATCCAGGCTCGCCAAAAGGAGAGTAAGACGTCAACCAGCGACGCCCACCCACAGGTCGGCTCCCTGGTAACTACGCAGCCAATGGAACAGATGCAGAACGCATCGTTAGTAACAAGGGGGAGCTACAGGCGGCCAAGCATACATCGCCGATAGCAAAAAGAAAATAAACGCCATGCAATGACAGGGCGATCGAGGGAGCTATTAAACGGCCAAGGCTACAATGAGATAATGCAGCAAAGGAAGCCGTGTGCTCAGTATAGACCACCCAACAATGAAGGAAATGTACATTAGGGCTCATGTACACAGCAACTTCATGTGGACGGACCTGTATGGTGGCGCACAGACTGCAGTACTGGTAATGTAGACACTCTGTGTGCGCTGTGTGCTCCCCCATAAGCCAAATGTGTATTCGAAAATTACATAAATAACAAGTCCCTTATATATTACTAATACCATAATATCTTCTTTATGGAGCATTTCTATAATAATAATAATATAAAGCTGCAGCAAAATTCCCAGCGTTTCCTTTTGCTACATGTGGATGAGTTTTTGAGACTGTAACTATTCACCTGTAACACTTGTGAATTTTGCCGCGCAGCAAATCTGCAGCGTCTGAATTCAGCTTTATGGCGTAGAATATAGTACTCAAATACTGCAATCATACAGTGCCCAAATAACACTGCTAGACAAGTATTGTCTGCCACACTGTAATGTAATCCATTATCAAGGAATTGCATCTGCATCCTGACAGGTGCCCTTTACTTTTTTTACATGAAGAGTGGGATTGAGTGTTCAAGCAATGGGTGCCCCAGACATCAAGACCAGTGGCGCCCCATTCATTAGTGACAGGTGATGCACCCAGTGTAACCGCACAGGTCGCACACCCCTAAGACAGGCCCTGGATGAACAACATTGGGGAATTTGTTCCCACAGTCTTGTCATGTGTCTCTATAGGAACATTCTGGATGACATCACATTATAGAATTTCTATAGGTTGTCATTTACTATAATACTTACATATATACAGTGTATGTCCTAGCATGTCGGCTGTCACTGGTGCCACATATTCAGATGTCATAAATGTCTGTAAAATACATAATGGAATAAACATAAAATAACCCCATATCTAGAATGAATAATAATATATTTACTTTCACACCTTTCATTTTCTATCACAGGACGAGTCAGACATTGAAAACATTTTGTAATGTTAGTGTAAACCCAGGGAACATAACTATAGGGGTCAAGAGGTTGCAGTCACACCCAGGCCCAGGTGTCCATGACTGACATTAGGGGGGGTCACAATGTGGGCAATTTACAAATGCCAATCCCCAATGCCCCCATCTCCTAGAGGAATCCCGATTTTCGCTGCTAGAAACGCGATGTCAGTGAGAGAAGCACCCAGGCGGAAAGGCAGCTCTTGAGTTGCCCGGCCGCTTCTAAAACACAAGCAGTGGAAGGGAGCCAGCGCAGCGCCCCGTTCCACCTGCTGGAGGGATGCGCCCTATGTAATGGCACAGGTCGCACACCCCTAAGGCCGGCCCTGGCTACTGCTGAGCCTTATTAGGATAATATACGGTAGCTTTTTAAGACTATTTAATTAAATTAAATTAGACATCATATTGAAAACGACTGAGAAGTCACATTCCACATTACTGACAGCTGCAATTCTCAGACAATGGTAAGGGTATGTTCACACACTTAACTAAAAAACGTCTCTAAAATACAGAGCTCTTTTCAAGGGAAAACAGCCTCTGATTTTCAGCCATTTTTTAAACCACAAACATTTTTTGAGGCGTTTTTACCAACGTTCTTGGAGCTGTTTTTCTATTGAGACAATGAAAAACGGCTCCAAAAATGGCCGAAGGAGAGAAATGCACTTCTTTTTACAGGGTGTTTTTTATGCACCGCTTTATCAAACGCCCACGTAAAATGCACCATCGGAAAAAAAAAACAGTTTTTCCCATTGAAATCAATGGGCAGATGTTTGGAGGCGTCCAGCCTCCGTATTTTCGGCTGTTTTTCGGGGTGTTTACGGCCAGGAAAACGGCTGAAAATAGGCTGTGTGAACATACTCTGTTGTACTGAGTTGTAACTTTAATGAGAAAATATGAAACATTGAAATCTGAATGTAAAATGTTCAGTTGTTACTTGCATTAATAGAAACATTTTACTGGAACTTGAACTGTTTGTCTAAAAAATAAAACAACCCCAACTCCTGACAATCACCAGAAAAAAGTCCTTCCACAGTTTTTTTTAAACGGCCACGTAAAAAACGCCTCATGGGAACAAACCCCCGTTTTTCCCATTGAAATCAAAGCGCAGATGTTTGGAGGCGTTCAGCCTCTGTAGTTTTAGATGTTATTCGGGGCGTTTATGGCCATGAAAATAGGCCATGTGAACATACTCTGAGTTGTAACTTTAATGAGAAAATATGAAACCTTGAAATCTGAATGTAAAATGTTCAGTTGTTACTTGCATTAATAGAAACATTTTACTGGAACTTGAACTGTTTGTCTAAAAAAAAAAAAACAACCCCCGACAATCACCAGAAAAAAATCCTTCTACAATCATATAGTTGTGGTGAGGTGTTGGTGTGGTTAGAAATTGCTGCAGTAATGTCCAGTGTGAATCTGGCCTTATATGAGAATTCTAGAGCGTATATATTTCATGTGTCCAGTAACATGTAGAATTAATGATAAAATGCTGCATCTTACCTGTCAATCACACAGTCAATCACAGTCCCGGTCCAGACGTCATTGGCAGAAATTGTAAAAAATATGTAATCCAGCTGCACATAGAACCTAACGGCTAGTACTGTCTATGACATCATCAGTGACATCATAAGCGGCTGCAGTATCTGTTACATCATCTAATTATCTCCTACCGCCTGGATAGACTGTCTGTGCATACACTGGATATAGGCGTTACATGGGACTGCTGTTTATAAACATGGAAGAAAGATACATGTGTGGTTATAGGGGCTACGACTAAGAACATGTAATGTATGAAACGTGTAATCTGTTACTAGATGGATTTTATACTGTAATACAGATGTAGCCATCTTTAACTTGACTCTGATAACTTGTTGCAGCGTGATACTTTCTTGATCCCGCAGCACTCCGTGTTTCAAGTGTGCGTGAGTAGGCTTCCACGCCAATGTGTAAAAATGGGAACTCAGCACTCCAAGGTATTATGCAATAAGTGATATTTGATTTCACATATAGCGAAAAGTAGTAATCCAAAAATAATGGCGCCATTACCCAACAGCGACCGAGGTCACAAGCGCCGCATATCCATGTCTAAAGAAGGTTGAATGTATAGACCGAAACGTTAAAAACCTATTTTTGGATTACTACTTTTCGCTATATGTGAAATAAAATATCATTTGTTGCAGCGTGATATCACACAACAAAAGCCATTGAAAAAGTCAAGATAAGGGATTGTTTATTTAATGCGTTAAAAGTCAAGGTAAAGACTGCAACATCTGAACTAATAAAGGATACATTTTATTGAATTTCATTTTAGGCTACATTCACACAACAGTAAAAAACGTCCGCTTTCAGAACAATGATGTTCTATGGGTATATTCACACGGCCTTTTATTAACCACCCGTGAATATTGGCCGTCAAAAAATAGAACATGTCCTATTTTTGGCCGCTTTCACGGCCAGACGGCCCCCATAGAAGTCAATGGATCAATTTTTAACGGCCGTCAATACATGTAACAGCCGTTAAAAACGGTTCTGTGATTTTGGGATTCAAGAGCCAAGGGAACTATTGGCTCCCTTGCTGGTAATCGGCGGCGCAATGACACATACTCACCGATGCAGCGCCGTCCTCTACAGGTGTGGTCTCTAGTCTCATGGGTTCTGCGAAGGTGACGAAATGACGTCCTCGCGTCGCCTTCGCTGAACCAGTGAGACTAGAGATCACTCGTGACGTAGACGGTCATGCATCGGTGAGTATGTAGGGCATTCAGGCGGACAAAAATTACGGATATTGTTGCGCTCACTACTATGGTAGCATGGCGCTAGTACAGGGGACATTGTTGTCTACTGTAGCAAATTTTTCGGCACGGTCCTGAATTTACAGAGAGAGTCCCGGAAGATTACCACAGGGAGGGGGGGTGTGGTGCTTTCTCCGAAGAGGTGTCTGTGTCATCATCTACAGGGGGGCTGTGTGCTATCGTCTACAGGGGGCTGTGTGCCATCGTCTACAAGGGGGCTGTGTGCCATCATCTACATGGGGCGGTGTGCCATCATCTACAGGGGGGCTGTGTGCCATCATCTACAGGGGGGCTGTGTGCCATCATCTACAGGGGGGCTGTGTGACATCATCTACAGGGAGGCTGTGAGCCATCATCTACTGGGGGTCTATGTGCCATCATCTACAGGGGGTCTGTGTGCCATCATCTACAGGGGGTCTGTGTTTCATCATCTACAGGGGGTCTGTGTGGCATCATATACAGGGAGTCCGTGTGCCATCATCTACAGGGGGGCTGTGAAACAATCATGACAATGACCTTTGTTTGGGTGTTTTCAGGGGGTTGGGACAAAAGAAGCCAGACAAATGAAATTCATCAGTTTTTTTAACGGCCATGAAAAACGGATGCAAAATGGATGTCAAACGGCCATTAAAAACAGACAGACGGACTGGAAGTGTATAAAAATTTGCAGACACAATGATGCAAAACAGTTGATCAGTTTTTAATGGCCATTTTTTTTCACTGTCGTGTGAATGTAGCCTAAGTTCTGGATCGTCTCCATTTTAATGGATAAAGTTACCGGACAATTATCCGCCCACCGAGAGTTTATTGGACACATGGACGGCCTGGTGAGCAGATGAACTTCTTGTTTCTTTGTTTGGAGTCATGTACAGATATAGCAATCCTTATCCTGACTCTGATAACTTGCTGCAGCGTGATAATTTATCACTTAAGTCACTGAAAACCATTGAAAAAGTGAAATTAAAGTTTCTTGACACTGTGTATTCAATGTATTTAACCCCTTCGAGCTCAGCAACGTAATATTCCGTCGCGCTGACTGCCCCATTCGCGCTCAGCGACGGAATATTATGTTGCAGGGAAAATGCATCGCCATTTTCCACCGGCGCGTGCACGAGCTGTGACAGCTGCTGTTTCCGACAGCAGGCTATCACAGCTCAATACGCCGGGACCTATTGCGATGGTCCCGCCTCCACAATCGCCACTATTGGTCAGTCAGTGAGTAACTGTCCAATAGTGGCGATCGGTCTCTTCACTTCCTCTCCCTGACATCACATCCTGCCGCACCCGCCCTGAGATGGAGATAGCGAGGCGTTCAGAGCGGTTGTGAGTAGAGGGAGAGAAGAAAAAGAGTGAACAAAAGTGAAAAAAAGACAACTTTTTTCTCCTTCCCACCTCCCCAATCCACTACCCAGTCCTTTACCCTTCCTCCTTGTGTTCCCCCCACATTTTTGGTCAGTGATCTCCTATCACTGACCACTTCTTAGTCTTCAGGACCAATTTCTTGGTCCCTGGGGATTATTTTTTTCTTTATAAAACATATAAAATAAAAAAATATATATATAAAAAAAAAAAAAGAAAAAAAAAACTGTTAATTGAGACAATTTATCTAGTTAGTTTAGTATTAGTGTTAGTTAGTGTCAGGGAACAGTCAAAAAGCATAGTTAGGTATAGCGTCAGGAATCCATCACCATAGTTAGATCTAGCGTTAGGGGTCCATCACAGTAGTTAGGTTTAGCGTCAGGGAAGCTCGGAATAATCTAGATAGGTTTAGTGTCAGGCACCCGTCACCGTAGTTAGGTTTAGTGTTAGGGAAGCTCAGAATAATCTAGTTAGGTTTAGTGTCAGAGAATAGTCGCCGTAGTTAGATTTAGTCTCAGGGAAGTTCAAATAAAATCTAGTTAGGTTTAGTGTTAGGAACCCTCGCCCTTGTTAGGTTTAGTCTCAGGGAAGCCCACTCGTTCTATAAAAACACCAATTTTTTGAGCTGGTTTAGGTAGCAGCCTATTGCTCCTAGTTAGGAAAGCAATCAAACATGTCCCAACGGACATTTAGTGCCGAAGAGGCATATTCATTTCTTGCCTCCGACACAGAGTCGTCGGATGGTGAGACTCTGTTTTATTTATCCACCTCCTCATCCAGTGATGAAGAAGAGGAGCCTCCTAGGAGATGCCCCTTGACCACCAGTGCAGTTGAAGCCCCCGAGCGAAATGACCCCGACGCAGTTCAAGCCCCCATTTGGACCCCCACACCAGACATTTATGAGCCCAAAATCCCAGAGTTAAAATTTAATACGGCAGGGCTCAGTGAAATGGGCTTTTTCAAGTTCTTCTTCACTGATGACTTTATAGATCTTATGGTCTCCCAGACAAATTTATATTTCCAACAGTATATTACTAAGAACCCTACATTATTTTATGCCCAATCCTACAGGTGGACCCCTGTAGATGTAGCAGAGTTGGGCAAGTTCTGGGGACTTCACTTGAACATGGGGCTTCTGAAAAAGCCATCCATTAGGATCTACTGGAGCATGGACATCTTATACCATACCCCCAATGTACCGTATGGCCATGTCCAGGATGCATTATGAGGCAATATTATGCTTCTTAAATTATAAGGATAATGAGCAGTGAACACCCCGAGATGACCCCATGTCACGAAGCGGGTTAGTGGACCCACTAGGCCGTACCGCCGCAGCGGGGAGGCAGCTGGCCAAACAGGACACCCCAGAAATACAATGTCCCGCACAAGGGTACCTGAATAGTCCAGATGGTGGCCGCAGCTCTGGCACAGATGAGATGGGTGCAGCAGATGGCGCCAAACGTAGCGGATGACACAGGAGCCGCAAGTTCCTCCAGACGTGGCGGATTCCTCCAGACGTGGCAGACTCCTCCAGACGTGGCAGATGACACAGGACGTGGCGGATTCCTCCAGGCGTGGCAGATTCATCTGGACATGGCAGATGACACAGGACGTGGCAGATTCCTCTGGACATGGCAGATGACACAGGACGTGGCAGATTCCTCTGGACGTGGCAGATGACACAGGACGTGGCAGATTCCTCTGGACGTGGCACTACTAGATACTAGGGCAAAGCACGGGAAACAGGAACGGGGAACAAGGTACGGGTAACAACAGGAACGGGAAACACTAAGGGACCATTTGCAAGACAGACTGGTAAAACTAACAACGCTCAGGCATTGAACTAGGGGGCTGGACCCCTCTTATAGCCCAGGGTACTCACGGGTCAAAGGTCATTCGTGCGAGTACCGGTGAAGGTGAGTGGATGCAAGCGCTGGCGTCTCCTGAGGAGGAGACTGGGGCCAGCGCTTGCCGACTCGTGGCTGCGGCTGTCAGCGGGAGGTTGGAGCTGACAGCCCGCAGCCACGGACGTTACAGTATCCCACCTCTTACGCCCCCTCTTCTTGGGACCGGAGCGAGAGAGAAACTTCTTTAGAAGAGTAGGGGCATTGAGGTTCTCCTCTGGCTCCCAGGACCTCTCTTCGGGACCAAACCCCCTCCAATCCACCAAATACAAGGTCTTTCCTCTCACTCTCTTGGTGTCCAAGATCTCCTTTACCTCAAATATGTCCGAGGAGCCGCTGGGAGCAACCGCAGGGCTGGGAGTCTTGGAATAGCGGTTTAGGATCACAGGCTTCAGGAGGGAGACGTGGAAGGACTTGGGAATCCTGAGGGTAGGAGGCAGCCGAAGCTTGTAGGCGACAGGGTTGATCTGCTGCAGGACCACGAATAGTCCAAGGAACCTGGGAGCGAATTTGTATGAAGGCACCTTCAAGCGAATGTTCCGAGAGGACAGCCAGACTTTAGTCCCCGGAAGATACTGAGGCGGCTCTTTTCTCTTAATATCTGCCTTTCGCTTCATGCGATCTACTGCCAGCAAAATAGAGGACCGGGTCTGTTGCCAGATTTGCAGGAAGTCCCCATATGCAGAGTCAGCAGCGGGAACCTGAGATGAAGTCGACACAGGGAGAGGAACTCTGGGATGTTGACTGTACACGATGTGAAACGGAGTGGAAGTGGTGGACTCACTTGTGTGGTTGTTGTAAGAAAATTCGGCCCATGGTAGAAGCTGTACCCAGTTATCGTGCTGTGAAGGGATGAAATGGCGGAGATAATTTTCCATGATCTGGTTGATCCTCTCAACTTGCCCATTGGATTGGGGGTGATAGGCAGAGGAAAAGTCCAATCTCACATCCAGGACTTTACAGAGGGCTCTCTAGAACTTGGAGGTAAACTGAACCCCCCGGTCGGACACAATGTGAAGAGGCAAGCCATGCAAGCGGAAGATGTGCTGAATGAAGAGACTTGCCAGACGAGGAGCAGAAGGTAGGCCGGTCAGCGGGATAAAATGAGCCATCTTAGAGAACCGGTCCACCACCACCCAGACAGTGTTACATCCTGCTGAGGGGGGAAGGTCAGTGACGAAGTCCATCGCAATGTGCTGCCAGGGGGCATTGGGTACAGGCAGAGGTTGATGCAGGCCAGCAGGCTTGGAGTGAGTCACTTTGTTAGAGGCACACACCGTGCAAGCAGAGACAAAGTCCAGAACATCCTTAGGCACCGTGGACCACCAAAAGTGACGAGCAATTAGGTCTCTGGTTTTACGGACACCGGCGTGCCCAGCAAGTTTAGAACTATGTCCCCAGCGGAGAATTCTACTCCTGTCCGCCAACCGAACAAAAGTCCTCCCAGGAGGGATGTCTCTAACCTGCAGAGGATTAGCAGAGACGATGCAGGACAGGTCTATGATGGTCTGGAGGGACTCCACCGTGTCTTCCGTCTCAAACGATCTGGACAGGGCATCGGCCCTCACATTCTTGTCCGCGGGACGGTAGTGGAGTGCAAACAGAAAACGGGTGAAGAACAGCGACCACCTGGCTTGACGAGGATTAAGTCTTTGAGCGGACTGAAGGTAAGTGAGGTTCTTGTGGTCGGTGAAGATCAGGATGGGGTGAGCAGCACCCTCCAGAAGATGTCTCCACTCCTCCAGAGCCAATTTGATGGCCAGCAGCTCCCGATCTCCAATGGAGTAATTGCGCTCAGCAGAGGAAAACAGTCTAGAGTAGTAGCCACACACTACTGCCTTTCCTTTGGAGCTCCTCTGGAACAGAAGTGCGCCTGCACCAACAGAGGAAGCGTCCACTTCCAGTGAGAACTGTCGAGATACGTCAGGATGATGGAGGATCGAGGCTGAAGTGAAGGCACTCTTCAGGCTATTAAATGCAGACTCTGCCTCTGGAGTCCACACTTTGGCGTTCACACCCTTCTTGGTAAGGGTCGAGATGGGAGACGTCAGAGAAGAGAAGTTAGGAATAAACTGCCGGTAGAAATTGGCGAATCCCAGGAACCGCTGTATGGCCCTTAAGCCTTGGGGACGTGGCCACTCCAGGACAGCCTTCACTTTCTCAGGATCCATCTTGAGGCCTTGATCCGAGATGATGTAGCCCAGGAAGGGCAGAGAACTCTTCTCAAAGACGCACTTCTCCAGCTTGGCGTATAAATGATTCTCCCTCAATCGTAGTAGAACCTGACGAACATGCCTCCGATGAGTCGTTTGATCTGGGGAGAAAATTAAAATATCATCGAGATAAACAACAACACAGACATAGAGTAGATCTCGGAAGATGTCGTTAACGAACTCCTGAAACACTGCGGGAGCGTTACACAGTCCGAAGGGCATCACCAGGTATTCGTAGTGCCCGTCCCGGGTGTTAAATGCCGTCTTCCATTCGTCACCCCGGCGAATCCGGACTAGATTGTAAGCCCCACGCAGGTCTAGCTTAGAAAAAATTTTGGCCCCTCGTATGCGATCAAATAGCTCAGAGATGAGTGGCAACGGGTATTTGTTCTTGACTGTGATTAGGTTGAGGCCCCTGTAGTCAATGCAGGGACGAAGGGATCCATCCTTCTTTTTAACGAAGAAGAATCCAGCCCCGGCCGGGGAGGAAGATTTTCGTATAAAACCCCTCTCCAGATTCTCCTTTATATAGGCTGACATGGATAGAGACTCAGGCAGGGAGAGAGGATATACCCGTCCACGGGGAAGAGAGGCATTAGGAACCAGTTCAATGGGGCAGTCATAGGTGCGATGTGGAGGCAGCGTCTCAGCCTCCTTTTTGCTGAAAACATCTGCATACTGAGCAAAATGGGGAGGCAGTCCCGACAGCGACTGAGGCAGAGAAGGCTTGACAGGATGGATCTGCAGCAGACAACGACCATGGCACTTGGAGCCCCATTGGAGAACCTCTCCAGAATTCCAGTCCAGGACTGGGGCATGTAGTCGAAGCCAAGGCAGGCCCAGCAGAACAGGATTGATGGCTTTGGGCAAAACAAGGAACGAAATAAATTCAGAATGAAGTATTCCAACCTGGAGCTTCAACCGCTTGGTTCTAGAGGTAATGGGATCAGGCAGAGGCAGTCCATTAACTGAGGCAACAGCCAAAGATGTCTCCAGCGGAACTGTGGGCAGCTGAAGATGATCCACAAGCTGTTTCTGGATGAAATTTGCAGCAGAGCCAGAGTCAAGATATGCAGAGACTTGATGCGTCCTGTCGCCAGATACCAGGGTCACAGGAATAGTCAGTTTGGAAGCGAATCCTCTGTTAGATTCTGTTCCACCTAGTGTTGTCTCTCCAACCAATGCCAGGCAATGGGGTCTCTCCGGCCTCTGGGGGCACAGACGCACAACATGGCCTCCATGGCCGCAATACAAACAAAGTCCAGAAGTGCGTCTGCGTTGTCTCTCCTGGGTAGACAATTTAACATAATTACTCTGCATCAGGTCCTCTGGTGGGACGACTGAGGAGGATTGCGGGACAGCAGAATCCAGCCTGGGAATTTCTCTCCCCCGGAGAACCTCTTGGGAACGTTCCCGGATTCTCATGTCGACACGTGAGGTGAGTAGGATAAGATCGTCCAGGGTAGATGGCAGAATTGCGAGCAGCCAGCTCGTCCTTGATTCCTGAAGACAGTCCCTGCCAGAATGTAGCCACCAAAGCCTCGTTGTTCCAGGTCAATTCAGCAGCCAGGATACGGAACTGAATGGCATACTCGCCCACGGAGAGGTCTCCCCGGTGTAGGGTCAGCAAGGATGCAGCAGCCGAAGAAACTCTCCCAGGTTCCTCAAAGATCGAGCGGAAGGTCTGTAAGAAGCACTGCAAGTCCCGGGTCTCTGGTCCCTGATGTTCCCACAGAGGATTGGCCCATGCCAGGGCTTTGCCGGTAAGGAGAGAGATGATAAAGGCAATCCTGACGTCATCCGAACAGAAGGACCTGGCATGTAGTCTGAAATGGATCAGGCACTGATTCAAAAATCCCCTGCAGGACCTCGGATCTCCGTCATAGTGTGGTGGTAGCGGCAAGAAACACAGGGGGTTGGTACCGGTACAGACAGGAAGAGTAGCAGGCGGAACCGCAGGAACGGGAGCGGTGATGACTGTGGATGGAGCAAGCAGCCGATGGGCTATGGCGTTCACCGACAGGAGGAGCTGGTCTTGTCGTGACTGGAGATCCTCCATCTCAGCCAGCATGGCTTGTGTAGACAACGTCGCAGGTTGACCAGCGGGGTCCATGGCCTGAGCGTCCTGTCACGAAGCGGGTTAGTGGACCCACTAGGCCGTACCGCCGCAGCGGAGAGGCAGCTGGCCAAACAGGACACCCCATAAATACAATGTCCCGCACAAGGGTACCTGAATAGTCCAGATGGTGGCCGCAGCTCTGGCACAGATGAGATGGGTGCAGCAGATGGCGCCAAACGTGGCGGAGGACACAGGAGCCGCAATTTCCTCCAGATGTGGCGGATTCCTCCAGACGTGGCAGACTCCTCCAGACGTGGCAGATGACACAGGACGTGGCGGATTCCTCCAGACGTGGCAGATTCCTCTGGACGTGGCAGATGACACAGGACGTGGCAGATTCTTCTGGACGTGGCAGATGACACAGGACGTGGCAGATTCCTCTGGACGTGGCAGATGACACAGGACGTGGCAGATTCCTCTGGACGTGGCATGACTAGATACTAGGGCAAAGCACGGGAAACAGGAACGGGGAACAAGGTACGGGCAACAACAGGAACGGGAAACACTAAGGGACCATTTGCAAGACAGACTGGGAAAACTAACAACGCTCAGGCATCGAACTAGGGGGCTGGACCCCTCTTATAGCCCAGGGTACTCACGGGTCAAAGGTCGTTCAAGATGTCCGGTGTGCGCGCTGCCCCTTTAAGAGCGGGGACGAGTGTGCGCACGCACCCTGCGGGTTCCGGCGAAGGTGAGTGGATGCAAGTGCTGGCGTCTCCTGAGGAGGAGGCTGGGGCCAGCGCTTGCCGACTCGTGGCTGCGGCTGTCAGCGGGAGGCTGGAGCTGACAGCCCGCAGCCACGGACGTTACACCCCAGTTTTGACCGTTTGTACAAACTGAGACCCCTATTAGACCATTTCAGTGCTCGGTTTGCCCAAGCATACACCCCCGAGAAGTGTATTTCTATTGATGATTCCCTGGTACATTTTAAAGGGAGGCTTCAATTCCGCCAGTACCTGCCGAGTAAGAGGGCAAGGTATGGCGTAAAGATGTAGAAGCTGTGCGAGAGTGCATCAGGGTATACCTACAAATTTAGGATGTATGAAGGGAAGGACAGCAGTATTCAGCCCCCAGAATGCCCCCCCTTACTGGGAATTAATGCAAAAATTGTGTGGGATTTGGTGCACCCACTGCTGGACCAGGGTTACCACCTCTACTTGGATAATTTTTATACCAGCGTCCCACTCTTCAAGTGCCTCGCTTCCAGAAGTCCTGCGGCATCCGGCACTACTAGAAAAAATCTGAGAGGCCTCCCTAAGATTCTGCTTGGGCAAACACTCAGAAGGGGTGAGAGCAGGGCACAATCTAGCAGCAACATATTGTGTGTCAAGTACAAGGACAAGAGAGATGTCCTTGTATTAACAACAATACATGGCCACACCAGTACCCATGTACCTGTACGAGGTACCAGTATAGAGACCCCCAAACCAGACTGCATCCTGGACTACAATAGGTACATGGGAGGGGTTGACTTGTCAGATCAAGTCCTGAAGCCCTACAGCGCCATGCGGAAATCGAGGGTGTGGTATAAGAAGCTGGCCGTGCACATCATACAGATGGCATTGTACAATGCGTATGTGCTATGTCGATGTGCAGGCCAGAGGGGAACTTTCCTGGAATTTCAAGAGGTGATTATCAAGAACCTAATCTTTAGGACCAAGAATAGGGAGCATCCAGTACTTCCGGAAGCGAGGCCACACGCATCGTACCAGGGCAACACTTTCCAGGAGAAGTTCCCCAAACTGGCAAGAAGGGAAAAAGTCAAAAGAGGTGCAGAGTCTGCTCAAAGAGGGGGATAAGGAGGTAAACAATATACGAATGCGACACGTGTCCCGAAAAACCAGGGCTCTGTATGAAAGATTGTTTTCGAATTTATCATACATCCCTTAATTTTTAATTTACCCTGATACACTCCGCACAGCTTATGCCCCTCATCTTTCCCTTCTGAGCCCTGCCGTATGCCCAGGCAGCTAATAACAGCCACTGTAAAGGATCTGCCAGGCACAGCGGGGTTAACGCCCATAGGTAATCAGTCGACACCTGAGTCTATGTCTCTGAGACTGACTCCAGCTTCCACCACTCAGGCTGGCAGGCTTAGGAGTGGGAGAGCCTATCGCAGCCTGGCCAGACTCAGCTAGCTCCCGCCCTCTGTCTATTTATACCTGCCTTTCCTGTTCCTCCAGTGCTTGTGATTCTTCTCGTGTGGTTTCCTGGCCCAGCTACAGCTCCTGACTATTTGATCCTGCTCCATACTGACCCTGGCTTACTGACTACTCTTCTGTTCTGCGTTTGGTACCTCGTACACTCCTGGTTTGACTCGGCTCGTTCACCTCTCTTGTTGCTCACGGTGTTGCCGTGGGCAACTGCCCCATTTCCCTTAGCTTTGTGTACCCTTGTCTGTTTGTCTCGTGCACTTACTGAGCGTAGGGACCGCCACCCAGTTGTACCCCGTCGCTTAGGGCGGGTCGTTGCAAGTAGGCAGGGACAGAGTGGCGGGTAGATTAGGGCTCACTTGTCCGTTTCCCTACCCCTATCATTACATAATCACAAGCCCGTTACCTAGTCTACCCTGGTCCCTGTCTCTACTATGGACCCCCTTGAGACCCTGGCCCAGCAAATGCAGGGTCTCTCCCTACAGGTCCAGGCCCTGACTCAGAGGGTCAACCAGCCTGACACTACCATGGTAGTGCCCCTCACCTCACCCCTTGAACCCCACCTCAAGTTGCCTGACCGTTTCTCAGGGGACTGGAGGACTTTTCTCTCCTTTCGGGAGAGTTGTAGGCTTTACTTTCGCTTAAAGCCTCACTCCTCAGGTTCTGAGAGCCAGCGGGTGGGTATAATTATGTCCCGGCTCCAGGAAGGGCCCCAAGAGGGGCCTTCTCCTTGGCTCCTGATGCCCATGAACTTTCCTCCGTTAATCGTTTCTTTTCTGCTCTTGGACTCATTTATGACGAGACTGACAGGACTGCCTTTGCCGACAGTCAGCTGGTGACCTTACGTCAGGGTAAGAGACCTGTTGAGGAGTATTGTTCTGACTTTTTATAAGTGGTGCGTAGCTTCTCGGTGGAATGACCCTGCCTTAAGGTGCCAGTTTAGGTTGGGTCTGTCGAACGCCCTGAAAGACCTGCTAGTTAGCTATCCCTCTTCTGACTCCCTAGACCAGGTTATGGCTTTAGCGGTACGACTTGACCGACGTCTCAGGGAACGACAACTTGAAAGTTTTTGTGTTTTCCCCTCTGACTCCCCCATGATGCCTCCCGAGGTCCCGTTGCTGCGCTCTTCCACGGAAGACTCGGAGGTACCTATGCAACTCGGGGCCTCCGTGTCCCCCCGACAACGTAGAGAGTTCCGCAGGAAGAATGGTCTCTGCTTCTATTGTGGGGATGACAAGCATCAAGTGAACACCTGTCCTAGGCGTAAGAATAAGCAGCTGAAAAATTTCCGCGCCTAAGTGATCATCGGGGAGGTCACTTGGGCGCACAGGTATTTCCCGTAAATATGAAACGTAATAAAATCTTGCTTCCCTTTCAGGTCTCTTTTGGTGGTAGGTCTGCTACCGGCAGTGCCTTCGTGGATTCAGGGTCTTCTACTAATATCATGTCTGTGGAATTTGCTATGTCTCTAGCTATGCCTTTGATTGATTTGCCTAAACCTGTTCCGGTAGTGGGTATCGACTCCACTCCTCTTGCTAACGGTTATTTTACACAGCATACCCCTGTTTTTGAACTCCTTGTTGGCTCCATGCATTTGGAGCAGTGCTCTGGACTGTTGATGCAGGGATTATCGTCCGATTTGGTTTTAGGCCTTCCCTGGTTGCAGTTGCATAATCCCACGTTTGACTGGAATACTGGGGAGCTTACCAAATGGGGTAATGAATGTTTGACGTCATGTTTTGCTGTTAATTCTATTTCTCCCCCTGAGGAGGTGAACACGCTACCTGAGTTTGTGCAGGACTTTGCTGATGTTTTCTCTAAGGAGGCCTCCGAAGTGTTACCTCCTCATAGAGAATACGATTGCGCTATTGAATTGGTACCAGGAGCTAAGCTCCCTAAGGGTAGGATATTTAATCTTTCTTGTCCCGAACGTGAAGCCATGAGAGAGTATATCCAGGAATGCCTGGCCAAGGGTTACATTCACCCCTCTACTTCTCCGGTAGGTGCTGGCTTCTTCTTCGTAGGGAAGAAGGATGGTGGACTTAGGCCATGCATTGACTACCGTAACTTGAATAAGGTCACTGTAAGGAACCAGTATCCCCTTCCTTTGATTCCTGATCTCTTTAATCAGGTTCAGGGGGCCGAATGGTTCTCTAAGTTTGATCTACGGGGGGAGTATAACCTTATCCGCATCAAAGAGGGGGATGAGTGGAAGACTGCGTTTAACACGCCCGAAGGTCATTTCGAATACCTCGTCATGCCCTTTGGGTTGTGTAATGCTCCTGCGGTCTTCCAGAATTTCATAAATGAAATTTTAAGGGATTACCTGGGGGTTTTTCTTGTAGTGTACCTTGATGACATACTGGTGTTTTCCAAGGACCTGTCCTCCCACATTGAGCATGTCAGGAAGGTGCTCCAGGTCCTTCGGGAAAACAAACTGTTTGCGAAAACCGAAAAATGTGTGTTTGGGGTACAGGAGATACCATTTTTGGGTCAAATCCTCACTCCTCATGAATTCCGCATGGACCCCGCCAAGGTCCAGGCTGTGGCAGAATGGGTCCAACCTGCCTCCCTGAAGGCGTTACAGTGTTTCTTGGGGTTCGCTAATTATTACAGGAGATTTATTGCTAACTTCTCGGTCATCGCTAAGCCTCTTACGGACCTCACTCGCAAAGGTGCTGATCTCCTCCACTGGCCTCCTGAGGCTTTCCAGGCTTTTGAGGTCCTTAAGAAGTGCTTTATCTCGGCCCCGGTGCTGGTTCAGCCCAACCAAATGGAGCTATTTATCGTGGAAGTTGACGCATCCGAGGTGGGAGTGGGGGCTGTCTTGTCCCAGGGTACCAGGTCCCTCACCCATCTCCGTCCCTGTGCCTGATTCTCCAGGAAGTTTTCGCCCACTGAGAGTAACTATGATATTGGCAACCGCGAACTCTTAGCCATTAAATGGGCATTTGAAGAGTGGCGCCACTTCCTGGAGGGGGCTAGGCACCAGGTAACGGTCCTTACCGACCACAAGAATCTGGTTTTCCTAGATTCTGCCCGGAGGCTAAACCCGAGACAAGCTCAATGGGCGCTATTTTTTACCAGATTCAACTTTTTGGTTACCTATAGGGCTGGGTCTAAAAATATTAAGGCCGATGCACTGTCGCGTAGCTTCATGGCCAGCCCCCCTTCGGAGGAAGTTCCTGCTTGTATTCTGCCTCTTGGTATAATCATTTCTTCTATTGATTCTGATTTAGTCTCAGAAATCGCGGCTGATCAAGGTTCAGCTCCCGGGAACCTTCCTGAGGACAAGCTGTTTGTTCCCCTGCAATTCCGGCTAAGGGTACTTAGGGAAAACCATGACTCCGCACTATCTGGTCATCCAGGCGTCCTGGGTACCAAACACCTCATTGCCAGAAACTATTGGTGGCCTGTGTTGCCTAAAGACGTTAAGGCCTACGTTGCCGCTTGTGAGGTTTGTGCTAGTTCCAAGACTCCCAGGTCCCGACAAGCGGGCTTTCTACGTTCTTTGCCCATTCCCCAGAGACCTTGGACCCATATCTCCATGGATTTTATCACCGATTTGCCTCCATCTCAAGGCAAGTCGGTGGTGTGGGTTGTAGTAGACCGCTTCAGTAAGATGTGCCACTTTGTGCCCCTCAAGAAACTACCCAATGCCAAGACGTTAGCTACCTTGTTTGTCAAACACATCCTGCGTCTCCATGGGGTCCCTGTCAATATTGTTTCGGACAGAGGGGTACAATTTGTTTCATTGTTTTGGAGAGCCTTCTGTAAAAAGTTGGAGATTGATCTGTCCTTCTCCTCTGCCTTCCATCCTGAAACTAATGGCCAAACTGACAGGATTAATCAATCTCTAGAACAATATTTAAGGTGTTTTATCTCTGACTGTCAATATGATTGGGTCTCATTCATTCCCCTCGCCGAATTTTCCCTCAATAACCGGGTCACTAACTCGTCAGGGGTCTCCCCCTTTTTCTGTAATTTTGGGTTTAATCCACGGTTCTCCTCCGTTTCACCTGGTAGTTCCAACAATCCCGAGGTAGAGGTCGTTCATCGGGAACTGTGCACAGTCTGGGCCCAGGTTCAGAAGAACCTAGAGGCGTCCCAGAGTGTACAAAAAACTCAGGCTGATAGAAGACGTTCTGCTAACCCCTTGTTTATGGTCGGGGTTCTGGTGTGGTTATCGTCTAGGAACTTGCGCCTTAAGGTCCCGTCCAAGAAATTTGCTCCCCGGTTTATTGGGCCGTATAAGGTAATTGAAGTCCTCAATCGTGTCTCCTTCCGACTGGAGTTGCCCCCATCTTTTCGAATACACGACGTGTTTCATGCCTCCCTCCTTAAACGCTGCTCCCCGTCCTTAGCTCCCTCTAGGAGACCTCCAGTTCCCATTCTCACCCCTGAGGGGGTGGAATTCGAGGTGGCCAAGATTGTGGACAGCAAGATGGTCCAAGGCTCCCTCCAGTACCTGGTCCATTGGAGAGGATACGGGCCTGAGGAGAGGACTTGGGTACCCGCCCGGGATGTTCACGCTGGGGTATTGGTCAGGAAGTTCCACCTTCGTTTCCCCAATAAACCAGGTGCACTTAGAAAGGGTCCAGTGGCCCCTCATAAAAGGGGGGGTACTGTAAAGGATCTGCCAGGCACAGCGGGGTTAACGCCCATAGGTAATCAGTCGACACCTGAGTCTATGTCTCTGAGACTGACTCCAGCTTTCACCACTCAGGCTGGCAGGCTTAGGAGTGGGAGAGCCTATCGCAGTCTGGCCAGACTCAGCTAGCTCCCGCCCTCTGTCTATTTATACCTGCCTTTCCTGTTCCTCCAGTGCTTGTGATTCTTCTCGTGTGGTTTCCTGGCCCAGCTACAGCTCCTGACTATTTGATCCTGCTCCATACTAACCCTGGCTTACTGACTACTCTTCTGCTCTGCGTTTCGTACCTTGTACACTCCTGGTTTGACTCGGCTCGTTCACCTCTCTTGTTGCTCACTGTGTTGCCGTGGGCAACTGCCCCATTTCCCTTTAGCTTTGTGTACCCTTGTCTGTTTGTCTCGTGCACGTACTGAGCGTAGGGACCGCCGCCCAGTTGTACCCCGTCGCCTAGGGCGGGTCGTTGCAAGTAGGCAGGGACAGAGTGGCGGGTAGATTAGGGCTCACTTGTCCGTTTCCCTACCCCTATCATTACAGCCACATGTAGGGTATTGCCGTACCCGGGAGAACCCAAATTACATCTTATGGTGTGTATATCTCCAGTGGCACATGCTGGGCACACTATATCGGGCACGGACATGCCATATATATATAGAAAATTGCAAATCTCACTCTGCCCCATCTGCTGCGCATTATCTTTTACACAGTACCTGTGGGGTCAAAAGGCTCAATCTTAATGGGTGTAGTTTTTAAAATGGGGTCACTTCTCAGGGGTTTCAACTGTACTGGTACCTCAGGGGCTTCTGCATACATGACTTAGCACCAGAAAAACTCTAGTAGGCCAAATGGTGGTCCTTTCCTTCTGAGCCCTCCCATGGGCCCAAACGGCAGTTTATCACCACAAATGGGGTATTGCCGCACCAAGGACAAATTGGGCAACAAAATGGGGTATTTTGTTTCCTGTGAAAATAAGAAATTTTGATAAAAAATGACATCTTAGTGTTCTACACACAGGTATCCAGGCTACCAGGACTACTATTATGAATAAGGCTATCTGAGTTATTAATGTTGGGAGTATTTTACTCTAGAAAACACCCTTTGGACACTTCTGTCCTTAACAAAACAGCTCACACTCAAACAACTAACGTTATATACGATAGCACACTGCCCTATTCATATGTCCTTAATATAAGGACATTAAACACACCATACACTTGGTTTTCCTACTTACATGTGTTCATATCATATAGAGTCTCTCCACTCATGTACCTTTTTAACATGTATGTTTTTATATGTATTTAATAAAATTTGTTATTCTTTTCATATATACTTGGCTCTATACTCTGTTTCTTGTGTGTGTATAGGGTTTAAGTAGAGTATAACAGAGAGAGTTCCCAGCATTATCATTCCCTTACCCCCCTACAACATTACGAATTATATTCACTTGGGACTGGTGTTGTTTTATTAAATTTCTTTTGATTCTCTTGATTTTTTTTGCTGTTTTTGACATTCCACTATGTTCTGCATAAAGCTTAGTGTCAGCTGTACTGTGACTTCTTTATCATAACGGAGCCATACCAGGCCCTTATACACCCTATATGCTTCCCCAATAGAATCCATAAAACATAAAAGGGCCGAGCAGTGCTCCTGGGTCTTTTCGCAAATCACTCTAGCTAGAATCGCAAATGAAAACGTTCACATATTAACCAATTGGTAAACATTTGCGGAATCAGGAGATAACGCCTTTTCTCCTCCTCCTTCTTTTATGCTCTAGCCCCTCTTCCCCTGATCCAGATAGAACTTCTCCAAGGGGAGGAGGGAGAACATCTCCACATACTCATCCTTCCCTATTTGTTTCCTGACCTCCTGCTTAAGATGGGCACCGATCCCTCGAAGCAGACATACACAGCCAAGTTATCCCTGTTTACCTAATTAGGTGTCTCAGTCTGGACTGAGACCGCAACCGCCTCATAACTCACCGGAAGAGGGTTAACAAGGGAAAATGTTTTACAGGACCACCCACACGAAAACCTGGGATGGACCCGCACCCTTCACCAGGGAACCGCCCACCATGTTCAGCAGGCACACCACTGAGTCCCTCAGGCATCTGCACACGCCTCCTGCTGTGTTACCCCACAGCCCCTAGCGGCAGGGGGCAAACCTGACCTAAACAATAATGGCACCAAGCACCAATAGTGATGCTTTTGAAAAGTATCAAAAAACTTTATTAAATATAGAGGACAAATTAATAAAAAGTGTCACACAATAGATATAGCAACATCTCCAGAGTGAAATACACAGGGTGAACACATGCCCATAACAATACGGATACATCTTATTTATAAAGTGTATAGTGCTAAGCAATATATATGAAATAAGGATATATATATACCATATATAATATAAATTGTCTTTACAATACTGCAGGATGGACAAGGACATGGACAAGAAGCTAAATACAAGTAGTGATGGTCCTAGGATAGGTGCAACACATGTTCAAAAGAGTACAGCATATGAAATAACATGCCTCAATATATACCCATCTATATGACACAACCGGGATGGCGCCAACCACGACGCACGTTTCGGCACAGCCTTCATCTGGGGGTGACATCATCTCCTAACAGGTATAATATAATAATATATATATTATATAATATATTATTATATTATATAATATAATATAAATTTCTGTATAATAATGATACAACAGTAAACTGGAGATGACCGTCCAACACTGCGAATTTAACCCCTTAATGACAATACGCCTTTTCACGGTGGCCATTAAAGGGGTTCTCTGGAAAAAACTTTATGGTCTCATGTTTACTTGATAAAGTGGTTCTGTTTCCACTAAACGCGTTGTACCTCAAGAGACCCTCTATCTCTCTTTTTTATGTATGTTTTATTATGATCTATTGTTTTAGACAATTAATTATATATATATATTTTCTCAAAAAAGTATTGCGCCTGGATGGTGTCTCTTTTTTACAGTGGATCCCACCTGGTTCCCACTGTTTTTATCTACCTGCTCTTACTGAAGATGTCCTCAAAACTGGCTTAATGAGATGGTAGATCAGAGAGTGACTGAGGCAGTGGAGGCAAAACAGGGCGGACCTGTTGCAGGCAGCGGCTAAGGCATCTTGGCCCCCATTGGGGGACCTCTCCAGAACTCCAGTGAAGGACCTGGGCGTGTAGACAAAGCCAAGGCAGACCCAGCAGAACCGGGTTGATGGCTTTAGGCAGGACGAGGAAGTTGATCTGTTCTGAGTGAAGGACTCCGATTTGTAACGTAAGTGGTTTCATGATAGCCACAATAGGATCGGGCAATGGTAGTCCATTTACAGAAGCAACAGCAAGGGATCTCTCTAGAAGAACTGTGGGTAGATGTAGTCGGTCTACTAAATCCTGCTGGATGAAATCTGCAGCTGCCCTGGAGTCAAAATAGGCAGAGGGGAAGTGTGATGTCTCTCCCGAGATGATGGTCACAGGAATAGATAATTTGGAAGAGGTTTTGATGTTTGGCATCATCCCACCTAGAGTTGCCTCTCTAGGAGCTGGAGTTTCCCGGCTTTTGTGGACATTGGCGCACGAAAGGGCCTTTAAGGCCGCAATACAAACACAGACCTGAAGAGCGTCAGCGCTGTTTCTCCTGCTCGGACAACTTGACTCTGTCTACCTGCATTGGTTCCTCAGGTAGAGCAACAAGAGGGGGCAGTAGTGGTCTCTGGAACGAGGGTGCTAATCTGTGAAAACGTCTCTCCACCGAACCTCCTCATCGCGTTCCTGGATCCTCATGTTGACCCGGTTAGCCAACAGGATATGGGCATCCAAGGTAGGTGGGAGGTCGCGGGCTGCCAGCTCGTCCATGGTGTGTGAGGACAGTCCATGCCATAGGTCGCCACCAATGCTTCATTGTTCCATGCCAACTCTGCTGCCAGGGTACGGAAGGAGATGGCATACTCTCCTGCTGTGGACCCCCTTGCTTGAGGGTTAGCAGAGTGGCTGCTGCTAAGGATGTTCGACCCGGCTTCTTGAACACGTCACAAAAAGTCTGTACGAACAGGGCTAAGTCCGAAAATTTGGGCCCCTGTCATTCCAGGACGGGGTTCGCCCATGCGAGGGACTTGCCAGCGAGGAGGGAAATAATGAACGCTACCTTGGCCTCATCAGAGGAGTCATAGCGAGGAAAAAGAGGCAGTGCAACTGTGGATCCAGAAAACAGACAGTAGGAGTAGTAGGCAGTGGAACGGCAGCAGTCTCTAGGGAAGGAACAGGGAGTTGATGCAGTCGGGCGATGATGGAGTTTACAGCCACGAGGAGTTGATCCTGACGTGCATATAGATACAATATATACTATTGGGGTCCACCCCTTAGTAATTGCTGACGTGCATATAGGTCACGCATATCCGTCTGTATGACCTGAACTGTGGTCTTAGGCTGGCCAGCGGGTTCCATGGCCTGAGCGTACTGTCACAATCTACGGAACATATGTAGCTGACTTTATCTTGATTAATAACGCATTAAATACACGGTGGAAAGATCCCTTATCTTGACCTTTTCAATGACTTCTCAATGGTTATTTTTGTGTGATATCACGCTGCAACAAGTTATCAGAGTCAAGTTAAAGATGGCTACATCCCTATGTGGACCCACTAGGCCGTGGGCTCCAGCTCAGATAGGGCTAGGTGTGGCAGGTTGCGCCAGACGAAGCGGATGGCACCAGGAATGGTAGATGACACACAGACGTGGCATATCCAGCCGGCGGTACCACACGACTCTGATAAAAGGCAGGCACAGTTAGGAAACAGCAAGGGATACAGGAAATAGGATGCAGGGAACGGGAACTCTGGGATCAAGCAGGAAAATACTAAGGGACCCTTTGCAATACAAACATGGGAAAAGTACAAACAACGCTCAAGCAAGGGGTGGAAGGGCAGATACCTTTTTATAATCCAGGGTGCACTGGGGTAGGATAGAAAACTTTTAGGAATTTCGCACGCTGGCCCTTTAAGGCACTCCTCGCACACTTCAGGAAGGGAAGGCCGCGCCAGCCGTGGTCTCTGGGGAGGTGGCCAGGAAGTTGCGGTCGCGGCCGTTCATCACAGGGTGAGCGACAGAGGTCCGAAGTCATAACACTGAGATTTTTTTTGGTGTTGTATATATGTACTGAGCAGTGGCGTAACTACCGCCGTAGCAGCCGTAGCGGCTGCTACGGGGCCCGCAGCATGAGGGGGCCCGTTACGCCCGCCGGCACGGGCCCCCACCATGGCCGGAGGCTCCGCAGGCAGCCGCTATGGCTTCTACAGCGGGACGCCACTGAACACTACGGCAGAGCAGGGAGCTATCTCCCCGCTCTGCCATTAACTGGTTCCCGACCGCTGGCTTTATTTTTACGGCCAGCGGTCAGGGTCCTTAAAACCCGAGCCATAGACTTTTTACGACTCCGGTTTTAACTTACTGCCCGCGCGATCGGGCTGTTGAATGTCGGGTCTCCGGCTGTCAGTGACTGCCGGGGACCCTGAGGAGAGGATAGAAGCAGCTTTCGCTGCCAGCGATCACACATGTATCCCCTATCCTGTGGATAGGGGATACATGTATTTTGTAGGACACACTGTATTTCGCATTTTTTTGGGAGGGGGGACGCTGTATAGCGTTCCCTACAGGGGGGGGGGAACGCTGTATGGTGTTCCCTACAGGGGGGGCTGTATTGCGTTCCCTACAGGGGGGGCTGTATGGCGTTCTCTACAGGGGGGATGTATGGCGTTCCCTACAGGGGGGGGGCTGTATGGCATTCTCTATAGGGGGGGCTGTATGGCGTTCTCTACAGGGGGGTGCTGTATGGCGTTCTCTGCAGGGGGACTGTATGGCGTTCTCTACAGGAGGGCTGTATGGCGTTCTCTACAGGGAGGGCTGTATGGCGTTAGCACTGTCCAATAAATATACAGTAAACAGAAGAAAATACGGTCCAGCAATCCTCATGACAATGTGATGACTTTATTAGAAAAACATTTTATAAACCACACGGCATGTTGAAGTGATGATACAAGACTGCTTACGCGCTTCGAAAGCCAACTACATTCTTCGCAAATGTACGCCATCTCCTCCAAACAGTCAATTACATCAGAAGTCCAGTTCCTTGTGCTGCATGACTCGTGGACGCCCTATCCGTGGTGATATCCGTGTCCTTTCCACTGCTTCTCACTTGAGTCCTGTAGGCACAAAAAACATTCTGCAAGTATCCATTGTCATCCGTGCCTGCAGATTCTGCTTTAATGATGCAACTCACTCAACTCCTTGTCTATTTCATTGTTTACTGATGCCTCTTTTAGATGCGACAGATGTATTTTTTTTATACTTACCAGCCTGCTTCACAGGCACCATCCCTTTTTATTGGCACCTGATCAATAAGGGGGTCCTTGCTCCACCACCATAACACTGCAATACTAAACAAAATCTTCCATAGACAACACAAAAACTAGACAAGCCTTTCCTCCCTTATGTTTCCCAACAGTTCCTGGCACAAGTGTGTGTAGGTAGAAATCAACAAACATGTTTCCTGGCCCCAAACTTTACCCCCTCTTTCCAGTAAAGGATTGGCTTTCGGTATCACGCCTCCTCGCTTTTACCTTTTTACTTTATCCTGCGTAAACATTTTTTTCAGCATCTTAAACGTCTTGCCCATTAGCCCATCTATCCCCAACATCAGACCACTTATTATCATCTGACAGATCAGAATCAGACTCAACCAGCTACTGTTGCCTTCTTCTGCTTCTCTTTACATCCAGATGTGCTGCTCCTGTAATTCCAAACATTGTGCCAGTACCCCGTGTTCTAAACATTTTGGCAACCCCAAGGTGTCCCTCTCCCATGTTGAGATTATGAGGCCCTACTGGGATATTGCTGCCTTCATCGACCCTGGATCCCTGCGCAAGGATCCTGGCCCTTGGCCCATCATCGTGCCATGTTCCCTCAAATTTTTTCTAGAATGATACCATTGAGGATACCTGCCTTTATTACTTGATGCCATTTGCTCCAAACAATCCAGTACACCCCAAGTCCAGGTCCTTGTGCTGCATGACTTGTGGGGTCTCTATACGTGGCAATATCCTGGCACCTTCCATTGCTTTCCGCTTGAGTGCTGTAAATATAAAAACATTCTGCCAGTGTCCATTATCACCTATGCCTGCAGATTATGACTGTGTAATGAAACTCACTTAAGTCCTTGTCTATTGCATCCTGGCCTTGACACATCGCAAATGTTCTTGGCAGACCAAAGCTGTCTAAAATCCCCCTACACTCCCTCACCCAATTACCTTAAACCTACGTTCAGTCCCAAACCGAGTCATGTGGCCAGCATTTTAGACAAAGATACCCCTAACTTACATTATGCCTATTCCTACCAACTATCCAAGGTTCCCCACTGCTACGCCTTTCTTGGCATTTTGCCCGCTCAATACTTTTTCAATGTACAGAGCTACTGGTGGATACTGTATATAGTAACTAATGATGGACATACCGCATATAGATGAAATATTACTTCAGATAGTCCCCCTGGCAGCAGGCAGCCGATCTCAAGAAATTCTGGAACAAAAGGTATAAACTGTGAAGATATTATGACGTGCGCTTAGTATGGTTCATCATATCAACAAATATATGTTCAGCCTATTTAAAACATGTGGGAGATTGTTTCCACAGTCTTGACATGTGTCTCTATAGGAATATTCTGGATGACATCACATTATAGAATTTCTATAGGTTGTTATTTGCTATAATACTTACATATATACAGTGGATCTTCTAGCATGTCGGCTGTCACTGGTGCCACATATTCAGATGTTATAAATGTCTGTAAAATACATAATGGGTTTAATGCACATATATAAAATAACCCCATATCTATAATGAATAATAATATATTTACTTTCACACATTTCATTTTCTATCACAGGGCGATTCCAATGCCCCTCTGCCACACAAATAACACCAGCAGTATAATGGTACATAATAGTTGGAGGACCCTGGTATAGATTTTGTATCAGGGACCAGGAGCTTATTGTTATTCTTCTATATAATCTTATCCTTAATGGAAAACTTCTAATTTGTCTTTTGTGGAGTCTTTTGGACTGGAGTAGAGAGAGTAGAAAATGGTAAATTGGATTTCTGGATTCAACAGACAAAATAATTATTAAAGGGGTTTTCTGACAGTTTCATAAACCTTAGTCTAAAAATAACAAATTTTCCCTACTCATTTGTTAAATTCCCTGTGGCTCCTGCGCTGGTGGTTCTGTTGTCTTTAGTTGCTAGGCCAAAGCGGTCATGTCCGTGTGGATGGCATGTCACGTGGCAGCTATTGTGTCACATCCAGGGCCGGCCTTAGGTTTATTGGTGACATGTGCAGTATCTGTGACGTCCTCCTCCTTATGATGCACCATGTAGTGTCCAAATAATTTAAAGATACAGTGCCCAAATAACATTACCCAGTCAATAAACTAGGGATTGTATCTTTCTGTTTTTTTATATTATAGGTTTGGGCCCTAAATGCCGGATCGGCAGTGTAAGTTGAGGGTGCCCAGGCCATCTATGGTGGTAGTGCCCTCTTCAGTATTGACCAGTAATACACACTATGTGATCATTTAGAGATGCAGTTAATAAAATACACTGACCTTGGACTTTCCTACTGAATACATCCGACTGAATGTAGAACGTTATGTGATGTGAGGTGGAGGGCTCTGCTTAATCTTTGATCTGCCCTCCTGGGACGTGTGGTTATCATTAACTCTTATGAGGAATTAATTCTAGGAGAAAGAAAGACAATGTATTAGGACAAATCTCAATCAATGGCAACATTTCTATCTAGAACAGAGTCCAGTCCCCAACCAGTGTAAAATTACCAAAGGGGTAAATAGGATGACCGGCTGGGGTCCAGGGATTTGGGGTGGCCCACAGCTCTGGGGCTCCATAGGCCCCTGAAATTGGACAAACAATAACGGCGCAGGGAGGAAGCGAAATGTCTGACACGGTTGGTCGTCTATTAGGTGAGTATAATTGTTTATTTTATAGGAGCAAAGGGGGCACTATTAATATGGGGGATAAAAGACTGAGTCGGGGCTTAGAAAAGGAGGCTTCATTACTGTGGGGCCATACAAAAGGGGGATTCTGACCCAGGACATACAAAAAGTGTCATTCTAACTGTGGAGGGTATTGGTGGATACTGCATATAGTAACTAATAAGAAACGTACCTTGCATAGATGAAATATTGCTTCAGAGAGTCCCCCTGGCAGCAGGCAGCCGATCTTAAGGTGTTCTGGAAAAAACAATAATTGTGTAGTTTTATTTCTCCAGACAGACGTGTGCTCAGTATAGACCACCCAACAATTAAGGAAAAGTACATTAGGGCTCATGTACACAGCAACTTCATGTGGACGGACCTGTATGGTGGCGCACAGACTGCAGTACTGGTAATGTAGACACTCTGTGTGCGCTGTGTGCTCCCCCATAAGCCAAATGTGTATTAGGAAATTACATAAATAACAAGTCCCTTATATATTACTAATACCATAATATCTTCTTTATGGAGCATTTCTATAATAATAATACTATAAAGCTGCAGCAAAATTCCCAGCGTTTACTTTTGCTACATGTGGATGAGTTTTTGAGACTGTAACTATTCACCTGTAACACTTGTGAATTTTGCAGCGCAGCAAATCTGCAGCATCTGAATTCAGCTTTATGGCGTAGAATATAGTACTCAAATACTGCAATCATACAGTGCCCAAATAACACTGCCAGACAAGTATTGTCTGCCACACTGTAATGTAATCCATTATCAAGGAATTGTATCTGCATCCTGAGCAGTGCCCTTTACTTTTTTTACATGAAGAGTGGGATTGAGTGTTCAAGCAATGGGTGCCCCAGACATCAAGACCAGTGGTGCCCCATTCATTTCTATAGGTTGTCATTTGCTATAATACTTACATATATACAGTGTATGTCCTAGCATGTCGGCTGTCACTGGTGCCACATATTCAGATGTTATAAATGTCTGTAAAATACATAATGGAATAAACATAAAATAACCCCATATCTAGAATGAATAATAATATATTTACTTTCACACCTTTCATTTTCTATCACAGGACGAGTCAGACATTGAAAACATTTTGTAATGTTAGTGTAAACCCAGGGAACATAACTATAGGGGTGAAGAGGTTGCAGTCACACCCAGGCCCAGCTGTCCATGACTGACATTAGGGGGGGTCACAATGTGGGCAATTTACAAATGCCAATCCCCAATGCCCCCATCTCCTAGAGGAATCCCGATTTTCGCTGCTAGAAACGCGATGTCAGTGAGAGAAGCACCCAGGCGGAAAGGAAGCTGCTGAGTTGCCCGGCCGCTTCTAAAACACAAGCAGTGAAAGGGAGCCAGCGCAGCGCCCCGTTCCACCTGCTGGAGGGATGCGCCCTATGTAATGGCACAGGTCGCACACCCCTAAGGCCGGCCCTGGCTACTGCTGAGCCTTATTAGGATAATATACGGTAGCTTTTTAAGACTATTTAATTAAATTAAATTAGACATCATATTGAAAACGACTGAGAACAACATGTGTGCAAGCCTTCAGTGCATGCACACATGGTGTTAAAAAAAATCCGGCCTCCTCCTACCCCTTCAGCCAGCCATTCCATCTCCAGAGTTGGTGCGTTTTTAGCAGTATTATTACACCAATATTTCCTAACTTCTAGTTTAAAGATAGTATAGTACCTGCTGGCCAAGAATATCCAACGCTCCCGATCGCAAGTGCTGTCCATACCTTTCTAAAATGTGTTACACCACGATCCAACAGGTGTGTAGCGCGCCAAGTTCCTCTTCGTCCCTTGGAGGCGCGTTCTTCTGGTACCAATATTAGTATACCATTCCTCTTCTACCTACAACAAATGACCCATTCTTTGCCCACAATATGGGAAATTATGAGGGGCACAACGCCAATTCGAACTGGAAAACATTCTTTGTCTTAACGTGTGACAAACTTGTATGTATTCTGGACTATCAGGCTGTAAAAAATGAATTTAACAACATGTGTGCAAGCCTTCAGAGCATGGACACATGGTGTTAAAAAAAATCCGGCCTCCTCCTACCCCTTCAGCCGGCCATTCCATCTCCATAAGTGGTGCATTTTTAGGAGTATTATTACACCAATATTTCCTATTATCTACTTTAAAGATAGAAGAGTACCTGCTGGTCCAGAATATCCAACGCTCCCGATCGCAAGTGCTGTCCATACCTTTCTTAAAAGTGTTACTCCACGATCCAACAGGTGTGTAGCGCGCCAGATTCCTCTTTATCCCTTGGTGGCGCGTTCTTCTGGTACCAATATTAGTACACCATTCCTCTACTACCTACAACAAATGACCCATTCTTTGCCCACAATATGGGAAAGAATGAGGGGCACAACGCCAATTCGAACTGGAAAACATTCTTTGTCTTAACATGAACAAACTTGTATGTATTCTGGACTATCAGGCTATAAAAAATGAATTTAACAACATGTGTGCAAGCATTCAGTGCATGCACACATGGTGTTAAAAAAAATCCGGCCTCCTCCTACCCCTTCAGCCGGCCATTCCATCTCCAGAATTGGTGCATTTTTAGGAGTATTATTACACCAATATTTCCTAACATCTAGTTTAAATATAGGATAGTACCTGCAGGCCCAGAATATCCAAAGCTCCCGATCGCAAGTGCTGTCCATACCTTTCCTAAATGTGTTACTCCACGATCCAACAGGTTTGTAGCGCTCCAACTTCCTCTTCATCCCTTGGAGGCGCGTTCTTCTGGTACCAATATTAGTACACCATTCCTTTTCTACCTACAAAAAATGACCCATTCTTTGCCCACAATATGGGAAAGAATGAGGGGCACAACGCCAATTCGAACTGGAAAACATTCTTTGTCTTAACAAGTGACAAACTGGTATGTATTCTGGACTATCAGACAGTAAAAAATGAATTTAACAACATGTGTGCAAGCCTTCAGTGCATGCACACATGGTGTTAAAAAAAATCCGGCCTACTTCTACCCCTTCAGCCGGCCATTCCATCTCCATAAGTGGTGCATTTTTAGGAGTATTATTACACCAATATTTCCTATTATCTACTTTAAAGATAGAATAGTACCTGCTGGTCCAGAATATCCAACGCTCCCGATCGCAAGTCCTGTTCATACCTTTCTTAAATATGTTACTCCACGATCCAACAGGTGTGTAGCGCGCCAAGTTCCTCTTCATCCCTTGGAGGCGCGTTCTTCTGGTACCAATATTAGTACACCATTCCTCTTCTACCTACAACAAATGACCCATTCTTTTCCCACAATTTGGGAAAGAATGAGGCGCACAACGCCAATTCGAACTGGAAAACATTCTTTGTCTTAACGTGTGACAAACTGGTATGTATTCTGGACTATCAGACAGTAAAAAATGAATTTAACAACATGTGTGCAAGCCTTCAGTGCATGCACACATGGCGTTAAAAAAAATCCAGCCTCCTCCTACCCCTTCAGCCGGCCATTCCATCTCCAGAATTGGTGGATTTTTAGGAGTATTATTACACCAATATTTCCTAACATCTAGTTTAATTATAGGATAGTACCTGCTGGCCCAGAATATCCAACGCACCCGATTGCAAGTGCTGTCCATATCTTTCTTAAATTTGTTACTCCACGATGCAACAGGTGTGTAGCGCGCCAAGTTCCTCTTCATCCCTTGGAGGCACGTTCTTCTGGTACCAATATTAGTACACCATTCCTCTTCTACCTACAACAAATTACCCATTCTTTGCCCACAATATGGGAAAGAATGAGGGGCACAACGCCAATTCGAACTGGAAAACATTCTTTGTCTTAACGTGTGACAAACTGGTATGTATTCTGGACTATCAGACAGTAAAAAATGAATTTAACAACATGTGTGCAAGCCTTCAGTGCATGCACACATGGTGTTAAAAAAAATCCGGCCTCCTCCTACCCCTTCAGCCGGCCATTCCATCTCCATAAGTGGTGCATTTTTAGGAGTATTATTACACCAATATTTCCTATTATCTACTTTAAAGATAGAATAGTACCTGCTGGTCCAGAATACCCAACGCTCCCGATCGCAAGTCCTGTCCATACCTTTCTTAAATGTGTTACTCCACGATCCAACAGGTGTGTAGCGCGCCAAGTTCCTCTTCATCCCTTGGAGGCGCGTTCTTCTGGTACCAATATTAGTACACCATTCCTCTTCTACCTACAACAAATGACCCATTCTTTGCCCACAATATGGGAAAGAATGAGGGGCACAACGCCAATTCGAACTGGAAAACATTCTTTGTCTTAACGTGTGACAAACTGGTATGTATTCTGGACTATCAGACAGTAAAAAATGAATTTAACAACATGTGTGCAAGCCTTCAGTGCATGCACACATGGTGTTAAACAAAATCCGGACTCCTCCTACCCCTTCAGCCGGCCATTCCATCTCCAGAATTGGTGCATTTGTGGGAGTATTATTACACCAATATTTCCTAACATCTAGTTTAAAGTTAGGATAGTACCTGCTGGTCCAGAATATCCAACGCTCCCGATCGCAAGTGCTGTCCATACCTTTCTTAAATGTGTTACTTCACGATCCAACAGGTGTGTAGCGCGCCAAGTTCCTCTTCATCCCTTGGAGGCGCGTTCTTCTGGTACCAATATTAGTACACCATTCCTCTTCTACCTACAACAAAGGACCCATTCTTTGCCCACAATATGGGAAAGAATGAGGGGCACAACGCCAATTCGAACTGGAAAACATTCTTTGTCTTAACGTGTGACAAACTGGTATGTATTCTGGACTATCGGACAGTAAAAAATGAATTTAACAACATGTGTGCAAGCCTTCAGTGCATGCACACATGGTGTTAAAAAAAATCCGGCCTCCTCCTACCCCTTCAGCCGGCTATTCCATCTCCATAAGTGGTGCATTTTTAGGAGTATTATTACACCAATATTTCCTATTATCTACTTTAAAGATAGAATAGTACCTGCTGGTCCAGAATATCCAACGCTCCCGATCGC
Organism: Rhinoderma darwinii; assembly: GCF_050947455.1. Lineage (NCBI taxonomy): Eukaryota > Metazoa > Chordata > Amphibia > Anura > Rhinodermatidae > Rhinoderma > Rhinoderma darwinii. The sequence goes on from NC_134688.1 coordinate 31,954,312, forward strand.
AAGTCCTGTTCATACCTTTCTTAAATGTGTTACTCCACGATCCAACAGGTGTGTAGCGCGCCAAGTTCCTCTTCATCCCTTGGAGGCGCGTTCTTCTGGTACCAATATTAGTACACCATTCCTCTTCTACCTACAACAAATGACCCATTCTTTTCCCACATTATGGGAAAGAATGAGGGGCACAACGCCAATTCGAACTGGAAAACATTCTTTGTCTTAACATTAAAAACTTGTATGTATTCTGGACTATTAGGCTATAAAAAATAAATTTAACAACATGTGTGCAAGCCTTCAGTGCATGCACACATGGTGTTAAAATAAATCTGGCCTCCTCCTACCCCTTCAGCCAGCCATTCCATCTCCAGAATTGGTGTATTTTTAGTAGTATTATTACACCAATATTTCCTAACATCTAGTTTAAAGTTAGGATAGTACCTGCTGGTCCAGAATATCCAACGCTCCCGATCGCAAGTGCTGTCCATTCCTTTCTTAAATGTGTTACTCCACGATCCAACAGGTGTGTAGCGCGCCAAGTTCCTCTTCATCCCTTGGAGGCACGTTCTTCTGGTACCAATATTAATACACCATTCCTCTTCTACCTACAACAAATGACCCATTCTATGCCCAAAATATGGGAAAGAATGAGGGGCACAACGCCAATTCGAACTGGAAAACATTCTTTGTCTTAACGTGTGACAAACTTGTATGTATTCTGGACTATCAGACAGTAAAAAATGAATTTAACAACATGTGTGCAAGCCTTCAGTGCATGCACACATGGTGTTAAAAAAAATCCGGCCTCCTCCTACCCCTTCAGCCGGCCATTCCATCTCCAGAATTGGTGCATTTTTAGGAGTATTATTACACCAATATTTCCTAACATCTAGTTTAAATATAGGATAGTACCTGCTGGCCCAGAATATCCAAAGCTCCCGATCGCAAGTGCTGTCCATACCTTTCCTAAATGTGTTACTCCACGATCCAACAGGTGTGTAGCGCGCCAAGTTCCTCTTCATCCCTTGGAGGCGCGTTCTTCTGGTACCAATATTAGTACACCATTCCTCTTCTACCTACAACAAATGACCCATTCTTTGCCCACAATATGGGAAAGAATGAGGGGCACAACGCCAATTCGAACTGGAAAACATTCTTTGTCTTAACGTGTGACAAACTTGTATGTATTCTGGACTATCAGAGAGTAAAAAATGAATTTAACAACATGTGTGCAAGCCTTCAGTGCATGCACACATGGTGTTAAAAAAAATCTGGCCTCCTCCTACCCCTTCAGCCAGCCATTCCATCACCATAAGTGGTGCATTTTTAGGAGTATTATTACACCAATATTTCCTATTATCTACTTTAAAGATAGAATAGTACCTGCTGGTCCAGAATATCCAACGCTCCCGATCGCAAGTGCTGTCCATACCTTTCTTAAGGGTATGTGCACACACACTAATTACGTCCGTAATTGACGGACGTATTTCGGCCGCAAGTCCCGGACCGAACACAGTGCAGGGAGCTGGGCTCCTAGCATCATACTTATGTACGATGCTAGGAGTCCCTGCCTCTCCGTGGAACTACTGTCCCGTACTGAAAACATGATTACAGTACGGGACAGTTGTCCTGCAGCGAGGCAGGGACTCCTAGCATCGTACATAAGTATGATGCTAGGAGCCCAACTCCCTTGCACTGTGTTCGGTCCGGGACTTGCGGCCGAAATACGTCCGTCAATTACGGACGTAATTAGTGTGTGTGCACATACCCTAAATGTGTTACTTCACGATCCAACAGGTGTGTAGCGCATCAAGGTCCTCTTCATCCCTTGGAGGCGCGTTCTTCTGGTACCAATATTAGTACACCATTCCTCTTCTACCTACAAGATATTACCCATTCTTTTCCCACAATATGGGAAAGAATGAGGGGCACAACGGCAATTCGAGCTGGAAAACATTCTTTGTCTTAACATGAACAAACTTGTATGTATTCTGGACTATCAGGCTATAAAAAATAAATTTAACAACATGTGTGCAAGCCTTCAGTGCATGCACACATGGTGTTAAAAAAAATATCCGGCCACCTCCTACCCCTTCAGCCGGCCATTCCATGTCCAGAATTGGTGCATTTTTAGGAGTATTATTACACCAATATTTCCTAACATCTAGTTTAAATATAGGATAGTACCTGCTGGCCCAGAATATCCAAAGCTCCCGATCGCAAGTGCTGTCCATACCTTTCCTAAATGTGTTACTCCACGATCCAACAGGTGTGTAGCGCGCCAAGTTCCTCTTTATCCCTTGGTGGCACGTTCTTCTGGTACCAATATTAGTACACCATTCATCTTCTACCTACAACAAATGACCCATTCTTTGCCCACAATATGGGAAAGAATGAGGGGCACAACGCCAATTCGAACTGGAAAACATTCTTTGTCTTAACGTGTGACAAACTTGTATGTATTCTGGACTATCAGGCTATAAAAAATGAATTCAACAACATGTGTGCAAGCCTTCAGTGCATGCACACATGGTGTTAAAAAAAATCTGGCCTCTTCCTACCCTTTCAGCCGGCCATTCCATCTCCATAATTGGTGCATTTTTAGGAGTATTATTACACCAATATTTCCTAACATCTAGTTTAACTATAGGATAGTGCCTGCTTGCCCAGAATATCCAACGCTTCCGATCACGAGTGCTGTCCATACCTTTCCTAAATGTTATACTCCACGATCCAACAGGTGTGTAGCGCGCCAAGTTCCTCTTCATCCCTTGGAGGCGCGTTCTTCTGGTACCAATATTAGTACACCATTCCTCTTCTACCTACAACAAATGACCCATTCTTTGCCCACAATATGGGAAAGAATGAGGGGCACAACGCCAATTCGAACTGGAAAACATTCTTTGTCTTAACGTGTGACAAACTGGTATGTATTCTGGACTATCAGGCTGTAAAAAATGTATTTAACAACATGTATGCAAGACTTCAGTCCATGCACACATGGTGTTAAAAAAAATCCGGCCTCCTCCTACCCCTTCAGCCGGCCATTCCATCTCCATAAGTGGTGCATTTTTAGGAGTATTATTACACCAATATTTCCTATTATCTACTTTATAGATAGAAGAGTACCTGCTGGTCCAGAATATCCAACGCTCCCGATCGCAAGTGCTGTCCATACCTTTCTTAAATGTGTTACTCCACGATCCAACAGGTGTGTAGCGCGCCATGTTCCTCTTCATCCCTTGGTGGTGCGTTCTTCTGGTACCAATATTAGTACACCATTCCTCTTCTACCTACAACAAATGACCCATTCTTTTCCCACAATATGGGAAAGAATGAGGGGCACAACGCCAATTTGAACTGGAAAACATTCTTTGTCTTAACATGAACAAACTTGTATGTATTCTGGACTATCAGGCTATAACAAATAAATTTAACAACATGTGTGCAAGCCTTCAGTGCATGCACACATGGTGTTAAAAAAAATCCGGCCTCCTCCTACCCTTTCAGCCGGCCATTCCATCTCCATAAGTGGTGCATTTTTAGGAGTATTATTACACCAATATTTCCTAACATCTAGTTTAAAGTTAGGATAGTACCTGCTGGTCCAGAATATCCAACGCTCCGATCGCAAGTGCTGTCCATACCTTTCTTAAATGTGTTACTCCACGATCCAACAGGTGTGTAGCGCGCCAAGTTCCTCTTCATCCCTTGGATGCACATTCTTCTGGTACCAATATTAGTACACCATTCCTCTTCTACCTACAACAAATGACCCATTCTTTGCCCACAATATGGGAAAGAATGAGGGGCACAACGCCAATTCGAAGTGGAAAACATTCTTTGTCTTATCGTGTGATAAATTTGTATGTATTCTGGACTATCAGACAGTAAAAAATGAATTTAACAACATGTGTGCAAGCCTTCAGTGCATGCACACATGGTGTTAAGAAAAATCCGGCCTCCACCTACCCCTTCAGCCGGCCATTCCATCTCCAGAATTGGTGCATTTTTAGGAGTATTATTACACCAATATTTCCTAACATCTAGTTTAAAGTTAGGATAGTACCTGCTGGTTCAGAATATTTAACGCTCCCGATCGCAAGTGCTGTCCATACCTTTCCTAAATGTGTTACTCCACGATCCAACAGGTGTGTAGCACGCCAAGTTCCTCTTTATCCCTTGGTGGCACGTTCTTCTGGTACCAACATTAGTACACCATTCCTCTTCTACCTACAACAAATGACCCATTCTTTGCCCACAATATGGGAAAGAATGAGTGGCACAACGCCAATTCGAACTGGAAAACATTCTTTGTCTTAACGTGTGACAAACTTGTATGTATTCTGGACTATCAGGCTGTAAAAAATGAATTTAACAACATGTGTGCAAGCCTTCAGTGCATGCACACATGGTGTTAAAAAAAATCCGGCCTCCTCCTACCCCTTTAGCCGGCCATTCCATGTCCAGAATTGGTGCACTTTTAGGAGTATTATTACACCAATATTTCCTAACATCTAGTTTAAATATAGGATAGTACCTGCTTGCCCAGAATATCCAACGCTTCCGATCGCAAGTGCTGTCCATACCTTTCAAAAAATGTGTTACTCCGCGATCCAACAGGTGTGTAGCGCGCCAAGTTCCTCTTCATCCCTTGGAGGCGCGTTCTTCTGGTACCAATATTAGTACACCATTCCTCTTCTACCTACAACAAATGACCCATTCTTTGCCCACAATATGGGATAGAATGAGGGGCACAACGCCAATTCGAACTGGAAAACATTCTTTGTCTTAACGTGTGACAAACTTGTATGTATTCTGGACTATCAGGCTATAAAAAATTAATTTAACAACATGTGTGCAAGCCTTCAGTGCATGCACACATGGTGTTAAAAAAAATCCGGCCTCCTCCTACCCCTTCAGTCGGCCATTCCATCTCCAGAATTGGTGCATTTTTAGGAGTATTATTACACGAATATCTCCTAACATCTAGTTTAAAGTTAGGATAGTACCTGCTGGTTCAGAATATTTAACGCTCCCTATCGCAAGTGCTGTCCATACCTTTCCTAAATGTGTTACTCCACGATCCAACAGGTGTGTAGCGCGCCAAGTTCCTCTTTATCCCTTGGTGGCACGTTCTTCTGGTACCAATATTAGTACACCATTCCTCTTCTACCTACAACAGATGACCCATTCTTTGCCCACAATATGGGAAAGAATGAGTGGCACAACGCCAATTCGAACTGGAAAACATTCTTTGTCTTAACGTGTGACAAACTTGTATGTATTCTGGACTATCAGGCTGTAAAAAATGAATTTAACAACATGTGTGCAAGCCTTCAGTGCATGCACACATGGTGTTAAAAAAAATCCGGCCTCTTCCTACCCTTTCAGCCGGCCATTCCATCTCCAGAATTGGTGCATTTTTAGGAGTATTATTACACCAATATTTCCTATTATCTACTTTAAAGATAGAAGAGTACCTGCTGGTCCAGAATATCCAACGCTCCCGATCGCAAGTGCTGTCCATACCTTTCTTAAAAGTGTTACTCCACGATCCAACAGGTGTGTAGCGCGCCAGATTCCTCTTCATCCCTTGGTGGCGCGTTCTTCTGGTACCAATATTAGTACACCATTCCTCTACAACCTACAACAAATGACCCATTCTTTGCCCACAATATGGGAAAGAATGAGGGGCACAACGCCAATTCGAACTGGAAAACATTCTTTGTCTTAACATGAACAAACTTGTATGTATTCTGGACTATCAGGCTATAAAAAATGAATTTAACAACATGTGTGCAAGCCTTCAGTGCATGCACACATGGTGTTAAAAAAAATCCGGCCTCCTCCTACCCCTTCAGCCGGCCATTCCATCTCCAGAATTGGTGCATTTTTAGGAGTATTATTACACCAATATTTCCTAACATCTAGTTTAAATATAGGATAGTACCTGCTGGCCCAGAATATCCAAAGCTCCCGATCGCAAGTGCTGTCCATACCTTTCCTAAATGTGTTACTCCACGATCCAACAGGTTTGTAGCGCTCCAACTTCCTCTTCATCCCTTGGAGGCGCGTTCTTCTGGTACCAATATTAGTACACCATTCCTCTTCTACCTACAACAAATGACCCATTCTTTGCCCACAATATGGGAAAGAATGAGGGGCACAACGACAATTCGAACTGGAAACATTCTTTGTCTTAACGTGTGACAAACTTGTATGTATTCTGGACTATCAGACAGTAAAAAATGAATTTAACAACATGTGTGCAAACATTCAGTGCATGCACACATGGTGTTAAAAAAAATCCGGCCTCCTCCTACCCCTTCAGCCGGCCATTCCATCTCAATAAGTGGTGCATTTTTAGGAGTATTATTACACCAATATTTCCTATTATCTACTTTAAAGATAGAAGAGTACGTGCTGGTCCAGAATATCCAACGCTCACGATCGCAAGTGCTGTCCATACCTTTCTTAAAAGTGTTACTCCACGATCCAACAGGTGTGTAGCGCGCCAGATTCCTCTTCATCCCTTGGTGGCGCGTTCTTCTGGTACCAATATTAGTACACCATTCCTCTTCTACCTACAACAAATGACCCATTCTTTGCCCACAATATGGGAAAGAATGAGGGGCACAACGCCAATTCGAACTGGAAAACATTCTTTGTCTTAACATGAACAAACTTGTATGTATTCTGGACTATCAGGCTATAAAAAATAAATTTAACAACATGTGTGCAAGCCTTCAGTGCATGCACACATGGTGTTAAAAAAAATCCGGCCTCCTCCTACCCCTTCAGCCGGCCATTCCATCTCCAGAATTGGTGCATTTTTAGGAGTATTATTACACCAATATTTCCTAACATCTAGTTTAAATATAGGATAGTACCTGCTTTGCCCAGAATATCCAAAGCTCCCGATCGCAAGTGCTGTCCATACCTTTCCTAAATGTGTTACTCCACGATCCAACAGGTTTGTAGCGCTCCAACTTCCTCTTCATCCCTTGGAGGCGCGTTCTTCTGGTACCAATATTAGTACACCATTCCTCTTCTACCTACAACAAATGACCCATTCTTTGCCCACAATATGGGAAAGAATGAGGGGCACAACGCCAATTCGAACTGGAAAACATTCTTTGTCTTAACATGAACAAACTTGTATGTATTCTGGACTATCAGACTATAAAAAATGAATTTAACAACATGTGTGCAAGCCTTCAGTGCATGCACACATGGTGTTAAAAAAAATCCGGCCTCCTCCTACCCCTTCAGCCGGCCATTCCATCTCCAGAATTGGTGCATTTTTAGGAGTATTATTACACCAATATTTCCTAACATCTAGTTTAAAGTTAGGATAGTACCTGCTGGTCCAGAATATCCAACGCTCCCGATCGCAAGTCCTGTCCATACCTTTCTTAAATGTGTTACTCCACGATCCAACAGGTGTGTAGCGCGCCAAGTTCCTCTTCATCCCTTGGAGGCGCGTTCTTCTGGTACCAATATTAGTACACCATTCCTCTTCTACCTACAACAAATGACCCATTCTTTTCCCACATTATGGGAAAGAATGAGGGGCACAACGCCAATTCGAACTGGAAAACATTCTTTGTCTTAACATTAAAAACTTGTATGTATTCTGGACTATTAGGCTATAAAAAATAAATTTAACAACATGTGTGCAAGCCTTCAGTGCATGCACACATGGTGTTAAAATAAATCTGGCCTCCTCCTACCCCTTCAGCCAGCCATTCCATCTCCAGAATTGGTGTATTTTTAGTAGTATTATTACACCAATATTTCCTAACATCTAGTTTAAAGTTAGGATAGTACCTGCTGGTCCAGAATATCCAACGCTCCCGATCGCAAGTGCTGTCCATTCCTTTCTTAAATGTGTTACTCCACGATCCAACAGGTGTGTAGCGCGCCAAGTTCCTCTTCATCCCTTGGAGGCACGTTCTTCTGGTACCAATATTAATACACCATTCCTCTTCTACCTACAACAAATGACCCATTCTATGCCCAAAATATGGGAAAGAATGAGGGGCACAACGCCAATTCGAACTGGAAAACATTCTTTGTCTTAACGTGTGACAAACTTGTATGTATTCTGGACTATCAGACAGTAAAAAATGAATTTAACAACATGTGTGCAAGCCTTCAGTGCATGCACACATGGTGTTAAAAAAAATCCGGCCTCCTCCTACCCCTTCAGCCGGCCATTCCATCTCCAGAATTGGTGCATTTTTAGGAGTATTATTACACCAATATTTCCTAACATCTAGTTTAAATATAGGATAGTACCTGCTGGCCCAGAATATCCAAAGCTCCCGATCGCAAGTGCTGTCCATACCTTTCCTAAATGTGTTACTCCACGATCCAACAGGTGTGTAGCGCGCCAAGTTCCTCTTCATCCCTTGGAGGCGCGTTCTTCTGGTACCAATATTAGTACACCATTCCTCTTCTACCTACAACAAATGACCCATTCTTTGCCCACAATATGGGAAAGAATGAGGGGCACAACGCCAATTCGAACTGGAAAACATTCTTTGTCTTAACGTGTGACAAACTTGTATGTATTCTGGACTATCAGAGAGTAAAAAATGAATTTAACAACATGTGTGCAAGCCTTCAGTGCATGCACACATGGTGTTAAAAAAAATCTGGCCTCCTCCTACCCCTTCAGCTAGCCATTCCATCACCATAAGTGGTGCATTTTTAGGAGTATTATTACACCAATATTTCCTATTATCTACTTTAAAGATAGAATAGTACCTGCTGGTCCAGAATATCCAACGCTCCCGATCGCAAGTGCTGTCCATACCTTTCTTAAGGGTATGTGCACACACACTAATTACGTCCGTAATTGACGGACGTATTTCGGCCGCAAGTCCCGGACCGAACACAGTGCAGGGAGCTGGGCTCCTAGCATCATACTTATGTACGATGCTAGGAGTCCCTGCCTCTCCGTGGAACTACTGTCCCGTACTGAAAACATGATTACAGTACGGGACAGTTGTCCTGCAGCGAGGCAGGGACTCCTAGCATCGTACATAAGTATGATGCTAGGAGCCCAACTCCCTTGCACTGTGTTCGGTCCGGGACTTGCGGCCGAAATACGTCCGTCAATTACGGACGTAATTAGTGTGTGTGCACATACCCTAAATGTGTTACTTCACGATCCAACAGGTGTGTAGCGCATCAAGGTCCTCTTCATCCCTTGGAGGCGCGTTCTTCTGGTACCAATATTAGTACACCATTCCTCTTCTACCTACAAGATATTACCCATTCTTTTCCCACAATATGGGAAAGAATGAGGGGCACAACGGCAATTCGAGCTGGAAAACATTCTTTGTCTTAACATGAACAAACTTGTATGTATTCTGGACTATCAGGCTATAAAAAATAAATTTAACAACATGTGTGCAAGCCTTCAGTGCATGCACACATGGTGTTAAAAAAAATATCCGGCCACCTCCTACCCCTTCAGCCGGCCATTCCATGTCCAGAATTGGTGCATTTTTAGGAGTATTATTACACCAATATTTCCTAACATCTAGTTTAAAGTTAGGATAGTACCTGCTGGTTCAGAATATTTAACGCTCCCGATCGCAAGTGCTGTCCATACCTTTCCTAAATGTGTTACTCCACGATCCAACAGGTGTGTAGTGCGCCAAGTTCCTCTTTATCCCTTGGTGGCACGTTCTTCTGGTACCAATATTAGTACACCATTCATCTTCTACCTACAACAAATGACCCATTCTTTGCCCACAATATGGGAAAGAATGAGGGGCACAACGCCAATTCGAACTGGAAAACATTCTTTGTCTTAACGTGTGACAAACTTGTATGTATTCTGGACTATCAGGCTATAAAAAATGAATTCAACAACATGTGTGCAAGCCTTCAGTGCATGCACACATGGTGTTAAAAAAAATCTGGCCTCTTCCTACCCTTTCAGCCGGCCATTCCATCTCCATAATTGGTGCATTTTTAGGAGTATTATTACACCAATATTTCCTAACATCTAGTTTAACTATAGGATAGTGCCTGCTTGCCCAGAATATCCAACGCTTCCGATCACGAGTGCTGTCCATACCTTTCCTAAATGTTATACTCCACGATCCAACAGGTGTGTAGCGCGCCAAGTTCCTCTTCATCCCTTGGAGGCGCGTTCTTCTGGTACCAATATTAGTACACCATTCCTCTTCTACCTACAACAAATGACCCATTCTTTGCCCACAATATGGGAAAGAATGAGGGGCACAACGCCAATTCGAACTGGAAAACATTCTTTGTCTTAACGTGTGACAAACTGGTATGTATTCTGGACTATCAGGCTGTAAAAAATGTATTTAACAACATGTATGCAAGACTTCAGTCCATGCACACATGGTGTTAAAAAAAATCCGGCCTCCTCCTACCCCTTCAGCCGGCCATTCCATCTCCATAAGTGGTGCATTTTTAGGAGTATTATTACACCAATATTTCCTATTATCTACTTTATAGATAGAAGAGTACCTGCTGGTCCAGAATATCCAACGCTCCCGATCGCAAGTGCTGTCCATACCTTTCTTAAATGTGTTACTCCACGATCCAACAGGTGTGTAGCGCGCCATGTTCCTCTTCATCCCTTGGTGGTGCGTTCTTCTGGTACCAATATTAGTACACCATTCCTCTTCTACCTACAACAAATGACCCATTCTTTTCCCACAATATGGGAAAGAATGAGGGGCACAAAGCCAATTTGAACTGGAAAACATTCTTTGTCTTAACATGAACAAACTTGTATGTATTCTGGACTATCAGGCTATAACAAATAAATTTAACAACATGTGTGCAAGCCTTCAGTGCATGCACACATGGTGTTAAAAAAAATCCGGCCTCCTCCTACCCTTTCAGCCGGCCATTCCATCTCCATAAGTGGTGCATTTTTAGGAGTATTATTACACCAATATTTCCTAACATCTAGTTTAAAGTTAGGATAGTACCTGCTGGTCCAGAATATCCAACGCTCCGATCGCAAGTGCTGTCCATACCTTTCTTAAATGTGTTACTCCACGATCCAACAGGTGTGTAGCGCGCCAAGTTCCTCTTCATCCCTTGGATGCACATTCTTCTGGTACCAATATTAGTACACCATTCCTCTTCTACCTACAACAAATGACCCATTCTTTGCCCACAATATGGGAAAGAATGAGGGGCACAACGCCAATTCGAACTGGAAAACATTCTTTGTCTTATCGTGTGATAAATTTGTATGTATTCTGGACTATCAGACAGTAAAAAATGAATTTAACAACATGTGTGCAAGCCTTCAGTGCATGCACACATGGTGTTAAGAAAAATCCGGCCTCCACCTACCCCTTCAGCCGGCCATTCCATCTCCAGAATTGGTGCATTTTTAGGAGTATTATTACACCAATATTTCCTAACATCTAGTTTAAAGTTAGGATAGTACCTGCTGGTTCAGAATATTTAACGCTCCCGATCGCAAGTGCTGTCCATACCTTTCCTAAATGTGTTACTCCACGATCCAACAGGTGTGTAGCACGCCAAGTTCCTCTTTATCCCTTGGTGGCACGTTCTTCTGGTACCAACATTAGTACACCATTCCTCTTCTACCTACAACAAATGACCCATTCTTTGCCCACAATATGGGAAAGAATGAGTGGCACAACGCCAATTCGAACTGGAAAACATTCTTTGTCTTAACGTGTGACAAACTTGTATGTATTCTGGACTATCAGGCTGTAAAAAATGAATTTAACAACATGTGTGCAAGCCTTCAGTGCATGCACACATGGTGTTAAAAAAAATCCGGCCTCCTCCTACCCCTTTAGCCGGCCATTCCATGTCCAGAATTGGTGCACTTTTAGGAGTATTATTACACCAATATTTCCTAACATCTAGTTTAAATATAGGATAGTACCTGCTTGCCCAGAATATCCAACGCTTCCGATCGCAAGTGCTGTCCATACCTTTCAAAAAATGTGTTACTCCGCGATCCAACAGGTGTGTAGCGCGCCAAGTTCCTCTTCATCCCTTGGAGGCGCGTTCTTCTGGTACCAATATTAGTACACCATTCCTCTTCTACCTACAACAAATGACCCATTCTTTGCCCACAATATGGGATAGAATGAGGGGCACAACGCCAATTCGAACTGGAAAACATTCTTTGTCTTAACGTGTGACAAACTTGTATGTATTCTGGACTATCAGGCTATAAAAAATTAATTTAACAACATGTGTGCAAGCCTTCAGTGCATGCACACATGGTGTTAAAAAAAATCCGGCCTCCTCCTACCCCTTCAGTCGGCCATTCCATCTCCAGAATTGGTGCATTTTTAGGAGTATTATTACACGAATATCTCCTAACATCTAGTTTAAAGTTAGGATAGTACCTGCTGGTTCAGAATATTTAACGCTCCCTATCGCAAGTGCTGTCCATACCTTTCCTAAATGTGTTACTCCACGATCCAACAGGTGTGTAGCGCGCCAAGTTCCTCTTTATCCCTTGGTGGCACGTTCTTCTGGTACCAATATTAGTACACCATTCCTCTTCTACCTACAACAGATGACCCATTCTTTGCCCACAATATGGGAAAGAATGAGTGGCACAACGCCAATTCGAACTGGAAAACATTCTTTGTCTTAACGTGTGACAAACTTGTATGTATTCTGGACTATCAGGCTGTAAAAAATGAATTTAACAACATGTGTGCAAGCCTTCAGTGCATGCACACATGGTGTTAAAAAAAATCCGGCCTCTTCCTACCCTTTCAGCCGGCCATTCCATCTCCAGAATTGGTGCATTTTTAGGAGTATTATTACACCAATATTTCCTATTATCTACTTTAAAGATAGAAGAGTACCTGCTGGTCCAGAATATCCAACGCTCCCGATCGCAAGTGCTGTCCATACCTTTCTTAAAAGTGTTACTCCACGATCCAACAGGTGTGTAGCGCGCCAGATTCCTCTTCATCCCTTGGTGGCGCGTTCTTCTGGTACCAATATTAGTACACCATTCCTCTACAACCTACAACAAATGACCCATTCTTTGCCCACAATATGGGAAAGAATGAGGGGCACAACGCCAATTCGAACTGGAAAACATTCTTTGTCTTAACATGAACAAACTTGTATGTATTCTGGACTATCAGGCTATAAAAAATGAATTTAACAACATGTGTGCAAGCCTTCAGTGCATGCACACATGGTGTTAAAAAAAATCCGGCCTCCTCCTACCCCTTCAGCCGGCCATTCCATCTCCAGAATTGGTGCATTTTTAGGAGTATTATTACACCAATATTTCCTAACATCTAGTTTAAATATAGGATAGTACCTGCTCGCCCAGAATATCCAAAGCTCCCGATCGCAAGTGCTGTCCATACCTTTCCTAAATGTGTTACTCCACGATCCAACAGGTTTGTAGCGCTCCAACTTCCTCTTCATCCCTTGGAGGCGCGTTCTTCTGGTACCAATATTAGTACACCATTCCTCTTCTACCTACAACAAATGACCCATTCTTTGCCCACAATATGGGAAAGAATGAGGGGCACAACGACAATTCGAACTGGAAACATTCTTTGTCTTAACGTGTGACAAACTTGTATGTATTCTGGACTATCAGACAGTAAAAAATGAATTTAACAACATGTGTGCAAACATTCAGTGCATGCACACATGGTGTTAAAAAAAATCCGGCCTCCTCCTACCCCTTCAGCCGGCCATTCCATCTCAATAAGTGGTGCATTTTTAGGAGTATTATTACACCAATATTTCCTATTATCTACTTTAAAGATAGAAGAGTACGTGCTGGTCCAGAATATCCAACGCTCCCGATCGCAAGTGCTGTCCATACCTTTCTTAAAAGTGTTACTCCACGATCCAACAGGTGTGTAGCGCGCCAGATTCCTCTTCATCCCTTGGTGGCGCGTTCTTCTGGTACCAATATTAGTACACCATTCCTCTTCTACCTACAACAAATGACCCATTCTTTGCCCACAATATGGGAAAGAATGAGGGGCACAACGCCAATTCGAACTGGAAAACATTCTTTGTCTTAACATGAACAAACTTGTATGTATTCTGGACTATCAGGCTATAAAAAATAAATTTAACAACATGTGTGCAAGCCTTCAGTGCATGCACACATGGTGTTAAAAAAAATCCGGCCTCCTCCTACCCCTTCAGCCGGCCATTCCATCTCCAGAATTGGTGCATTTTTAGGAGTATTATTACACCAATATTTCCTAACATCTAGTTTAAATATAGGATAGTACCTGCTTTGCCCAGAATATCCAAAGCTCCCGATCGCAAGTGCTGTCCATACCTTTCCTAAATGTGTTACTCCACGATCCAACAGGTTTGTAGCGCTCCAACTTCCTCTTCATCCCTTGGAGGCGCGTTCTTCTGGTACCAATATTAGTACACCATTCCTCTTCTACCTACAACAAATGACCCATTCTTTGCCCACAATATGGGAAAGAATGAGGGGCACAACGCCAATTCGAACTGGAAAACGTTCTTTGTCTTAACATGTGACAAACTTGTATGTATTCTGGACTATCAGACTATAAAAAATGAATTTAACAACATGTGTGCAAGCCTTCAGTGCATGCACACATGGTGTTAAAAAAAATCCGGCCTCCTCCTACCCCTTCAGCCGGCCATTCCATCTCCAGAATTGGTGCATTTTTAGGAGTATTATTACACCAATATTTCCTAACATCTAGTTTAAATATAGGATAGTACCTGCTGGCCCAGAATATCCAACGCTTCCGATCGCAAGTGCTGTACATACCTTTCCTAAATGTGTTACTCCACGATCCAACAGGTGTGTAGCGCGCCAAGTTCCTCTTCATCCCTTGGAGGCGCGTTCTTCTGGTACCAATATTAGTACACCATTCCTCTTCTACCTACAACAAATGACCCATTCTTTGCCCACAATATGGGAAAGAATGAGGGGCACAACGCCAATTCGAACTGGAAAACATTCTTTGTCTTAACATGTGACAAACTTGTATGTATTCTGGACTATCAGACTATAAAAAATGAATTTAACAACATGTGTGCAAGCCTTCAGTGCATGCACACATGGTGTTAAAAAAAATCCGGCCTCCTCCTACCCCTTCAGCCGGCCATTCCATCTCCAGAATTGGTGCATTTTTAGGAGTATTATTACACCAATATTTCCTAACATCTAGTTTAAATATAGGATAGTACCTGCTGGCCCAGAATTTCCAACGCTTCCGATCGCAAGTGCTGTACATACCTTTCCTAAATGTGTTACTCCTCGATCCAACAGGTGTGTAGCGCGCCAAGTTCCTCTTCATCCCTTGGAGGCACGTTCTTCTGGTACCAATATTAGTACACCATTCCTCTTCTACCTACAACAAATGACCCATTCTTTGCCCACAATATGGGAAAGAATGAGGGGCACAACGCCAATTCGAACTGGAAAACATTCTTTGTCTTAACATGAACAAACTTGTATGTATTCTGGACTATCAGGCTATAAAAAATAAATTTAACAACATGTGTGCAAGCCTTCAGTGCATGCACACATGGTGTTAAAAAAAATCCGGCCTCCTCCTACCCCTTCAGCCGGCCATTCCATCTCCAGAATTGGTGCATTTTTAGGGGTATTATTACACCAATATTTCCTAACATCTAGTTTAAATATAGGATAGTACCTGCTTTGCCCAGAATATCCAAAGCTCCCGATCGCAAGTGCTGTCCATACCTTTCCTAAATGTGTTACTCCACGATCCAACAGGTTTGTAGCGCTCCAACTTCCTCTTCATCCCTTGGAGGCGCGTTCTTCTGGTACCAATATTAGTACACCATTCCTCTTCTACCTACAACAAATGACCCATTCTTTGCCCACAATATGGGAAAGAATGAGGGGCACAACGCCAATTCGAACTGGAAAACGTTCTTTGTCTTAACATGTGACAAACTTGTATGTATTCTGGACTATCAGACTATAAAAAATGAATTTAACAACATGTGTGCAAGCCTTCAGTGCATGCACACATGGTGTTAAAAAAAATCCGGCCTCCTCCTACCCCTTCAGCCGGCCATTCCATCTCCAGAATTGGTGCATTTTTAGGAGTATTATTACACCAATATTTCCTAACATCTAGTTTAAATATAGGATAGTACCTGCTGGCCCAGAATATCCAACGCTTCCGATCGCAAGTGCTGTACATACCTTTCCTAAATGTGTTACTCCACGATCCAACAGGTGTGTAGCGCGCCAAGTTCCTCTTCATCCCTTGGAGGCGCGTTCTTCTGGTACCAATATTAGTACACCATTCCTCTTCTACCTACAACAAATGACCATTTTTTGCCCACAATATGGGAAAGAATGAGGGGCACAACGCCAATTCGAACTGGAAAACATTCTTTGTCTTAACATGAACAAACTTGTATGTATTCTGGAATATCAGGCTATAAAAAATAAATTTAACAACATGTGTGCAAGCCTTCAGTGCATGCACACATGGTGTTAAAAAAAATCTGGCCTCCTCCTACCCCTTCAGCCGGCCATTCCATCTCCAGAATTGGTGCATTTTTAGGAGTATTATTACACCAATATTTCCTAACATCTAGTTTAAATATAGGATAGTACCTGCTGGCCCAGAATATCCAAAGCTCCCGATCGCAAGTGCTGTCCATAACTTTCCTAAATGTGTTACTCCACGATCCAACAGGTTTGTAGCGCTCCAACTTCCTCTTCATCCCTTGGAGGCGCGTTCTTCTGGTACCAATATTAGTACACCATTCCTCTTCTACCTACAACAAATGACCCATTCTTTGCCCACAATATGGGAAAGAATGAGGGGCACAACGCCAATTCGAACTGGAAAACATTCTTTGTCTTAACATGTGACAAACTTGTATGTATTCTGGACTATCAGACTATAAAAAATGAATTTAACAACATGTGTGCAAGCCTTCAGTGCATGCACACATGGTGTTAAAAAAAATCCAGCCTCCTCCTACCCCTTCAGCCGGCCATTCCATCTCCAGAATTGGTGCATTTTTAGGAGTATTATTACACCAATATTTCCTAACATCTAGTTTAAATATAGGATAGTACCTGCTGGCCCAGAATTTCCAACGCTTCCGATCGCAAGTGCTGTACATACCTTTCCTAAATGTGTTACTCCTCGATCCAACAGGTGTGTAGCGCGCCAAGTTCCTCTTCATCCCTTGGAGGCGCGTTCTTCTGGTACCAATATTAGTACACCATTCCCCTTCTACCTACAACAAATGACCCATTCTTTGCCCACAATATGGGAAAGAATGAGGGGCACAACGCCAATTCGAACTGGAAAACATTCTTTGTCTTAACGTGTGACAAACTTGTATGTATTCTGGACTATCAGGCTGTAAAAAATGAATTTAACAACATGTGTGCAAGCCTTCAGTGCATGCACACATGGTGTTAAAAAAAATCCGGCCTCCTCCTACCCCTTCAGCCGGCCATTCCATCTCCAGAATTGGTGCATTTTTAGGAGTATTATTACACCAATATTTGCTAACATCTAGTTTAAAGTTAGGATAGTACCTGCTGGTCCAGAATATCCAATGCTCCCGATCGCAAGTGCTGTCCATACCTTTCTTAAATGTGTTACTCCACGATCCAACAGGTGTGTAGCGCGCCAAGTTCCTCTTCATCCCTTGGAGGCACGTTCTTCTGGTACCAATATTAGTACACCATTCCTCTTCTACCTACAACAAATGACCCACTCTTTGCCCACAATATGGGAAAGAATGAGGGGCACAACGCCAATTCGAACTGGAAAACATTCTTTGTCTTAACGTGTAACAAACTTGTATGTATTCTGGACTATCAGACTGTAAAAAATAAATTGAACAACATGTGTGCAAGCCTTCAGTGCATGCACACATGGTGTTAAAAAAAATCCGGCCTCCTCCTACCCCTTCAGCCGGCCATTCCATCTCCAGAATTGGTGCATTTTTAGGAGTATTATTACACCAATATTTCCTAACATCTAGTTTAAATATAGGATAGTACCTGCTGGCCCAGAATATCCAACGCTCTCGATTGCAAGTGCTGTCCATATCTTTCTTAAATTTGTTACTCCACGATCCAACAGGTGTGTAGCGCGCCAAGTTCCTCTTCATCCCTTGGAGGCACGTTCTTCTGGTACCAATATTAGTACACCATTCCTCTTCTACCTACAACAAATGACCCACTCTTTGCCCACAATATGGGAAAGAATGAGGGGCACAACGCCAATTCGAACTGGAAAACATTCTTTGTCTTAACGTGTAACAAACTTGTATGTATTCTGGACTATTAGACTGTAAAAAATGAATTTAACAACATGTGTGCAAGGCTTCAGTGCATGCACACATGGTGTTAAAAAAAATCCGGCCTCCTCCTACCCCTTCAGCCGGCCATTCCATCTCCAGAATTGGTGCATTTTTAGGAGTATTATTACACCAATATTTCCTAACATCTAGTTTAAAGTTAGGATAGTACCTGCTGGTCCAGAATATCCAACGCTCCGATCGCAAGTGCTGTCCATACCTTTCTTAAATGTGTTACTCCACGATCCAACAGGTGTGTAGCGCGCCAAGTTCCTCTTCATCCCTTGGATGCACATTCTTCTGGTACCAATATTAGTACACCATTCCTCTTCTACCTACAACAAATGACCCATTCTTTGCCCACAATATGGGAAAGAATGAGGGGCACAACGCCAATTCGAACTGGAAAACATTCTTTGTCTTATCGTGTGATAAATTTGTATGTATTCTGGACTATCAGACAGTAAAAAATGAATTTAACAACATGTGTGCAAGCCTTCAGTGCATGCACACATGGTGTTAAGAAAAATCCGGCCTCCACCTACCCCTTCAGCCGGCCATTCCATCTCCAGAATTGGTGCATTTTTAGGAGTATTATTACACCAATATTTCCTAACATCTAGTTTAAAGTTAGGATAGTACCTGCTGGTTCAGAATATTTAACGCTCCCGATCGCAAGTGCTGTCCATACCTTTCCTAAATGTGTTACTCCACGATCCAACAGGTGTGTAGCACGCCAAGTTCCTCTTTATCCCTTGGTGGCACGTTCTTCTGGTACCAACATTAGTACACCATTCCTCTTCTACCTACAACAAATGACCCATTCTTTGCCCACAATATGGGAAAGAATGAGTGGCACAACGCCAATTCGAACTGGAAAACATTCTTTGTCTTAACGTGTGACAAACTTGTATGTATTCTGGACTATCAGGCTGTAAAAAATGAATTTAACAACATGTGTGCAAGCCTTCAGTGCATGCACACATGGTGTTAAAAAAAATCCGGCCTCCTCCTACCCCTTTAGCCGGCCATTCCATGTCCAGAATTGGTGCACTTTTAGGAGTATTATTACACCAATATTTCCTAACATCTAGTTTAAATATAGGATAGTACCTGCTTGCCCAGAATATCCAACGCTTCCGATCGCAAGTGCTGTCCATACCTTTCAAAAAATGTGTTACTCCGCGATCCAACAGGTGTGTAGCGCGCCAAGTTCCTCTTCATCCCTTGGAGGCGCGTTCTTCTGGTACCAATATTAGTACACCATTCCTCTTCTACCTACAACAAATGACCCATTCTTTGCCCACAATATGGGATAGAATGAGGGGCACAACGCCAATTCGAACTGGAAAACATTCTTTGTCTTAACGTGTGACAAACTTTTATGTATTCTGGACTATCAGGCTATAAAAAATTAATTTAACAACATGTGTGCAAGCCTTCAGTGCATGCACACATGGTGTTAAAAAAAATCCGGCCTCCTCCTACCCCTTCAGTCGGCCATTCCATCTCCAGAATTGGTGCATTTTTAGGAGTATTATTACACGAATATCTCCTAACATCTAGTTTAAAGTTAGGATAGTACCTGCTGGTTCAGAATATTTAACGCTCCCTATCGCAAGTGCTGTCCATACCTTTCCTAAATGTGTTACTCCACGATCCAACAGGTGTGTAGCGCGCCAAGTTCCTCTTTATCCTTTGGTGGCACGTTCTTCTGGTACCAATATTAGTACACCATTCCTCTTCTACCTACAACAGATGACCCATTCTTTGCCCACAATATGGGAAAGAATGAGTGGCACAACGCCAATTCGAACTGGAAAACATTCTTTGTCTTAACGTGTGACAAACTTGTATGTATTCTGGACTATCAGGCTGTAAAAAATGAATTTAACAACATGTGTGCAAGCCTTCAGTGCATGCACACATGGTGTTAAAAAAAATCCGGCCTCTTCCTACCCTTTCAGCCGGCCATTCCATCTCCAGAATTGGTGCATTTTTAGGAGTATTATTACACCAATATTTCCTATTATCTACTTTAAAGATAGAAGAGTACCTGCTGGTCCAGAATATCCAACGCTCCCGATCGCAAGTGCTGTCCATACCTTTCTTAAAAGTGTTACTCCACGATCCAACAGGTGTGTAGCGCGCCAGATTCCTCTTCATCCCTTGGTGGCGCGTTCTTCTGGTACCAATATTAGTACACCATTCCTCTACAACCTACAACAAATGACCCATTCTTTGCCCACAATATGGGAAAGAATGAGGGGCACAACGCCAATTCGAACTGGAAAACATTCTTTGTCTTAACATGAACAAACTTGTATGTATTCTGGACTATCAGGCTATAAAAAATGAATTTAACAACATGTGTGCAAGCCTTCAGTGCATGCACACATGGTGTTAAAAAAAATCCGGCCTCCTCCTACCCCTTCAGCCGGCCATTCCATCTCCAGAATTGGTGCATTTTTAGGAGTATTATTACACCAATATTTCCTAACATCTAGTTTAAATATAGGATAGTACCTGCTGGCCCAGAATATCCAAAGCTCCCGATCGCAAGTGCTGTCCATACCTTTCCTAAATGTGTTACTCCACGATCCAACAGGTTTGTAGCGCTCCAACTTCCTCTTCATCCCTTGGAGGCGCGTTCTTCTGGTACCAATATTAGTACACCATTCCTCTTCTACCTACAACAAATGACCCATTCTTTGCCCACAATATGGGAAAGAATGAGGGGCACAACGACAATTCGAACTGGAAACATTCTTTGTCTTAACGTGTGACAAACTTGTATGTATTCTGGACTATCAGACAGTAAAAAATGAATTTAACAACATGTGTGCAAACATTCAGTGCATGCACACATGGTGTTATAAAAAATCCGGCCTCCTCCTACCCCTTCAGCCGGCCATTCCATCTCAATAAGTGGTGCATTTTTAGGAGTATTATTACACCAATATTTCCTATTATCTACTTTAAAGATAGAAGAGTACGTGCTGGTCCAGAATATCCAACGCTCCCGATCGCAAGTGCTGTCCATACCTTTCTTAAAAGTGTTACTCCACGATCCAACAGGTGTGTAGCGCGCCAGATTCCTCTTCATCCCTTGGTGGCGCGTTCTTCTGGTACCAATATTACTACACCATTCCTCTTCTACCTACAACAAATGACCCATTCTTTGCCCACAATATGGGAAAGAATGAGGGGCACAACGCCAATTCGAACTGGAAAACATTCTTTGTCTTAACATGAACAAACTTGTATGTATTCTGGACTATCAGGCTATAAAAAATAAATTTAACAACATGTGTGCAAGCCTTCAGTGCATGCACACATGGTGTTAAAAAAAATCCGGCCTCCTCCTACCCCTTCAGCCGGCCATTCCATCTCCAGAATTGGTGCATTTTTAGGAGTATTATTACACCAATATTTCCTAACATCTAGTTTAAATATAGGATAGTACCTGCTTTGCCCAGAATATCCAAAGCTCCCGATCGCAAGTGCTGTCCATACCTTTCCTAAATGTGTTACTCCACGATCCAACAGGTTTGTAGCGCTCCAACTTCCTCTTCATCCCTTGGAGGCGCGTTCTTCTGGTACCAATATTAGTACACCATTCCTCTTCTACCTACAACAAATGACCCATTCTTTGCCCACAATATGGGAAAGAATGAGGGGCACAACGCCAATTCGAACTGGAAAACATTCTTTGTCTTAACATGAACAAACTTGTATGTATTCTGGACTATCAGGCTATAAAAAATAAATTTAACAACATGTGTGCAAGCCTTCAGTGCATGCACACATGGTGTTAAAAAAAATCCGGCCTCCTCCTACCCCTTCAGCCGGCCATTCCATCTCCAGAATTGGTGCATTTTTAGGGGTATTATTACACCAATATTTCCTAACATCTAGTTTAAATATAGGATAGTACCTGCTTTGCCCAGAATATCCAAAGCTCCCGATCGCAAGTGCTGTCCATACCTTTCCTAAATGTGTTACTCCACGATCCAACAGGTTTGTAGCGCTCCAACTTCCTCTTCATCCCTTGGAGGCGCGTTCTTCTGGTACCAATATTAGTACACCATTCCTCTTCTACCTACAACAAATGACCCATTCTTTGCCCACAATATGGGAAAGAATGAGGGGCACAACGCCAATTCGAACTGGAAAACGTTCTTTGTCTTAACATGTGACAAACTTGTATGTATTCTGGACTATCAGACTATAAAAAATGAATTTAACAACATGTGTGCAAGCCTTCAGTGCATGCACACATGGTGTTAAAAAAAATCCGGCCTCCTCCTACCCCTTCAGCCGGCCATTCCATCTCCAGAATTGGTGCATTTTTAGGAGTATTATTACACCAATATTTCCTAACATCTAGTTTAAATATAGGATAGTACCTGCTGGCCCAGAATATCCAACGCTTCCGATCGCAAGTGCTGTACATACCTTTCCTAAATGTGTTACTCCACGATCCAACAGGTGTGTAGCGCGCCAAGTTCCTCTTCATCCCTTGGAGGCGCGTTCTTCTGGTACCAATATTAGTACACCATTCCTCTTCTACCTACAACAAATGACCATTTTTTGCCCACAATATGGGAAAGAATGAGGGGCACAACGCCAATTCGAACTGGAAAACATTCTTTGTCTTAACATGAACAAACTTGTATGTATTCTGGAATATCAGGCTATAAAAAATAAATTTAACAACATGTGTGCAAGCCTTCAGTGCATGCACACATGGTGTTAAAAAAAATCTGGCCTCCTCCTACCCCTTCAGCCGGCCATTCCATCTCCAGAATTGGTGCATTTTTAGGAGTATTATTACACCAATATTTCCTAACATCTAGTTTAAATATAGGATAGTACCTGCTGGCCCAGAATATCCAAAGCTCCCGATCGCAAGTGCTGTCCATAACTTTCCTAAATGTGTTACTCCACGATCCAACAGGTTTGTAGCGCTCCAACTTCCTCTTCATCCCTTGGAGGCGCGTTCTTCTGGTACCAATATTAGTACACCATTCCTCTTCTACCTACAACAAATGACCCATTCTTTGCCCACAATATGGGAAAGAATGAGGGGCACAACGCCAATTCGAACTGGAAAACATTCTTTGTCTTAACATGTGACAAACTTGTATGTATTCTGGACTATCAGACTATAAAAAATGAATTTAACAACATGTGTGCAAGCCTTCAGTGCATGCACACATGGTGTTAAAAAAAATCCAGCCTCCTCCTACCCCTTCAGCCGGCCATTCCATCTCCAGAATTGGTGCATTTTTAGGAGTATTATTACACCAATATTTCCTAACATCTAGTTTAAATATAGGATAGTACCTGCTGGCCCAGAATTTCCAACGCTTCCGATCGCAAGTGCTGTACATACCTTTCCTAAATGTGTTACTCCTCGATCCAACAGGTGTGTAGCGCGCCAAGTTCCTCTTCATCCCTTGGAGGCGCGTTCTTCTGGTACCAATATTAGTACACCATTCCCCTTCTACCTACAACAAATGACCCATTCTTTGCCCACAATATGGGAAAGAATGAGGGGCACAACGCCAATTCGAACTGGAAAACATTCTTTGTCTTAATGTGTGACAAACTTGTATGTATTCTGGACTATCAGGCTGTAAAAAATGAATTTAACAACATGTGTGCAAGCCTTCAGTGCATGCACACATGGTGTTAAAAAAAATCCGGCCTCCTCCTACCCCTTCAGCCGGCCATTCCATCTCCAGAATTGGTGCATTTTTAGGAGTATTATTACACCAATATTTGCTAACATCTAGTTTAAAGTTAGGATAGTACCTGCTGGTCCAGAATATCCAATGCTCCCGATCGCAAGTGCTGTCCATACCTTTCTTAAATGTGTTACTCCACGATCCAACAGGTGTGTAGCGCGCCAAGTTCCTCTTCATCCCTTGGAGGCACGTTCTTCTGGTACCAATATTAGTACACCATTCCTCTTCTACCTACAACAAATGACCCACTCTTTGCCCACAATATGGGAAAGAATGAGGGGCACAACGCCAATTCGAACTGGAAAACATTCTTTGTCTTAACGTGTAACAAACTTGTATGTATTCTGGACTATCAGACTGTAAAAAATAAATTGAACAACATGTGTGCAAGCCTTCAGTGCATGCACACATGGTGTTAAAAAAAATCCGGCCTCCTCCTACCCCTTCAGCCGGCCATTCCATCTCCAGAATTGGTGCATTTTTAGGAGTATTATTACACCAATATTTCCTAACATCTAGTTTAAATATAGGATAGTACCTGCTGGCCCAGAATATCCAACGCTCTCGATTGCAAGTGCTGTCCATATCTTTCTTAAATTTGTTACTCCACGATCCAACAGGTGTGTAGCGCGCCAAGTTCCTCTTCATCCCTTGGAGGCACGTTCTTCTGGTACCAATATTAGTACACCATTCCTCTTCTACCTACAACAAATGACCCACTCTTTGCCCACAATATGGGAAAGAATGAGGGGCACAACGCCAATTCGAACTGGAAAACATTCTTTGTCTTAACGTGTAACAAACTTGTATGTATTCTGGACTATTAGACTGTAAAAAAATGAATTTAACAACATGTGTGCAAGGCTTCAGTGCATGCACACATGGTGTTAAAAAAAATCCGGCCTCCTCCTACCCCTTCAGCCGGCCATTCCATCTCCAGAATTGGTGCATTTTTAGGAGTATTATTACACCAATATTTCCTAACATCTAGTTTAAAGTTAGGATAGTACCTGCTGGTCCAGAATATCCAACGCTCCCGATCGCAAGTCCTGTCCATACCTTTCTTAAATGTGTTACTCCACGATCCAACAGGTGTGTAGCGCGCCAAGTTCCTCTTCATCCCTTGGAGGCGCGTTCTTCTGGTACCAATATTAGTACACCATTCCTCTTCTACCTACAACAAATGACCCATTCTTTTCCCACAATATGGGAAAGAATGAGGGGCACAACGCCAATTCGAACTGGAAAACATTCTTTGTCTTAACGTGTAACAAACTTGTATGTATTCTGGACTATTAGACTGTAAAAAATAAATTTAACAACATGTGTGCAAGCCTTCAGTGCATGCACACATGGTGTTAAAAAAAATCCGGCCTCCTCCTACCCCTTCAGCCGGCCATTCCATCTCCATAAGTGGTGCATTTTTAGTATTATTACACCAATATTTGCTAACATCTAGTTTAAAGTTAGGATAGTACCTGCTGGTCCAGAATATCCAATGCTCCCGATCGCAAGTGCTGTCCATACCTTTCTTAAATGTGTTACTCCAGGATCCAACAGGTGTGTAGCGCGCCAAGTTCCTCTTCATCCCTTGGATGCACATTCTTCTGGTACCAATATTAGTACACCATTCCTCTTCTACCTACAACAAATGACCCATTCTTTTCCCACAATTTGGGAAAGAATGAGGGGCACAACGCCAATTCGAACTGGAAAACATTCTTTGTCTTAACATGAACAAACTTGTATGTATTCTGGACTATCAGGCTATAAAAAATAAATTTAACAACATGTGTGCAAGCCTTCAGTGCATGCACACATGGTGTTAAAAAAAATCCGGCCTCCTCCTACCCCTTCAGCCGGCCATTCCATCTCCAGAATTGGTGCATTTTTAGGAGTATTATTACACCAATATTTCCTAACATCTAGTTTAAATATAGGATAGTACCTGCTGGCCCAGAATATCCAACGCTCCCGATTGCAAGTGCTGTCCATATCTTTCTTAAATTTGTTACTCCACGATCCAACAGGTGTGTAGCGCGCCAAGTTCCTCTTCATCCCTTGGAGGCACGTTCTTCTGGTACCAATATTAGTACACCATTCCTCTTCTACCTACAACAAATGACCCACTCTTTGCCCACAATATGGGAAAGAATGAGGGGCACAACGCCAATTCGAACTGGAAAACATTCTTTGTCTTAACGTGTAACAAACTTGTATGTATTCTGGACTATTAGACTGTAAAAAATTAATTTAACAACATGTGTGCAAGCCTTCAGGGCATGCACACATGGTGTTAAAAAAAATCCGGCCTCCTCCTACCCCTTCAGCCGGCCATTCCATCTCCAGAATTGGTGCATTTTTAGGAGTATTATTACACCAATATTTCCTAACATTTAGTTTAAAGTTAGGATAGTACCTGCTGGTCCAGAATATCCAACGCTCCCGATTGCAAGTGCTGTCCATATCTTTCTTAAATTTGTTACTCCACGATCCAACAGGTGTGTAGCGCGCCAAGTTCCTCTTCATCCCTTGGAGGCACGTTCTTCTGGTACCAATATTAGTACACCATTCCTCTTCTACCTACAACAATTGACCCACAATATGGGAAAGAATGAGGGGCACATTGCTAATTCGAACTGGAAAACATTCTTTGTCTTAACGTGTGACAAACTTGTATGTATTCTGGACTATTAGACTGTAAAAAAATAATTTAACAACATGTGTGCAAGGCTTCAGTGCATGCACACATGGTGTTAAAAAAAATCCGGCCTCCTCCTACCCCTTCAGCCGGCCATTCCATCTCCAGAATTGGTGCATTTTTAGGAGTATTATTACACCAATATTTCCTAACATCTAGTTTAAAGATAGGATAGTACCTGCTGATCCAGAATATCCAACGCTCCCGATCGCAAGTGCTGTCCATACCTTTCTTAAATGTGTTACTCCAGGATCCAACAGGTGTGTAGCGCGCCAAGTTCCTCTTTATCCCTTGGATGCACGTTCTTCTGGTACCAGTATTAGTACACCATTCCTCTTCTACCTACAACAAATGACCCATTCTTTGCCCACAATATGGGAAAGAATGAGGGGCACAATGCCAATTCGAACTGGAAAACATTCTTTGTCTTAACATGAACAAACTTGTATGTATTCTGGACTATCAGACTGTAAAAAATGAATTTAACAACATGTGTGCAAGCCTTCAGTGCATGCACACATGGTGTTAAAAAAAATCCGGCCTCCTCCTACCCCTTCAGCCGGCCATTCCATCTCCAGAATTGGTGCATTTTTAGGAGTATTATTACACCAATATTTCCTAACATCTAGTTTAAAGTTAGGATAGTACCTGCTGGTCCAAAATATCCAACGCTCCCGATCGCAAGTCCTGTCCATACCTTTCTTAAATGTGTTACTCCACGATCCAACAGGTGTGTAGCGCGCCAAGTTCCTCTTCATCCCTTGGAGGCGTGTTCTTCTGGTACCAATATTAGTACACCATTCCTCTTCTACCTACAACAAATGACCCATTCTTTTCCCACAATTTGGGAAAGAATGAGGAGCACAACGCCAATTCGAACTGGAAAACATTCTTTGTCTTAACATGAACAAACTTGTATGTATTCTGGACTATCAGGCTATAAAAAATAAATTTAACAATATGTGTGCAAGCCTTCAGTGCATGCTAACATGGTGTTAAAAAAAATCCGGCCTCCTCCTACCCCTTCAGCCGGCTATTCCATCTCCAGAATTGGTGCATTTTTAGGAGTATTATTACACCAATATTTCCTAACATCTAGTTTAAATATAGGATAGTACCTGCTGGCCCAGAATATCCAACGCTCCCGATTGCAAGTGCTGTCCATATCTTTCTTAAATTTGTTACTCCACGATCCAACAGGTGTGTAGCGCGCCAAGTTCCTCTTCATCCCTTGGAGGCACGTTCTTCTGGTACCAATATTAGTACACCATTCCTCTTCTACCTACAACAAATGACCCACTCTTTGCCCACAATATGGG
This sequence comes from Rhinoderma darwinii, assembly GCF_050947455.1. Classification (NCBI taxonomy): domain Eukaryota; kingdom Metazoa; phylum Chordata; class Amphibia; order Anura; family Rhinodermatidae; genus Rhinoderma; species Rhinoderma darwinii. The sequence continues at coordinate 31,982,430 of NC_134688.1, forward strand.
AAAGAATGAGGGGCACAACGCCAATTCGAACTGGAAAACATTCTTTGTCTTAACGTGTAACAAACTTGTATGTATTCTGGACTATTAGACTGTAAAAAATTAATTTAACAACATGTGTGCAAGGCTTCAGTGCATGCACACATGGTGTTAAAAAAAATCCGGCCTCCTCCTACCCCTTCAGCCGGCCATTCCATCTCCAGAATTGGTGCATTTTTAGGAGTATTATTACACCAATATTTCCTAACATCTAGTTTAAATATAGGATAGTACCTGCTGGCCCAGAATATCCAACGCACCCGATTGCAAGTGCTGTCCATATCTTTCTTAAATTTGTTACTCCACGATCCAACAGGTGTGTAGCGCGCCAAGTTCCTCTTCATCCCTTGGAGGCACGTTCTTCTGGTACCAATATTAGTACACCATTCCTCTTCTACCTACAACAATTGACCCACTCTATGCCCACAATATGGGAAAGAATGAGGGGCACATTGCTAATTCGAACTGGAAAACATTCTTTGTCTTAACGTGTGACAAACTTGTATGTATTCTGGACTATTAGACTGTAAAAAATTAATTTAACAACATGTGTGCAAGGCTTCAGTGCATGCACACATGGTGTTAAAAAAAATCCGGCCTCCTCCTACCCCTTCAGCCGGCCATTCCATCTCCAGAATTGGTGCATTTTTAGGAGTATTATTACACCAATATTTCCTAACATCTAGTTTAAAGATAGGATAGTACCTGCTGATCCAGAATATCCAACGCTCCCGATCGCAAGTGCTGTCCATACCTTTCTTAAATGTGTTACTCCAGGATCCAACAGGTGTGTAGCGCGCCAAGTTCCTCTTCATCCCTTGGATGCACGTTCTTCTGGTACCAGTATTAGTACACCATTCCTCTTCTACCTACAACAAATGACCCATTCTTTGCCCACAATATGGGAAAGAATGAGGGGCACAATGCCAATTCGAACTGGAAAACATTCTTTGTCTTAACATGAACAAACTTGTATGTATTCTGGACTATCAGACTGTAAAAAATGAATTTAACAACATGTGTGCAAGCCTTCAGTGCATGCACACATGGTGTTAAAAAAAATCCGGCCTCCTCCTACCCCTTCAGCCGGCCATTCCATCTCCAGAATTGGTTCATTTTTAGGAGTATTATTACACCAATATTTCCTAACATCTAGTTTAAAGTTAGGATAGTACCTGCTGGTCCAGAATATCCAACGCTCCCGATCGCAAGTCCTGTCCATACCTTTCTTAAATGTGTTACTCCACGATCCAACAGGTGTGTAGCGCGCCAAGTTCCTCTTCATCCCTTGGAGGCGTGTTCTTCTGGTACCAATATTAGTACACCATTCCTCTTCTACCTACAACAAATGACCCATTCTTTTCCCACAATTTGGGAAAGAATGAGGGGCACAACGCCAATTCGAACTGGAAAACATTCTCTGTCTTAACATGAACAAACTTGTATGTATTCTGGACTATCAGGCTATAAAAAATAAATTTAACAATATGTGTGCAAGCCTTCAGTGCATGCTAACATGGTGTTAAAAAAAATCCGGCCTCCTCCTACCCCTTCAGCCGGCTATTCCATCTCCAGAATTGGTGCATTTTTAGGAGTATTATTACACCAATATTTCCTAACATCTAGTTTAAATATAGGATAGTACCTGCTGGCCCAGAATATCCAACGCTCCCGATTGCAAGTGCTGTCCATATCTTTCTTAAATTTGTTACTCCACAATCCAACAGGTGTGTAGCGCGCCAAGTTCCTCTTCATCCCTTGGAGGCACGTTCTTCTGGTACCAATATTAGTACACCATTCCTCTTCTACCTACAACAAATGACCCACTCTTTGCCCACAATATGGGAAAGAATGAGGGGCACAACGCCAATTCGAACTGGAAAACATTCTTTGTCTTAACGTGTAACAAACTTGTATGTATTCTGGACTATTAGACTGTAAAAAATTAATTTAACAACATGTGTGCAAGGCTTCAGTGCATGCACACATGGTGTTAAAAAAAATCCGGCCTCCTCCTACCCCTTCAGCCGGCCATTCCATCTCCAGAATTGGTGCATTTTTAGGAGTATTATTACACCAATATTTCCTAACATCTAGTTTAAAGTTAGGATAGTACCTGCTGGTCCAAAATATCCAACGCTCCCGATCGCAAGTCCTGTCCATACCTTTCTTAAATGTGTTACTCCACGATCCAACAGGTGTGTAGCGCGCCAAGTTCCTCTTCATCCCTTGGAGGCGTGTTCTCTTCTGGTACCAATATTAGTACACCATTCCTCTTCTACCTACAACAAATGACCCACTCTTTGCCCACAATATGGGAAAGAATGAGGGGCACAACGCCAATTCGAACTGGAAAACATTCTTTGTCTTAACGTGTAACAAACTTGTATGTATTCTGGACTATTAGACTGTAAAAAATTAATTTAACAACATGTGTGCAAGGCTTCAGTGCATGCACACATGGTGTTAAAAAAAATCCGGCCTCCTCCTACCCCTTCAGCCGGCCATTCCATCTCCAGAATTGGTGCATTTTTAGGAGTATTATTACACCAATATTTCCTAACATCTAGTTTAAATATAGGATAGTACCTGCTGGCCCAGAATATCCAACGCACCCGATTGCAAGTGCTGTCCATATCTTTCTTAAATTTGTTACTCCACGATCCAACAGGTGTGTAGCGCGCCAAGTTCCTCTTCATCCCTTGGAGGCACGTTCTTCTGGTACCAATATTAGTACACCATTCCTCTTCTACCTACAACAATTGACCCACTCTATGCCCACAATATGGGAAAGAATGAGGGGCACATTGCTAATTCGAACTGGAAAACATTCTTTGTCTTAACGTGTGACAAACTTGTATGTATTCTGGACTATTAGACTGTAAAAAATTAATTTAACAACATGTGTGCAAGGCTTCAGTGCATGCACACATGGTGTTAAAAAAAATCCGGCCTCCTCCTACCCCTTCAGCCGGCCATTCCATCTCCAGAATTGGTGCATTTTTAGGAGTATTATTACACCAATATTTCCTAACATCTAGTTTAAAGATAGGATAGTACCTGCTGATCCAGAATATCCAACGCTCCCGATCGCAAGTGCTGTCCATACCTTTCTTAAATGTGTTACTCCAGGATCCAACAGGTGTGTAGCGCGCCAAGTTCCTCTTCATCCCTTGGATGCACGTTCTTCTGGTACCAGTATTAGTACACCATTCCTCTTCTACCTACAACAAATGACCCATTCTTTGCCCACAATATTGGAAAGAATGAGGGGCACAATGCCAATTCGAACTGGAAAACATTCTTTGTCTTAACATGAACAAACTTGTATGTATTCTGGACTATCAGACTGTAAAAAATGAATTTAACAACATGTGTGCAAGCCTTCAGTGCATGCACACATGGTGTTAAAAAAAATCCGGCCTCCTCCTACCCCTTCAGCCGGCCATTCCATCTCCAGAATTGGTGCATTTTTAGGAGTATTATTACACCAATTTTCCTAACATCTAGTTTAAAGATAGGATAGTACTTGCTGGTCCAGAATATCCAATGATCCCGTTCACAAGTCCTGTCCATACCTTTCTTAAATGTGTTACTCCACGATCCAACAGGTGTGTAGCGCGCCAAGTTCCTCTTCATCCCTTGGAGGCGCGTTCTTCTGGTACCAATATTAGTACACCATTCCTCTTCTACCTACAACAAATGACCCATTCTTTTCCCACAATTTGGGAAAGAATGAGGGGCACAACGCCAATTCGAACTGGAAAACATTCTTTGTCTTAACGTGTAACAAACTTGTATGTATTCTGGACTATTAGACTGTAAAAAATTAATTTAACAACATGTGTGCAAGGCTTCAGTGCATGCACACATGGTGTTAAAAAAAATCCGGCCTCCTCCTACCCCTTCAGCCGGCCATTCCATCTCCAGAATTGGTGCATTTTTAGGAGTATTATTACACCAATATTTCCTAACATCTAGTTTAAATATATGATAGTACCTGCTGGCCCAGAATATCCAACGCTCCCGATTGCAAGTGCTGTCCATATCTTTCTTAAATTTGTTACTCCACGATCCAACAGGTGTGTAGCGCGCCAAGTTCCTCTTCATCCCTTGGAGGCACGTTCTTCTGGTACCAATATTAGTACACCATTCCTCTTCTACCTACAACAAATGACCCACTCTTTGCCCACAATATGGGAAAGAATGAGGGGCACAACGCCAATTCGAACTGGAAAACATTCTTTGTCTTAACGTGTAACAAACTTGTATGTATTCTGGACTATTAGACTGTAAAAAATTAATTTAACAACATGTGTGCAAGGCTTCAGTGCATGCACACATGGTGTTAAAAAAAATCCGGCCTCCTCCTACCCCTTCAGCCGGCCATTCCATCTCCAGAATTGGTGCATTTTTAGGAGTATTATTACACCAATATTTCCTAACATCTAGTTTAAAGATAGGATAGTACCTGCTGATCCAGAATATCCAACGCTCCCGATCGCAAGTGCTGTCCATACCTTTCTTAAATGTGTTACTCCAGGATCCAACAGGTGTGTAGCGCGCCAAGTTCCTCTTCATCCCTTGGAGGCACGTTCTTCTGGTACCAATATTAGTACACCATTCCTCTTCTACCTACAACAAATGACCCATTCTTTGCCCACAATATGGGAAAGAATGAGGGGCACAATGCCAATTCGATCTGGAAAACATTCTTTGTCTTAACATGAACAAACTTGTATGTATTCTGGACTATCAGGCTATAAAAAATACATTTAACAACATGTGTGCAAGCCTTCAGTGCATGCACACATGGTGTTAAACAAAATCCGGCCTCCTCTAACCCCTTCAGCCGGCCATTCCATCTCCAGAATTGGTGCATTTTTAGGAGTATTATTACACCAATATTTCCTAACATCTAGTTTAAAGTTAGGATAGTACCTGCTGGTCCAGAATATCCAACGCTCCTGATCACAAGTCCTGTCCATACCTTTCTTAAATGTGTTACTCCACGATCCAACAGGTGTGTAGCGCGCCAAGTTCCTCTTCATCCCTTGGAGGCGCGTTCTTCTGGTACCAATATTAGTACACCATTCCTCTTCTACCTTCAACAAATGACCCATTCTTTTCCCACAATTTGGGAAAGAATGAGGGGCACAAAGCCAATTCGAACTGGAAAACATTCTTTGTCTTAACATGAACAAACTTGTATGTATTCTGAACTATCAGGCTATAAAAAATAAATTTAACAACATGTGTGCAAGCCTTCAGTGCATGCACACATGGTGTTAAAAAAAATCTGGCCTCCTCCTTCCCTTCAGCCGGCCATTCCATGTCCAGAATTGGTGCATTTTTAGGAGTATTATTACACCAATATTTCCTAACATCTAGTTTAAATATAGGATAGTACCTGCTGGCCCAGAATATCCAACGCTCCCGATTGCAAGTGCTGTCCATATCTTTCTTAAATTTGTTACTCCACGATCCAACAGGTGTGTAGCGCGCCAAGTTCCTCTTCATCCCTTGGAGGCACGTTCTTCTGGTACCAATATTAGTACACCATTCCTCTTCTACCTACAACAAATGACCCACTCTTTGCCCACAATATGGGAAAGAATGAGGGGCACAACGCCAATTCGAACTGGAAAACATTCTTTGTCTTAACATGAACAAACTTGTATGTATTCTGGACTATCAGGCTATAAAAAATAAATTTAACAACATGTGTGCAAGCCTTCAGTGCATGCACACATGGTGTTAAAAAAAATCCGGCCTCCTCCTACCCCTTCAGCCGGCCATTCCATCTCCAGAATTGGTGCATTTTTAGGAGTATTATTAGACCAATATTTCCTAACATCTAGTTTAAATATAGGATAGTACCTGCTGGCCCAGAATATCCAATGCTCCCGATCGCAAGTGCTGTACATACCTTTCCTAAATGTGTTACTCCACGATCCAACAGGTTTGTAGCGCGCCAAGTTCCTCTTCATCCCTTGGAGGTGCATTCTTCTGGTACCAATATTAATACACCATTCCTCTTCTACCTACAACAAATGACCCATTCTTTGCCCACAATATGGGAAAGAATGAGGGGCACAACGCAAATTCGAACTGGAAAACATTCTTTGTCTTAACGTGTGACAAACTTGTATGTATTCTGGACTATCAGGCTGTAAAAAATGAATTTAACAACATGTGTGCAAGCCTTCAGTGCATGCACACATGGTGTTAAAAAAAATCCGGCCTCCTCCTAACCCTTCAGCCGGCCATTCCATGTCCAGAATTGGTGCATTTTTAGGAGTATTATTAGACCAATATTTCCTAACATCTAGTTTAAATATAGGATAGTACCTGCTGGCCCAGAATATCCAACGCTCCCGATCGCAAGTGCTGTCCATACCCTTCCTAAATGTGTTACTCCACGATCCAACAGGTTTGTAGCGCTCCATCTTCCTCTTCATCCCTTGGAGACGCGTTCTTCTGGTACCAATATTAGTACACCATTCCTCTTCTACCTACAACAAATGACCCATTCTTTGCCCACAATATGGGAAAGAATGAGGGGCACAACGCCAATTCGAACTGGAAATCATTCTTTGTCTTAACGTGTGACAAACTTGTATGTATTCTGGACTATCAGGCTATAAAAAATGAATTTAACAACATGTGTGCAAGCCTTCAGTGCATGCACACATGGTGTTAAAAAAAATCCGGCCTCCTCCTAACCCTTCAGCCGGCCATTCCATGTCCAGAATTGGTGCATTTTTAGGAGTATTATTACACCAATATTTCCTAACATCTAGTTTAACCCCTTCCCGACATTTGACGTACATGTACGTCATGGAAAGTACTGACTTCCCGCATCTTGCCGTACATGTACGTCAAACGTTTGGCACCGGCTCAGAAGCTGAGCCGGTCCCATCATCACCGGATCTCAGCTGTATCTTACAGCTGACATCCGACTGTAACGGCGGGGACCGAAATTAGCTTCGATCCCCGCCATTAACCCCTTAAGTGCAGCGCTCAAACGCGATCGCTGCACTTAAGGTGTTTGCAGCTCATCGGAACCCCAGTAATGAAATTGCCGGGGTTCCGGTGGCTGCAATGGCAACCGGAGGCCTAATACTGGCCTCCCGGTCTGCCTAGCACCGAAGCCGGTCAAGATCCGCCCGGCGGCGGAGCCTGATCGGCTTCCGTAGCTGCCGGCAAGATGGCGCCGGGTCAGGAGCTGATCCGGCGTCATCAGCGGTGGAAGTCAGCTGTACTGTACAGCTGACATCCACCTGTAACGGCAGGAACCGGAGCTAGCTCCGATCCCTGCCATTAACCCCTTCGATGCAGCAATCGAAAGCGATTGCTGCATCGTAGCGGTTACAAGCAGATCGCCAGCCCTGACAGGCAATCGGGACTGGCGACTGCTGTTATGGCAACAGGAGACACAATGGTCTCCTGCTCTGCCATTACGGAAGCCGATTTAGGCCCCGCCGGGAGGCGAAGCCTAAACGGCTTGCTGTCAGTGAATGACTGACAGATCTAATACATTGCACTACATAGGTAGTGCAATGTATTAGAAAAAAAAAAATCTGACCGTTGGACCTTCAAGTCCCCTAGTGGGACTTGAGAAAAAGTGTAAAAAAAGTATAAAAAAGTGTAAAAAAAAGTGCAAAAAATAAAAGTTTGAAAACAATAAAAGTTTCAAGTAATCAAATAACACACAATCCCCCTTTTACTCTTATCAAGTCCTTTATTATTGAAAAATAATAATAAACCATATGTATTTGGTATCGCCACGACCGTAACGACCGGAGGTATCAAAATATTATATTATTTATTGCACGCGGTGAACAGCGTAAAAAAAACCGTAAAAAACGTTACCAGAGTTTCTGTTTTTTAGTCACTTTGCCCTACAAATATTACAATAAAAAGTGATCAAAAAGTCGCACGTATCCAAAAATGGTACCTATAAAAACTATAGCTCGTCCCGCAAAAAACAAGCCCTCCGACAACTCCGTCGACAAAAAAATTAAAACGTTATGGTTCTCACAACTTGGCGACAGAAAAAATACATTCTTTTTACAAAAGTAATTTTATTGTGCAAAAAGTTGTAAAACATAAAAAAGTTCTATAAATGAGGTATCGCCGGAATCGTACTGACCCGCAGAATAAAGGTAACATGTAGTTTATAATGCGTGGTGAACTCTGTATAAAAAAAAAACCAAAAAAAGCTGTGCCAGAATTGCGTTTTTTGGTTTACCTGGCATCCCAAAAAATAGGATAAAAGGTGATCAAAAAGTCACATGTACCCCAAAATGGTACCAATAATAACTACAGCTCGTCCCGCAACAAACCAGCCCTCATACCGCTACGTTTATGAAAAATAAAATTAGTTATGGCTCCAATAAGTCAGGAAATAAAAAAATATGCAGTTGTGCCCGAGGAGAACATTTCTTCTGTTTCAAGAGGCGATTTATCAAGGACCTAAAATTAGGGAACCAGGAAGGGAGGGCCCAATCATATCCGATGGAAGCGACGGTGCCCGTATTATACCAGGATAATACTTTCCCAGCAAAATTCCCCAAACTACAAAGGCGCGGAGTGTGGACCAAAAGGGGGATAAGAAATGACACCATTTATCAGTGCGACACCGGCCTGTGCAGAAAGGATTGCTTCACAGCGTAACACACATCTATGGATTATTTTTATTTTTTTATACCACCTGACTATGCCCCTTATATACTCCGCCCCGCTTACATGTACCCCCATATTATAAAACACCAGCAATACTCAAACAAATATAGTACCAAGCAAAATCCGCTCTCCAAAAGCCAAATGGTGCTCCCTCGGCCCTGAACCCTACAGCGTGCCCAAACAGCAGTTTCCTTCAACATATATGGCACCGTCATACCCGTGAGAACCCTTTTAACAATTTTTGTGGTGTGTGTCTCCAGCGTCATAAGCTGGGCATGACATATTTGCCACTGAATGGCATATCTAGGGAAAAATATAAATTTTTAATTTGCACCATCCGCAGCGCATTCATTTATGGAAAAGACCTGTGGGGTGAAAATGCTCACTACACCCCTTAATAAATGCCTTGAGGGGTGCAGTTCCATAATGGGGTCACTTATCAGGGGTTTCTTTTTATTATTTCACATCTGAGCCTCTGCAGTTGTGAACCAATACTTTGTAAATCGCCAAATTAGGCCTCCACTCCGCATGGTACTCTTCACTTCTGAGCCCTGTCATATGTCCAGACAAAAGATTAGGGCCACATGTAGGGTGTTTCTAAAACCGGGAAACACCGCATAATAATTAGAGAGCTGTCTTGTTATGGTGGCACAAGCCGGGCACCACATATTGGCATATCTATGGAAAAAAATCCCATTTTCACTCTGCAACATTGAGCGCACACTAATTTCTACAAAACACCTGCAGGGTTAAAATGCTTACTACACCCCTTGGTAAATGCATTGAGGGGTGTAGTTTACAAAATGGGGTCACTTCTGGGGGGTTTCCACTGTTTTGGGCCCACAGGTGCCCAGAAACCAATCCAGCAACATCTGCACTCCAAATGGCGGTCCTTCCCTTCTGAGCCCTGCCGTTTGCCCAAACAGCAGTTTATGACCACATATGGGGTATTGCCGTACTCGGGAGAAATAGCTTTACAAATGTTGGGTTCTTTTTTTCCTTTATTTGTTGAGAAAATGAAAAAAATGGCGCTAAAGCTACGTCTTATTGAAGAAAAAGGACTGTTTTTATTTTCACTGCCTAATTCTAATAAATTCTATGAAACATCTGTGGGGTCAAAATGCTCACTACACCCCTAGATGCATTCTTCAAGAGGTGTAGTTTCCTAAATGGAGTCCCTTTTTGGGCGTTTTCATTGTTTTGTCCCCTCAGGGGCTTTGCAAATGTGACCTGGCCTCCGCAAATCATTCCTGCTAAATGTGATCTCAAAAAGTCAAATAGTGCTCTTTCCCTTCTAAGCCCTGCCGTGTGTCCAAACAGCCGTTTATTACCACATGTGGGGTATTGTTTTACTCGGGAGAAATTGCTTTACAAATTTTGTGGTGCTTTTTCTCCTTTAGTCCTTCTGGAAATGAGAAAAAATTAGCTAAACCTACATTTTCTTTGAAAAAATGTAGATTATTATTTTCAGGGCCTACTTCCAATAATTTCTGCAAAAAAACTGTGGTGTCAAATCGCTCACTATACCCCTAGATAATTTCCTCAATGGGTGTTGTTTCCAAAATGGGGTCACTTGTGGGGGGTTTCCACTGTTTTGTCCCCTCAGGGGCTTTGTAAATGTAACATGGCCTCCGCAAACCATTCCTGCTAAATTTGAGTTCCAAAAGCCAAATGGCGCTCTTTCCCTTCTCAGCCTCGCCGTGTGTCCAAACAGCCGTTTATTACCACATGTGGGGTACTGTTTTACTCGGGAGAAATTTCTTTACAAATTTTATGGTGATTTTTCTCCTTTAGTCCTTGTGGAAATGAAAAAAAATTAGCTAAACCTACATTTTATTTGAAAAAATGTAGATTTTCATTTTCACAGCCTACTTGCAAAAATTTCTGCAAAAAACCTGTGGGGTCAAAATGCTCACTATACCCCTAGATAATTTCCTCAAGGGGTATAGTTTCCAAAATGGGGTCACTTGTTTGGGGTTTTCACTGTTTTGTCCCCTCAGGGGCTTTGTAAATGTGACATGGCCTCCGCAAACCATTCCTGCTAAATGTGAACTCCAAAAGCCAAATGGCGCTCTTTCCCTTCTCAGCCACGCCGTGTCTCCAAACAACCGTTTATTACCACGTGAGGTATTGTTTTACTCGGGAGAAATTGCTTTACAAATTTTGCGGTGCTTTTTCTCCTTTAGTCCTTGTGGAAATGAGAAAAAAAATCGCTAAACCTACATTTTCTTTGAAGAAATGTTGATTTTAATTTTCACGGCCTACTTCCAATAATTTCTGTAAAAAACCTGTGCGGTGAAAATGCTCACTACACCCCTAGATAATTTCCTTGAGGTGTCTAGTTTCCCAGATGGGGTCACTTTTGGGGGATTTTGACTGTTTTGGCACCGCAAGAGCCCTTCAAACCTGACATGGTGCCTAAAATATATTCTAACAAAAATAAGGCCCCAAAATCCACTAGGTGCTCCTTTGCTTCTGAGGCCGGTGTTTCAGTCCAGTAGCACGCTACGGCCACATGTGGGATATTTCCTAAAACTGCAAAAACTGGGCAACAAATATTGAGTTGCATTTCTCTGGTAAAACCTTCTGTGTTATAAAAAAAATTGTATTAAAAATGTATTTCTGCAGAAAAATATGAAATTTGTAAATTTCACCTCTACTTTGCTTTAATTCCTGTGAAATGTTTAAAGGGTTAAGACATTTTCTAAATGCTGTTTTGAATACTTTGAGGGGTGAAGTTTTTAAAATGGGGTGACTTTTTTGGGGTTTCTAATATATAAGGCCCTCAAAACCACTTCACAACTGAACTGGCCCCTGTAAAAATAGCCTTTTGAAATTTTCTTGAAAATGTGAGAAATTGCTGCTAAAGTTCTAAGCCTTGTGAGGTCATAGAAAAATAAAAGGATGTTCAAAAAACGATGCCAATCTAAAGTAGACATATGGGGGATGTTAATTAGCAACAATTTTGTGTATTATAACTGCCTGTCTTACAAGCAGATACATTTAAATTGAGAAAAATGCTAATTTTTGCAATTTTTCGCTAAATTTTGGTGTTTTTCACAATTAAATACTGAACATATCGAGCAAATTTTGCCAGTAACATAAAGTCCAATGTGTCACGAGAAAACAATCTCAGAATCGCTTGGATAGGTGAAAGCATTCCGGAGTTATTACCACATAAAGTGACACATGTCAGATTTGAAAAATGAGGCTCTGTCAGGAAGGTCAAAAGTGGCTAAAGAGGGAAGGGGTTAAATATAGGATAGTACCTGCTGGCCCAGAATATCCAACGCTCCTGATCGCAAGTGCTGTCCATACCCTTCCTAAATGTGTTACTCCACTATCCAACAGGTGTGTAGCGCTCCAAGTTCCTCTTCATCCCTTGGAGGCGCGTTCTTCTGGTACCAATATTAGTACACCATTCCTCTTCTACCTACAACAAATGACCCATTCTTTGCCCACAATATGGGAAAGAATGAGGGGCACAATGCAAATTCGAACTGAAAAACATTCTTTGTCTTAACGTGTGACAAATTTGTATGTATTCTGGACTATCAGGCTATAAAAAATGAATTTAATTACATGCGTGCAAGCCTTCAGTGCATGCACACATGGTGTTAAAAAAAATCCGGCCTCCTCCTACCCCTTCAGCCGGCCATTCCATCTCCAGAATTGGTGCATTTTTAGGAGTATTATTACACCAATATTTCCTAACATCTAGTTTAAATATAGGATAGTACCTGCTGGCCCAGAATATCCAACGCTCCTGATCGCAAGTGCTGTCCATACCCTTCCTAAATGTGTTACTCCACGATCCAACAGGTGTGTAGCGCTCCAAGTTCCTCTTCATCCCTTGGCGGCACGTTCTTCTGATACCAATATTAGTACACCATTCCTCTTCTACCTACAACAAATGACCCATTCTTTGCCCACAATATGGGAAAGAATGAGGGGCACAACGCCAATTCGAACTGGAAAACATTTGTTGTCTTAACGTGTGACAAACCTGTATGTATTCTGGACTATCAGGCTGTAAAAAATGAATTTAATAACATGTGTGCAAGCCTTCAGTGAATGCACACATGGTGTTAAAAAAAATCCGGCCTCCTCCTACCCCTTCAGCCGGCCATTCCATCTCCATAAGTGGTGCATTTTTAGGAGTATTATTACACCAATATTTCCTAACATCTAGTTTAAATATAGGATAGTACCTGCTGGCCCAGAATATCCAACGCTCCTGATCGCAAGTGCTGTCCATACCCTTCCTAAATTTGTTACTCCACGATCCAACAGGTGTGTAGCGCTCCAAGTTCCTCTTCATCCCTTGGAGGCACGTTCTTCTGATACCAATATTAGTACACCATTCCTCTTCTACCTACAACAAATGACCCATTCTTTGCCCACAATATGGGAAAGAATGAGGGGCACAACGCCAATTCGAACTGGAAAACATTCGTTGTCTTAACGTGTGACAAACCTGTATGTATTCTGGACTATCAGGCTGTAAAAAATGAATTTAATAACATGTGTGCAAGCCTTCAGTGCATGCACACATGGTGTTAAAAAAAATCCGGCCTCCTCCTACCCCTTCAGCCGGCCATTCCATCTCCAGAATTGGTGCATTTTTAGGAGTATTATTACACCAATATTTCCTAACATCTAGTTTAAATATAGGATAGTACCTGCTGGCCCAGAATATCCAACGCTCCCGATTGCAAGTGCTGTCCATATCTTTCTTAAATTTGTTACTCCACGATCGAACAGGTGTGTAGCGCCAAGTTCCTCTTCATCCCTTGGAGGCACGTTCTTCTGGTACCAATATTAGTACACCATTCCTCTTCTACCTACAACAAATGACCCACTCTTTGCCCACAATATGGGAAAGAATGAGGGGCACAACGCCAATTCGAACTGGAAAACATTCTTTGTCTTAACGTGTAACAAACTTGTATGTATTCTGGACTATTAGACTGTAAAAAATTAATTTAACAACATGTGTGCAAGGCTTCAGTGCATGCACACATGGTGTTAAAAAAAATCCGGCCTCCTCCTACCCCTTCAGCCGGCCATTCCATCTCCAGAATTGGTGCATTTTTAGGAGTATTATTACACCAATATTTCCTAACATCTAGTTTAAATATAGGATAGTACCTGCTGGCCCAGAATATCCAACGCTCCTGATCGCAAGTGCTGTCCATACCCTTCCTAAATGTGTTACTCCACGATCCAACAGGTGTGTAGCGCTCCAAGTTCCTCTTCATCCCTTGGCGGCACGTTCTTCTGATACCAATATTAGTACACCATTCCTCTTCTACCTACAACAAATGACACATTCTTTGCCCACAATATGGGAAAGAATGAGGGGCACAACGCCAATTCGAACTGGAAAACATTTGTTGTCTTAACGTGTGACAAACCTGTATGTATTCTGGACTATCAGGCTGTAAAAAATGAATTTAATAACATGTGTGCAAGCCTTCAGTGAATGCACACATGGTGTTAAAAAAAATCCGGCCTCCTCCTACCCCTTCAGCCGGCCATTCCATCTCCATAAGTGGTGCATTTTTAGGAGTATTATTACACCAATATTTCCTAACATCTAGTTTAAATATAGGATAGTACCTGCTGGCCCAGAATATCCAACGCTCCTGATCGCAAGTGCTGTCCATACCCTTCCTAAATTTGTTACTCCACGATCCAACAGGTGTGTAGCGCTCCAAGTTCCTCTTCATCCCTTGGAGGCACGTTCTTCTGATACCAATATTAGTACACCATTCCTCTTCTACCTACAACAAATGACCCATTCTTTGCCCACAATATGGGAAAGAATGAGGGGCACAACGCCAATTCGAACTGGAAAACATTCGTTGTCTTAACGTGTGACAAACCTGTATGTATTCTGGACTATCAGGCTGTAAAAAATGAATTTAATAACATGTGTGCAAGCCTTCAGTGCATGCACACATGGTGTTAAAAAAAATCCGGCCTCCTCCTACCCCTTCAGCCGGCCATTCCATCTCCAGAATTGGTGCATTTTTAGGAGTATTATTACACCAATATTTCCTAACATCTAGTTTAAATATAGGATAGTACCTGCTGGCCCAGAATATCCAACGCTCCCGATTGCAAGTGCTGTCCATATCTTTCTTAAATTTGTTACTCCACGATCGAACAGGTGTGTAGCGCCAAGTTCCTCTTCATCCCTTGGAGGCACGTTCTTCTGGTACCAATATTAGTACACCATTCCTCTTCTACCTACAACAAATGACCCACTCTTTGCCCACAATATGGGAAAGAATGAGGGGCACAACGCCAATTCGAACTGGAAAACATTCTTTGTCTTAACGTGTAACAAACTTGTATGTATTCTGGACTATTAGACTGTAAAAAATTAATTTAACAACATGTGTGCAAGGCTTCAGTGCATGCACACATGGTGTTAAAAAAAATCCGGCCTCCTCCTACCCCTTCAGCCGGCCATTCCATCTCCAGAATTGGTGCATTTTTAGGAGTATTATTACACCAATATTTCCTAACATCTAGTTTAAATATAGGATAGTACCTGCTGGCCCAGAATATCCAACGCACCCGATTGCAAGTGCTGTCCATATCTTTCTTAAATTTGTTACTCCACGATCCAACAGGTGTGTAGCGCGCCAAGTTCCTCTTCATCCCTTGGAGGCACGTTCTTCTGGTACCAATATTAGTACACCATTCCTCTTCTACCTACAACAATTGACACACTCTTTGCCCACAATATGGGAAAGAATGAGGGGCACATTGCTAATTCGAACTGGAAAACATTCTTTGTCTTAACGTGTGACAAACTTGTATGTATTCTGGACTATCAGGCTATAAAAAATAAATTTAACAACATGTGTGCAAGCCTTCAGTGCATGCACACATGGTGTTAAAAAAAATCCGGCCTCCTCCTACCCCTTCAGCCGGCCATTCCATCTCCAGAATTGGTGCATTTTTTGGAGTATTATTACACCAATATTTCCTAACATCTAGTTTAAAGATAGGATAGTACCTGCTGATCCAGAATATCCAACGCTCCCGATCGCAAGTGCTGTCCATACCTTTCTTAAATGTGTTACTCCAGGATCCAACAGGTGTGTAGCGCGCCAAGTTCCTCTTCATCCCTTGGATGCACGTTCTTCTGGTACCAGTATTAGTACACCATTCTTTTTCTACCTACAACAAATGACCCATTCTTTGCCCACAATATGGGAAAGAATGAGGGGCACAATGCCAATTCGAACTGGAAAACATTCTTTGTCTTAACATGAACAAACTTTTATGTATTCTGGACTATCAGACTGTAAAAAATGAATTTAACAACATGTGTGCAAGCCTTCAGTGCATGCACACATGGTGTTAAAAAAAATCCGGCCTCCTCCTACCCCTTCAGCCGGCCATTCCATCTCCATAAGTGGTGCATTTTTAGTATTATTACACCAATATTTGCTAACATCTAATTTAAAGTTAGGATAGTACCTGCTGGTCCAGAATATCCAACGCTCCCGATCGCAAGTGCTGTCCATACCTTTCTTAAATGTGTTACTCCAGGATCCAACAGGTGTGTAGCGCGCCAAGTTCCTCTTCATCTCTTGGATGCACGTTCTTCTGGTACCAATATTAGTACACCATTCCTCTTCTACCTACAACAAATGACCCATTCTTTGCCCACAATATGGGAAAGAATGAGGGGCACAATGCCAATTCGAACTGGAAAACATTCTTTGTCTTAACATGAACAAACTTGTATGTATTCTGGACTATCAGGCTATAAAAAATAAATTTAACAACATGTGTGCAAGCCTTCAGTGCATGCACACATGGTGTTAAACAAAATCCGGCCTCCTCTTACCCCTTCAGCCGGCCATTCCATCTCCAGAATTGGTGCATTTTTAGGAGTATTATTACACCAATATTTCCTAACATCTAGTTTAAAGTTAGGATAGTACCTGCTGGTCCATAATATCCATCGCTCCTGATCGCAAGACCTGTCCATACCTTTCTTAAATGTGTTACTCCACGATCCAACAGGTGTGTAGCGCGCCAAGTTCCTCTTCATCCCTTGGAGGCACGTTCTTCTGGTACCAATATTAGTACACCATTCCTCTTCTACCTACAACAAATGACCCATTCTTTGCCCACAATATGGGAAAGAATGAGGGGCACAATGCCAATTCGAACTGGAAAACATTCTTTGTCTTAACATGAACAAACTTGTATGTATTCTGGACTATCAGGCTATAAAAAATAAATTTAACAACATGTGTGCAAGCCTTCAGTGCATGCACACATGGTGTTAAACAAAATCCGGCCTCCTCTAACCCCTTCAGCCGGCCATTCCATCTCCAGAATTGGTGCATTTTTAGGAGTATTATTACACGAATATTTCCTAACATCTAGTTTAAAGTTAGGATAGTACCTGCTGGTCCAGAATATCCAACGCTCCTGATCGCAAGTCCTGTCCATACCTTTCTTAAATGTGTTACTCCACGATCCAACAGGTGTGTAGCGCGCCAAGTTCCTCTTCATCCCTTGGAGGCACGTTCTTCTGGTACCAATATTAATACACCATTCCTCTTCTACCTACAACAAATGACCCATTCTTTGCCCACAATATGGGAAAGAATGAGGGGCAAAATGCCAATTCGAACTGGAAAACATTCTTTGTCTTAACATGAACAAACTTGTATGTATTCTGGACTATCAGGCTATAAAAAATAAATTTAACAACATGTGTGCAAGCCTTCAGTGCATGCACACATGGTGTTAAACAAAATCCGGCCTCCTCCTACCCCTTCAGCCGGCCATTCCATCTCCAGAATTGGTGCAATTTTAGGAGTATTATTAGACCAATATTTCCTAACATCTAGTTTAAATATAGGATAGTACCTGCTGGCCCAGAATATCCAACGCTCCCGATCGCAAGTGCTGTACATACCTTTCCTAAATGTGTTACTCCACGATCCAACAGGTTTGTAGCGCGCCAAGTTCCTCTTCATCCCTTGGAGGTGCATTCTTCTTGTACCAATATTAATACACCATTCCTCTTCTACCTACAACAAATGATCCATTCTTTGCCCACAATATGGGAAAGAATGAGGGGCACAACGCAAATTCGAACTGGAATACATTCTTTGTCTTAACGTGTGACAAACTTGTATGTATTCTGGACTATCAGGCTGTAAAAAATGAATTTAACAACATGTGTGCAAGCCTTCAGTGCATGCACACATGGTGTTAAAAAAAATCCGGCCTCCTCCTAACCCTTCAGCCGGCCATTCCATGTCCAGAATTGGTGCATTTTTAGGAGTATTATTACACCAATATTTCCTAACATCTAGTTTAAATATAGGATAGTACCTGCTGGCCCAGAATATCCAACGCTCCTGATCGCAAGTGCTGTCCATACCCTTCCTAAATGTGTTACTCCACTATCCAACAGGTGTGTAGCGCTCCAAGTTCCTCTTCATCCCTTGGAGGCGCGTTCTTCTGGTACCAATATTAGTACACCATTCCTCTTCTACCTACAACAAATGACCCATTCTTTGCCCACAATATGGGAAAGAATGAGGGGCACAACGCAAATTCGAACTGAAAAACATTCTTTGTCTTAACGTGTGACAAATTTGTATGTATTCTGGACTATCAGGCTATAAAAAATGAATTTAATTACATGCGTGCAAGCCTTCAGTGCATGCACACATGGTGTTAAAAAAAATCCGGCCTCCTCCTACCCCTTCAGCCGGCCATTCCATCTCCAGAATTGGTGCATTTTTAGGAGTATTATTATACCAATATTTCCTAACATCTAGTTTAAATATAGGATAGTACCTGCTGGCCCAGAATATCCAACGCTCCTGATCGCAAGTGCTGTCCATACCCTTCCTAAATGTGTTACTCCACGATCCAACAGGTGTGTAGCGCTCCAAGTTCCTCTTCATCCCTTGGAGGCACGTTCTTCTGATACCAATATTAGTACACCATTCCTCTTCTACCTACAACAAATGACCCATTCTTTGCCCACAATATGGGAAAGAATGAGGGGCACAACGCCAATTCGAACTGGAAAACATTCGTTGTCTTAACGTGTGACAAACCTGTATGTATTCTGGACTATTAGACTGTAAAAAATTAATTTAACAACATGTGTGCAAGCCTTCAGGGCATGCACACATGGTGTTAAAAAAAATCCGGCCTCCTCCTACCCCTTCAGCCGGCCATTCCATCTCCATAAGTGGTGCATTTTTAGGAGTATTATTACACCAATATTTCCTAACATCTAGTTTAAATATAGGATAGTATCTGCTGGCCCAGAATATCCAACGCTCCAGATCGCAAGTGCTGTCCATACCTTTCTTAAATGTGTTACTCCAGGATCCAACAGGTGTGTAGCGCGCCAAGTTCCTCTTCATCCCTTGGATGCACGTTCTTCTTGTACCAAGATTAGTACACCATTCCTCTTCTACCTACAACAAATGACCCATTCTTTGCCCACAATATGGGAAAGAATGAGGGGCACAATGCCAATTCGAACTGGAAAACATTCTTTGTCTTAACATGAACAAACTTGTATGTATTCTGGACTATCAGGCTATAAAAAATAAATTTAACAACATGTGTGCAAGCTTTCAGTGCATGCACACATGGTGTTAAACAAAATCCGGCCTCCTCTAACCCCTTCAGCCGGCCATTCCATCTCCAGAATTGGTGCATTTTTAGGAGTATTATTACACGAATATTTCCTAACATCTAGTTTAAAGTTAGGATAGTACCTGCTGGTCCAGAATATCCAACGCTCCTGATCGCAAGTCCTGTCCATACCTTTCTTAAATGTGTTACTCCACGATCCAACAGGTGTGTAGCGCGCCAAGTTCCTCTTCATCCCTTGGAGGCACGTTCTTCTGGTACCAATATTAATACACCATTCCTCTTCTACCTACAACAAATGACCCATTCTTTGCCCACAATATGGGAAAGAATGAGGGGCAAAATGCCAATTCGAACTGGAAAACATTCTTTGTCTTAACATGAACAAACTTGTATGTATTCTGGACTATCAGGCTATAAAAAATAAATTTAACAACATGTGTGCAAGCCTTCAGTGCATGCACACATGGTGTTAAACAAAATCCGGCCTCCTCTAACCCCTTCAGCCGGCCATTCCATCTCCAGAATTGGTGCATTTTTAGGAGTATTATTACACCAATATTTCCTAACATCTAGTTTAAAGTTAGGATAGTACCTGCTGGTCCAGAATATCCAACGCTCCCGATTGCAAGTGCTGTCCATATCTTTCTTAAATTTGTTACTCCACGATCCAACAGGTGTGTAGCGCGCCAAGTTCCTCTTCATCCCTTGGAGTCACGTTCTTCTGGTACCAATATTAGTACACCATTCCTCTTCTACCTACAACAAATGACCCACTCTTTGCCCACAATATGGGAAAGAATGAGGGGCACAACGCCAATTCGAACTGGAAAACATTCTTTGTCTTAACATGAACAAACTTGTATGTATTCTGGACTATCAGGCTATAAAAAATAAATTTAACAACATGTGTGCAAGCCTTCAGTGCATGCACACATGGTGTTAAAAAAAATCCGGCCTCCTCCTACCCCTTCAGCCGGCCATTCCATCTCCAGAATTGGTGCAATTTTAGGAGTATTATTAGACCAATATTTCCTAACATCTAGTTTAAATATAGGATAGTACCTGCTGGCCCAGAATATCCAACGCTCCCGATCGCAAGTGCTGTACATACCTTTCCTAAATGTGTTACTCCACGATCCAACAGGTTTGTAGCGCGCCAAGTTCCTCTTCATCCCTTGGAGGTGCATTCTTCTTGTACCAATATTAATACACCATTCCTCTTCTACCTACAACAAATGATCCATTCTTTGCCCACAATATGGGAAAGAATGAGGGGCACAACGCAAATTCGAACTGGAATACATTCTTTGTCTTAACGTGTGACAAACTTGTATGTATTCTGGACTATCAGGCTGTAAAAAATGAATTTAACAACATGTGTGCAAGCCTTCAGTGCATGCACACATGGTGTTAAAAAAAATCCGGCCTCCTCCTAACCCTTCAGCCGGCCATTCCATGTCCAGAATTGGTGCATTTTTAGGAGTATTATTACACCAATATTTCCTAACATCTAGTTTAAATATAGGATAGTACCTGCTGGCCCAGAATATCCAACGCTCCTGATCGCAAGTGCTGTCCATACCCTTCCTAAATGTGTTACTCCACTATCCAACAGGTGTGTAGCGCTCCAAGTTCCTCTTCATCCCTTGGAGGCGCGTTCTTCTGGTACCAATATTAGTACACCATTCCTCTTCTACCTACAACAAATGACCCATTCTTTGCCCACAATATGGGAAAGAATGAGGGGCACAACGCAAATTCGAACTGAAAAACATTCTTTGTCTTAACGTGTGACAAATTTGTATGTATTCTGGACTATCAGGCTATAAAAAATGAATTTAATTACATGCGTGCAAGCCTTCAGTGCATGCACACATGG
Source organism: Rhinoderma darwinii (assembly GCF_050947455.1). Taxonomy (NCBI): domain Eukaryota; kingdom Metazoa; phylum Chordata; class Amphibia; order Anura; family Rhinodermatidae; genus Rhinoderma; species Rhinoderma darwinii. Next base: position 32,003,704 of record NC_134688.1, read on the forward strand.
TGTTAAAAAAAATCCGGCCTCCTCCTACCCCTTCAGCCGGCCATTCCATCTCCAGAATTGGTGCATTTTTAGGAGTATTATTATACCAATATTTCCTAACATCTAGTTTAAATATAGGATAGTACCTGCTGGCCCAGAATATCCAACGCTCCTGATCGCAAGTGCTGTCCATACCCTTCCTAAATGTGTTACTCCACGATCCAACAGGTGTGTAGCGCTCCAAGTTCCTCTTCATCCCTTGGAGGCACGTTCTTCTGATACCAATATTAGTACACCATTCCTCTTCTACCTACAACAAATGACCCATTCTTTGCCCACAATATGGGAAAGAATGAGGGGCACAACGCCAATTCGAACTGGAAAACATTCGTTGTCTTAACGTGTGACAAACCTGTATGTATTCTGGACTATTAGACTGTAAAAAATTAATTTAACAACATGTGTGCAAGCCTTCAGGGCATGCACACATGGTGTTAAAAAAAATCCGGCCTCCTCCTACCCCTTCAGCCGGCCATTCCATCTCCATAAGTGGTGCATTTTTAGGAGTATTATTACACCAATATTTCCTAACATCTAGTTTAAATATAGGATAGTATCTGCTGGCCCAGAATATCCAACGCTCCAGATCGCAAGTGCTGTCCATACCTTTCTTAAATGTGTTACTCCAGGATCCAACAGGTGTGTAGCGCGCCAAGTTCCTCTTCATCCCTTGGATGCACGTTCTTCTTGTACCAAGATTAGTACACCATTCCTCTTCTACCTACAACAAATGACCCATTCTTTGCCCACAATATGGGAAAGAATGAGGGGCACAACGCCAATTCGAACTGGAAAACATTCTTTGTCTTAACATGAACAAACTTGTATGTATTCTGGACTATCAAGCTATAAAAAATAAATTTAACAACATGTATGCAAGCCTTCAGTGCATGCTAACATGGTGTTAAAAAAAATCCGGCCTCCTCCTACCCCTTCAGCCGGCCATTCCATCTCCAGAATTGGTGCATTTTTAGGAGTATTATTACACCAATATTTCCTAACATCTAGTTTAAATATAGGATAGTACCTGCTGGCCCAGAATATCCAACGCTCCCGATTGCAAGTGCTGTCCATATCTTTCTTAAATTTGTTACTCCACGATCGAACAGGTGTGTAGCGCCAAGTTCCTCTTCATCCCTTGGAGGCACGTTCTTCTGGTACCAATATTAGTACACCATTCCTCTTCTACCTACAACAAATGACCCACTCTTTGCCCACAATATGGGAAAGAATGAGGGGCACAACGCCAATTCGAACTGGAAAACATTCTTTGTCTTAACGTGTAACAAACTTGTATGTATTCTGGACTATTAGACTGTAAAAAATTAATTTAACAACATGTGTGCAAGGCTTCAGTGCATGCACACATGGTGTTAAAAAAAATCCGGCCTCCTCCTACCCCTTCAGCCGGCCATTCCATCTCCAGAATTGGTGCATTTTTAGGAGTATTATTACACCAATATTTCCTAACATCTAGTTTAAATATAGGATAGTACCTGCTGGCCCAGAATATCCAACGCTCCTGATCGCAAGTGCTGTCCATACCTTTCTTAAATTTGTTACTCCACGATCCAACAGGTGTGTAGCGCGCCAAGTTCCTCTTCATCCCTTGGAGGCACATTCTTCTGGTACCAATATTAGTACACCATTCCTCTTCTACCTACAACAATTGACCCACTCTTTGCCCACAATATGGGAAAGAATGAGGGGCACATTGCTAATTCGAACTGGAAAACATTCTTTGTCTTAACGTGTGACAAACTTGTATGTATTCTGGACTATCAGGCTATAAAAAATAAATTTAACAACATGTGTGCAAGCCTTCAGTGCATGCACACATGGTGTTAAAAAAAATCCGGCCTCCTCCTACCCCTTCAGCCGGCCATTCCATCTCCAGAATTGGTGCATTTTTTGGAGTATTATTACACCAATATTTCCTAACATCTAGTTTAAAGATAGGATAGTACCTGCTGATCCAGAATATCCAACGCTCCCGATCGCAAGTGCTGTCCATACCTTTCTTAAATGTGTTACTCCAGGATCCAACAGGTGTGTAGCGCGCCAAGTTCCTCTTCATCCCTTGGATGCACGTTCTTCTGGTACCAGTATTAGTACACCATTCTTTTTCTACCTACAACAAATGACCCATTCTTTGCCCACAATATGGGAAAGAATGAGGGGCACAATGCCAATTCGAACTGGAAAACATTCTTTGTCTTAACATGAACAAACTTTTATGTATTCTGGACTATCAGACTGTAAAAAATGAATTTAACAACATGTGTGCAAGCCTTCAGTGCATGCACACATGGTGTTAAAAAAAATCCGGCCTCCTCCTACCGCTTCAGCCGGCCATTCCATCTCCATAAGTGGTGCATTTTTAGTATTATTACACCAATATTTGCTAACATCTAATTTAAAGTTAGGATAGTACCTGCTGGTCCAGAATATCCAACGCTCCCGATCGCAAGTGCTGTCCATACCTTTCTTAATTGTGTTACTCCAGGATCCAACAGGTGTGTAGCGCGCCAAGTTCCTCTTCATCTCTTGGATGCACGTTCTTCTGGTACCAATATTAGTACACCATTCCTCTTCTACCTACAACAAATGACCCATTCTTTGCCCACAATATGGGAAAGAATGAGGGGCACAATGACAATTCGAACTGGAAAACATTCTTTGTCTTAACATGAACAAACTTGTATGTATTCTGGACTATCAGGCTATAAAAAATAAATTTAACAACATGTGTGCAAGCCTTCAGTGCATGCACACATGGTGTTAAACAAAATCCGGCCTCCTCTTACCCCTTCAGCCGGCCATTCCATCTCCAGAATTGGTGCATTTTTAGGAGTATTATTACACCAATATTTCCTAACATCTAGTTTAAAGTTAGGATAGTACCTGCTGGTCCATAATATCCAACGCTCCTGATCGCAAGACCTGTCCATACCTTTCTTAAATGTGTTACTCCACGATCCAACAGGTGTGTAGCGCGCCAAGTTCCTCTTCATCCCTTGGAGGCACGTTCTTCTGGTACCAATATTAGTACACCATTCCTCTTCTACCTACAACAAATGACCCATTCTTTGCCCACAATATGGGAAAGAATGAGGGGCACAATGCCAATTCGAACTGGAAAACATTCTTTGTCTTAACATGAACAAACTTGTATGTATTCTGGACTATCAGGCTATAAAAAATAAATTTAACAACATGTGTGCAAGCCTTCAGTGCATGCACACATGGTGTTAAACAAAATCCGGCCTCCTCTTACCCCTTCAGCCGGCCATTCCATCTCCAGAATTGGTGCATTTTTAGGAGTATTATTACACCAATATTTCCTAACATCTAGTTTAAAGTTAGGATAGTACCTGCTGGTCCAGAATATCCAACGCTCCTGATCGCAAGTCCTGTCCATACCTTTCTTAAATGTGTTACTCCACGATCCAACAGGTGTGTAGCGCGCCAAGTTCCTCTTCATCCCTTGGAGGCACGTTCTTCTGGTACCAATATTAGTACACCATTCCTCTTCTACCTACAACAAATGACCCATTCTTTGCCCACAATATGGGAAAGAATGAGGGGCAAAATGCCAATTCGAACTGGAAAACATTCTTTGTCTTAACATGAACAAACTTGTATGTATTCTGGACTATCAGGCTATAAAAAATAAATTTAACAACATGTGTGCAAGCCTTCAGTGCATGCACACATGGTGTTAAACAAAATCCGGCCTCCTCTAACCCCTTCAGCCGGCCATTCCATCTCCAGAATTGGTGCATTTTTAGGAGTATTATTACACCAATATTTCCTAACATCTAGTTTAAAGTTAGGATAGTACCTGCTGGTCCAGAATATCCAACGCTCCCGATCGCAAGTCCTGTCCATACCTTTCTTAAATGTGTTACTCCACGATCCAACAGGTGTGTAGCGCGCCAAGTTCCTCTTCATCCCTTGGAGGCGCGTTCTTCTGGTACCAATATTAGTACACCATTCCTCTTCTACCTTCAACAAATGACCCATTCTTTTCCCACAATTTGGGAAAGAATGAGGGAAACAAAGCCAATTCGAACTGGAAAACATTCTTTGTCTTAACATGAACAAACTTGTATGTATTCTGGACTATCAGGCTATAAAAAATAAATTTAACAACATGTGTGCAAGCCTTCAGTGCATGCACACATGGTGTTAAAAAAAATCCGGCCTCCTCCTCCCCTTCAGCCGGCCATTCCATCTCCAGAATTGGTGCATTTTTAGGAGTATTATTACACCAATATTTCCTAACATCTAGTTTAAATATAGGATAGTACCTGCTGGCCCAGAATATCCAACGCTCCCGATTGCAAGTGCTGTCCATATCTTTCTTAAATTTGTTACTCCACGATCCAACAGGTGTGTAGCGCGCCAAGTTCCTCTTCATCCCTTGGAGTCACGTTCTTCTGGTACCAATATTAGTACACCATTCCTCTTCTACCTACAACAAATGACCCACTCTTTGCCCACAATATGGGAAAGAATGAGGGGCACAACGCCAATTCGAACTGGAAAACATTCTTTGTCTTAACGTGTGACAAACTTGTATGTATTCTGGACTATCAGGCTATAAAAAATAAATTTAACAACATGTGTGCAAGCCTTCAGTGCATGCACACATGGTGTTAAAAAAAATCCGGCCTCCTCCTACCCCTTCAGCCGGCCATTCCATCTCCAGAATTGGTGCAATTTTAGGAGTATTATTAGACCAATATTTCCTAACATCTAGTTTAAATATAGGATAGTACCTGCTGGCCCAGAATATCCAACGCTCCCGATCGCAAGTGCTGTACATACCTTTCCTAAATGTGTTACTCCACGATCCAACAGGTTTGTAGCGCGCCAAGTTCCTCTTCATCCCTTGGAGGTGCATTCTTCTGGTACCAATATTAATACACCATTCCTCTTCTACCTACAACAAATGATCCATTCTTTGCCCACAATATGGGAAAGAATGAGGGGCACAACGCAAATTCGAACTGGAAAACATTCTTTGTCTTAACGTGTGACAAACTTGTATGTATTCTGGACTATCAGGCTGTAAAAAATGAATTTAACAACATGTGTGCAAGCCTTCAGTGCATGCACACATGGTGTTAAAAAAAATCCGGCCTCCTCCTAACCCTTCAGCCGGCCATTCCATGTCCAGAATTGGTGCATTTTTAGGAGTATTATTACACCAATATTTCCTAACATCTAGTTTAAATATAGGATAGGACCTGCTGGCCCAGAATATCCAACGCTCCCGATCGCAAGTGCTGTCCATACCTTTCCTAAATGTGTTACTCCACGATCCAACAGGTGTGTAGCGCTCCAAGTTCCTCTTCATCCCTTGGATGCGCGTTCTTCTGGTACCAATATTAGTACTTTATTCCTCATCTACCTACAACAAATGACCCATTCTTTGCCCACAATATGGGAAAGAATGAGGGGCACAACGCCAATTCGAACTGGAAAACATTCTTTGTCTTAACGTGTGATAAACCTGTATGTATTCTGGACTATCAGGCTGTAAAAAATGAATTTAATAACATGTGTGCAAGCCTTCAGTGCATGCACACATGGTGTTAAAAAAAATCCGGCCTCCTCCTACCCCTTCAGCCGGCCATTCCATCTCCATAAGTGGTGCATTTTTAGGAGTATTATTACACCAATATTTCCTAACATCTAGTTTAAATATAGGATAGTATCTGCTGGCCCAGAATATCCAACGCTCCCGATCGCAAGTGCTGTCCATACCTTTCCTAAATGTGTTACTCCGCGATACAACAGGTGTGTAGCGCGCCAAGTTCCTCTTCATCCCTTGGAGGCGCGTTCTTCTGGTACCAATATTAGTACACCATTCCTCTTCTACCTACAACAAATGACCCATTCTTTGCGCACAATATGGGAAAGAATGAGGGGCACAACGCCAATTTGAACTGGAAAACATTCTTTGTCTTAACGTGTGACAAACTTGTATGTATTATGGACTATCAGGCTATAAAAAATGAATTTAACAACATGTGTGCAAGCCTTCAGTGCATGCACACATGGTGTTAAAAAAAAATCCGGCCTCTTCCTACCCTTTCAGCCGGCCATTCCATCTCCAGAATTGGTGAATTTTTAGGAGTATTATTACACCAATATTTCCTAACACCTAGTTTAAAGATAGGATAGTACCTGCTGGCCCAGAATATCCAACGCTCCCGATCGCAAGTGCTGTCCATACCTTTCCTAAATGTGTTACTCCACGATCAAACAGGTGTGTAACGCGCCAAGTTCCTCTTCATCCCTTGGAGGCGCGTTCTTCTGGTACCAATATTAGTACACCATTCCTCTTCTACCTACAACAAATGACCCATTCTTTTCCCACACTATGGGAAAGAATGAGGGGCACAACGCCAATTCGAACTGGAAAACTTTCTTTGTCTTACCATTAATAATCTTGTATGTATTCTGGACTATCAGGCTATAAAAAATAAATCTAACAACATGTGTGCAAGCCTTCAGTGCATGCCAAACTGTTGGGGAAAGAAAATACTATATTGTCTTGGTGCCACAGATCGCATCTTGTATGGCATGCAAGCTTACAAACCCTCTCTGCACAGAGAATCCCTGTGACATCATTAGTGATGTCACAGGGTTCCCTATCAACTTCGCCAATGCAGAAGCAGCTCTTTAACATCCGGCAGCTATCCATATGAGCGCGTGTTTAGGGCTTTTTGTAACAGGGAATTCATTATTTTATTCCCTGTCACTTTACAGGATCGGGCTGCCAGTGTGACAGCCCGATCGTAACGATGGGATTGTATGCAGGATCGCGCAGTGTTATAAACACATGTAAATGAACAGGTTCCTGGCACAGGGATGAGTCCATTAGCCCACTAATTTACGTGGCTGGGGCGGGAAGGGGGTTCAATTGCACGGTATTTGGTGTCAGAAAGATGTCATACTCCACAGCAGCCACTAGATGGATCCACCGTCTAAATTTACAATCCGCATACCTTCAATATAAGCTTCCCATTCTGGATGTAGCCCCTTCTCCAGGTGATTGGTTACCGGGCACTCTCTTCGAGATGAAGCTCCTCCTCTAGCGGATTGGTTCGGTTACTGGGCACCTACTTCTGGATGTAGCTCATACTCGGTGGATATTGTCACCAGGGCATAATGGGGGTTGCAAAATCTGGGGGCAATATAAAATCACTTTACTATTTATACCTATCCACCTGTAGCTGTCCTGCTCTCTAAACCTCACAGGGGTAAGAATATATGTAATAAATCGAAAAACTAGAGATGGAGGCTGAACCAATAAAACTATTTTATTCTAAATTTATAGAATAGTTGAATAAATATCATATAATATAAGCTTCAAAATTTAGACAAAGAAACCAGGATCAGTGCAAAGCTGCACAAGTATTAACCCCTTCCCGACATATATACAGTGCACACCCCAGGTCTGCCATCTTTGTACTCCTATGAAGCCCTGCCTCTTCATAGGAGACTGTCAGGCGGGATTCACACGACAGGGTTTCCAGGCCGAGTGCCGGCCGTTCATAAATCGTCCGGCACCCGGCTGCATTAGGAATAATAGACCCCTAATGGGGCTATTCACACGACCGATTTTTTGACGGTCGGAAAAACCGGCCGTCAAAAAATGGGACATACCCTATTTTCGGCCGGGTGCCCGGCCGCCCGGTTCCCATAGAAGTCTATGGGGCCGGGTAATACACGGCCATTACCGGAATATGTCCCGAGTGATGGCCGGGTCTACCGTCGCTCACGCACTCTCTCTCCTCCTTCTCACAGTGCAGAGTGCATGTGAGGAGGAGGAGGAGGGTCTTTTTTTGCTCCCTGTAGGAGTCGGCCGGGGATTGGGGATTCCGCTACAGGAGAAGTGCGTGACTACACTGTCCATATATGGACACAGCGAAGTTACGCACTTCTGCAGCGGAATCCCCGACTCTATGGCCAGGGATGCCGCTACAGGAGAAGTGCGTGACTACACTGTCCATGTATGGACACAGCGAAGTCACGCACTTCTGAAGCGGAATCCCCGACTCTATGGCCGGGGATGCTGCTACAGGAGAAGTGAGTGACTACACTGTCCATATATGGACACAGCGAAGTCACTCACTTCTGCAGCGGAATCCCTGACTCTATGGCCGGGGATTCCGCTACAGGAGAAGTGAGTGACTACACTGTCCATATATGGACACAGCGATGTCACTCACTTCTGCAGCGGAATCCCCAACTCTATGGCCGGGGATTCTGCTACAGGAGAAGTGAGTGACTACACTGTCCATATATGGACACAGCGATGTCACTCACTTATGCAGCGGAATCCACGACTCTATGGCCGGGGATTCCGCTACAGGAGAAGTGAGTGACTACACTGTACATATATGGACACAGTGACGTCACTCACTTCTGAAGCGGAATTCCCGACCTGTGGCAGGGGGCTGGGTGGCATTACCTACAGGGGGCTGGGTGGCATTACCTACAGGGGGCTGGGTGGCATTACCTACCAGGGGGGCTGTGGCATTATCTACAAAGGGCTGCGTGTGGCAACAAATTTAATTGAAATTCATCCGATTTTAAAACGGACAGGGAAAAAAACGGATGCAAATCGGGTCCAAATCGGCCGGTAAAAACGGCAACTCGGCCCGGAACGGAATTGGAACGGATGCAAACCGGCCGGGAAAATCGGCCAAAAACGGCCGATTTTCCCGGCCGACACTCGGACCATGTCGTGTGAATGAGGCCTCAGAGTCGTGTTATACTGCAATACATTAGTATTGCAGTATATCGTGCAAGCGATCTAACGATGATATAAAATGAAATGAAATAACAAGTGATCAAAAAGTCTCACGTACCCCAAAATGGTACCAATATAAACTGCAGCTCGCCCTGCAAAAATAAGCCCTCACACGGCTAAATCAACAGAAAAATAAAAACGTTATGGCTCTCAGAATGTGGCGACAAAACTCACATTTTATTTTTAACAATCAGTTTTTTCCTTGTAAAAGTAGTAAAACATAAAGAAAACAATATAAATTTGGTATCGCTGTAATCGTATCGACCCGCAGAATAAATTTAACATGCCGTTTTTATCGGACGGTGAACGCCGTAAAAACAAAACCACCCAAAAGGTTGAGGAATCGCTGTGTTTTTCCTATTCCTCACGAGATATATATTTTTTCTTGTTTCCCACTATATTATATGGTACAAAAAATGGTGCTGTGAAAATCTACAACTCGTCCCGCAAAAAACAAGTCCCATACGGCAATATTGATGGAAAAATAAAAGAGTTATGGTTTTTGGAAGGTGGGGAGGAAAAAACAAATGTTCAAATCCGAAAAATGGCTGCGGAGGGAAGGGGTTAATACAGAATCCATATAAATTACCACATATCATCAGTAGACAACTTTATATCAAGTTCATCTAATCTAAATATACAACCATATATATATATATATATATATATATATATATATATATATATATATACACATACAAACTCTAGTTATAGCAAAGACAATGCTGTTTATACTAAAACCAAGCAGAAGAACTAGAAGTCCCAGCAAATGTATTCAAATAATGGTTGGTAGAACCACAGATCCCAGCAATTTCAGTTCAATGGAGTTCATAAAAAAACAGGCACTTTACAATGTTCTTTTGTAGAACTATAAGTCTCAGCAACTCTAAATCAGATGTATATAGATACCACTAAAGATATTCTCATCTTCACATACAGTATATACTCACAAATGTTTCTCATTACAATATGGAGGGGGCTCTATTGGTCTTCTTATAATCCACAGGTAATACCACAGATGAATCCTCACTGGTTTTCTTTATAATCCACAAGTAGTAGGCAGATATTTCCTCACTGTAGGCCCATCTCAGAGGCAACCCACACAGAGGCCACCACACAGGTTCAACTGCCATCCACACAAAGATAGGTAGACTCACCATGGGTCCAACTGCCATCCACACAAAGATAGGTAGACTCACCATGGGTCCAACTGTCATCCACACAAAGATAGGTAGACTCTCCCTGGCTCCAATTGTCATCCACACGAAGATAGGTAGACTCTCAGTGGCTCCAACTGTCATTCACAGGTAGTTTGGTTGACTCTCACTGGCTCTATTTGTAATCCTCATATAGGTAATGACTGCAGTCCAATTTCACTGTCAGCCTATACAGAGGCTATTATTATCCTGGACACAGGCTATGGTCTATAACTCAACTCCTAAGTCACAGTCTTCTGTTGGGTCCTCTTCAAATATCATCAAAAAAGAAAAGATTTCCATTGGCTGCTCTGCTTGGGGGTGGGACTTTCTGTAGGCAGCTCTCCTATTGGCCAGTGGGGGGTCTTCTGGTAGGCGGAGCTTCCTCTCTCCAATGACTCTTTATCTTGGCTTACTATCGCTGGTGCTGTTACTTCTGTCCTATCAGCATCATCGCCACTCCTGCTCCTGTGACTCTCTTCGGGCCCTCTTCAGCTCCTGATTCCATTTTGAATTGCCTCTGTGCCACAGTTACCATAGTAACAGTAATCCAGTGGCCTATCAACAGAACAAAGGCCTTTATATAGGCCCATACATTAAAAAAAAAAAGCTGTTTCTCCCCCTCACACATACAAGGATGCAGCCGCAAGCGGCCGAAAATGCACGTCAGTGCAGTGGAAATTCCCACACGATTTAACCCGTTAATCGTGGGGCCATTCGCCATCGCATGAAGCTTGGTTTAGTCGCGTGCAGCTTCCGCCAAGTCTGTTATTACCCCCAGATTCCGCAGCTTTATTCACTAGCTGAGTCAGCCAATAACGAAGTCTGCTCATTATCTAACCCAGATAAGCTGCCAAATGTCCGCAACTCACATGTGGAGTAGAAAGCTTTACAGCTACAGATGATAGTTAGTTCTGCAAATGAGGGCAGGTGCAGGCAGTGCAAGAGTCAGACGATCTTTAGCGCAGGGCCAGTCTCCCAGTAAACATTTACGGCCGCACCAAACTTAGGCCCGTGGATCAGTTAGCATGGCTGCAATTACTTACCGCTCCTCAGACTTCTTCTCCTCCTTTTGTGCCGTCTGCAACACATTGCGTCCTGACGCCGTCCAGCGTTAGGACGTGGTGAGTGGTGGCTGTAATGCGTGGCGGATGGCAGAAGAGGAAGAGAAGACGCCGGGGAGAAAAAAGCGGTACGTATAAGTAAGCGTCTGATCTGGGGTAAGCGTCTGATCTGGGGTCTGATTAGTTTAGGGGGTCTGGTCTGAGGTCAGATTAATTTAGGGGTCTGGACTGGGATCTGATTGGTTAGGGGATCTGGTTAATTAGAGGAATCTGTCACCGCATTAGTGTTAGGAAGGAATTTCTAGATATTCATGAGCTCCTGACTCCCCCTGCCCACTGTTTGATAGCTTTCTTGCTATGCACAGTAATTGGGAGAAAACTGTCAATAAGCGTTGGCTGGGGGGGGGGTGTGACAGCTTATGAATATGATGGACTCATTCTCCACAATGCGATGCAAGCGCTACAGCAAATAGAGTGTACATTTTACAAAAACTACACCACAGGCAGACATAACACTCACAAATCTGAAATCAGTTTTTCTGTCTCTACATTATGCTGCCCTGAGAGAGAGCATCATAGAGGTGGTGATAGATGTCCTCTAAGGGGTCTGGTGTCTGTATTTATTTGTGTTGCCATAGGTGTTGGGAATGGCTGTAAAACAAAGGGGCCAAATATGTGTCAGCATCAAACTCTACAGTCGGCAGAAAAAGTCGTTATAATGGCCTGAAATGAAAAGGGAACGGCTACAATCGGAGAAGATGTCACCTGTGAATCACTGGATATATAGAGGAGCTGTCACCTCTCCTGACCTCTCGGGCAATGCCTCTGCACAAAAAAGCATAATAAGCAATGCATTTCTATGCAGCAATGTATATGTATACCGGCCCGACGGAGGCCAAAAGTACACTCTTTTAGCCTCTGAGAGTGAATACAGGCCAATTGGTAAGTTTGGCGTATTTGCTGGGAGCTTTACCCTGCATATACGCCAAAAGTAGGGCTAAAACGTGATGTGAACAGAGTCTATTGACAGGCTTGGTGACAGTTGCCAATGATAACCAGCAGAATTTTGAATGCAGCTCATGGACAATGTAGATGTCACATGACTGCATGTCCATGACGGTTGATAGTTTACATATAGTCACAATGTTTCTGAAGAGTGGACCCTGGGGAGATTTTCTACAAAATGTGTGTTATAAAATGTCCCCTTTTTTATCATATCCTAAAAAAAAACAAATAAACCCTTTAACCCCTTCCCGCAAAGCACAGTACTATTACGTTGCGGTGATAGTGCGGGCTCAGGAGCTGAGCCCGCACCATCACCGCCAGGTGACAGCTGTATGTTACTAGCATCCGATATGGCTGATTAACCCCTCAGATGCTGCGTTCAATAGAGATCACAGCATGTGAGGAGTTTTTAGGTATTGACACCCCAGCAACGTGATCGCTGAGTTGCCGGTGGCTGCAAAGGCTATCAGAGGCCTAATACTTAAAGGAACAGTGTCATCACAAATTATTTTTTTATATGTTAAAGATGTTAGTGCTTTATTAAAAACGTTTATATTCATTTGTGTGTTTGTGTTTTACTTTTTCTTATTTTTACACTTTTTCTTCCCTATGGGGGCTGCCATTTTTTGTTCCATTTCTGTGTGTGTCGATTAACGACACATACAGACATGGAATACGGCAGCCACAGTCCCATAGGGACTGCGAACGGCTCCCGTCCCATTGACTGCAGTGTACGGCGTCTGTGTGGGAACTGCGCATGCGCCGCTCCCACACAGTCCTATTCGAAATTGGCGCTGTCCGGCGCCATTTTCCTGTGGACCGGAAGTCGCGGCCGGACAGTAATATTACTACTTCCGGTCGCGGCTTCCGGATTTGTACACTTGCACCAGCGGCAGCAAACAGAGCGGACGGGCCGGAGGGAGCCGCGGCGGCAGGAGCAGGTAAGAGATCTCAATGTATGTTCGTGTTTGTGTGTGTTTACTACTGTATGTTAACCTACTACACTGTGGGTTAGCTCAAAAAATGGCGACACACAGTGTAGGAGGTTACACCGTTCAAACCCCTCGTTTATCCCGGCACTAGCCAGGATAAAGGAGGGGGGAATGCTGAGAGCTCACTAGAGCGAGGGCTTTTAACCCAATGTTGCAATGCTGCAACTTTGGGAACAGCTCCATCTAGTGGCCAAAAATGGGTAGTATTATAAATTAGAAATAATTTATAATATTTCCAGACTCGTGCAAAAAAAATAAAAAAAATTTGAACAATGTTTAATCACCCACACACTAAATGTTTAATTTTTAAAAAAAACACATGTTTTTCTGACAACACATTCCCTTTAACTTCCAGTTTGCCAGCAATGGAAGCCTCCTATGCCCCGCTCGGCAGCGGGGCCTAAAAGGCTTCCTGTACCATCGTCAAGATGGCGCCGGCTCAGCTTCTGGCTCAGAAGCTGCGCCGGCGTCATCAGCAGTGGGTGTCCGCTGTATGTTACAGCAGACAACCCTCTGTAATGGCAGTAACCGGAGCTAGCCACCGTGACCAGCGCTCCTTTCATTTTTATTTAGCTGCGCAGACGCCGGAAGTCAGAGGTTAGTCATGGAGAACTTCGGGGGACTTTCGGTCCCCCGTTCTCCCTATCAATGCCAGCGATCACACATGTATCCCCTATCCTGTGGATAGGGGATACATGTCTTTTGTAGGACACACTGTAGGTCGTTTTTTTTTGTGGGGTTGGGGCTGCATGGCGTTACCTACCGGGGGGGCTGTATGGCATTACCTACAGGGGGTGGGCTGTATGGTGTTACCTACAGGGGGGCTGTATAGTGTTACCTACAGGGGGGGCTGTATAGCGTTACCTACAGGGGGGGCTGTATAGCGTTACCTACAAGGGGGGCTGTATAGCGTTACCTACAGGGGGGGCTGTATAGCGTTACCTACAAGGGGGGCTGTATGGCGTTCTCTACAGGGGGGCTGTATAGCGTTACCTACAAGGGGGGCTGTATGGCGTTCTCTACAGTGGGGGCTGTATGGCGTTCTCTACAGTGGGGGCTGTATGGCGTTCTCTACAGTGGGGGCTGTATGGCGTTAGCGCCATACAGCCCCCTCTGTAGATAACGCCATACAGCCCCCACTGTAGAGAACGCCATATAGTCCCCTCTGTAGATAATGCCATACAGCCCCCCTGTAGATAACGCCATACAGCCCCCTTTGTAGATAACTCCATACAGCCCCCTCTGTAGATAACTCCATACAGCCCCCTCTGTAGATAACTGCATACAGCCCCCTCTGTAGATAACTCCATACAGCCCCCTCTGTAGATAACTCCATACAGCCCCCTCTGTAGATAACTGCATACAGCCCCCCTGTAGATAGCGCCATACAGCCCCCCCTGTAGAGAACTCCATACAGCCCCCACTGTAGAGAACTCCATACAGCCCCCTCTGTAGATAACTCCATACAGCCCCCACTGTAGAGAACGCCATACAGCCCCCACTGTAGAGAACGCCATACAGCCCCCCTGTAGATAGCGCCATACAGCCCCCCCTGTAGAGAACTCCATACAGCCCCCCTGTAGAGAACTCCATACAGCCCCCACTGTAGAGAACTCCATACAGCCCCCTCTGTAGATAACTCCATACAGCCCCCACTGTAGAGAACTCCATACAGCCCCCTCTGTAGATAACTCCATACAGCCCCCTCTGTAGATAACTCCATACAGCCCCCACTGTAGAGAACTCCATACAGCCCCCCTGTAGAGAACTCCATACAGCCCCCACTGTAGAGAACTCCATACAGCCCCCTCTGTAGATAACTCCATACAGCCCCCCCTGTAGAGAACTCCATACAGCCCCCCTGTAGAGAACTCCATACAGCCCCCACTGTAGAGAACTCCATACAGCCCCCTCTGTAGATAACTCCATACAGCCCCCACTGTAGAGAACGCCATACAGCCCCCCTGTAGATAACGCCATACAGAGTCCCCGCTGTAGATAACAGTGCCAGTGGCGTAGCTATAGGGGTCGCAGTTGCGACCGGGCCCCTAAGCCTGAGGGGCCCACGGGCCCCCCTCGCCACACTTAGAGTGTCCGTATCATTGCTTCTTAGATAAAATCGATCTTTACACAGCGCAGGTGCAGCAGCGTGTGTAATCCCCCTCCCTTCTTGTGCTCTGAGGCACTGGATTGGAGGAGACGGGAGGAGGAGTCTAGATACACACACTGCCGCACGCTGTGTAAGGAGAAGCTCATGTCTTATCACAGCTCGTTTCCCCCACATCCATGTGAGTTCTGGACAGGCGTTACTCATACAGTTACATGGTCTTTCTTTAGTGGCTTTCCCTATACTGTTTGATCTTTGCTGTCTCTCTCTGTTCTTTCTATCCTGCAAATAGAGGACAGAACGGGAGGATTCAGCAGTGAGAGCAGCGCAGACAGGACACTGATAACAGGTTACTGAGGGTCATAATTCATTACAGGACAGCTCAGCCTCCAGTTATCGGGAAGACACTGATAAGGGGGCTAGAGGTTACTGTGGGTCATGATTGCACATTACTGGAGGTCTGGAGCTGTGCTGTAATGTGAAGCACACAGCTCTGCTATGCCAGTGTCTATTGGAAACTATAGATAATAAAGAGGCTGCTCCTACAGATTTGTTAGATAATATCTAGTATTAGTAGGCATTTTCTTACGTTTTTTTTTTTTTACAGAATCATAAATTATCACCTATCCTTAGGATAAGTGATCATTTTGTTATCGCTGGGACTCACTGGCGTAGCTATAGGGGTCGCAGTGGTCGCAATTGCGACCGGGCCCCGAAGCCAGGGGGGCCCACAGCCCCCGCACCACATCAATAAAAAGTTACTATAGTAACTCGGGCCGCGGGCCCATTACTATAGTAACAGACTGTACTTACCTTCCTGGTTCCGGATTGCAGCAGAGGTCCTGACGTCAAGCGCTGTGCGCAGCGCATGACTTCACAGCGCTATGCGCCGCGCACAGCATCGAGAGGACAGAACTTCTGCCGCGGCTGAAGAGGAAGGTAAGGTTAGCCCCGACAGGCGGGGTCCGACTCCCGGGACCCACCAATCAGCTGTTTTGAAGGGGCCGCAGCACTCGTACTAGAGCTGCTTCCCCTTCATTCCGGTCACACTGTGAATCGGTGTCAGAGATTCACAGTGTGAGCGAGTAGTGAAATGAAGGGGAAGCAGCTGTCGTACGAGCGCTGCGGCCCCTTCAAAACATCTGATTGGCGGGTCCCGGGAGACGGACCCCAACACATCAGCTATTGATGGCCTATCCTGAGGATATATCCAAAGCAGAAAATTACCACAGCACTGGACCACAAGTGGGTGCACGCCTCAATAGGACCAGATCCGCGGTCCCCAATATCAGATAGACAAAATAGACGAGGAGACAGCACTTCACATGCTTGAGAAAGGTCCTGCTGGACTGAAACGTCGCACGGGTGATTAAAAAGCTGACATATGTTGGAAGTGCTGTCTCCTCGTCTATTTTGTCTATCCTGAGGATAGGCCATCAATGTTTAGGGACTGCACAACCCCTAAGCCTACGATGTAGCAGGCTTAGGGGGCCCATGAGACAGGATCACAGATTGTGTGATCCTGTCTGCTGGGCCCTGTATATAAGCGTACCACATTGTAGGTTTAGATACAGGGCCCCAGCACACAGTAATCTTATACTGTATAACATTACTGTCTGCTGGACCCTGTATCTAAGCCTAACACATGTGTTACTAATCGTTTTTCTTGTGTGTTTTATTACAGGTTCGGTCGTTGGACTACGTCGGATTCCAGGACTACTTCGATGACGGCTTTTTTATTTATGATCAATAAAATGATTAATGAGGGTTGTGTGGGTTTTTTTTTTTATTTCTATAAAATATTTTTTCTATGTCTTTGTGTTTTTTTTTTTAACTATATTACTACCGCCTTAGTAATGGCCGCCGGCTGATTGACAGCATCCTTTGCTAAGGCGGGGCTTAGTGTTAGCCGGTGCAGAGGCGAACACTAACCCCCTTTATTACCCCGGTACCCACCGCCACCAGGGGTGCTGGGAAGAGCCGGGTACGATCCTGTACTTGACCATCTGTAGTGATGGTCGGCCACTAGGGTGGCCGCAGGCTGGTAGTATCAGGAGGGGAAAGGCCAGATACAGTGGCCCTTCCCACCCTGGTAATGCTAGGCTGCTGCTGCTTTATTGTATCTGTCTGGTTATGAAAAATGGGGACCCCGCGTCATTTAAAAAAAATAAAATAAAAAATAATTGAAAAGAACGATGTCGGGTCCCCCCCAATTTTCATAACCAGCCAGATACAACACAGCAGCAGCAGGCAGCATTACCAGGGTGGTAGGTGCTATTGTTTTTGGCCTTCCCCAGCCTAATACTACCAGCCTGCGGCCACCCCGGTGCCTGCCCGTCACTACAGATGGACGGGTACTGGTTCGTACCCGGCTCTTCCCAGCACCCCTGGTGGCGGTGGGTACCGGGGTAATAATGGGGGTTAGTGTTGGCCTCTGCACCGGCTAACATTAAGCCCCGCCTCAGTAATGGAGGTTGTCAATCAGCCAGCGGCCATTACTAAGGCGGTGATAATAAAGTTTAAAAAGATACAAGCACATAGAAAAAATATTTTATTGAAATAAAAAAACAACCCCCATTAACCATTTTATTGAGAATAAAAAAACGCTGTCATTGAAGTCCTCGTATCCGAAGTCCAACAACCGAACCTGTAAAAAAACACAAACACACAAAAATAATCAGTAACACTTAAAGAAGCAAAATTATTATTCTTACCTTTCCTGGGTCCAGCGCTGGAGCTGCAATGTCAGCGAGCTGAGCCCTGTATCTAATCCAATCATGTGTGATACTGTCTGCTGGGCCCTGTATCTAATCCTATCATGTGTGATACTGCCTTCTGAGCCACTGTATCTAATCCTATCATGTGTGATACTGTCTGCTCAGCCACTGTATGTAATCCTATCATGTGTGATACTGTATGCTCAGCCACTGTATCTAATCCGATCATGTGTGATACTGTCTGCTGAGCCAATCTATCTAATCCTATCCCTAGTTTATAGGGTCGTAGTGGTATAGATATGCTATGCTGTCTCCTATACACACTTTTTTTTTTTGGGGCGGACACATATATATTGGGGCTATTTCCCCTGCCATTTTAAGCCCTTAGTGACGCCCCTGGCTGCTAGTAAACCGAGCAATGCCCCAAATTGTGGCAATGGTCACAGTGACTGATATAATAAACCAGAAAGAGAAGAAAAGTCACGACCAAGTATTTGCAAAATTACAAACAATCTTTATTTCAGTCAAAAATACACAGAAAACACATTACAACTATACACAGTAAAAAGAATGAACCCTCATAAAGAGATGGAATCCGAACATAAAAGCAGCCTGGTCCCCCAGATGTTAAAATGGTCACAAGATCCCACAAAGAGCATAAATCAATATTATTAGGCAGGTGCTAAGCATAGTACATTTGCACAGATAGATACCTAAAAAAATATACCAGCAAAGTGCAGTCATAGGCAAACTAATGAGCAGTATACCTACACCTACCTAGTGGAAAATGAGCAGGAGATCAGAACCGGGAGGGGAGACCGCTGCCAGACCCGACACGCGTTTCGCTGGTGCTTCGTCAGGGGTGATTGTGCTAGTGCTGCATTGGTGAGTCACTTAGGAGACCCAGCGATGCAGCTGAAAGTAGCGGACCGTCGGCCATGAGAAGATTGCGGGGGGAGGGGGCCCAATAAGAACTTTTGCATCGGGGCCCATGAGCCTTTAGCTACGCCCCTGGGGCAAGGCGTCTGGGCATAAGCGCGCGCAGGGATCTGATGATGATGGTGGTGTTGGGGAGTGGTAGGGGGGCCCAAGCTGAATTCTTGCACCCGGGCCCATGAGCCTTTAGCTACGCCCCTGGATAACACCATACAGCCCCCTTCTGTATGGCGCTATCTACAGAGGGGGCTGTATGGAGTTATCTACAGAGGGGGCTGTATGGCGTTATCTACAGGGGGGCTGTATGGTGTTATCTACAGAGGGGGCTGTATGGTGTTATCTACAGGGGGCTGTATGGCGTTATCTACAGGGGGCTGTATGGCGTTATCTACAGGGGGGCTGTATGGCGTTATCTACAGGGGGGCTGTATGGCGTTATCTACAGGGGGGGCTGTAAGAAAGGCACTATCTACAAGGGGGGGTTGTGTGACACCCAGGGGAGGGGGGGCCCCAGTCAAAAGTTTGCTATGGGGCCCAGTCTTTCCTATTTACGCCCCTGATTTTGTCCTCTGTGTCACCGTCCTAGTCAATACTAAGGGCTTACTCACACAAACGGTGTAAAATCAGCCATGAAAAACGTCATTTTTTCATGGCCGATTTGCATCCATGTGGGACCCGATTTCCCAGATCCCTCATAGACTTGAGTCTATTGAGGGATCCGTAAAAACAGGCAAAAATAGGACATGTCCTATATTTTTTAAAGGCCATTCACACAGTCCAATAAAAAATAGTTGTATGAATAGCCCTATGGAAGTACAATGATTTTAATGTAGCCGTGTGACGGCCCTTAAAAAAACGTCCGTCACACAACCAATTATCCCGTTCGTGTGAATAAATACTAAGCAAAGTTGTGTTCTCAGGTACAGCATGTGCAGCTTCTGCTGGATTCTTGTGCAGTTATATATGTAAGTCAGTGGTACACTTTTTAAGTAAGGTGACACTAGACTTCACACCGGAACAAACACAATTACCGGATACGGGAACACAGGATACAACTAAGGGACCATTTGTTAGCAAACGTGGGAAGACACAACAACGCTCAGGCAAGGAGGAAGAGGGTAGAGTCCTTTTTATAATCCAGGGTGCGTTGGGATTGGGAAGGAAGCATTTTACAGGTGCACCCTAGGAGAGAGAGTGGAGCATTCCAGCCGCTTGTGCTGGCGTCTCCGGGGATGAAGATGCTGGTTAGAGTTCATTGGTTCACGAAGTTGGGGGACCCCATAGGAGAACTTCTCCGAAATTCCAATCAAGGACAGGAATGTGTTGGCGAAGTCCCTGCAGGACAGGGTTAACAGACTTAGACTGGACATAAAACGCTATCAGTTCCAAATGGAGGGCACCTATCTGTAGCCTCAGAGGTTTGGTGATAGACAGGATTGGGTCGGGCAGAGGCTGTCCATCTACTGAAGCGACTGCCAGAGGTCTCTCCAGAGGCACTCTGGCCAAGTGGAGATGATCTACCAAGTCTTGCTGTATACAATTTGCAGACGCTCCAGTATACAAATAAGCGGGGACAAAGTGTGATTCTTCACTGGTGAAGATAGTCACCGGAATAGAAAGTCTGGGACAGAATTTAGTAGTCGAGGTAGATTCATCTTTTATTGTCTCTACAATCAATCCTAGGTGCTGGAGTTTCCCAGATTTTGAGGGCATGGCCGCACGAAATGTCCCTTGTGACACCACAGTACAGACACAACACAGTCGAACGTCTGCGTTGCCGTTCCTGGTCAGACAGTTGGAGTCTGTCTACCTGCACTGGCTCTACCGGAGATGCAACAGAACAGGGCAGTAGAGGATTTTGAAATTTGGGTGCCAGTCGACAAGACCTCTTCTCCTGGCGAACTTCCAGAGTACGCTCTTGGATCCTCATATCGATCCGTGTTGCCAGGAGTATTAAGGCATTCAAGGTAGAAGGATTCTCTCAGGCTGCCAGTTCATCCTTTATATGAGTGTCAAATCCCTGCCAGAAAGTTGCCACTAAGGCTTCGTTATTCCAAGCCAGCTCCACTGCCAGCGTACGGAAGTGGATGGCGTATTCCGCTGTAGTTACATAGTTCGTACGGTTGAAAAAAGACACATGTCCATCAAGTTCAACCAAGGGATGGGAAAAGTGAATTAAAAAACTTCTACACATAAGAGCTTATATTTTTTTGTTCTAGGAAATTATCTAAGCCTTTATTAAAGCCATCTACTGTCCCTGCTGTGACGGCTCCTGCGGTGACTATTCCATAGATTCACAGTTCTCACAGTAAAGAAGGCTTGTCGCCTCTGCAGATTGAACCTTTTTTTCAAGTGCCCCCATGTTTTTTAGGGGGTTTTACATGGAACAGGATTTCACCATATTTTTTGTATGTGCCATTAATATATTTCTATAAGTTAATCATGTCCCCCCTTAGTCGTCTTTTTTCAAGGCTAAATAGGTTTAGTTCTTTTAATCATTCCTCATAACTTAGATTCTCCATGCCCCTTATTACCTTCATTGCTCTTCTTTGTATTTTTTCCAACTCCAGGGCATCCTTTCTATGAACTGGAGCCCAGAACTGGACTGCATATTCTAGATGAGGCCTCACTAATGCTTTGTAAAGTGGTAATATTACATCCCTGTCCCGCGAGTCCATGCCTCTTTTAATACACGGCAATATCTTGCTGGCCCTTGAAGCAGCTGATTGACATTGCATGCTGTTATTTAGTTTATGATTTACAAGCACACCCAGATCCTTCTCAACAAGTGAATCCGCCAGTGTAGCGCCCCCTAGGACATATGATGCATGCAGGTTGTTCGTACCCAGATGCATAACTTTACATTTATCTACATTAAACCTTATTTGCCAAGTGGACGCCCAAACACTTAGTTTTGTTTAAATCCGCTTGCAATTCACGAACATGTTCCATAGACTGAACATTACTACATAGCTTGGTATCATCTGCAAAAATAGAAATACTGCTATTAATCCCATCCTCTATATCATTAATAAATAAGTTGAGTAATAGGGGTCCCAGCACTGAACCCTGGGGTACACCACTTATAACCGTGGACCATTCAGAGTAGGAATCATTGACCACAACTCTCTGGATACGGTCCTTGAGCCAATTCTCAATCCAATTACAAACGATACTTTCTAAACCTATAGTCCTTAATTTACCCATTAGACGTCTATGAGGGACAGTGTCAAATGCCTTTGCAAAGTCCAAAAACACTATATCCACAGCGGCCCCTCTGTCTAGACTTCTGCTTACCTCTTCATAAAAACAAATACGGCGCTGGCGGGAAGGTGTTCCCGCAAACCGCAGTACAGTTACGTCGCAGTGATGGTGCGGGCTCAGAAGCAGAGTTGGCACCATCACCGCGGGATGACAGCTGTATTATACAGCTGGCACCCTCCTGTAACTGCCAGGACCGGAGCTATTCTCCGATCCGGCTGATTAACCCCTCAGATGCTGCCCGCAATAGAGCGCAGCATCTGATGGGTTTTAACCCGACCGGCAACCCAGCGACTCAATCACTGGGTTGCTATGGCAATCGAAGGCCAAATAATGGCATCCGAATCTGCCTTGTACGGTAGCCGATAAAGAACCGCCTGTGGCGGTTCCTCATAGGCTTGTTGTCAGTGAATAACTGACAGCGCTAATACACTGCACTACCTATGTAGTGCAGTGTATTAGAGTAGCGATCGGGGCATCAGGCCCTCAAGTCCCCTAGTGGGACAAGTCAAAAAAGTAAAAAAAAGTTAATAAAAATGTGGTAAAACAATAAAAACACACGTTTCAAATAAAAATAAAGCTAAACTGACTTTTTTCCCATAGTAAGTCTTTTATTATGGGAAAAACCGTAAAAATTAAAAAAAACGATATATAAGTGGTATCACCGCGTCCGTAACGACCCAAACTACAAAACTATTATGTAATTTATCCCGCACGGTGAACGCTGTAAAAAAAAAAACATGAAAAACAACGCCAGAATCTTTGTTTTTAGGTCACATCTCCTTCCAAAAAATGCTATAAAAAATGATCAAAAAGTCACATTTACTCCAAAATAGTACTAATAAAAATGGCAATCCGTCCCGCAAAAAATAATCCCTGACACCCCTTTGTGCACTCAAAAATAAAAAAGTTATGGTTCTTAGAATATGGCGACGCAGAAAACAAATGATTTTATAAAAAAAAGTGATTTTATTGTGCAAAAGCTGCAATACATTAAAAAAAACTATATAAATTTGGTATCACCGTAATCGTATCGATCCGCAGAATAAAGTTAACATGTGATTTAGGGAGCACTGTGGATGCCGAAAAAAAAACAATAAACAACTATTCCAGAATTGCTTGTTTTTGGTAATTTCCTTTACCAAAAAATGAAATAAAAAGTGATCAAAAAGTCGTATGTGTTCTAAAATGGTACCAATAAAATCTACAGCCCGTCTGGCAAAAAACAAGCCTGTACACCGCTCAATCAACTGAAAAATAAAAAAGTTATGGCACTAGTAATGCGGTGATGAAAAAATCTCAATGCGCAGGCCGGAGGGGAACATTCCTTCAGTTTCAGGGCCACAGTATTCAGGAACTAGGAAGATAAGGGACATAGCACATCCCCTGGAAGCGAGGGCGCCCGTATTATACCAGAGCAAAACTTTCCCAGTAATATTTCCCAAACTACAAAGGAGAAAAAGTCCCCAAAAGGTGCAGAGCGTTACAAAAGGGGGATAAGAAAGAAAACCGTTTATCAGTGTGACACCGGCCTGTGCATAACGGATCGCTTCACATCGTAACACACATCTATGGATAATTGTATTATTTACCCCATTATTATACCCTCTTATTATGTCCTGATGTACTCCGCACAGATTACATATACCCCTGATATACTCCGCACAGATTACATATACCCTGATGTACTCCTCACATATTACATATACCCTGATGTACTCCGCACAGATTACATATACCCTGATGTACTCCTCACAGCTTACATATACTCTGATGTTCTCTGCACAGATTACATATACCCTGATGTACTCCGCACAGATTACATATACCCTGATGTATTCCTCACAGCTTACATATACTCTGATGTTCTCCGCACAGATTACATATATCCTGATGTACTCCTCACAGATTACATATACCCTGATGTACTCCGCACAGATTACATATACCCTGATGTACTCCTCACAGCTTACATATACCCCTGATGTACTCCGCACAGATTACATATGCCACCACATTATAAACTGAAATACCAGCAAAACCCCAAACAGAAAAACGAACTAGCAAAATCCATGCTCAAAATGGCGGTCTTTCCCTTCTTAGCCCTACAGTGTGCCCAAACAGCAATTTATGGCCACAAGTAAGGCATTACCATACCCGGGAGAACCCACTTAACAATTTATGGGGTAAGATTCTCTAGGGGCACAACATATTGTGCGGTGAATAGGCATATCAGAGGAAAAATTGCAATTTTCCCTTTGCACCATCCACTGCGTATTCATTTCTGAAAAACACCTGTGGAGTGAGTCTAAATTCTCACTACACCCCTTGATAAATGCCTTTAGGGGTGTCGTTTCTAAAACGGGGTCACTTTTGTTTGGTACATCAGTGGTTTTGCAAATGCAACATGGCGTCCGTAAACCATTCCAGCAAAATCTACGCTCCAAAAGATAAATACCGCTCCTTTTCT
Source organism: Rhinoderma darwinii (assembly GCF_050947455.1). NCBI lineage: Eukaryota > Metazoa > Chordata > Amphibia > Anura > Rhinodermatidae > Rhinoderma > Rhinoderma darwinii. The sequence goes on from NC_134688.1 coordinate 32,028,323, forward strand.
TCTGAATGCTCCCATATACGTAAACAGCTGATTATAACCACATATGGGGTGTTACCGTACTCGGGAGAAATTTCTTTACAAATGTTGGGGTGCTTTTTCTTCTCTATTACTTGTAAAAATGAAAAAATGTTGATCTAAAACTACATCTTGGTGGAAAAAATTATTTTTCATTTTCATGGCTTAATTCTAATTAATTCAGCAAAAAATCTTTGGGATCAAAATTTTCACTATACCCCTAGATGATTCCTCAGGGGGTGCAGTTTCCCAAATGGAGTCACTTTTGGGGTGTTTCCATTGTACTAGTACTACTAGTACTACAGGGGCTCAGCAAATGTGACATGGCGCCCAGAAACCATTCCAAAGTCCAAATGGTGCTCCTTCCATTCTGAGCCGTACCGTGTGTCCAAACAGATGTTTATGACCACATGTGGGGTATTTTTTTACTCGGGAGAAATGTCTTTACAAATTTTACGATGCTTTTTCTCCTTTAGTCCTTGTGGAAATGAAAAAAAAATTAGCTAAACCTACATTTTATTTGAAAAAAATGTAGATTTTCATTTTCACAGCCTACTTCCAAAAATTTCTGCAAAAAACCTGTGGGGTCAAACTGCTCACTGTACCCCTAGATAATTTCCTCAAGGGGTATAGTCTCCAAAATGGGGTCACTTGTTGTGGGTTTCCACTGATTTGTACTCTCAGGGGCTTTGCAAATGCGACATGGCCTCCGCAAACCATTCCTGCTAAATTTGAGTTCCAAAAGCCAAATGGCGCTCTTTCCCTTCTAAGCCAAGCTGTGTGTCCAAACAGCCGTTCATGACCACATGTGGGTTATTGTTTTACTCGGGAGAAATTGCTCTACAAATGTTGTGGTGCTTTTTCTACTTTAGTTCTTTTGGAAATGAAAGAAAATTAGCTAAAGCTACATTTTATTTGAAATGTAGATTTTCACTTTCATGGCCTAGTTCCAAAAATTTTTGCAAAAAACTGGCAGGTCAAAATGCTTGCTACACCCCTAAATAAATTCCTCGAATGGTGTAGTTTCCCAAATGGGGTCACTTTTGGGGGGCTTCCAGTGTTTTAGTTCCACAAGACCTCTTCAAAGCTGACATGGTACCTAAAATATATTCTAATAAAAAGGAGGCCCAAAATCCACTAGGTGCTACTTTTTCTTCGGAGGCTGGTGCTTCAGTCCAGTAGCACACTAGAGCCACATGTGGGATATTTCCTAAAACTGCAGAACATGGGTAATAAATATTGAGTTGCATTTCTCTGGTAAAACCTTCTGTGGTACAAAAAAAATGGATTAAAAATGAATTTCTGGAAAAAAATAATGAACTTTGTCAATTTCACCTCTACTTTGCCTTAATTCCTGCGCAATGTCTAAAGGGTTGAGAAACTTTCTAAATGCTGTTTTGAATACTTTGAGGGGTGCAGTTTTTAAAATGGGGTGACTTATTGGGGGTTTCTAATATCTAAGGACCTCAAAGCCACTTAACAACTGAACTGCCCCCTGTAAAAATAGCATTTTGACATTTTTTTGAAAATGTGAGAAATTGCTGCTAAAGTTCTAAGCCTTGTAACAACCTAGAAAAATACAAGGATGTTCAAAAACGATGCCAAACTAAAGTAGACATATGGGGGATGTTAATTAGCAACAATTTTGTGTGGTATAACTATTTGTCTTACAAGCAGATACATTTAAATTGAGAAAAATGCAAATTTTTGCAATTTTTCGCTACATTTTGGTGTTTTTCACAATTAAATACTGATTGTATCGGGCAAATTTTGCCAGTATCATAAAGTACAATGTGTCACGAGAAAAGAATCTCAGAATCGCTTGGATAGGTAAAAGCATTCCGGAGTTATTACCACATAAAGTGAAAAATGTCAGATTTGAAAAATGAGGCTCTGTCAGGAAGGTCAAAAGTGGCCAAAGAGGGAAGGGGTTAAGCTTACTGGTCTATAATTACCCGGGGAAGACCTAGAGCCCTTTTTGAAAATAGTCACCACATTTTCCCTGCGCCAGTCCCTTGGCACTATACCGGTCACTAGAGAATCTCTAAATATTATGAAGAGGGGGACAGAAATAACTGAACTAAGCTCTTTAACCCCTTCAGGACCCAGCCACTCTTGGACCAAATGTCACAGCCTCATTTTTTAAATCTGACGTGTGTTACTTTATGTGGTAATAACTTGGGAATGCTTTTACCTATCCAAGCGATTCTGAGATTGTTTTCTCGTGACATATTGTACTTTAAGTTAGTGAAAAAATGTGGTCGATATATTCAATATTTTTGTGTGAAAAACACCAAAATTTAGAGAAAATTTGCAAAAAATTAGCATTTTCTAAATTCAAATGTATCTGCTTGTAAGACAGATAGTTATACCACACAAAATAGTTACTAGCTAACATTTCCCATATGTCTACTAAAGATTGGCATCATTTTTTGAACATACTTTTATTTATTTTTTTTATAAGTTTAACAGCAATTTCTCACATTTTCAAGAAAATTTAAAAAGCCTATTTTTTAGGGACCAGTTCAGTTCTGAAGTGGCTTTGAGGGCCCCAACATTTGTAAAGCAACTTTTCCAGAGGACGGAAATACCCAACATGTGGTCATAAACTGCTGTTTGGGCAAGCAGCAGGACTCAGAAGGTAAGGCACGCCATTTAGCTTTTGGAGTACAGATTTTGCTGGTTTGATTTCTCGGCACCATGTCGCATTTGTAAAGCTCCTAAGGTACCAGTACAGTGGAAAAAAAGTGACTCCATTTGGCAAACTACACCCATTGAGGAATTCATATAGGGGTTTAGTGAGCATTTTGACCCCACAGGTGTCTCATATATTTTATTAGAAATGGGCAGTGAAAATTAAAAATTACATTATTTTCCAATAAGATGCAGCATTAGTTCAAAATTTTTCATTTTCTCAACAAATAAAGGAGAAAAAGCACCGTAACATTTGTAAAGCAACTTCTTCAGAGTAGGGAAATACCCCACACGTGGTCATAAACTGCTATTTGGACACACAGCAAGGCTCTAAAGGGAAGGAGCGCCATTTAGGATTTGGAGTGGAGATTTGATAAGATTCGTTTTTTGACACCATGTTGCATTGAGCTATAGTACCAGTACAGTGGAACCCCCGATAAATTACCCCATTTTGGAAACTAGATCCCTCAAAGAATTTATCTAGGGGTGTAGTGTTTTGCAAAAATGAGTAAACTTTAGATGTTGCAGATTGAAAATTGCTGTTTCCCCCAGATATGCCATTTCAGTGCCCAATGTGTTGTGCCCAGCTTGTACCACCGTAGACACATCCCATAAATTGTTAAGCGGTTTCTCCAGAATACAGTAATACCCCATATGTGGTCATAAATTGCCGTTTCGGCACACTGCCAGGCTCAGTTGGACCACCATTTGGCTTTTAAAGCGCAGATTTTGTTTGGTGTTTTAGTGGTATTTTATCTTATAATGTGGGGGCATATGAAAGCTGGGCGGAGTACATCAGGGTACATGTAAACTGGGTGGAGTACATCAGGGTATATGTAATATGTGCGGAGTACATCAGGGTATATGTAAGATGGGCAGAGTACATCAGGGTATATGTAATATGTGAAGAGTACATCAGGGTATATGTAAGCAGTGCAGTGTACATCAGGGTATATGTAATATGTGCGGGTAGATCAGGGTATATGTAAGCTGGGCTGAGTACATCAGGGTATATGTAAGCTGTGCGGAGTACATCAGGGTATATGTAATATGCGGGGAGTACATCAGGGTATATGTAATATGTGAGGAGTACATCAGGCTATATGTAAACTGTGAGGAGTACATCAGGGTATATGTAATATGTGAGGAGTACATCAGGGTATATGTAAGCTGTGATGAGTACATCAGGCTATATGTAATATGTGCGGAGTACATCAGGGTATATGTAATATGTGAGGAGTACATCAGGGTATATGTAATATGTGAGGAGTACATCAGGGTATATGTAATATGTGAGGAGTACATCAGGGTATATGTAATATGTGCGGAGTACATCAGGGTATATGTAATATGTGCGGAGTACATCAGGGTATATGTAATATGTGAGGAGTACATCATGGTATATGTAATATGTGAGGAGTACATCAGGCTATATGTAATATGTGCGGAGTACATCAGGGTATATGTAATATGCGGGGAGTACATCAGGGTATATGTAATATGTGAGGAGTACATCAGGGTATATGTAATATGTGAGGAGTACATCAGGCTATATGTAAACTGTGAGGAGTACATCAGGGTATATGTAATATGTGAGGAGTACATCAGGGTATATGTAAGCTGTGAGAAGTACATCAGGCTATATGTAATATGTGAGGAGTACATCAGGGTATATGTAATATGTGAGGAGTACATCAGGGTATATGTAATCTGTGAGGAGTACATCAGGGTATATGTAATATGCGGGGAGTACATCAGGGTATATGTAATATGTGAGGAGTACATCAGGGTATATGTAATATGTGAGGAGTACATGAGGGTATATGTAATATGTGAGGAGTACATCAGGGTATATGTAATATGTGAGGAGTACATCAGGCTATATGTAATATGTGAGGAGTACATCAGGGTATATGTAATATGTGAGGAGTACATCAGGCTATATGTAAACTGTGAGGAGTACATCAGGGTATATGTAATATGTGTGGAGTACATCAGGGTATATGTAATATGTGAGGAGTACATCAGGGTATATGTAATATGTGAGGAGTACATCAGGGTATATGTAATATGTGAGGAGTACATCAGGGTATATGTAAGCTGTGAGGAGTACATCAGGGTATATGTAATATGTGAGGAGTACATCAGGGTATATGTAATATGTGAGGAGTACATCAGGCTATATGTAAGCTGTGAGGAGTACATCAGGGTATATGTAATATGTGAGGAGTACATCAGGGTATATGTAAGCTGTGAGGAGTACATCAGGGTATATGTAATATATGAGGAGTACATCAGGGTATACGTAAGCTGTGAGGAGTACATCAGGCTATATGTAAACTGTGAGGAGTACATCAGGCTATATGTAATATGTGCGGAGTACATCAGGGTATATGTAATATGTGTGGAGTACATCAGGGTATATGTAATATGTGAGGAGTACATCAGGGTATATGTAATATGTGAGGAGTACATCAGGGTATATGTAATATGTGAGGAGTACATCAGGGTATATGTAAGCTGTGAGGAGTACATCAGGGTATATGTAATATGTGAGGAGTACATCAGGGTATATGTAATATGTGAGGAGTACATCAGGCTATATGTAAGCTGTGAGGAGTACATCAGGGTATATGTAATATGTGAGGAGTACATCAGGGTATATGTAAGCTGTGAGGAGTACATCAGGGTATATGTAATATGCGGGGAGTACATCAGGGTATATGTAATCTGTGAGGAGTACATCAGGCTATATGTAAACTGTGAGGAGTAAATCAGGCTATATGTAATATGTGCGGAGTACATCAGGGTATATGTAATATGTGTGGAGTACATCAGGCTATATGTAAGCTGTGAGGAGTACATCAGGCTATATGTAAACTGTGCGGAGTACATCAGGGTATATGTAATATGTGAGGAGTACATCAGGCTATATGTAAGCTGTGAGGAGTACATCAGGCTATATGTAAACTGTGAGGAGTACATCAGGGTATATGTAATATGTGAGGAGTACATCAGGCTATATGTAAGCTGTGAGGAGTACATCAGGCTATATGTAAACTGTGAGGAGTACATCAGGGTATATGTAATATGTGCGGAGTACATCAGGGTATATGTAATATGTGAGGAGTACATCAGGGTATATGTAATATGTGAGGAGTACATCAGGGTATATGTAATATGTGCGGAGTACATCAGGGTATATGTAATATGCGGGGAGTACATCAGGGTATATGTAATATGTGAGGAGTACATCAGGGTATATGTAATATGTGAGGAGTACATTAGGGTATATGTAATATGTGAGGAGTACATCAGGGTATATGTAATATGTGAGGAGTACATCAGGGTATATGTAATATGTGAGGAGTACATCAGGGTATATGTAATATGTGAGGAGTACATCAGGGTATATGTAAGCTGGGTGGAGTACATCAGGGTATATGTAATATGTGCGGAGTACATCAGGGTATATGTAATATGCGCGGAGTACATCAGGGTATATGTAATATGTGAGGAGTACATCAGGGTATATGTAAGCTGTGAGGAGTACATCAGGGTATATGTAATATGTGAGGAGTACATCAGGGTATATGTAATATGTGAGGAGTACATCAGGGTATATGTAATATGTGAGGAGTACATCAGGGTATATGTAATCTGTGCGGAGTACATCAGGGTATATGTAATATGTGAGGAGTACATCAGGGTATATGTAATATGTGAGGAGTACATCAGGGTATATGTAAGCTGGGCGGAGTAAATCAGGGTATATGTAATATGTGCGGGTAGATCAGGCTATATGTAAGCTGGGCGGAGTACATCAGGGTATATGTAAGCTGGGCGGAGTACATCAGGGTATATGTAAGCTGGGCGGAGTACATCAGGGTATATGTATGCTGGGCGGAGTACATCAGGATATATGTAATATGTGCGGGTAGATCAGGGTATATGTAAGCTGGGCGGAGTACATCAGTGTATATGTAAGCTGGGCGGCGTACATCAGGGTATATGTAATATGTGCGGGTAGATCAGGGTATATGTAAGCTGGGCGGAGTACATCAGTGTATATGTAAGCTGTGCGGGTAGATCAGGGTATATGTAAGCTGGGCGGAGTACATCAGTGTATATGTAAGCTGGGCGGAGTACATCAGTGTATATGTAAGCTGGGCGGAGTACATCAGGGTATATGTAAGCTGGGCGGAGTACATTAGGGTATATGTAATATGTGCGGGTAGATCAGGGTATATGTAAGCTGGGCGGAGTACATCAGTGTATATGTAAGCTGGGCGGAGTACATTAGGGTATATGTAAGCTGGGCGGAGTACATCAGTGTATATGTAAGCTGGGCGGCGTACATCAGGATATATGTAATATGTGCGGGTAGATCAGGGTATATGTAAGCTGGGCGGAGTACATCAGTGTATATGTAAGCTGGGCGGAGTGCATCTGGCAGACCTCCCAACCGTCCCGAATCCGGCGGGACAGTCCCGGTATTTGACTTCTGTCCCGCCGTCCCGGCGGTCTGAGCAATGTCCCACCCTGCCCCCGACTCCCCCTGTTGCCAGCCACGCCCCCCTGCAACGACGACGCTGCCTGCACAGAGTCTGCTTGGAGCAAGGGAACAGAGTGCAGCAGACACACTAAAGCGGAACGCTGGAGGGGAGAAGAACGAAGCCACAGGACAGGGGTGACTGGTGAGTACACAGATTAAACTATTTAGTGCCTGGGAACACTAGCATTTATAAAATCATAAAATAAATTACATTACTTTATGGTTTTAGAAAATCTTGTGTCTCCAGGCACATTCTTTTTGCAGCTACCGCCCCCCCCCCCCTGTGCCCCTCCCCCCTCTCTGGACTGCTGTAACTTCTGGCAGGAGAGGGAGAGTAGTGGTAATAAAAAATACCCACACTTCTCCATTAAACATCTATCTAATCTATATGTCTATCTATCTATCTATCTATCTATCTATCTATCTATCTATCTATCTATCTATCTATCTATCTATCTATCTATCTCATATCTATCTATCTATCTCATATCTATCTATCTATCTCATATCTATCTATCTATCTATCTATCTATCTATCTATCTATCTATCTATCTATCTATCTATCTATCTATCTATCTATCTATCTATCATCTAATCTATCTACAAAAATAGAATCCTGCAGCACAGGCTTAAATGAAAGAGGGTGCAAGCCTTAGGGAACAGATCACTGTCCCTATAGACAAAAAGCAGTAAAAAGAACAGACACGAAGCAGCTGAGCGCTCACACGAATGCTTCAGCGTCTTCGTTTTAGCGATTGGTGGGGGTCTCAGTGCTCGGACCCCCACCAATGCAAACTTCTGACATGTCACTATGACACGTCAGAAGTTTGTTAAACGTTTACCAAACACTTTAAGTATAAAAATGGCTAAATGGATGCTCCATATGGAGTTAAAAGGGTTATCCAGTCCCTAAAAATGCATGACCTATCCTCAGGATAGGCCATCAAAAGATGATGGGTCGGGGTCCGACTTCCGGGACCCCCTGCCGATCAGCATTTTTGAAGGGGGTGCAGCGCTCGTATGAGTATTCAGTATTGCCGCCTTCTAACATTGAAGTGAATTGGGAGAACAGGCTGAAATACCTGTGAATCGCCGCTGCATCTGTGTCGGAGATTCACAGTGGGCAAGAAAAAACGAAGGGGAAGCAGTGTTCGTACGAGCACTGCGGCCCCTTCAAAACAGCTGATCGGCGGGGGTCGCAGGAGTCGGACCCCGAGCCATTAGCTATAGATGGCCTATCCTGTGAATAGGCCATCAATTTTTAGGGATTGCAAAACCCCTTTAAAGGGGTTTTCCCACAACCAAATGTATCCCCTATCCACAGAATAGGGGATACATGTGTGTTCGCTGAGGGTCTGACCACTGGGACTCGCAGCGATGAGATCGGGGGGCCGAAATTCCCCCGAAGTGCTCCATGAGAATGGAGCACTAGTGCACTTGCTCGACCATTGCTTTATTAATTTCTATGGAGCTGCCGGAGATAGTGGTCTATGAACAAAGGAACGGGGAGTGGGAAAAGTAGTGTGTTACATCAATGTTAAAAAGAAAAAATACTTTATTGAATAATTATTAAAAACAATGTTAGATGAAAAAATGATGACATTGTGCCAAAGTCCCCTAGATTGGCACACTAAGACAATATTGTGTCTAAATTAATTGCTCCGTTTTATTAAAGATATATGTGTCTAGCCTCCCCCTGTGTCTATGCGAGGAGGCTCTGTAATAGTCCCTGATCCAGAGATTAAAGTGTTAAATATTAGCAAATGGCTGTCCCCCTCAGTATCAATGACGAGACAGTCAACCTGCATATGTCACTAAAGGTTCCTCCAACGGGCTGTGATTAAAGCCCTGCGGTGGAGAAATCCCTGCATCAATACAACCATATGGGTTGTATGTGCATGTGTCCTATGCAAGTAGACACGGCACAGCAGAGTTGAGACTGTTGCGTGCTAGCTAGTCCTCTATGTATAAGCTTGACATAGCAGAGCTGTAACTGCTCCGTGAGGACAACTCTGCAGGAGGAGTAACTGATCAGATAGTGTGCTCACACAGTGATCTCCAGTCCCACGTAACCATTAGTATTCTGCCTGTCAGGCAGTTGTATCACTAAATCGAGGTGTGTTTACTTTGTGCAGATAAGGCTGCCGAAGTCAGTCACATACACATGGGAAGGGTTGAGAGGAGGTGAGCCGCGGTCAGCTGTTTGAGTGTGCTCGCAACTCAAGCATAGCTCAGCTCCGTCCCTCCATGTATTGTGACCGAGCCTGCAGCCCAACATGCGGTATTGACGTGCTTAAGTATTTTGAAATCATCACAATGTTAGATGGTCACACATTGCTCCGTACTGTTCAAATAACAATTTGATTTAATCATTTATCTGGCAGAATATCTGCCCTGGTCAGGGACTTAAGCATGTCAATACCGCATGTTGGGCTGCAGACTCGGTCACAATACATGGAGGGACGGAGCTGAGCTATGCTTGAGTTGCGAGCACACTCAAACAGCTGACCGCGGCTCACCTCCTCTCAACCCTTCCCATGTGTATGTGACTGACTTCGGCAGCCTGATCTGCACAAAGTAAACACACAGTGGCGGATTATCATTAGGGCGTTTCGGGCGGTCGCCCGGGGCCCAAGACTGCCAGGGGGCCCAAGGCTCCCAGCGAGCCTATGACCGCCCGAACCCCCTCATGCCCAGTGGCGTCGCTAGCACCGGAGGGAGCCCCGGTGCCAGGACCGCACCTGTCAGGCGAGGGGAGCTTTGCTTCTACTTAGCAGCCGTGGTCTGTGCTGCTTTAGAAGCTCCCCCTCCAGCCCCCCTTCCCTGCTCTAAACATCTCTGCTGCTAGCTGTCGGGACATGGGGGAGGGGAGACTGTCGGCGGGCTCTGTGCTGTGAGCAGGAGAAGAGCTACAGTGAAGACATAAAAGGTAAGTGCATGTGTGTTTAATATCCATATTCATGTGTGTTTAATGTCCATATTAATGTATGTTTAATGTCCATATTCATGTATGTTTAATGTCCATATTAATGTATGTTTAATGTCCATATTCATGTATGTTTAATGTCCATATTCATGTGTTTACAAGGTGTACTTTGTGTATAATGTGCATACTCGTGTATAATGTGCCTACTTAGTGTATAATGTGCATACTCGTGTGTACTTTGTGTACTATGCATACTTTGTGTATAATGTGCCTACTTTGTGTACTTTGTGCATAATGTGTGTACTTTGTGTACTGTGCGTACTTTGTGCATAATGTGCGTACTTTGTACTGTGCGTACTTTGTGCATAATGTGTGTACTGTGCGTACTTTGTGCATAATGTGGTACTTTGTGTACTGTGCGTACTTTGTGCATAATGTGCCTACTTTGTACTGTGCGTACTTTGTGCATAATGTGCGTACTTTGTGCATAATGTGGTACTTTGTGTACTGTGCATACTTTGTGCATAATGTGCCTACTTTGTGCATAATGTGCGTACTTTGTGCATAATGTGCCTACTTTGTGCATAATGTGCGTACTTTGTGTACTTTGTGCATAATGTGCGTACTTTGTGTACTTTGTGCATAATGTGCATACTTTGTGCATAATGTGCGTACTTTGTGCATAATGTGCATAATGTGCGTACTTTGTGCATAATGTGCCTACTTTGTGTACTTTGTGCATAATGTGCGTACTTTGTGCATAATGTGCCTACTTTGTGTACTTTGTGCATAATGTGTGTACTTTGTGCATAATGTGGTACTTTGTGCATAATGTGTGTACTTTGTGCATAATGTGGTACTTTGTGTACTGTGCGTACTTTGTGCATAATGTGGTACTTTGTGTACTGTGTGTACTTTGTGCATAATGTGCGTACTTTGTGTACTGTGTGTACTTTGTGCATAATGTGCGTACTTTGTGTACTGTGTGTACTTTGTGCATAATGTGCCTACTTTGTGTACTAGTGTTTAGGTAGTGTTAGCAATAGTTACGGCGCGGCAGGGTGGTGGTGGAGAAGGGGGGCCCAAGTTTGGGTAACAGCCCAGGGCCCATGGTCTTCTTAATCCGCCACTGTAAACACACCTCGATTTAGTGATACAACTGCCTGACAGGCAGAATACTAATGGTTACGTGGGACTGGAGATCACTGTGTGAGCACACTATCTGATCAGTTACTCCTCCTGCAGAGTTGTCCTCACGGAGCAGTTACAGCTCTGCTATGTCAAGCTTATACATAGAGGACTAGCTAGCACGCAACAGTCTCAACTCTGCTGTGCCGTGTCTACTTGCATAGGACACATGCACATACAACCCATATGGTTGTATTGATGCAGGGATTTCTCCACCGCAGGGCTTTAATCACAGCCCGTTGGAGGAACCTTTAGTGTCATATGCAGGTTGACTGTCTCGTCATTGATACTGAGGGGGACAGCCATTTGCTAGTATTTAACACTTTAATCTCTGGATCAGGGACTATTACAGAGCCTCCTCGCATATACACAGGGGGAGGCTAGACACATATATCTTTAATAAAACGGAGCAATTAATTTAGACATAATATTGTCTTAGTGTGCCAATCTAGGGGACTTTGGCACAACGTCATCATTTTTTCATCTAACATTGTTTTTAATAATTATTCAATAAAGTATTTTTTATTTTTAACATTGATGTAACACACTACTTTTCCCACTCCCCGTTCCTTTGTTCATATATCGATAATTGGTGGTGTACACCTAGTGTGAATTACTCCAACATATTATATATAAAATTGTAAGAGGGTAATACCTATCTAAATATATCACGGAGATAGTGGTCCCCTAAGTCCCTAGAAATGAATGGACCGCTGGCCACTTCGGCTGACTTTCAGTCCCCAGTTCTCATCTCTGGGGGCCCCAGTGGTCGGACCCCCAGCGATCACACATATATCCCCTATCCTGTGGATAGGGGATACATGTGTTTGTGCGGAAAACCCTTTTAATTTGTAATATATGACATTTCAGAAGTTCATTGATGTCTAGTTTCTATTGCATCGCAGGGAAGAAGACAGAAGACTGCTGGAGGTAAGTTTAATATTTTTTATTTTTCAAATTACTAACTTTATTTTTATTTTTTTTGTTTTGCAGGTTCCGCTGGACCGTTTTAACTAGGTCGTAGATTCGTTGCACTACTTCGATGATCTACGTATTTTTTTTATGTGGGGAAGTTCTTATTTCAATAAAAAAAAAAATTCTTACGTGTCTGTGTTTTCTTTAATACTTTAATAGTGCCTTAGTAATGGCAGCAGTCTGATTGACAACGTCCATTACTAAGGTGGGGCTTAATGTTTGCTAGTAAAATGGCTGCAACTAACCCCCCATTATTACCCCTGTACCCACCGCCACCAGGGGTGCTTGGAAGAGCCAGGTGCGATCCAGTACCAGACCAACTGTAGTGATGGTCGGGCACTGGGCAGCAGCAGGCTGGTATTATGAGGCTGGAAAGGGCCAAAAACCTTGGCCTTTCCCACCCTTGTAATGCTAGGCTGCTGCTGTGTTGTATCTGGCTGGTTAGGGAAAATGGGGGGGACCCCAGGTCGATTTAAAAAAAAAAAAAGAAAACAACATTGCTTTCCCCCCATTTTCCTAACCAGCCAGATACAACACAGCAGCAGCAGGCTAGCATTACTAGGGTGGGAAGCGCCACAGTTTCTGGCCTTTCATAGCCTAATAATATCAGCCTGCGGCAACCCCAGTGTCCGGCCACCACTACAGATGGTCGGGTACTGGATCGTACCCGGTTCTTCCCGACACCCCTGGTGGTGATGGGCACCAGGGTAATATAGGGGGTTAGTTGCTGCCTTTTTACTGGCTCACACTAAGCCCCGCCTTAGTAATGGACGCAGTCAATCAGACAACTGCCATTACCAAGGCGCTAATAAAGGATTAAAAAAAACAAACACATAAGAAAATATTTTTTTTATTGAAATAAGAACTCCCCCACACAACCCTCTTTGACCATTCTATTTTTAAAAAAACGGAGATCATCGCAGTAGTCCAACGAATCTACGAGGTAGTCCAAATGGTCCAGCGGAACCTGCAAAACAAAATAATAAGGTTCGTAATATGAAGAATAAAAATACTTCTCCTCACCTCTAGCGACTTCTGTCTTCTTCCCTTCGCTGCGATATATACTAGACGTCAATGAAAAATAATTCCCCTTCATGTAACTCTGCTACCTGTCAGCTGAAAAGTCATCCACCACAGGGAAAAAAAATTCCCCACCATGTCTGATTGCCCAGTGTTTCTTTGTGGTACTCCGCCATGGGCAAACATTTTTCCCTCTGGCAGATGATTTTTCCATTGACAGGTAGCAGAGTTATACAACAGGAAAACCAATTCCCCATCATGTAACTCTGCTACCTGTTAACTGAAAAGTCATCCACCACAGGGTGTCCCTCTTGACTTTCATTGTTCCCAGCCTTTTGGTTTGTCCTGCAGCTGCTGCTGTGATGAGCAAATGTTATACCCAAGATAGGAAAAGTAACATAAAGACGATATAACCGGATCCATAATATCTGTGATATCCAGACAGTCCAGAGATCCGCAGTGACAATGTACGCGTGTTATTTGCAGAAGCATCTGGCCGTGATTTGATGTGTCTATGCGGGATATTGGGCGTGGTTAGGGGGCGTGGCTTAAAATGTCCCTCTTTTCCGAATTCAAAAGTTGGGAGGTATGCATCAGGGTATATGTAAGCTGTGCGGAGTACATCAGGTCATAATAGGATGATGTAATAATGGATGTAATAATGGGGAGAATGAATAATCCATGGATTGGTGTGGTCGCTTTGAACCAATCCTTTATACACAGGCCGGGTTTATTGGGTATTATACAAAATATCTGCGCTCCAGTGTTGCCTAATGTTTGACTTCTTCATTAGCCCTATAAGCCGCACAAGGCCCTAAAGTTTCCTCATCTCCGCTGCATCTACAGGGTCCACCTGTGGGGTCCAGCAAATGACTGTAGTTTCTATTGGTACCATTTTGCGTTACTTGCAACTTTTTGATCACTTTTTATTACATTTTTTTTGAGACAAGATGACGAAAAAAGAAAATGCTGTCATTGTTTTTTATTAAAAATTTGTACGGTGTTCACCGTGCGGTAAAAATAATGTGACATTTTTATAGATCAGGCCGTTCCGAACGCGGCGATACCTATTATGTATAGTTTTTTTTTTCAGTGATTGGTGAGGATCACCTATCTCACAGGGATGTATTAGGTCAGGGAGACCACATTGGTGTGCACCACCAAGCAAAGCTAAATTGAGTCAGGAATTGGGGAAGGGGGAAAGAATGTGGTCTGTGGGTAAATTAATAATTAACTTTTATTGATCTGCATTAAAATTGTTTAAAATCCAATGGTGCAAACTGGTATGTGTGAGTGACCCCCAAACTCACATACCCTTGGCCACAAATTATGTAGTGAGGTATTGTATTAAATGATTGTGCTGTCAAACATAATTTGTGGCCAAGGGTATGTGAGTTTGGGGGTCACTCACACATACCAGTTTGCACCATTGGATTTTAAACAATTTTAATGCAGATCAATAAAAGTTAATTATTAATTTATCCACAGACCACATTCTTTCCCCCTTCCCCAATTCCTGACTCAATTTAGTTTTTTTTTCATGTTTTCATATTTTTCCATCCTAGAGACAGTACTTTTATAAATACATTTAAGCAGAAAAATTGGAGCTATTCATTCAGCACCACGGAGATAATACAAATAGGACATATACACACATGTACGATACCTAGCATCTAGGCTAGTTCTACTGTCTTCGGTAGTTACTCTATTTTAACACCATCTCTTCAATTTGTATTATATTCATCAATCCAGCAGATATCATGCGTCTATTACTGTAAATAATTATCGAGACAAAACGGAGGTGCGTTATTTTTGCTTTTTTGCTTTTGAAAAACTAGGAGGTTTATTTATTCAGATAAATTTTTATATAAAGTTAACTCCATACCAATAGTGATTGTTAATTATTTTTGATGTTTGGTACTTTTTCATTATTAATAATATAACAGTATGGTAACAGTTTGTCATATATGAACATATATCTACATTCTCGTAACCACCTACAAGTAAAACACCCTACAATCATGTTTGATGTCAATACACACCTGATGTCTAATTAATCAGTCCATTAATATACTAGGTTCTTGTCACGGAAATGCAACTAAGAGATGTATATACACTCGCTTGATGTATGTATTTTTTCCTTCTTTTGTGACAGTCATTTATTCACGCGTTGTCTGTGATAATTTACACTACTCCAGTAGGATAATTTTGTGATTTCCAACGCTAAGAGAAAATTACGACACAAGTTTTGTTACTTACCAGACAGGGTTAAAATGTTCAAACCCAGCCCAAACTAATCATGTGATAGAGTTTCTTGACTATATATTTGTCAATTTTATCTTCATAGAGCAAGCTATGATTAAGGACCCTAGCGGTCTGAAACGCGTAAGCGTGGTCCCGGGATTGTTGTTTTATCCCTTTTTTTAATATGACCTAATAAAAATTGAATTTTTTATCATTCGAGTGCTGGATCTGCCTTTCCTACACACCATTTTTTGTTACCACAGCCTGCTGTCGACACAGGATTAAGCTCAAGAGGATCTACGAGCACCTACAGCTTCTTGGATTTTTATGCCTACTTTGGTATCAATCAAGCTTTACAAAAACGCATTGAAAAAACGCATTGGAAAAACGTAACTCGGTCATGAGGTGAGCAAAACTTTAGGTAAAACCTTTTTCACTTTTCAAAATCTAGTTAGGTTTAGTGTTAGGAACCCTCGCACTTGTTAGGTTTAGTCTCAGGGAAGCCCACTCGTTCTATAAAAACACCAATTTTTTGAGCTGGTTTAGGTAGCAGCCTATTGCTCCTAGTTAGGAAAGCAATCAAACATGTCCCAACGGACATTTAGTGCCGAAGAGGCATATTCATTTCTTGCCTCCGACACAGAGTCGTCGGATGGTGAGACTCTGTTTTATTTATCCACCTCCTCATCCAGTGATGAAGAAGAGGAACCTCCTAGGAGATGCCCCTTGACCACCAGTGCAGTTAAAGCCCCCGAGCGAAATGACCCCGCCGCAGTTCAAGCCCCCATTTGGACCCCCACACCAGACATTTATGAGCCCAAAATCCCAGAGTTAAAATTTAATACGGCAGGGCTCAGCGAAATGGGCTTTTTCAAGTTCTTCTTCACTGATGACTTTATAGATCTTATGGTCTCCCAGACAAATTTATATGTCTAACAGTATATTACTAAGAACCCTACATCATTTTATGCCCAATCCTACAGGTGGACCCCTGTAGATGTAGCAGAATTGGGCAAGTTCTGGGGACTTCACTTGAACATGGGGCTTCTGAAAAAGCCATCCATTAGGACCTACTGGAGCATGGACATCTTATACCATACCCCCAATGTACCGTATGGCCATGTCCAGGATGCATTATGAGGCAATATTTTGCTTCTTAAATTATAAGGATAATGAGCAGTGCCCACCCCGAGATGACCCCAGTTTTGACCGTTTGTACAAACTGAGACCCCTATTAGACCATTTCAGTGCTCGGTTTGCCCAAGCATACACCCCCGAGAAGTGTATTTCTATTGATGAGTTCCTGGTACATTTTAAAGGGAGGCTTCAATTCCGCCAGTACCTGCCGAGTAAGAGGGCAAGGTATGGCGTAAAGATGTATAAGCTGTGCGAGAGTGCATCAGGGTATACCTACAAATTTAGGATGTATGAAGGGAAGGACAGCAGTATTCAGCCCCCAGAATGCCCCCCCTTACTGGGAATTAATGCAAAAATTGTGTGGGATTTGGTGCACCCACTGCTGGACCAGGGTTACCACCTCTACTTGGATAATTTTTATACCAGCGTCCCACTCTTCAAGTGCCTCGCTTCCAGAAGTCCTGCGGAATGCGGCACTGCTAGAAAAAATCTGAGAGGCCTCCCTAAGACTCTGCTTGGGCAAACACTCAGAAGGGGTGAGAGCAGGGCACAATCTAGCAGCAACATATTGTGTGTCAAGTACAAGGACAAGAGAGATGTCCTTGTATTAACAACAATACATGGCCACACCAGTACCCATGTACCTGTACGAAGTACCAGTATAGAGACCCCCAAACCAGACTGCATCCTGGACTACAATAGGTACATGGGAGGGGTTGACTTGTCAGATCAAGTCCAGTAAGCCCAGCGTAATGTAGGCGCAGCCGTAATGAAGGAAGCGCATGACTAGGTGTTTGGGAGTTTTAGGCTACTATGTTTTAGGCTACTATGTTTTAGGCTACTATGTTTTAGGCTATGTTATAGGGATTGGAGGGCTAAGGGAAAGGGGCATGGGGCAAATGTATCTATATGTGGTGGGTGGAGAGTAAAGTATATAAGTCCATGCGGGGAAGAGGCAGCCCTCTTTCCCGCTGGACAACAGGAGAAATATTTGTCCTGTCATTATATTTAAAAAAAAATAAATATAATAAGAATTTACACTTACCTGTAATGGACGCGGCGATAGAGATGACGATGGCCAGGATCCGGGATGCAGCGATGCAGCGATGCAGCACGGCGCAGGCTGGCTGGATTCGTTGATTGCCGGGGCTCTTCCTCCGGTTCCAGCGGCTGGAGAGGAGAGCGAGGGACGCAGCAGTGGGCGTTCCAGGCCTCAGGAGAGGCCTTCATCTGCGGAAACGCCTCGGTCTGGTCGGCGCCGAGGGAGCCCCTCCAGGGACCGGAAGTGGAGGCGGGACCGGAAGTGGAGGCGGGACCGGAAGTGGAGGCGGGACCGGAAGTGGAGGCGGGACCGGAAATGTACGCGGGACCGGAAGTGCACGCGGGACCGGAGGTGCACGCTGGACCGGAAGTGACGGCTTTCTCCGGCGCCGATGTTCCAGGTGCCGGAGGAGCTCTGCAGGCTGAGGTAAAGAGACCAGGCCCGACACCCAGGAAGAGGCGGGCGGGCTCCAGATGGGGAGTGAGATCGCCTCCTGCTGGAGCAGGGAGGCGTGCGGCGGCAGCGACCGGAGGTACCCGGGCAGCTTCAGGGAGTGACGCCGGGCCCCATCCGAACGAGGGGGGGCAGCGGTCTGCTATACAGGCAGCGACACGGAGAAGATTTATTTTCGTCAGCCCTGCAGAAGGACTGGATCGGCAGGGCTGTCGGTCTGAATATGTCGCGCCACCAGCGGGTGGCAGGACCGTGGACGGGCCGCGTTCCGCTGGGCCTAGAACTTCAGCGACCGAAAGTGCGTGGAGCTACGGGGAGCGTGGGGTGCAGGAGCACCACTCCCCAGGACCGTCAGGATCGATGCCGGGCTCATCCGGAGTGGAGGACGCGTCCGCTGGGAGGTCACCTCAGGGACGGCCGGGTGAGTTTACCACGGATGTGGTGCTGGGGATGTGTGGGGGGATGTTGTCACTGTCTCAAATGCATTTGATGTTTAGAGGGATGCAGGAATATTTTATGAGAATTGTGCCAGGTGTAGAGCAGTCGCCAGCGAGAGTATGGGGCGCTGCTAGTGAGGCGCCTGCTAGTGCGGCGGGGAGTGCGGTTGCTAGCGAGGCGATTTCTAGTACAGCTGCGGCAGGGATTGCGGGTGTTAGTGAAGTGGTGCCGGTTGTGGGTGCCGTAGTAGCGGTGGAAAAAGCGGTGGATGCGGCGGCTAGTACAGCTAAGAAAGTGGTAGAAGATGTGCGTTTGGCTGACGCGGCTAAAGGCGAGGTTTATGTGTGCTTTGAGGGCCCGCTGGGGGCGCATTTGAAAGTGGAGATTAGGGAAAAGATCTGGAAAGATGAATATGTGGAGATTTTTTCTTTGCTGCCTTTAGAGAAGTTTAATTTGGACCGGTGGAAACCGGATGAAAGTAAGAAGGAGGAGGAGGAGCGGCGGCGTTATCGCTTGATTCCTCGGACTTTTGCGAATTGGCTGCAGGCCTTCGCTATCTTGGCTAGTGTGGTGGGAGAGAAGGCGCCGGAGAACTGTTCGGCGCTATTTTGTTATATGGATTCAGTAGGGGAGGCGTATCGCGTATACGGTGGTAATGCATGGTTGCGGTATGACGAACAGTTTCGTCAGCGGAAGTCGGTGCGCCCGTCGTTGCGATGGGACCATAAAGATATTAGTTTGTGGATGCGTCTGATGTCTGCGCCGAAACAGGGGCAGCAGCCCTTTCGGGATGCGGCCGGCGGTCAGGGGTCAGCAGCGGGTCGGTCAGGATCCTCAGGAAAGGGGTGTTGCTGGCAGTATAATGACGGGCATTGCAAGTTTGGCCCAGACTGCAGGTATAAGCACGAGTGCTCCGGTTGCGGAGGCGCCCATGGTTTGTCCAAATGCTTCAAGAAGCATAGGGGCAGGCAGGGAGATGCTGAGCAGAAGAGGGGCGACGCCGGTGAGGGTGGAAAGGATGCTCCCGTTTTTAAGGGGCTATCCAAATAAGAAAGTGGCAGAGTTGTTGTTGTTAGGTTTTTCAGAAGGTTTTCGGATTCCTTGTACGTCGGCGGGACGTGACGGGGTGGTCCATAATTTGTCGTCTGCTTTGGCGCGGTCTGATCTGGTTACAGATAAGCTGCTGAAGGAGGTGGCTTTGGGCCGCATGGCGGGTCCGTTTTCCTTCCCGCCTGTTCAGAGTTTGCGGGTTTCCACGTTAGGTTTGGTTCCAAAAAAGGAGGTGAATAAATTCCGCCTTATTCATCACTTGTCTTATCCGGAAGGCGAGTCGGTGAATGACGGTATTGATCCGGCATTGTGCGCGGTCAGTTACACTTCCTTTGATGCGGCGGTTGTTTGGGTTCGCAAGTATGGTAAGGGCTCTCTGTTAGCGAAAACTGACATTGAGGCCGCTTTTCGTTTATTGCCGGTGCATCCGGATAGTTTTTGTTTGCTGGGATGTTATTGGCAGGAGGAATATTTTGTAGATTGTTGCCTCCCGATGGGCTGCTCCATTTCATGCGCTTATTTTGAGATGTTTAGCACGTTTTTGGAGTGGGTGGTCCGTCGGGAGGCGCAGGTGCAATCTGCCCTGCATTATCTGGACGATTTCCTGTTTATTGGGCCGCCGGGTACTTATGTGTGTGCAGGATTGCTACATACTATGGAGCGAGTGGCAAAGGATTTTGGGGTACCTCTGGCGCCCGAAAAAACTGAGGGACCCACGACGGTCATTAAGTTTTTGGGAATCATGATTGATTCAGATAATATGGAGTGTCGCTTGCCTGTTGATAAGTTGCTGGAGATGAGAGAGTTGGTGGCGAGTGCGCTGCGCAGGAAGAAGATCCAGTTGCGGGACTTGCAATCCTTGTTGGGGCATTTGAATTTTGCTTGTAGGATTATGCCCATGGGGCGGGTGTTTTGCAGGCGATTGGCAAGTGCTACCGCAGGGGTGCATTCCCCTCATCATTTTATTAGGTTGTCGGCGGAGTTGAAAGCTGATTTGTTGGTGTGGGGGGAGTTTTTGCAGAGCTATAATGGGCGGTCGGTGCTCATGTATCAGCCGGTGTCTAGTGTGGACTTGGAGCTGTATACTGATGCATCAGGTGCATGCGGATTTGGGGCTTATTTCCAGGGGCAGTGGTGTGCAGGAGTTTGGCCAGATGCATGGCATGAATGTGGTTTTGTCCGTAACTTGGCTCTGCTGGAACTGTTCCCGATTGTGGTGGCTGCGGAGTTGTGGGGGATTGTCTGCGGGACCGGAGAGTGCATTTCGTATGTGACAATCTGGGTGTGGTTCAGGCTGTTAATGCGCAGACAGCTAATTCTCCGCCAGTCGTGCGACTTGCGGCATTTAGTTTTGAGAGGCTTGATGTTGAATGTGCATTTTGTGGCAGTGCATATTCCTGGGGTGCTGAATTCTGTGGCTGATTCCCTTTCTCGTCAACAGTGGGACAGGTTTCGTCTGCTGGCGCCGGGGGCGGAGTCTCATGGCCTGCCTTGTCCAGAGCATCTGTGGAAGGTGGTGTGACAATGGCGAGGTCTGTTAGTGCGGTTACGTGGCAGAGGTACAGTGCGGTATGGCAGGTATGGGAGGCTTTGTTGGAAAATGCGCAGGCAGGTATTGCAGATCGGCCGGCGTGTTTGTTATATTATATAGGAAATGCGTACAGTGAAGGGGCGTCTGCAGCAACGGTTGCTCGGAGTTTGTCGGCCTTGGCTTTTTGGTTTAAGAAAAAAGGTGAGGAGGACTTGACTAAGTCCTTTCTGGTTCGGCCGGCAATGAAGGGTTTCAGGAGGGGTTCCGCAGTTAGGGACCACAGGAAGCCGGTGTCATTTGAGCTGTTGGTAGCGATTTGTGATTTGTTGAGGGATGTTTGTGTTTCGGCGTTTGAAGCGCGGCTATTTACACTGGCCTTTTCTTTGGCGTTCTTTGGGGCGTTCCGGATATCGGAGTTGGTGTCGGCCAGTAAGAGTGTGGCAGGGGGTTTATTGTACGCTGATGTGGATTTCAATGGCTCCTGCCTTTCTTGTTTGCTTCGTAGATCTAAGACAGATCAGGAGGGGAGAGGTTTTGTGGTGCATTTGTATGAGTTACCTGGGTCGCAGGTGTGCCCAGTCCACTGTTTTCGGGAGTTTGTTGCAGTGAGGCCTGGGGGGCCGGCATCCTTGTTGGTTCATTCAGATGGGTTGTCATTGTCTAAATTCCAGTTTTCACAGGTGTTCAAGAAATGTATCCTGTTGTCTGGCAGAGGTGGAACAGGTTTTAGCTCTCACTCTTTTAGAATTGGCGCAGCTACGAAAGCAGCTCGGTGGGGTTTATCCCCGGCGATGGTTAAGAAGATCGGTAGGTGGGAGTCAGACCGATATAGGTTGTATGTGCGGCCTCACTTGCTTTGAGGAGGTGGTGATAAGATGTGCTGGAGGTGGATATGGTGTTGTTACATTGCTGTTTTGTGTTGTTTTAGGTGCAGGTCCCTGCTTGATTTGGATTATTGGGCACTAATACATGCACTGGGGAGGTGTGCATGCAGATGTTCGTCCGGCCGGACGACAGTTGGGCCTGGATCACTCAGAGGTTCAGGTCAGATGGTTGGGTCTGCGGGGCATGCTGTGGTGTAGGTTGTTACCGGAGGTACATTTCTATGCAGGTTTGGACAGGGCGCCGGATATTTTGGTGGTGCACCTTGGCGGCAATGATTTGGGCATTCGGTCGTCCAGGGATTTGGTGAGGGATGTTAAGATCGATCTGTTGCGGTTGTGGTCGTCTTTCCCAGGAGTGGTGATCGTCTGGTCGGATATTGTGGCTCGCAAGATGTGGCGGCAGGCCCGTTCCGTCCATAGTCTTAATAAAGCACGAGCGAAGGTGAATAAGTTTGTTGGCAGGTTTGTGGCACGCAATGGCGGGGTTGTGGTGCGGCATAAGGAGTTGGAGGGCAGAGAGGTAGGTTTCCTTAGGGCGGATGGCGTTCATTTGAACGAGGTGGGTCTTGATATGTGGACCCTGGATATCAAGGAGGGCATGGAGAAAGCCCTGCAGTTGTGGAGGGACAATCATGTGTAAGGGGTCGCACATGATTGTCGTGGCGGTAGGAGGAGGGGTCTTTGGAGGCACGTAATGGCAAGAAGGAGAAGCAACAATGGAGATTGTTGAAAGAGAACTCGGGGCGTTAAACCCTGGATAGTATTGGAGGGGCTGGGGAGTGGTTACCCAGCTGATATGGCATATATTCCTGTTGGGCAGGGTCCCCAGGAAGGGAGAGAGAGGTCTTGGACATGATTGGTGCCCTCGGGTCAGGTGCAGAACGGCTGTAGGGTAAGAAGTCCAGACCTAGTAAGGAAACGATGGAGTTGTTATTTAATGATTGAAGTGCCTTCAAGGATCCTTTATCTGGAGAATGTGGGAAATAGAGCAGGATGTTATTATGGAGTGTTATGATGTGTTTTATGGTTATGCTCTTTTATCACATAAAAAGGTGTGTGTTTAATAAATGGCTGCTGTGGCCTTTACACCAAAATTCATGTGTGGTCTCTTATTGGGGTTTGGGGTGTAAGGTCGTAGATAGCGAAAGTCATCAAACATACCTTAAGTCAAGTAAGCCCAGCGTAATGTAGGCGCAGCCGTAATGAAGGAAGCGCCTGACTAGGTGTTTGGGAGTTTTAGGCTACTATGTTTTAGGCTATGTTATAGGGATTGGAGGGCTAAGGGAAAGGGGCATGGGGCAAATGTATCTATATGTGGTGGGTGGAGAGTAAAGTATATAAGTCCATGCGGGGAAGAGGCAGCCCTCTTTCCCGCTGGACAACAGGAGAAATATTTGCCATGCGGAAATCGAGGGTGTGGTATAAGAAGCTGGCCGTGCACATCATACAGATGGCATTGTACAATGCGTATGTGCTACGTCGATGTGCAGGCCAGAGGGGAACTTTCCTGGAATTTCAAGAGGTGATTATCAAGAACCTAATCTTTAGGACCAAGAATAGGGAGCATCCAGTACTTCCGGAAGCGAGGCCACACACATCGTACCAGGGCAACACTTTCCAGGAGAAGTTCCCCAAACTGGCAAGAAGGGAAAAAGTCAAAAGAGGTGCAGAGTCTGCTCAAAGAGGGGGATAAGGAGGTAAACAATATACGAATGCGACACGTGTCCCGAAAAACCAGGGCTCTGTATGAAAGATTGTTTTCGAATTTATCATACATCCCTTAATTTTTAATTTACCCTGATACACTCCGCACAACTTATGCCCCTCATCTTTCCCTTCTGAGCCCTGCCGTGTGCCCAGGCAGCTAATAACAGCCACATGTAGGGTATTACCGTAACCGGAAGAACCCACATTACATCTTATGGTGTGTATATCTCCAGTGGCACATGCTGGGCACACTATATCGGGCACGGACATGCCATATATATATAGAAAATTGCAAATCTCACTCTGCCCCATCTGCTGCGCATTATCTTTTACACAGTACCTGTGGGGTCAAAAGGCTCACTACACCTCTAGATGAATGTCTTAAGGGGTGTAGTTTTTAAAATGGGGTCACTTCTCAGGGGTTTCAACTGTACTGGTACCTCAGGGGCTTCTGCATACATGACTTAGCACCAGAAAAACTCCAGTAGGCCAAATGGTGGTCCTTTCCTTCTGAGCCCTCCCATGGGCCCAAACGGCAGTTTATCACCACAAATGGGGTATTGCCGAACCAAGGACAAATTGGGCAACAATGGGGTATTTTGTTTCCTGTGAAAATAAGAAATTTTGATAAAAAATGACATCTTACTGTTCTACACACAGGTATCCAGGCTACCAGGACTACTATTATGGGTAAGGCTATCTGAGTTATTAATGTTGGGAGTATTTTACTCTAGAAAACACCCTTTGGACACTTCTGTCCTTAACAAAACAGCTCACACTCAAACAACTAGCGTTATATGCGATAGCACACTGCCCTATTCATATGTCCTTAATATAAGGACTTTAAACACACCATACACTTGGTTTTCCCACTTACCTGTGTTCATATCATATAGAGTCTCTCCACTCATGTACCTTTTTAACATGTATGTTTTTATATGTTATTAATAAAATTTGTTATTCTTTTCATATATACTTGGCTCTATACTCTGTTTCTTGTGTGTGTATAGGGTTTAAGTAGAGTATAACAGAAAGAGTTCCCAGCATTATCATTCCCTTACCCCCCTACAACATTACGAATTATATTCACTTGGGACTGGTGTTGTTTTATTAAATTTCTTTTGATTCTCTTGATTTTTTTTGCTGTTTTTGACATTCCACTATGTTCTGCATAAAGCTTAGTGTCAGCTGTACTGTGACTTCTTTATCATAACGGAGCCATACCAGGCCCTTATACACCCTATATGCTTCCCCAATAGAATCCATAAAACATAAAATGGCCGAGCAGTGCTCCGGGGTCTTTTCGCAAATCACTCTAGCTAGAATCGCAAATGAAAACGTTCACCATATTAACCAATTGGTAAACATTTGCGGAATCCGGAGATAACGCCTTTTCTCCTCCTCCTTCTTTTATGCTCTAGCCCCTCTTCCCCTGATCCAGATAGAACTTCTCCAAGGGGAGGAGGGTGAACATCTCCACATACTCATCCTTCCCTATTTGTTTCCTGACCTCCTACTTAAGATGGGCACCGATCCCTCGAAGCAGACATACACAGCCAAGTTATCCCTGTTTACCTAATTAGGTGTCTCAGTCTGGACTGAGACCGCAACCGCCTCATAACTCACCGGAAGAGGGTTAACAAGGGAAAATGTTTTACAGGACCGCCCACACGAAAACCTGGGATGGACCCGCACCCTTCACCAGGGAACAGCCCACCATGTTCAGCAGGCACACCACTGAGTCCCTCAGGCATCTGCACACGCCTCCTGCTGTGTTACCCCACAGCCCCTAGCGGCAGGGGGCAAACCTGACCTAAACAATAATGGCACCAAGCACCAATAGTGATGCTTTTGAAAAGTATCAAAAAACTTTATTAAATATAGAGGACAAATGAATAAAAAGTGTCACACAATAGATATAGCAACATCTCCAGAGTGAAATACACAGGGTGAACACATGCCCATAACAATACGGATACATCTTATTTATAAAGTGTATAGTGCTAAGCAATATATATGAAATAAGCATATATATACCATATATAATATAAATTGTCTTTAAAATACTGCAGGATGGACAAGGACATGGACAAGAAGCTAAATACAAGTAGTGATGGTCCTAGGATAGGTGCAACACATGTTCAAAAGAGTACAGCATATGAAATAACATGCCTCAATATATACCCATCTATATGACACAACCGGGATGGCGCCAACCACGACGCACGTTTCGGCACAGCCTTCATCTGGGGGTGACATCATCTCCTAACAGGTATAATATAATAATATATATATTATATAAGATATTATTATATTATATAATATAATATAAATTTCGGTATAATAATGATACAACAGTAAACTGGAGATGACCGTCCAACACTGCGAATTTAACCCCTTAATGACAATACGCCTTTTCACGGTGGTCATTAAAGGGGTTCTCTGGAAAAAACTTTATGGTCTCATGTTTACTTGATAAAGTGGTTCTGTTTCCACTAAACGCGTTGTACCTCAAGAGACCCTCTATCTCTCTTTTTTATGTATGTTTTATTATGATCTATTGTTTTAGACAATTAATTATATATATATTTTTTCTCAAAAAAGTATTGCGCCTGGATGGTGTCTCTTTTTTACAGTGAATCCCACCTGGTTCACACTGTCTTTATCTACCTGCTCTTACTGAAGATGTCCTCAAAACTGGCTTAATGAGATGGTAGATCGGAGAGTGACTGAGGCAGTGGAGGCAAAACAGCGCGGACCTGTTGCAGGCAGCGGCTAAGGCATCTTGGCCCCCATTGGGGGACCTCTCCAGAACTCCAGTGAAGGACCTGGGCATGTAGACGAAGCCAAGGCAGACCCAGCAGAACCGGGTTGATGGCTTTAGGCAGGACGAGGAAGTTGATCTGTTCTGAGTGAAGGACTCCGATTTGTAACGTAAGTGGTTTCATGATAGCCACAATAGGATCGGGCAATGGTAGTCCATTTACAGAAGCAACAGCAAGGGATCTCTCTAGAAGAACTGTGGGTAGATGTAGTCGGTCTACTAAATCCTGCTGGATGAAATCTGCAGCTGCCCTGGAGTCAAAATAGGCAGAGGAGAAGTGTGATGTCTCTCCCGAGATGATGGTCACAGGAATAGATAATTTGGAAGAGGTTCTGATGTTTGGCATCATCCCACCTAGAGTTGCCTCTCTAGGAGCTGGAGTTTCCCGGCTTTTGTGGACATTGGCGCACGAAAGGGCCTTTAAGGCCGCAATACAAACACAGACCTGAAGAGAATCAGCGCTGTTTCTCCTGCTCGGACAACTTGACTCTGTCTACCTGCATTGGTTCCTCAGGTAGAGCAACAAGAGGGGGCAGTAGTGGTCTCTGGAACGAGGGTGCTAATCTGTGAAAACGTCTCTCCACCGAACCTCCTCATCGCGTTCCTGGATCCTCATGTTGACCCGGGTAGCCAACAGGATATGGGCATCCAAGGTAGGTGGGAGGTCGCGGGCTGCCAGCTCGTCCATGGTGTGTGAGGACAGTCCATGCCATAGGTCGCCACCAATGCTTCATTGTTCCATGCCAACTCTGCTGCCAGGGTACGGAAGGAGATGGCATACTCTCCTGCTGTGGACCCCCTTGCTTGAGGGTTAGCAGAGTGGCTGCTGCTAAGGATGTTCGTCCCGGCTTCTTGAACACGTCACAAAAAGTCTGTAAGAACAGGGCTAAGTCCGAAAATTTGGGCCCCTGTCATTCCAGGATGGGGTTCGCCCATGCGAGGGACTTGCCAGCGAGGAGGGAAATAATGAACGCTACCTTGGCCTCATCAGAGGAGAAATGGTGAGCACGCAGTCATAGCGAGGAAAAAGAGGCAGTGCAACTGTGGATCCGGAAAACAGACAGTAGGAGTATTAGGCAGTGGAACGGCAGCAGTCTCTGGGGAAGGAACAGGGAGTTGATCCAGTCGGGTGATGATGGAGTTTACAGCCACGAGGAGTTGATCCTGACGTGCATATAGATACAATATATACTATTGGGGTCCACCCCTTAGTAATTGCTGACGTGCATATAGGCCACGCATATCCGTTTGTATGACCTGAACAATGGTCTTAGGCTGGCAGCGGGTTCCATGGCCTGAGCGTACTGTCACAATCTAGGGAACATATGTAGCTGACTTTAGCTTGACTAATAACGCATTAAATACACGGTGGAAAGATCCCTTATCTTGACCTTTTCAATGACTTCTCAATGGTTATTTTTGTGTGATATCACGCTGCAACAAGTTATCAGAGTCAAGTTAAAGATGGCTACATCCGTATGTGGACCCACTAGGCCGTGGGCTCCGGCTCAGATAGGGCTAGGTGTGGCAGGTTGCGCCAGACGAAGCGGATGGCACCAGGAATGGTAGATGACACACAGGCGTGGCATATCCAGCCGGCGGTACCACACGACTCTGATAAAAGGCAGGCACAGTTAGGAAACAGCAAGGGATACAGGAAATAGGATGCAGGGAACGGGAACTCTGAGATCAAGCAGGAAAATACTAAGGGACCCTTTGCAATACAAACATGGGAAAAGTACAAACAACGCTCAAGCAAGGAGTGGAAGGCCGCGCCAGCCGTGGTCTCTGGGGAGGTGGCCAGGAAGTTGCGTTCATCACAGGGTGAGCGACAGAGGTCCGCAGTCATAACACTGAGATTTTTTTTGGTGTTGTATATATGTACTGAGCAGTGGTGTAACTACCGCCGTAGCAGCCTCATGCTACGGGGCCCGCGGCATGAGGGGGCCCGTGTCGCCCGCCGGCACGGGCCCCCACCATGGCCGGAGGCTCCGCTGGCAGCCGCTATGGCTGCTACAGCGGGACGCCACTGAACACTACGGCAGAGCAGGGAGGTATCTCCCCACTCTGCCATTAACTGGTTCCCGACCGCTGGCTGTATTTTTACGGCCAGCGGTCAGGGTCCTTAAAACCCGAGCCATAGACTTTTTACGACTCCGGTTTTAACTTACTGCCCGCGCGATCGGGCAGCTGAATGTCGGGTCTCCGGCTGTCAGTGACTGCTGGGGACACTGAGGAGAGGATAGAAGCAGCTTTCGCTGCCAGCGATCACACATGTATCCCCTATCCTGTGGATAGGGGATACATGTATTTTGTAGGACACACTGTAGGTCGCATTTTTTTGGGAGGGGGGACGCTGTATGGCGTTCCCTACAGGGGGGGGACACTGTATGGCGTTCCCTACAGGGGGGGCTGTATGGCGTTCCCTACAGGGGGGGCTGTATGGCGTTCCCTACAGGGGGGGGGCTCTATGGCGTTCTCTACAGGGGGGGGATGGATGGCGTTCCCTACAGGGGGGCTGTATGGCGTTCTCTACAGGGGGGGCTGTATGGCGTTCTCTACAGGGGGGGCTGTAT
Organism: Rhinoderma darwinii; assembly: GCF_050947455.1. Taxonomy (NCBI): domain Eukaryota; kingdom Metazoa; phylum Chordata; class Amphibia; order Anura; family Rhinodermatidae; genus Rhinoderma; species Rhinoderma darwinii. Next base: position 32,057,583 of record NC_134688.1, read on the forward strand.
GGCGTTCTCTGCAGGGGGACTGTATGGCGTTCTCTACAGGAGGGCTGTATGGCGTTCTCTACAGGGAGGGCTGTATGGCGTTAGCACTGTCCAATAAATATAAAGTAAACAGAAGAAAATACGCTCCAGCAATCCTCATGACAATGTGATGACTTTATTAGAAAAACATTTTATAAACCACATGGCATGTTGAAGTGATGATACAAGACTGCTTACGCGCTTCGAAAGCCAACTACATTCTTCGCAAATGTACGCCATCTTCTCCAAACAGTCAATTACATCAGAAGTCCAGTTCCTTGTGCTGCATGACTCGTGGACGCCCTATCCGTGGCGATATCCGTGTCCTTTCCACTGCTTCTCACTTGAGTCCTGTAGGCACAAAAAACATTCTGCAAGTATCCATTGTCATCCGTGCCTGCAGATTCTGCTTTAATGATGCAACTCACTCAACTCCTTGTCTATTTCATCGTTTACTGATGCCTCTTTTAGATGCGACAGATGTATTTTTTTTTATACTTACCAGCCTGCTTCACAGGCACCATCCCTTTTTATTGGCACCTGATCAATAAGGGGGTCCTGCTCCACCACCATAACACTGCAATACTAAACAAAATATTCCATAGACATCACAAAAACTAGACAAGCCTTTCCTCCCTTATGTTTCCCAACAGTTTCTAGCACAAGTGTGTGTAGGTAGAAATCAACAAACATGTTTCCTGGCCCCAAACTTTACCCCCTCTTTCCAGTAAAGGATTGGCTTTCGGTATCACACCTCCTTGCTTTTACCTTTTTACTTTATCCTGCGTAAACATTTTTTTCAGCATCTTAAACGTCTTGCCCATTAGCCCATCTATCCCCAACATCAGACCACTTATTATCATCTGACAGATCAGAATCAGACTCAACCAGCTACTGTTGCCTTCTTCTGCTTCTCTTTACATCCAGATGCGCTGCTCCTGTAATTCCAAACATTGTGCCAGTACCCCGTGTTCTAAACATTTTGGCAACCCCAAGGTGTCCCTCTCCCATGTTGAGATTATGAGGCCCTACTGGGATATTGCTGCCTTCATCGACCCTGGATCCCTGCGCAAGGATCCTGGCACTTGGCCCATCATCGTGCCATGTTCCCTCAAATTTTTGCTAGAATGATACCATTGAGGATACCTGCCTTGCTTGCTTGATGCCATTTGCTCCAAACAATCCAGTACACCCCAAGTCCAGGTCCATGTGCTGCATGACTTGTGGGGGCTCTATACGTGACAATATCCTGGCACCTTCCATTGCTTTCCGCTTGAGTGTTGTAAATATAAAAACATTCTGCCAGTGTCCATTATCACCTATGCCTGCAGATTATGACTGTGTAATGAAACTCACTTAAGTCCTTGTCTATTGCATCCAGGCCTTGACACATCGCAAATGTTCTTGGCAGACCAATGCTGTCTAAAATCCCCCTGCACTCCCTCACCCAATTACCTTACACCTACGTTCAGTTCCAAACCGAGCCATGTGGCCAGCATTTTGGACAAAGATACCCCTAACTTACATTATGCCTATTCCTACCAACTATCCAAGGTTCCCCACTGCTACGCCTTTCTTGGCATTTTGCCCGCTCATTACTTTTTCAATGTACAGAGCTACTGGTGGATACTGTATATAGTAACTAATGATGGACATACCGCATATAGATGAAATATTACTTCAGAGAGTCCCTCTGGCAGCAGGCAGCCGATCTCAAGAAATTCTGGAACAAAAAGTATAAACTGTGAAAATATTATGACGTGCGCTTAGTATGGTTCATCATATCAACAAATATATGTTCAGCCTATTGAAAACATCAGGGAGATTGTTTCCACAGTCTTGTCATGTGTCTCTATAGGAACATTCTGGATGACATCACATTATAGAATTTCTATAGGTTGTTATTTGCTATAATACTTACATATATACAGTGGATCTTCTAGCATGTCGGCTGTCACTGGTGCCACATATTCAGATGTTATAAATGTCTGTAAAATACATAATGGGTTTAATGCACATACATAAAATAACCCCATATCTATAATGAATAATAATATATTTACTTTCACACATTTCATTTTCTATCACAGGGCGAGTCCAATGCCCCTCTGCCACACAAATAACACCAGCAGTATAATGGCACATAATAGTTGGAGGACCCTGGTATAGATTTTGTATCAGTGACCAGGAGCTTATTGTTATTCTTCTATATAATCTTATCCTTAACCCCTTAAGGACGCAGCCTAGTTTGGGCCTTAAGGCTCAGAGCCCATTTTTCAAATCTGACATATTTCACTTTATGTGGTAATAACGTCGGAATGCTTAAACCTTTTTCAAGCGATTCTGAGATTGTTTTCTCGTGAGACATTGGGCTTTATGTTAGTGGTAAAATTTGGTCGATATATTCAGTGTTTATTTGTGAAAAATTGCAAAATTTAGAGAAAAATTTGAAAAAATAGCATTTTTCCGAATTTAAATGCATGTGCTTGTAAAACAAATGGTTATACCAGCCAAAATAGTTACTAGTTCACATTTCCCATGTGTCTACTTTAGATCTGCATAGTTTTTAGAGCATTATTTTATTTTTATTGGACGTTACAAGGCTTAGAACATGAACAGCAATTTCTCATATTTTTAAGAAAATTTAAAAAGCCTTTTTTTTAAGGTACCTGTTCAGTTCTGAAGAGGCTTTGAGGGGCCTATGTATTAGAAACCCCCATAAAACACCCCATTTTAAAAACTAGACCCCTCAAAGTATTCAAAACAGCATTTAGAAAGTTTTTTAACCCTTCAGGCATTTCACAGGAATTAAAGCAAAGTGGAGGTGAAATTTGCAAATTTCATTTTTCTTGCTGAATTTCAATTTTATTCTATTTTTTTTCTGTAACAAAGAAGGTTTTACCAGAGAAACACTACTAAATATGTGTTTCCCAGATTCTGTAGTTTTTAGAAATGTCCCACATGTGGCTCTACTGCGCTCGTGGACTAAAACACAAGCCCTAGAAGCAAAGAAGCACCTAGTGCATTTTGGTGCTTCTTTTTTATTAGCATATATTTTAGGCAGCATGCCAGGTTTGGAGAGGTGTTGAGGTGCCAAAACAGTAGGAATCCCACAAAACTGACCCCATTTTGGAAACTGAACCCCTCAAGGAATTCATTTATGGTTATTGTTACCATTTTGACCCCGTAGCTTTTTCACAGCGCGTATTTGAATTGGGCTGTGAAATTAAAAGAATGACAATTTTTCCAATAAGATGTCATTTTTGATCAGAATTTCTTATTTTCACAGGGAACAAAATGCCCCATTTTGTTGCCCAATTTTTCCTGAGTGGGGCAATACCCCATTTGTGGTGATAAACTGCCGTTTTGGCCCATGGGAGGCCTCAGAAGTAAAGGAGCGCTGTGTGTTCTTAGGAGTCCAGATTTTGCTGGATTGGTTTTCGGGTGCCATGTCGCATTTGCAGAGCCTCAGAGGTATCAAAGCAATGGAAACCCACCAAAAGTGACCCCATTTTGGAAATAAAACCCCTCAAGGAATTTATTTATGGGCGTTGTGACCATTTAGACCCCACAGTTTTTTTCACAGAACTTATTTGAATTGGGCTGTGAATTAAAAAAACAAAACTTTTTTCCAATAAGATGTAGTTTTGGCTCAAAATGTCTTATTTTCACAACGAATAAAATACCACATTTTGTTGCCAAATTTGTCCTGAGTTCGGCAATACCCTATTTGTGGCGATAAACTGCCGTTTGGGCCCATGGGAGGCCTCAGAAGGAAAGGAGCGCTATGTGTTCTTTGGAGCACAGATTTTGCTGGATTGGTTTTCGGGTGCCATGTCGCATTTGCAGAGCCCCAAAGGTATCAAAGCAATGGAAACCCACCAGAAGTGACCCCATTTTGGAAACTACACCCCTCAAGGAATTCATTTATGGGTGTTGTGACCATTTAGACCCCACAGTTTTTTTCACAGAACTTATTTGAATTGGGCTGTGAATTAAAAAAACAAAACTTTTTTCCAATAAGATGTAGTTTTGGCTCAAAATGTCTTATTTTCACAACGAATAAAATACCCCATTTTGTTGCCCAATTTGTCCTGAGTGTGGCAATACCCTATTTGTGGTGATAAACTGCCGTTTGGGCCCATGGGAGGGCTCAGAAGGAAAGGACCACCATGTGGCCTACTGGGAATTTTCTGGTGCTAAGTCATGTGTGCAGAAGCCCCTGAGGTATCAGTACAGTTGAAACCCCCAAGAAGTGACCCCGTTTTAAAAACGACACCCCTTAAGGAATTCATCTAGAGGTGTAGTGAGCATTTTGACCCCACAGGTATTGTGTAAAAGATAATGCGCAGCAGATGGTGCAGAGTGAGATTTGCAATTTTCTATATATATGCCATGTCAGTGTCCGATATATTGTGCCCAGCATGTGCCACCGGAGACATACACCCCATAAACTGTAATGTGGGCTCTCCCGGGTACGGCAATACCCTACATGAGGCTGTTATTAGCTGCCTGGGCACACGGCAGGGCTCAGAAGGAAAGGACCACCATTTGGCCTACTGGAGCTTTGCTGGTGCTAAGTCTTGTACGCAGAAGCCCCTAAGGTACCAGTACAGTTGAAACCCCCGAGAAGTGACCCTGTTTTAAAATCTACACCCCTTAAGGCATTCATCTAGAGGTGTAGTGAGCATTTTGAGCCCACAGGTATTGTGTAGAAGATAATGTGCAGCAGTTGGTTCAGAGTGAAATTTGCAATTTTCTATACATATATGCCAATTCAGTGTCCGAAATATTGTGCCCAGCATGCGCCACCGGAGATATACACCTCATAAACTGTAATGTTGGTTCTCCTGGGTACGGCAATACCCTACATGTGGCTGTTATCAGCTGCCTGGGCACACAGCAGGGCTCAGAGGGGAAAGATGAGGAGGGGTAAGCTGTGCGAATTGGATCAGAGCGAATAAAACTGGGGTAAATTAAAAATAAAGGGATGGATGATAAATTTTAAAACACTCTTTCATACAGAGCTCTGGTTTTTCGGGACACGCGTCACATTGATATATTGTGTCCTTCCTTATACCCCTCTTATAGCAGACTCTGCACCTCTTTTGACTATTTCCCTTCTTGCCAGTTTGGGGAACTTCTCCTAAAAAGTGTTGCCCTGGTACGATGCGTGTGGCCTCGCTTCCAGAAGTACTGTAGGGCTTCAGGACTTGATCTGACAAGTCCACCCGTCCCATGTACCTATTGTAGTCCAGGATGCAGTCTGGTTTGGGGGTCCCTGTACTGGTACCTCGTACAGGTACATGGGTACTGGTGTGGCATCTCCCTGGTCTTGTACTTGACACACAATATGTTGCTGCTGGATTGTGCCCTGCTCTCACCCCTTCTGAGTGTTTGCCCAAGCAGAGTCTTAGGGAGGCCTCTCAGATTACTTCTAGCAGTGCCGCATGCCGCAGTACTTCTGGAAGCGAGGCAGTTGAAGAGTGGGACGCTGGTATAAAAATTATCCAGGTAGAGGTGGTAACACTGGTCCAGCAGTGGGTGCACAAAATCCCACACAATTTTTGCATTAACTCCCAGTAAGGGGGGGCATTCTGGGGGCTGAGCACTGGTGTCCTTTCCTTCATATATCCTAAACCTGTAGGTATACCCTGATGCCCTCTCGCACAGCTTATACATCTTTACGCCATACCTTGCCCTCGTACCCGGCAGGTACTGGCGGAATTGAAGCCTCCCTTTAAAATGTACCAGGGATTCATCAATAGAAATACACTTCTCGGGGGTGAATGCTGGGAAAACCGGGCACTGAAACGGTCTAATAGGGGTCTCCGTTTATACAAACGGTCAAAACTGGGGTCATCTCGGGGTGGGCACGGCTCATTATCAGTATAATGTAAGAAGCAAAGTATTGCCTCATTTATATTTTATTTTTTAGGTTCCAGTTCAGTTCTGAAGTTGCTTTGAGGGGCCCATATATTAGACACCCTTATCAAACACCCCATTTCAGAAACTAGACCCCTCAAAGTATTTACAACAGCATTTAGAAAGTTTATTAACCCTTTAGGTGTTTCACAGGAATTTAGAGCAAAGTAGAGGTGACATTTAATTAATTTAATTTATTAGGCACCATGTCCGGTTTGAAGAGGTCTTGTGGTGCTAAAACAGTGGAAACCCCCCAAAAGTGACCCCTTTTTGGAAACTAGAGACCTTGAGGAATCCATTGTAGTTTTCTTGGGGTGCATGCAGCTTTTTGATCAGTTTTTATTCTATTTTTAGGTGGCGTGGTGACTAAAAAAACAGCAATTTTACTATTGTTTTTTATTCTATTTTTTTACAGCGTTCACCGTGCGCTATAAATGACATATTCACTTTATTCTGCGGGGCGTTACGATTACGGCGATACCAGATGTTTATAGTTTTTTTTTTATGTCTTATGGCGTTTACACAATAAAATACGTTTTGTAATAAATCATTCACTTTTTGTGTTACCTTATTCTAAGAGCCATAACTGTTTTATTTTTCCATCAATAAAGCCGTGCGAGGACTTATTTTTTGCGTAACGAACTGTAGTTTCGATCAGGACCATTTTTAGGTACATGCGACTTTTTGATCTCTTTTTATTCCATTTTTTGGGAGATGAAGTGACCAAACAATTGTGATTGTGGTACGGTTTATTATTATTTTCTCTTACGGCGTTCACCGAGCGGGATAAATAATGACATCGTTTTGTAGTTCAGGCCGTTACGGACGCGGTGATACCAATTATTTATAGTTTATTTGTTTATTTATATATTTTTATTAATAATAAATGACTGATAAGGGAAAAAGGGGGATTTTTACTTTTATTACTTTTAAATCTTTTATTTTCTTATTTTTACACATCTTTTTTTTACTTTTTCACACTTTTTTTACTTTGTCCCACTAGGGGACATGAGGGCAGGAGGCTCTGATCGCTATTCTAATACACTGCACTACACACGTAGTGCAGTGTATTAGAGCTGTCAGCTGTTCGCTGACAGCAAGCATAGTGGGTCTTGACTTTGTCGGGACCCACTAAGCTTCCGTCGAAGGCGCAGCCAGAGTCCATTGTTAGGATTCTGGTTGCCATAGTAGCCATCGCGGCCCGCTATCGTGTAGCAGGCCGCCGATGGCAGCTTAACCCCTAAGAAGCCGCGATCGCTATTGAACGCGGCTTCTAAGGGGTTAATCGGCGGGGACCACCGCGATCGGTCCCTGCACACTAAGCTGTGATAGCCTGCTGTCGGAAACAGCAGGTATCACAGCTCAGACACGCGCCGGGGAAAGATGGCGCCGTGTTTACTCAGGTCAGTACTATTACTGACCTGAGCGCGAACTATGTACTTAGCGCGACGTAATAGTACTGACCTGAGCGCGAAGGGGTTAATGGAAAACTTCTAATTTGTCTTTTGTGGAGTCTTTTGGACTGGAGTAGAGAGAGTAGAAAATGGTAAATTGGATTTCTGGATTCAACAGACAAAATAATTATTAAAGGGGTTTTCTGACAGTTTCATAAACCTTAGTCTAAGCCGCATATGGCTAAAAATAACAAATTGTCCCTACTCATTTTTTAAATTCCCTGTGGCTCCTGCGCTGGTGGTTCTGTTGTCTTTAGTTGCTAGGCCACAGCGGTCATGTCCGTGTGGATGGCATGTCACGTGGCAGCTATTGTGTCACATCCAGGGCCGGCCTTAGGTTTATTGGTGACATGTGCAGTATCTGTGACGTCCTCCCCCTTATGATGCACCATGTAGTGTCCAAATAATTTAATCATACAGTGCCCAAATAACATCACCCAGTCAATAAACTAGGGATTGTATCTTTCTGTTTTTTTATATTATAGGTTTGGGCCCTAAATGCCGGATCGGCAGTGTAAGTTGAGGGTGCCCAGGCCATCTATGGTGGTAGTGCCCTCTTCAGTATTGACCAGTAATACACACTATGTGATCATTTAGAGATGCAGTTAATAAAATACACTGACCTTGGACTCTCCTACTGAATACATCCGACTGAATGTAGAACGTTATGTGATGTGAGGTGGAGGGCTCTGCTTAATCTTCGATCTGCCCTCCTGGGACGTGTGGTTATCATTAACTCTTATGAGGAATTAATTCTAGGAGAAAGAAAGACAATGTATTAGGACAAATCTCAATCAATGGCAACATTTCTTTTTTTAAATTTTAAGATTTTTATTAACTTTTTCAGAAGTACAGAATAAAGAAAAAAGAACAACAACAAAAATATCTGACATTATCAACAGTAGGTCCACGCAGGAACCTCCAAACCCATATAACCCTTATGGTAAAAGCATTACTCAGACCTCTTGTCACTTTACAATATATAGGAAGTTGAATGTACAATTACACAACATCCCTACCTCTCCATCAGCATACATCTGTACAAATACATTATGTTAGTGCCTTATGTTATCTAATTTATCCCTTGATATTAGTGGTCTTGAGAATAAGACTCTTTCCGAGATGGTGCCGACCACATGCATACAGATATTCCCCCCATCCTGGGGAGGAGAAGTAACAATCCCCCTCATACTATTCATAATATAATTTTATATTCACATGTCAAAGAGTTACATCAATACCACCGAAATTACCTAGACGATAAATCATATCATACATTAAAAGAACATATGGTAAGACCCGTGGCATGAGTCTAGTAACCTATTTATAGAAATCTAAATATTTGTACCTTGTCTAATTGCTGTCAAGTGACAATTGAAATTAGAGGAAGCAATTTAACTCCCTGTGCGGAGATGGACAGATACTTGGTCCATGGTTCCCAAAGTGTAAGAATATGAGGAAGTCTATGGGATCTCAATGCATACATGCGTTCCATGGTATAGGAAACATTGACCTGATTGAGCAATTCTGAAACGGAGTATTGGTTGGGTAATTTCCAGTATTTAGCTAAAAGCAAACGTGTCGCTATAATGATATGGCTGGACACCAATTGAGAGGAGCTCGGGATATTGTGCATATTGAGGAAACATAAGGCCAGGGCCGGGTCAGGTTCAACCTTACAGGACGAAATTTGGGAAATAATATCGAATACCTGTCTCCAAAACGCATAGACTTCCGGACATTGCCACCACATGTGAAAGTACGACCCTTTGCAGCCACATCCCTTCCAGCATACTTCCGGGTATGAGTTGTCAGATTTCGCAAAAACAGTTTTTGGGAAGCTTCCCAATGTTTAACCCCCTTAGATATTTTTTTGGGCCATGCAAAATCTTTCTGCCACTCTGTCAGAGAAAAGGAAGAGTCAAAGTCTTCTTCCCATTTAGCGCAATAAGAAGGTATGCTGGGAAGGAGATGCTCGTACAAATTTCCATAAAATCTCGAAATACCCTGTTTCCTACTTTCAGGATCAAAGTATTGCTGGCGGGCCATGGAGGGGAATACTGAGGCGTTGACATCTAAAGACGTAAATAAATGTCTTATACATAAATACTTATAGAAGTCCCTATTAGGGATACCACAAACCTTCACTAAGTCAGTAAAGGCTAATAATGTGCGGCCAGTAAATAGCAAGTGAATATGGGAGATCCCTGAATTTATCCAGTTATCCAACGATATCTCAGGTAAATAAGTAAGTAAGTAACGTAAGGGCAGATTTTTAAGTGGAGTGAGGGCCAAGGATGGAAGCCGGGTGGTATATTTTTTCCAAGCCTTCAGAGAAGCTGAGACAGTGGGGGACACGCAATTATAGGTATTAGGAGAAGAGTGTGAAGCAACCCCTAACAGTGATATAAGCGGGCGACCTACCATTGCCTGTTCAATATGTGTCCACCTCTTTGAGGGGAAGCGTGCACACCAAGATTTCAGTTGGTCTAATGAAACTGCCCAGTAATACTTTTGGACATCCGGCATTCCCATACCTCGGTGTCTCCAGTGTCTAAATAATGTGTGCATCCTCACTCTAGGCTTTTTATGTGCCCATATAAAGTTGTTAAGTATTCTTTGGAGACTCCTCAAAAAGGAACTAGGAAGAGGGATAATCAGTGCACGTAACGTGTACAGCATAATCGGCAAAACCATCATTTTAATGATTGCTATTTTCCCCGCCCAAGATGTACAAACTCCACTGTAGTTAGATAGCAGTTGGGGAATACTTGTTAAGAGAGGGGTAAAATTATGTTTGAAGAGGAGATTCGTTGAATTAGTAAGTTGTATACCCAGATATGAAATTTTTGATGAGCTCCATTGAAAAGGGAAGGATTTACGGATTTTATTCCCTACTTGCATCGAAAGTCCCACATCTAACAAATGTGATTTACTAGCATTGATTTTGTAGTAAGCCACTGTCCCAAACTTGTCTAGGGTGTGTTGCACTGCCGGTAGGGATATTAAGGGGTTGGAGAGTGTGAGGATAACATCGTCGGCATATAACCCTATTTTGTGTTGAAGGGTGCCAATCGTGATGCCTGTGATGGACGGGTTCTGCCTAATAGACATGGCTAGAGGCTCCATAACCATCGCAAAGATCAGGGTGACAACGGACACCCCTGACGGGTGCCATTGGAAATAGGAAACGAGGCAGACATGAACCCTGAGGCCAATACTCTAGCTGACGGATTGGAATACAATGCCATAATAGCAGATTTTATCCACCCACCAAATCCAAATTTGCACAAAACAGCCTCTAGGTATCCCGAATGGACCCGGTCGAATGCCTTCTCCGCATCCAAAGCAAGAAGCACGGAAGGCACTCGACGGGTCTTCGCCCAATGAATTAGGTATTAGGAATTAGGTTTATAAGCCTTCTGGTGCCGTCTGGTGCCTGCCGTCCAGCAATAAATCCCACTTGGTCCTCATGTATCAATTCAGGAAGTAATGTAGCTAACCGACCAGCCAATATTTTAGCATAAAGTTTAACATCAGTATTTAAAAGAGATATTGGGCGGAAGTTAGCAGGAGAATCAGGCGTTTTCCCAGGCTTCGGCAAAGTGACTACGGTGGCAGCGAGCATCTCCTGCGGAAAGGACCCCATCCCTGCAGCTTCAGTAAACACTTTAACTAAATGTGGAGCTAGAGTCTTGTCATACCTTTTATAATACTGATTAGAAAACCCGTCTGGTCCTGGGGCTTTACCTGACTTTAGACTTTTAATAGCTTGTGAGACTTCAAGTATCGTAAAGGGGGATTGTAGATGAACACTGTCTTCTACAGACAGGGAAGGAAGATTCAGGCCACTCAAAAAGCTATTAATGTCCGATACTGAAGGTTGGTAGGTGGCTTTATCTTCTTTGAGGTTATATAGTTTGTGATAGAAACTCCGGAATTGATCACTAATTTCTTGGGGGTGAGTAACCTTATTGCCGTTTTTGTCCATGAGAAATGCTGTTCTCTGTTTAGCACTCTTCATTTTAAGCATTTTAGCTAAGAGTGCCCCTGGTCTATTACCGTGAAGGTAAAAGCCGAATTGTAATTTTTTAAATAAGGCCATATGCCCAGACATAAGCACCGCCTGCAGTTGATCCCTAAGAACTTTGATTTTTTGCGACGTGTCCGGAGTCACTTTAGATTTATTAAGGGATTCCAAATTATGTAGTTGAGTGAGGATATCCTTAGTGTTTTTTTCCCTATCTTTTTTTAATCTGGAGGCAGCCTGAATCCACATCCCCCGCATGTAGGCCTTATGGGCATTCCATAGAGAAAAGCAGTTAGTTGAGGAAGGGGCATTGATCTCAAAGTATGTTTGGACGTGTGTATCCATCAAATCTTTTGTGAGAGGATGGTCTAATACTAGATCATTCAGTCTCCAAGAGGAGAAAGGGGGCGCTGGCAATTGATCCAGGACCTTTATAGAGATGGGAGCATGATCTGACCACGATATGTCTCCAATAGTGGATGTGGAGATGCATCTGAGACTGAGTTTACTCACCAGAAACATGTCTATGCGAGAGTATACTTTGTGTGGCGCTGAAAAATACGTAAAATCACGTTCATTACCATGTTGACAGCGCCACACATCATATAACTCCTCCGAGTGTACAGTGTGGTGTAGATTTGAGCGAGGTCTGTGAGCATTCGAGGAATCGATTGAGGGATGCATAACGTCATTAAAATCCCCCCCTATGATCAACATCCCCTTCACCACTTTATTTACTTTTCAGAGGATTTTGTGAAAAGCCTTAAGTTGATGTGAGTTAGGGAGATATATGTTGACCAACGTAAAAGTGATATTATTTATGTCACATATGAGTATCACAAATCTACCTTGAGGGTCCAGCATGACCTGATGCAAATGAAAGGCAACCGAATCCTTTATTGCTATCAAGACACCCTTGGATTTACTGGAATGTGATGCTTGAAATATGTGAGGAAATCTAAAATGTGTGCATTTCGGAGGGTGAAGGGAGGAGAAATGGGTCTCCTGGGCGAAGAGAACATCACTGTGGAGGGCCAAAGCTTCCTTCCACATCTGTCTCCTTTTAAAAGGGCTATTGAGCCCCTTTACATTTAAAGAGGATAAGTTAAGCGGCATGAGACAGCGTAAGAGAATATGTCTGGCTGGGCATGGAACATGAATTCGAAACAAAGATATAGGATCTTGTGGACCATGAAGTGTACAGAACAATATTACCAAATTCAAAAATAAAAACATAAGAACAACAGTGCAAAAAGGAAAAACAAGGCGCCTACACTGCGCCGTACAGACCTTCGTCAGGGAGAGAGAATAAAGATAACCACAACAAATAGCATTATGACATGACCATACTACCAGCGGAAAGATCAGGTGGCAGAGTGTCCCTGTACCAATTCCCATTCCGGGCGGAGACGTCTCGGTGGCTTGTCAGCTGACTCCGGTCCCATGGACTGGACAGGAATGTTCCACTTGCGAAGCAAATCAATCCCATCCGAAGGAGTAGGAATCACATGTGTGGAGCCATTCCTAGAGACCAATAACTTGACCGGGAATCCCCACTTATATCTCAGATTGTGCTCCCTAAGAGCCAAAGTGATCGGGTGGAATTGCTTTCGTAGCATCAAGGTGGAAGCCGACAGATCCGGGTATATTGAAATGTGAGCATATGGAGGTGGGAGTTTCCCCAATTTTTTGGATTCCTGAATGATACGGTCTTTGGCTTGGTAGAAGTGTACCCTCGAGAGAACATCTCTTGGAGCATTTTCCGGAGCAGCCCTAGATTTAGGGATTTTATGTGATCTGTCCAGAGTTAGATCCAGTGGGGCGAATATTGGAACCAAAGCTTTGAACATGACTTGCAAAAAATTGGGTAATTCAGAGGTTGAGATTTCTTCAGGGATCCCTCTAATTTTGAGATTATTCCGCCTCGACCTATCTTCTTGATCCATGAGCTTGTCTTTTATCCACTTCACCTCATCTTTAAGCTCAGCATGTGCGTCAATGAGATCATTATGGGCCTTGGCATGGTCTCCCATGCTGCGTTCTAAATGATCCGTGCGGAATCCTAGGTCATCCACAGTCGCATGTATTTGTGCTAATACCCGATCCATCACTCCAGAAATGGAAGTCTGCAAGGTATGCATTAACCCTTTCATGACGGCAGTGGTCAAAGGAGCATCATCTGAAATCTCAGACATCCCGGACATATCAGAAGCCATGAGGTGAGTATCGTGTGATGGTAAACTCTGAGGAAAGAGCGCCTTTTTAACCGTAGGGCCTTTACTATTGGGTGAAGATGGGCCCGATCCAGTCGCTCCCCGTTTACCGGGGCCTGACACCTCTTCCATCCTGCCCTGTGTATCTCCATCAGCAAACTGACCTGAGGCAGCCGATAGCTGCTTGCACCGTTGCCGCGTGTCCGGCAAAGACAGGGAGTCGGCGCCATCTTGTGACCGGCTAGTCGCAGGGAAATAGTCCGGAAGCTTTTTGGGCTCCGGTTTGGACTGTCGCCTCCTGGTCATGTTCCACATCGATGTCGGCTGTGACCGGGATCTGGTCAGGTAAGTGAGACTGTCGTAGCAGGTCTTATGCCGCTGTGAGCCGCTGTAATGCTATTGCTGAAGCAGGAGAGAGTGCACTACACCGCCATTCCAGTCAGCGGCTAGCTCCGCCCCCCCCCAATGGCAACATTTCTATCTAGAACAGAGTCCAGTCCCCAACCAGTGTAAAATTACCAAAGGGGTAAATAGGATAACCGGCTGGGGTCAAGGGATTTGGGGTGGCCCACAGCTCTGGGGCTCCATACGCCCCTGAAATTGGACAAACAATAACGGCGCAGGGAGGAAGCGAAATGTCTGACCCGGTTGGTCGTCTATTAGGTGAGTATAATTTTTTATTTTATAGGAGCAAAGGGGGCACTATTAATATGGGGGATAAAAGGACTGAGTCGGGGCTTAGAAAAGGGGGCTTCATTACTGTGGGGCCATACAAAAGGGGCATTCTGACCCAGGACATACAAAAAGTGTCATTCAAACTGTGGAGGGTATTGGTGGATACTGCATATAGTAACTAATAAGAGACGTACCTTGCATAGATGAAATATTGCTTCAGAGAGTCCCCCTGGCAGCAGGCAGCCGATCTTAAGGTGTTCTGGAAAAAACAATAATTGTGTCGTTTTATTTCTCCAGACAGACGTGTGCTCAGTATAGACCACCCAACAATGAAGGAAATGTACATTAGGGCTCATGTACACAGCAACTTCATGTGGACGGACCTGTATGGTGGCGCACAGACTGCAGTACTGGTAATGTAGACACTCTGTGTGCGCTGTGTGCTCCCCCATAAGCCAACGGTGTATTAGGAAATTACATAAATAACAAGTCCCTTATATATTACTAATACCATAATATCTTCTTTATGGAGCATTTCTATAATAATAATAATATAAAGCTGCAGCAAAATTCCCAGCGTTTACTTTTGCTACATGTGGATGAGTTTTTGAGACTGTAACTATTGACTTGTAACACTTGTGAATTTTGCCGCGCAGCAAATCTGCAGCGTCTGAATTCAGCTTTATGGCGTAGAATATAGTACTCAAATACTGCAATCATACAGTGCCCAAATAACACTGCCACACAAGTATTGTCTGCCACACTGTAATGTAATCCATTACCAAGGAATTGTATCTGCATCCTAAGCAGTGCCCTTTACTTTTTTTTACATGAAGAGTGGGATTGAGTGTTCAAGCAATGGGTGCCCCAGACATCAAGACCAGTGGCGCCCCATTCATTAGTGACAGGTGATGCACCCAGTGTAACCGCACAGGTCGCACACCCCTAAGACAGGCCCTGGATGAACAATATTGGGGAATTTGTTCCCACAGTCTTGTCATGTGTCTCTATAGGAACATTCTGGATGACATCAGATTATAGAATTTCTATAGGTTGTCATTTGCTATAATACTTACATATATAGAGTGTATGTCCTAGCATGTCGGCTGTCACTGGTGCCACATATTCAGATGTCATAAATGTCTGTAAAATACATAATGGAATAAATATAAAATAACTCCATATCTAGAATGAATAATAATATATTTACTTTCACACCTTTCATTTTCTATCACAGGACGAGTCAGACATTGAAAACATTTTGTAATGTTAGTGTAAACCCAGGGAACATAACTATAGGGGTGAAGAGGTTGCAGTCACACCCAGGCCCAGGTGTCCATGACTGACATTAGGGGGGGTCACAATGTGGGCAATTTACAAATGCCAATCCCCAATGCCCCCATCTCCTAGAGGAATCCCGATTTTCGCTGCTAGAAATGTGATGTCAGTGAGAGAAGCACCCAGGCGGAAAGGCAGCTGCTGAGTTGCCCGGCCGCTTCTAAAACACAAGCAGTGGAAGGGAGCCAGCGCAGCGCCCCGTTCCACCTGCTGGAGGGATGCGCCCTATGTAATGGCACAGGTCGCACACCCCTAAGGCCGGCCCTGGCTACTGCTGAGCCTTATTAGGATAATATACGGTAGCTTTTTAAGACTATTTAATTAAATTAAATTAGACATCATATTGAAAACGACTGAGAAGTCACATTCCACATTACTGACAGCTGCAATTCTCAGACAATGGTAAGGGTATGTTCACACACTTAACTAAAAAACGTCTCTAAAATACAGAGCTCTTTTCAAGGGAAAACAGCCTCTGATTTTCAGCCATTTTTTAAACCACAAACATTTTTTGAGGCGTTTTTACCAACGTTCTTGGAGCTGTTTTTCTATTGAGACAATGAAAAACGGCTCCAAAAACGGCCGAAGGAGTGAAATGCACTTCTTTTTACAGGGTGTTTTTTATGCGCCGCTTTATCAAACGCCCACGTAAAATGCACCATCGGAAAAAAAAAACAGTTTTTCCCATTGAAATCAATGGGCAGATGTTTGGAGGCGTCCAGCCTCCATATTTTCGGCTGTTTTTCGGGGTGTTTATGGCCAGGAAAACGGCTGAAAATAGGCTGTGTGAACATACTCTGTTGTACTGAGTTGTAACTTTAATGAGAAAATATGAAACATTGAAATCTGAATGTAAAATGTTCAGTTGTTACTTGCATTAATAGAAACATTTTACTGGAACTTGAACGGTTTGTCTAAAAAAAAAACAACCCCAACTCCTGACAATCACCAAAAAAAAATCCTTCTACAGTCTTTTTAAATCGGCCATGTAAAAAACGCCTCATCGGAACAAACCCCCGTTTTTGTCATTGAAATCAAAGCGCAGATGTTTGTTCAGCCTCTGTAGTTTTAGATGTTTTTCGGGGCGTTTATGGCCATGAAAATAGGCCATGTGAACATACTCTGAGTTGTAACTTTAATGAGAAAATATGAAACCTTGAAATCTGAATGTAAAATGTTCAGTTGTTACTTGCATTAATAGAAACATTTTACTGGAACTTGAACTGTCTAAAAAAAAAAAACAACCCCCGACAATCACCAGAAAAAAATCCTTCTACAATCATATAGTTGTGGTGAGGTGTTGGTGTGGTTAGAAATTGCTGCAGTAATGTCCAGTGTGAATCTGGCCTTATATGAGAATTCTAGAGCGTATATATTTCATGTGTCCAGTAACATGTAGAATTAATGATAAAATGCTGCATCTTACCTGTCAATCACACAGTCAATCACAGTCCCGGTCCAGACGTCATTGGCAGAAATTGTAAAAAATATGTAATCCAGCTGCACATAGAACCTAACGGCTAGTACTGTCTATGACATCATCAGTGACATCATAAGCGGCTGCAGTATCTGTTACATCATCTAATTATCTCCTACTGCCTGGATAGACTGTCTGTGCATACACTGGATATAGGCGTTACATGGGACTGCTGTTTATAAACATGGAAGAAAGATACATGTGTGGTTATAGGGGCTACGACTAAGAACATGTAATGTATGAAACGTGTAATCTGTTACTAGATGGATTTTATACTGTAATACAGATGTAGCCATCTTTAACTTGACTCTGATAACTTGTTGCAGCGTGATACTTTCTTGATCCCGCAGCACTCCGTGTTTCAAGTGTGCGTGAGTAGGCTTCCACGCCAATGTGTAAAAAATGGGAACTCAGCACTCCAAGGTATTATGCAATAAGTGATATTTGATTTCACATATAGCGAAAAGTAGTAATCCAAAAATAATGGTGCCATTACCCAACAGCGACCGAGGTCACAAGCGCCGCATATCCGTGTCTAAAGAAGGTTGAATGTATAGACCGAAACGTTAAAAACCTATTTTTGGATTACTACTTTTCGCTATATGTGAAATAAAATATCATTTGTTGCAGCGTGATATCACACAACAAAAGCCATTGAAAAAGTCAAGATAAGTGATTGTTTATTTAATGCGTTAAAAGTCAAGGTAAAGACGGCAACATCTGAACTAATAAAGGATACATTTTATTGAATTTCGTTTTAGGCTACATTCACACAACAGTAAAAAACGTCCGCTTTCAGAACAATGATGTTCTATGGGTATATTCACACGGCCTTTTTTTAACCACCCGTCAATATTGGCCGTCAAAAAATAGAACATGTCCTATTTTTGGCCGCTTTCACGGCCAGACGGCCGCCATAGAAGTCAATGGATCCATTTTTAACGGCCGTCAATACATGTAACAGCCGTTAAAAACGGTTCTGTGATTTGGGGATTCAAGAGCCAAGGGAACTATTGGCTCCCTTGCTGGTAATCGGCGGCGCAATGACACATACTCACCGATGCAGCGCCGTCCTCTACAGGTGTGGTCTCTAGTCTCATGGGTTCTGCGAAGGTGACGAGATGACGTCCTCACGTCGCCTTCGCAGAACCAGTGAGACTAGAGATCACTCGTGACGTAGACGGTCATGCATCGGTGAATATGTAGGGCATTCAGGCGGACAAAAATTACGGATATTGTTGCGCTCACTACTATGGTAGCATGGCGCTAGTACAGGGGACATTGTTGTCTACTGTAGCAAATTTTTCGGCACGGTCCTGAATTTACAGAGAGAGTCCCGGAAGATTACCACAGGGAGGGGGGTGTGGTGCTTTCTCCGGAGAGGTGTCTGTGTCATCATCTACAGGGGGGCTGTGTGCCATCGTCTACAGGGGGCTGTGTGCCATTGTCTACAAGGGGGCTGTGTGCCATCGTCTACAAGGGGGCTGTGTGCCATCATCTACATGGGGCGGTGTGCCATCATCTACAGGGGGGCTGTGTGCCATCATCTACAGGGGGGCTGTGTGCCATCATCTACAGGGGGGCTGTGTGCCATCATCTACAGGGAGGCTGTGAGCCATCATCTACAGGGGGTCTGTGTGCCATCATCTACAGGGGGTCTGTGTGCCATCATCTACAGGGGGTCTGTGTTTCATCATCTACAGGGGGTCTGTGTGGCATCATATACAGGGGGTCCGTGTGCCATCATCTACAGGGGGGCTGTGAAACAATCATGACAATAACCTTTGTTTGGGTGTTTTCAGGGGGTTGGGACAAAAGAAGCCAGACAAATGAAATTCATCAGTTTTTTTAACGGCCATGAAAAACGGATGCAAAATGGATGTCAAACGGCCATTAAAAACGGACAGACGGACTGGAAGTGTATAAAAATTTGCAGACACAATGATGCAAAACGGCCATGAAAAACTGACATTTGATCAGTTTTTAATGGCCATTTTTTTTCACTGTCGTGTGAATGTAGCCTAAGTTCTGGATCGTCTCCATTTTAAGGCCTTATTCACACGACAGTGAAAAAAAATGTCCATTTAAAACTGATCAACTGTCAGTTTTTCATGGCCGTTTTGCATCAGTGTGTCTCTAAATTTTCATTCATTTCAAGTCCATCTGTCCGTTTTTAATGGCCGTTTGACATCCATTTTGCATCAGTTTTTCATGGCCGTTAAAAAAACTGATGAATTTCATTGGTCAGGCTTTTTTTGTCCCAGCCCCCTGAAAACAACCAAAGGAAGGTCACATGTTCACCTAGACACTATTTACAGCCTCCCTGTATATGATGCCACACACCTCCCTGTATATGATGCCACACAGCCTTCTTATATATCGCAAACGCCTCCCTGTAGATGATGCCACACGCCTCCCTGTAGATGATGCCACACCTGACTCCCTGTAGATGATGCCACACCAGCCTCCCTGTAGATGATGCCACACCAGCCTCCCTGTAGATGATGCCACACCAGCCTCCCTGTACATGATGCCACACCAGCCTCCCTGTACATGATGCCACACCAGCCTCCCTGTACATGATGCCACACCAGCCTGCCTGTACATGATGCCACACAGCCTTCTTGTATATGCCACACGCCTCCCTGTATATGATGCCACACCTGCCTCCCTGTAGATGATGCCACACCAGCCTCCCTGTAGATGATGCCACACCAGCCTCCCTGTACATGATGTCACACCAGCCTCCCTGTACATGATGCCACACCAGCCTGCCTGTACATGATGCCACACAGCCTTCTTGTATGCCACACACCTCCCTGTATATGATGCCACACCTGCCTCCCTGTAGACGATGCCACACCTGCCTCCCTGTAGATGATGCCACACCAGCCTCCCTGTAGATAATGCCACACCAGCCTCCCTGTAGATGATGCCACACCAGCCTCCCTGTACATGATGCCACACCAGCCTCCCTGTACATGATGCCACACCAGCCTCCCTGTAGATGATGCCACACCAGCCTCCCTGTAGATGATGCCACACCAGCCTCCCTGTAGATGATGCCACACCAGCCTCCCTGTACATGATGCCACACCAGCCTCCCTGTACATGATGCCACACCAGCCTCCCTGTACATGATGCCACACCAGCCTCCCTGTAGATGATGCCACACCTGCCTCCCTGTAGATGATGCCACACAGCCTTCTTGTATATGCCACACGCCTCCCTGTATATGATGCCACACCTGCCTCCCTGTAGATGATGCCACACCTGCCTCCCTGTAGATGATGCCACACCAGCCTCCCTGTAGATGATGCCACACCAGCCTCCCTGTACATGATGTCACACCAGCCTCCCTGTACATGATGCCACACCAGCCTGCCTGTACATGATGCCACACAGCCTTCTTGTATGCCACACACCTCCCTGTATATGATGCCACACCTGCCTCCCTGTAGATGATGCCACACCTGCCTCCCTGTAGATGATGCCACACCAGCCTCCCTGTAGATAATGCCACACCAGCCTCCCTGTAGATGATGCCACACCAGCCTCCCTGTACATGATGCCACACCAGCCTCCCTGTACATGATGCCACACCAGCCTCCCTGTACATGATGCCACACCAGCCTCCCTGTACATGATGCCACACCAGCCTGCCTGTACATGATGCCACACCAGCCTCCCTGTAGATGCCACACCAGCCTCCCTGTAGATGCCACACCAGCCTCCCTGTAGATGCCACACCAGCCTCCCTGTAGATGCCACACCAGCCTCTCAGTAGATGCCACACCAGCCTCCCTGTAGATGCCACACCAGCCTCCCTGTAGATGCCACACCAGCCTGCCTGTAGATGCCACACCAGCCTCCCTGTAGATGCCACACCAGCCTCCCTGTAAATGCCACACCAGCCTCCCTGTAGATGCCACACCAGCCTGCCTGTAGATGCCACACCAGCCTCCCTGTAGATGCCGCACCAGCCGCCCTGTAGATTGTGCCACATACTCACGAGAGCATGTTCCCTTGCCAGTCCCCATGTAACAGATCCGTTTTTAACGGTTGTTACATGTATTGACAGCCGTTAAAAACGGATCCATTGACTTCTATGGGGGCCGTCAGGCCGTTAAAACGGCCAAAAATAGGACATGTCCTATTTTTTGATGGCCATTATTCACGGGCCGTTAAAAAAACGGCCGTGTGAATGCACCCATAGAATATCATTGTTCTGAAAACGGCCATGTGAAAGCCGTTAAAAGGACGGCCATCACATGGCCGTTTTTCACTGTCGTGTGAATGAGGCCTAATGGATAAAGTTACCGGACAATTATCCGCCCACCGAGAGTTTATTGGACACATGGACGGCCTGGTGAGCAGATGAACTTCTTCTTTCTTTGTTTGGAGTCATGTACAGATATAGCAATCCTTATCCTGACTCTGATAACTTGCTGCAGCGTGATAATTTATCACTTAAGTCACTGAAAACCATTGAAAAAGTGAAATGAAAGTTTATTGACACTGTGTATTCAATGTATTTAACCCCTTCGAGCTCAGCAACGTAATATTCCGTCGCGCTGACCGCCCCGTTCGCGCTCAGCGACGGAATATTATGTCGCAGGGAAAATGCATCGCCATTTTCCACCGGCGCGTGCACGAGCTGTGACAGCTGCTGTTTCCGACAGCAGGCTATCACAGCTCAATACGCCGGGACCTATTGCGATGGTCCCGCCTCCACAATCGCCACTATTGGTCAGTTAGTGAGTAACTGTCCAATAGTGGCGATCGGTCTCTTCACTTCCTCTCCCTGACATCACATCCTGCCGCACCCACCCTGAGATGGAGATAGCGAGGCGTTCAGAGCGGTTGTGAGTAGAGGGAGAGAAGAAAAAGAGTGAAAAAATGTGAAAAAAAGACAACTTTTTTCTGCTTCCCACCTCCCCAATCCACTACCCAGTCCTTTACCCTTCCTCCTTGTGTTCCCCCCACATTTTTGGTCAGTGATCTCCTATCACTGACCACTTCTTAGTCTTCAGGACCAATTTCTTGGTCCCTGGGGATTATTTTTTTCTTTATAAAACATATAAAATAAAAATATATATATAAAAAAAAAAAAACGAAAAAAATCCTGTTAATTTAGACAATTTATCTAGTTAGTTTAGTATTAGTGTTAGTTAGTGTCAGGGAACCGTCAAAAAGCATAGTTAGGTATAGCGTCAGGAATTCATCACCATAGTTAGATCTAGCGTTAGGGGTCCATGACAGTAGTTAGGTTTAGCGTCAGGGAAGCTCGGAATAATCTAGATAGGTTTAGTGTCAGGCACCCGTCACCGTAGTTAGGTTTAGTGTTAGGGAAGCTCAGAATAATCTAGTTAGGTTTAGTGTCAGAGAATAGTCGCCGTAGTTAGATTTAGTCTCAGGGAAGTTCAAATAAAATCTAGTTAGGTTTAGTGTTAGGAACCCTCGCCCTTGTTAGGTTTAGTCTCAGGGAAGCCCACTCGTTCTATAAAAACACCAATTTTTTGAGCTGGTTTAGGCAGGGGGGGGCAAGCGGGGCATGTAATAGAAGTGTGGCTGTATCTGCGGGGGGGGGGGACTTTGTCTACACGGGGGACTTTATCTACGGGGGGTGTCTATCTACAGGGGGACTATATCTACAGGGCTGGGCTATATACAGGGGGACTATATCTACAGGGCTGGGCTATATACAGGGGGACTATATCTACAGGGGGGCTATATACAGGGGGACTATATCTACAGGGGGGCTATATACAGGGCGACTATATCTACAGGGCTGGGCTATATACAGGGGGACTATATCTACAGGGCTGTGCTATATACAGGGGGGCTATATACAGGGGGACTATATCTGCTGGGCTATATACAGTGGGACTATATCTACAGGGGGGCTATATACAGGGGGACTATATCTGCTGGGCTATATACAGGGGGACTATATCTGCTGGGCTATATACAGTGGGACTATATCTACAGGGGGGCTATATACAGGGGGACTATATCTACAGGGGGGCTATATACAGGGAGACTATATCTGCTGGGCTATATACAGGGGGACTATATCTACAGGGCTGGGCTATATACAGGGGGACTATATCTGCTGGGCTATATACAGGGGGACTATATCTACAGGGGGGCTATATACATGGGGACTATATCTACAGGGCTGGGCTATATACAGGGAGACTATATCTACAGGGGGGCTATATACAGGGGGACTATATCTACAGGGGGGCTATATACAGGGGGACTATATCTACAGGGCTGGGCTATATACAGGGGGACTATATCTACAGGGCTGGGCTATATACAGGGGGACTATATCTACAGGGGGGCTATATACAGGGGGACTATATCTACAGGGCTGGGCTATATACAGGGGGACTATATCTGCTGGGCTATATACAGGGGGGCTATATACAGGGGGACTATATCTACAGGGGGGCTATATACAGGGGGACTATATCTACAGGGGGGCTATATACAGGGGGACTATATCTACAGGGGGGCTATATACTGGAGTGGGCTGTCTATAGAGCACCATATACAGGGGTGGGCTATATAGTATATAGCCCCCTGTAGATATAGCCCACCCCTGTATATGGTGCTCCATAGATAGCCCACCCCTGTATATAGCCCCCCTGTAGATATAGTCGCCCTGTAGATATAGCCCAGCCCTGTAGATATATTCCCCCTGTATATAGCCCCCCTATGTATAGCCCACCCCTGTAGATATAGCCCCCCTGTGTATAGCCCAGCCCTGTAGATATGGTCCCCCTGTAGATATGGTCCCCCTGTAGATATGGTCCCCCTGTAGATATGGTCCCCCTGTAGATATAGTCCCCCTGTAGATATAGTCCCCCTGTAGATATAGCCCACCCCTGTATATAGTCCCCCTGTAGATATAGCCCACTCCTGTATATAGTATCCCACAAATAGCTCCCCCTATAGTGCTCCACAGAAAGCCCACCCCTGTATATAGCCCCTTGTACATATAGTCCACCCCTGTATATAGTGCTCCACAGATAGCCCACCCTTGTATATAGTATATACAGGGGTGGGCTATCTGTGGAGCACTATATACAGGGGTGGACTATCTAGTGGAGCACTATATACAGGGGTGGACTATATGTACAGGGGGGCTATATACAGGGGTGGGCTATCTGTGAAACACTATATACAGCGGTGGACTATATGTGGAGCACTATATACAGGGGTGGGCTATATCTACGGGGGGGCTACATACATGGTTGGGCTATCTGTAGAGCTCTATATACTGGGGTGGGCTATATCTACAGGGGGCTATAAACAGGGGTGGGCTATCTGTAGAGCACTATAGGGGGAGTTATTTGTGGGACACTATATACAGGGGTGGGCTATATGGGGGCACTATCTACAGGGGGCTCTATGGCAGGCACTATCTACAGGGGGCACAGTGTGTGTGTGGGACACGGTGTATGGTGCTATTATAATTAGAGGTGCAGTGTATGGCGCTATTATATTTAGGGGCGTAGTGTGTGGTATAATGATAACTTTATATTTATTTATAGGTGCAGAAATGTTGGAAAAGTGAGAAGCTGAAGAC
This sequence comes from Rhinoderma darwinii, assembly GCF_050947455.1. Classification (NCBI taxonomy): domain Eukaryota; kingdom Metazoa; phylum Chordata; class Amphibia; order Anura; family Rhinodermatidae; genus Rhinoderma; species Rhinoderma darwinii. The sequence goes on from NC_134688.1 coordinate 32,082,313, forward strand.
ATGTGAGCGGCAAACTGCAGAAATGGACCGGGAGACGTCATCATAGAGATCTGGACCAAATGGAGAAAAAGAACTAGAATCTGAGACGTCACCGGTGAGTCACTTAATGTAAATTTTTATTCTGCCTCTAATCAGTATTGTAGTCCCTGTATGATCTGCAGCGAGATGATAGGTGATATGATTATGATAGGATTTATTTTTTGTAAAACGACATCTCCCAGCATATCCTTACCATTGTTTGGGCCATGCTGGGAGCTGTAGTTTTACGCCGTACAAACCTATACGGCAGGGGTTGCACTAAATTGAGCTGTATTTGTGCTGGGGCTGTATATATGTAGTGAGCTTGGTTCTTGTGTTGTGTATAGAACCATATTGCTTGTGAAATATACAAATAATTTTATGCTCGCGTTACATAAAAAGAAATGACACGTCGATTGGTAGAGAAAACAAACACGGCGAGGGGGAAGGAGATGTTGGGAAAGAGGTTGGGGGGTGGGGGTCGCAAAACTGAATCTTTGCCCCGGGTTCTGGAGAACCTAGCTACGCCTCTGGGTTTAGGTAGCAGCCTATTGCTCCTAGTTAGGAAAGCAATCAAACATGTCCCAACGGACATTTAGTGCCGAAGAGGCATATTCATTTCTTGCCTCTGACACAGAGTCGTCGGATGGTGAGACTCTGTTTTATTTATCCACCTCCTCATCCAGTGATGAAGAAGAGGAACCTCCTAGGAGATGCCCCTTGACCGCCAGTGCAGTTGAAGCCCCCGAGCGAAATGACCCCGCCGCAGTTCAAGCCCCCATTTGGACCCCCACACCAGACATTTATGAGCCCAAAATCCCAGAGTTAAAATTTAATACGGCAGGGCTCAGTGAAATGGGCTTTTTCAAGTTCTTCTTCACTGATGACTTTATAGATCTTATGGTCTCCCAGACAAATTTATATGTCCAACAGTATATTACTAAGAACCCTACATAATTTTATGCCCAATCCTACAGGTGGACCCCTGTAAATGTAGCAGAGTTGGGCAAGTTCTGGGGACTTCACTTGAACATGGGGCTTCTGAAAAAGCCATCCATTAGGACCTACTGGAGCATGGACATCTTATACCATACCCCCAATGTACCGTATGGCCATGTCCAGGATGCATTATGAGGCAATATTTCGCTTCTTAAATTATAAGAATAATGAGCAGTGCCCACCCCGAGATGACCCCAGTTTTGACCGTTTGTTCAAACTGAGACCCCTATTAGACCATTTCAGTGCTCGGTTTGCCCAAGCATACACCCCCGAGAAGTGTATTTATATTGATGAGTCCCTGGTACATTTTAAAGGGAGGCTTCAATTCCGCCAGTACCTGCCGAGTAAGAGGGCAAGGTATGGCGTAAAGATGTATAAGCTGTGCGAGAGTGCATCAGGGTATACCTACAAATTTAGGATGTATGAAGGGAAGGACAGCAGTATTCAGCCCCCAGAATGCCCCCCCTTACTGGGAATTAATGCAAAAATTGTGTGGGATTTGGTGCACCCACTGCTGGACCAGGGTTACCACCTCTACTTGGATAATTTTTATACCAGCGTCCCACTCTTCAAGTGCCTCGCTTCCAGAAGTCCTGCAGCATGCGGCACTGCTAGAACAAATCTGAGAGGCCTCCCTAAGACTCTGCTTGGGCAAACACTCAGAAGGGGTGAGAGCAGGGCACAATCTAGCAACAACATATTGTGTGTCAAGTACAAGGACAAGAGAGATGTCCTTGTATTAACAACAATACATGGCCACACCAGTACCCATGTACCTGTACGAGGTACCAGTATAGAGACCCCCAAACCAGACTCCATCCTGGACTACAATAGGTACATGGGAGGGGTTGACTTGTCAGATCAAGTCCTGAAGCCCTACAGCGCCATGCGGAAATCGAGGGTGTGGTATAAGAAGCTGCCCGTGCACATCATACAGATGGCATTGTACAATGCGTATGTGCTACGTCGATGTGCAGGCCAGAGGGGAACTTTCCTGGAATTTCAAGAGGTGATTATCAAGAACCTAATCTTTAGGACCAAGAATAGGGAGCATCCAGTACTTCCGGAAGCGAGGCCACACGCATCGTACCAGGGCAACACTTTCCAGGAGAAGTTCCCCAAACTGGCAAGAAGGGAAAAAGTCAAAAGAGGTGCAGAGTCTGCTCAAAGAGGGGGATAAGGAGGTAAACAATATACGAATCTGACACGTGTCCCGAAAAACCAGGGCTCTGTATGAAAGATTGTTTTCGAATTTATCATACATTACTTAATTTTTAATTTACCCTGATACACTCCGCACAGCTTATGCCCCTCATCTTTCCCTTCTGAGCCCTGCCGTGTGCCCAGGCAGCTAATAACAGCCACATGTAGGGTATTGCCGTACCCGGGAGAACCCACATTACATCTTATGGTGTGTATATCTCCAGTGGCACATGCTGGGCACACTATATCGGGCACAGACATGCCATATATATATAGAAAATGGCAAATCTCACTCTGCCCCATCTGCTGCGCATTATCTTTTACACAGTACCTGTGGGGTCAAAAGGCTCACTACACCTCTAGATGAATCTCTTAAGGGGTGTAATTTTTAAAATGGGGTCACTTCTCAGGGGTTTCAACTGTACTGGTACCTCAGGGGCTTCTGCATACATGACTTAGCACCAGAAAAACTCCAGTAGGCCAAATGGTGGTCCTTTCCTTCTGAGCCCTCCCATGGGCCCAAACGGCAGTTTATCACCACAAATGGGGTATTGCCGCACCAAGGACAAATTGGGCAACAAAATGGGGTATTTTGTTTCCTGTGAAAATAAGAAATTTTGATAAAAAATGACATCTTATTGTTCTACACACAGGTATCCAGGCTACCAGGACTACTATTATGGGTAAGGCTATCTGAGTTATTAATGTTGGGAGTATTTTACTCTAGAAAACACCCTTTGGACACTTCTGTCCTTAACCCTTTCAAGACCGAGCTCATTTTGACCTTCATGACCAGCCCCATTTTCTCAAATCTGACATGTGTCTCTTTATGTGGTAATAACTCTGGAATGCTTTTGCCTATCCAAGCGATTCTGAGATTTTTTTCTCGTGACATATTGTACTTTATGTTAGTCGAAAAATTTGGTCAATAAATTCATTGCTTATTTGTGAAAAACACCAAAATTTAGAGAAAATTTGCAAAAATTATGATTTTTCTCATTTTAAATGTATCTGCTTGTAAAACAGATAGTAATACCACACAAAATAGTTACTATTTTATATATTCCATATGTCTACTTTATATTTGCATAGTTTTTAGAACATTATTTTATTTTTCTAGGACGTTACAACGTTTAGAACTTTAGCAGCAATTTCTCACATTTTCAAGAAAATTTCAAAAGCCATTTTTACAGGGACCAGTTCAGTTCTGAAGTGGCTTTGAGGGCCTTATGTACTAGATAGACCCCATAAATCACCCCATATTAAAAACTCACCCCTCAAAGTATTCAAAATAGCATTCAGAAAGTTTCTTAACCCATTAGGCGCTTCACAGGAATTAAAGCAAAGTAGAGGTGAAATTTACAAATGTTATTTTTTTTGCTGAAATTAATTTGTAATACATTTTTTTCTGTAACACAGAAGGTTTTACCCGAGAAATGCAACTTAATATTTATTGCCCAGATTCTGCAGTTTTTAGAAATATCCCACATGTGGCTCTAGTGTGATAATGGACTGAAATACCAGCCTCAGAAGCAAAGGAGCACCTAGTGGATTTTGGGGCCTCCTTTTTTTAGAATATATTTTAGGCACCATGTCAGGTTTGAAGAGGTCTTGTGGTGCCAAAACAGTGGAAATCCCCCAAAAGTGAGATGGTTTTGGAAACTGCACCCCTCAAGGAATTTATCTAGGGGTATAGTTAGCATCTTGACCCCACAGGTATTTTGCTATATTTATTGGAGTTTGTCTGTGAAAGTGAAAATCTACTTTTTTTCTGAAAAAATATATAAAAAATTTATATTTGCAAGGAATAAAGATTAAAAAGCACCCCAGAACTTGTAAAGCTACTTCTCCCGATTACGCCAATACCCCATATGTGGTACTAAACTGCTGTTTGGACCCACGGCAGAGCTCAGAATTGAAGGAGCGCCATTTGGATTTTGAAGCGCAGATTTTGCTGGATTGGTTTTCAGTTCCATGTCGCATTTGCAACGCCCTGGAGTAAGCAAAACCGTGGAATCCCCCCAAAATTGACCCCATTTTGAAGACTACACCCCTCAAGGAATTGTTCTAGGGGTATAGTTAGCATTTTGACCCCACAGTTTTTTTGCTGAATTTAGTGGAATTAGGCCGTGAAAATGAAAATCTACTTTTTTCTGAAAAAACATAGAAATGTTTAATTTTTACAATGAATAAAGGAGAAAAATGACCCCAAAATTTGTAAAGCAATTTGTCCTGATTACAGCAATACGCCATATGTTGTAATAAACTGCTGTTTGGACTCAGGAGGGAAGGAACAATATTTGGCTTTTGGAGCTCAAATTTAGCTGGAATGGTTTTCGGGTGTCATGTCGCATATGCAAAGCCCCTGAGGTACCAAAACAGTGGAAACCTCCCAAAAGTCCCTTTAGGGGACTGGAACGAGCGATCATGTGGTTGCTGGTACAATACACTGCAATACTAATGTATTGCAGTATAATGTCATTTTACAGGCTCCTGTAACAGCGTGATCACTGTTCCTGTCCGTTAGTCCCGGGTGTCAGCAGTAATACACAGCGGACACCTGCAGAATATGGAGCGTGCACAGCGCATGAGCCCGCTCCATAAATAACCCCTCGCACCACGACATGCTATTAAGTCGTGGTGCGCCAAGGCGTTAATGCGCAGCGGATGGTGCAAAGTGAAAATTAAAATTTTACACTGATGTGCCATTTTAATGCACAATATATTGTGCCCAGTTTGTGCCACTGAAGACAAATACCTCATACCATGTTGAGCGGGTTCTCCCGGATATAAAATGTCATATATGTGGACGTAAGCTGGTGTTTGGGCACGCTGTGGGGCTCAGAAGGGAGGGAACGCCATTTGGCATTTGGAGCACAGATTTTGCTTGGTAACTGTTCTGTTTGGGGTTTTGCTTGTATTTCAGTTTATGATGTGGGGGTATATGTAACCTGTGCGGAGTATATCAGGACATAATAAGAGGGTATAATAATGGTGTAAATAAATAATAATCCGCAGATATGTGGCCAGTGTCGCACTGATAAATGGCGCCCGATCTTATCCGCTTTTGGAACACTCTGCACATTTTGCATCGCTATATTCTGAGAGCCAGAACTTTTTTATATTTTCTCCAACGGAGCTGGGTGAGGGCTTATTTGTTGCGGGACAATCTGTACTTTTCATTGGTACCATTTTAGGGTACATGTGATTTTTTTTTTTTTTTTTTATAAATTCTTTATTTTGTATTTTACAACAACTTGCAGTAAACACACACATCATATGACCTCAGCATATGAAATTAACATTGACATTTAACAATTAACAATATAAAGGCAGTGCAATAGAAACAATGACTTTCACAATCCAAATTGCAAAATAGGCAATTTCCACATATTTTAGATCCTCAAGATGTATTTCACATCAAAGTCATTTCCTCTTGGATTCCTATCCAGATACATACAAAGAAAAGAAAATAACATACAGTACCATAACTAACAATAAAATAAATCACAGTACACTACATTCAGAACAAAAGGAAAAGAGAATTGCTCATCATAAGGTAACAATCCATATCTCCAGCACATTGGATCTTCTGCGTATATTATAAGAACCAGAGCTCGCTAATACTTTCATATCCCTATATCCATAGGGCTGGCTGTCTCCCGGATGCCCCCTTCTCCTAATTAGCACCCCCTGCAGGGTCTGACCCAATCCGTTACACCTCCCCCAGGTAAAGAGGACCACAGACCACAATTCCCCTCATATGTTGACCTTCATTGAACGCTTACTCCGCATCTTCCTTTCCCCTTCCTTCATTACTTACCCACTACTTTTTTATCTCTTTATCCCACCCATCCCCCTCACCCTCCTGTACCTTCCTTCTTATGATACTCCCTCCATGGCTTCCAAACCTTTAAAAACAGAGCCCTAGAGAAAGAATGCCAGCCCACCAACTCTTCCATTGAGTGTAATTGATGTACTTTGGCCCACCACATATCTATCGATGGTGGGTTCTCACTTCTCCATTTCTGCGGTATCAGCAGTTTAGCCGCTGAGATCATTAGAGTAGCTAAGTCTCTGCGTACAGGGGTGAAGTCTCCAGATGGAAGCCATAGAAGTATCAGCGTGGGCGTCAACTCCACCGAGCCTCCCACTATATCATTAATAGCTCTTTCTACTTGAGCCCAGAAGGGTCTAATTTTGGGGCAAAACCACCATATATGAGATAAGGTCCCAGGAAAAATGCCACATCTCCAACATACATCCGATGCAATAAGCCTAATCTGATATAAGTAAGCAGGGGTTCTATACCAGCGGGTCAGTAATTTGTAGGAATTCTCCTGATGTCTCACACAACACGAGAACCCATGGGATCTAGTCAAAATATAGGACACTTCCCTTTGTGTAAGGATAATATCTAACTCCTTCTCCCATGCCAATAAGAAACAGGGTTTAGTTGGGGCTAAGTCTAACAAAAGGTTGGTGTAAATCTTTGACAAAGCCCTGATCGGAGACTGAGGCATGAGAGTGTAATTTTCCATCCAGGTAGGATCCGGATATGGGGCAGGGGCTCCAGTCAAGAACCTGCAGCACGCCAATTCAAAGCCCCTCTGATGAAGAAATGTCGCGGGCGAAGCACATGTAGCCTCTCCAGTTTCCCTTACTTTACTTATAAGCTCTTGTAAATCCGGAACTACCCTCCTAGCAGTGACCTCCCTTACCCGAAGTGAACCCAGTAAAGGCCTTAGTATCACCCCTAAGGATGTGTCCTTTTCCTTAAAATAGGGTAGAGTCCCTAATGGAGCTATTGGAGAGAGGTCCCCCTTAGCCATATTCAATACTGTAGACCTTTGACAAACTTTGAGCATGCCTCTCGTTATGTCACTGACTAAAATAGTTTTTGGGGGTAACGGTGCCTTAATCCAGAGTAAATGCAAGTACTCATCCGAGAGGACCCTTCTTTCCAGATCCAGATAACCATGTTTGAGAGAATCATTAGCCAGCTGTGACCAGCGGAGAAGTTGAATCGCTGTATAATACAACCCTATATCCGGTACTGATAATCCCCCCTGTCTCTTTTTTAGGATAAGTAACCTATGAGCCAATCTGGGGCGCTTTCCTCTCCATAGAAAATTAGTAAATAGTCTCTTGAATCTATTAAAATAGCTAGCCGGAAGGTCTATGGGAATATTCTGCAGTGGGTACAGGATCTGTGGGAGCACATAGGTGGCTAATAAGTTTTTTCTTCCCATCCAAGAGAGGAAGGGAATGTCGATTTTGTTTAAAAATTTTTGGATTTTCGGGACAAGAGGCGCAAAATTCATGGAGAAGATATGTTTAGGATCCGCCGGTATTTTAACGCCCAAATATTGGATGGCCGAGTCTTGCCATTTAAACGAGGAGATGGATTTTAAGTGTTTTAACTTGTCATGTGGTATTGATATACCCATGGCCTCAGATTTCCCATAGTTGATTTTAAAATTAGATATATCCCCAAATTGAGTGAAAACATCTAGAACCCGCGGGAGTGCTGTAAGTGGGTTCGTAACCAGGAGCAACAGGTCATCTGCAAAGGCCGCTGTCTTATGTATGCGTCCCCCAAGCTTAAGACCCTGGATTCCCTCAGTCTGACGAAATTTTAATAGCAGGGGCTCCATCATTATAACAAAAAGGGACGGAGACAAGGGACATCCCTGCCTAGTTCCATTCGAGATGGGAAAGGGGGTTGATAGGGATCCATTAACCTGAATTCTAGCAGAGGGCCCTTTATATAGTGAGAATATAGCATCTATAAATGTGATTGGGAAATTAAACTTCAATAGCGCCTTCCTCATGTACTCCCAGCAGACCCGGTCAAAAGCCTTTTCGGCGTCGGTGCCCAACAAAACCATAGAACCCCCGGACTTACGCACCTGCATAATAGCATGCAAAACTCTACTCACATTGTGTTTGCCCTCTCTCCCCTTCACAAATCCCACCTGTTCTTCTCCTATAATTAAGGGTAAGAGCGATTGCATGCGTGTCGCTAAAATTTTTGCCCACCACTTAACGTCACAGTTCAATAACGAGATGGGTCTATAGCTTCCGCACTGCTCAGGATCCTTCCCCTCCTTGGGAAGAATAGTAACAAAGGCTTCTAAAGATTGCGCAGGGAGAGAGGATCCACACAACAAGGAATTACATACTTCTGTGAATTTTGGTACTAATTGATCTCTAAATTTTTTATAAAAAGAGATAGGCAACCCATCCGGGCCCGGACTCTTCCCCGAGGGGATAGAATCTAAGGTCCTCTCCACCTCCTCCTTCGTGACAGGTGCCAACAACGTCTCACACTGAGTTTGAGTGAGATGAGGAGCTACTATGTCCGACAAGAAAGCATTAATGCGTTCCTGTTTATCTAAGATAGGATTAAGGGCCCCCTCGGCAGAAGCAGATAAATTATATAATTTTGAATAGAATGTTTGAAAGGCCTTAGCAATATGTGGCGTTGAGGTTACTCTGTCCCCTCGTTCAGTTTTAACAGCTTCTATAAACACTTTAGCTTGCCTTTGTTTGATTAACCTAGTCATCAGCTTAGATCCCCTATCTCCATGCATGTATGTCTGACCACATGCCATTCTATACGCCTTAGCAGCATTGTAATTTAGTAGGTCTCTAAGTTCCTGCCGCAATGAACACAGCCCTTTATAATCTACAAGGAGGTCCCCCTGTTTATGCAATCTCTCCGTTTCAGATATCCGTGACACTAGGCTAAGAATCCGTTTAGACCGTTGTTTCTTAAGATAAGAGGCTAGTGCAATAAGCTCCCCCCTCATATACGCTTTATGTGTTTCCCATAGAATGGGTCTGGATACCAGTGGAGAATCATTGAATTTGAAAAATTCCTCTAATTTAGAGGCCAAAGACGCACTATTATCGTCCTGAGCTATGATCTTGTCGTTGAGTCTCCATAGCCATTCCCTTTGAGGAACACACCCCAACTCCAAAACAATACTAACTGGCGCATGATCAGAGACTGTGAGACTTCCAATCTCGGCGTGCTGCAGGCTCGTTAACAGAGACAAGGGAAGGAAAAAATAGTCTATTCTATGATATGTACCATGAGGAGCAGAATAGAATGTAAAATCTTTAACCGATGGATTCCCCACCCGCCAAGCATCGACCATGCCCAATCTAGACATGAGCACCTTAAGTTTGCGGAGCATCAGAGGTGTCACCGCCTGTACTAACGAGGTGGAATCCATCGGCAGATCCAGGGAAACGTTGAAGTCTCCACCCAAAATAAGCTGACCTTCTGTAAAGGCCTTAAGGGACATTAAAGTAGATCGCAACCATCTATATTGCCCAACATTGGGAGCATACAAATTAGCGAACGTAAACTTAATTCCGTACATCTGGCCCTTTAAGAAAAGATATCTCCCTCCTTCGTCCATTTTGGATGTCTCCACCTGAAAAGGGACATTCTTATGAATAGCTATAGATACTCCCCGTGACTTAGAGGAATAGGTACTGTGAAACCACTGTGAATATGTATGTACCGGTAGCGTAGGAATATGTGCCGGTCGGAAGTGCGTCTCTTGTAAGAATAAAATTTCAGGGGCCTGTATACGTAAAGAGCCAAAAACCCTAGATCTTTTCTGAGGGGATCCCATCCCCTTCACATTAAAGGAGCAAAATTTCAACCTACCCATTTATATTTTTGACCAGATACTAGCTCAATAGACCCCCGGCCATGGAGCTTCATCCAAGAGACATCCAGCCCTAGCCGTCCAATACAGAACAAGGAGATATCTTCCAAATATGAACATTCCCAAAAACATAAACAAGAAAATAAAAAGACATACAAAAACACATAAAACCAAAAGAAATTACGTACGATCCTCCTTATTATCCCGAAATAAGGAGAAACAAAGCCCCTAGTCAAAGGCCTCACACCTGACCCCTGTCCACGGGGGGGGGGATAAACAGAGCCCACCATGAGACAGTAAACACTTCATCGAAACTTAAAGTGCTTAATAAAGGTTATTACAATGAAACACCACTTTGAAAATAGAACTATCATATCAAGCAAAATGTACAAGGTATTAGTATAGTGAGGCCCACCCACACCTGTAGCGTAAGAAATCATATCTGAAGGGGGAAGAAGTAGAGAAGAAGGTGAAAGAGGAGAGGGAGGACAGGTGGGGGGGACAAGGGAATGAGGGGGGGGGTGAAGGGAAGAATGAGGGGAAGGAAGGAGGGAAAGGGGGGGAAGGAAAAAAGGGGGGGGGAGAGGGGGGGGGGAATAGCAGGAGGGGGAATACAGGGGCTAAAGAAAATGAAAAAGAACAAAGCAACAAAAGAAAATAGGCATTTGCTGTGTGGCATCCTCACATACAAACTATCACGACCTTCTGATCCAGCAGATAGTCCTTCTTGTGACAGCAGTCCAAATCAAAAGATAATCCTAGATATTACTATCTACCGACTGCCGCTCCAGATTCGTTCTGATCATCCGCCATCTTAAAGGTCCGTCGAACCTTCATGGATTATCCACAACCGGCAGACGGGTCTTCTTTTGAGGTGACTTGGAATACCCCACCGTTTGCCATGGGCGGTTTATTCGGGGCCTCGAGAGATCCATTGCCACTGGCATCCAAGAGGGGACATCGATCGGATCCATATCCAGCGGTTTCCAAGCTCGCTCCAAATCTTCCGGCGTACGGATAGTTATCTGTCTCCCCGCTCTCATTGTCGCCAGGCCAAAAGGAAAAAGCCATCTAATTGGTAGCTTATTGGCCCTCAGCGCTTCTGTAACAGGCCTCAAGATGCGACGTTTTGCCAGCGTGCTAGCTGCCAGATCCTGATACACCGCAAGTTTAGTTCCTTCAAAATTTATCTCCGGATTGTCCCTCGCGGCCTTTAAAATGGCTGCCGTATGCACATAACTAAGAATACCGCAAATTACATCCCTAGGGGGTTCAGTAGCTGTAGGTTTAGGCCTCAGCGCCCTGTGAACTCTCTCTATCACCAGTGAAGCCATCCGGTCAGCCCCTATCAGGGAGGAGAAAATCTGCATCACAGTACCTGCTAAGGAATCAAAAGCGACAGATTCCGGAAGACCCCGAAGCCTAATATTCTTCCTTCTACTACGATTTTCCTGGTCCTCCATATGTAAGTATAAGGCATTCAGATGATTAGTATGCTCTTTTGCGGTCGCATGCATGGTATCCTGTCGATCCATTACTGCAGCCTGTGACTCCTCCAGCGCCAGGACCCTGTGACCTATGTGTTGCAGATCCGTTTTTATTTCTCTCAGTTCACTCACCACTGGTGTGAGAGCCTGCATCAGGGTCTCCTTCAGGTAAGCCTTTGATATAGGATCGGTGTCCGCTTCTCCTGCACACTCCGACGGAGCATATGAGCTGTCTGAGTCCTCTGCTCCTTGATCCTCGTGTGCTCTGTCCGGCGCCATCTTGGATCTCCTCCCCGGAGAAGCCCCTCTTTTCTTAAAGAATTTCTCCATCTCCGGTAGTGATTTAGGAGGTCTCGGGGTCCCCAAAGTGTCCTTGGTCTTGTCCTTCCCTGTTTTCCCCATATTTGACGGCAAATTGTTGGTGTTATCCGCTGGTTTCGACGAGTGTGAGGTAGAGCTCCGGGATCACACTACCATCGCTCAGCGCAGCAAGCTCCGCCCCCCCATGTGATTTTTTTTAATCACTTTTTATTAGATTTTTTTGGAAGCAAAGTGACAAAGAAACAAATTCTGACAATGTTTTTTGTATTTTTTTTTTATAGTATTCACCGTGCGGTATAAATGACATTTTACTTTATTCTGCGGGTCGGTACGATTACGGCAATATCATATGTATATAGGTTTTTTATGTTTTGTGGCGATTGCGCAATAAAATCACTTTGATAAAATAATTTATTTTCTGTGTCCCCATATTCTGAGAGCCATAACGTTTTTATTTTTCTGTCAAAAATGCGGTGTAAGGGCTTGTTTTTTGCGGGACGGGTTGTAGTTTTTATTGGTACTATTTTGGGGTACATGCGACTTTTTGATCACTTTTTATTCTTTATTTTGGGAGGGTTGATGACCAAAAAAAAGTGATTCTGACTGTTTTTTAATAATTTTTTTTGCGGTGTTCACCGTGCGGGAAAAATAATATTATAGTTTTATAGTTTGGGTCGTTACGAACGCGGTGATACCAAATATGTGTACTTTAACATTTTCATTTTTTTCCTATAATAAAAGACTTATTATAGGAAAAAAAGCATTCTTTTTTTTTGTAACTTTTATAACTTGTTTTTACACTTTTATAAAACTTTTTTATTACTTAATTTTTTACTTTTTACTTGTTTTACTTGAAGACTGGCAGCACTGATCGCTGCTATAATACATTACACTACCTAGGTAGTGTAACGTATTATAAACTGTCAGTGTGACACTGGGAGTCACACTGACAGGAAGCTTATGAGAACCAGCATCCGGCTGGTTCTCATAGGCTGCCGTGCATGGCAGACCCGGGGGCCGTTATATGGCCCCCAGTTCTGCCTTATAACCGACTGCAGCACCAGCAATCGGTCCCCGGGAAAGTTTGTTGTAGCAACAAACTTTCCAGTTTGTTATAGCAACAAACTTTCCAGTTCGTTGCTACAACACACTTTCCCTGCGATCACATGACCGGGACCTGAACTAATCAGGTCCCGATCATATCTCCGGGACCAGAGGCAGGTGATAACAGCGAGATCCGGGTGTCAGCGCTACTCTGAGACACCCGGATCGCGCTTTTAACACCCACCATGAATTCACGTCGGCACTGCACAGAGCCCAGCAAATGCCGACGTGAATATACAGTGGGCGGTCGGGAAGCGGTTAACAAAACAGCTCACACTCAAACAACTAACGTTATATACGATAGCACACTGCCCTATTCATATGTCCTTAATATAAGGACTTTAAACACACCATACACTTGGTTTTCCTACTTACCTGTGTTCATATCATATAGAGTCTCTCCACTCATGTACCTTTTTAACATGTATGTTTTTATATGTATTTAATAAAATTTGTTATTCTTTTCATATATACTTGGCTCTATACTCTGTTTCTTGTGTGTGTATAGGGTTTAAGTAGAGTATAACAGAGAGAGTTCCCAGCATTATCATTCCCTTACCCCCCTATAACATTACGAATTATATTCACTTGGGACTGGTGTTGTTTTATTTCTTTTGATTCTCTTGATTTTTTTTGCTGTTTTTGACATTCCACTATGTTCTGCATAAAGCTTAGTGTCAGCTGTACTGTGACTTCTTTATCATAACGGAGCCATACCAGGCCCTTATACACCCTATATGCTTCCCCAATAGAATCCATAAAACATAAAAGGGCCGAGCAGTGCTCCGGGGTCTTTTGGCAAATCACTCTAGCTAGAATCGCAAATGAAAACGTTCACCATATTAACCAATTGGTAAACATTTGCGGAATCAGGAGATAACGCCTTTTCTCCTCCTCCTTCTTTTATGCTCTAGCCCCTCTTCCCCTGATCCAGATAGAACTTCTCCAAGGGGAGGAGGGAGAACATCTCCACATACTCATCCTTCCCTATTTGTTTCCTGACCTCCTGCTTAAGATGGGCACCGATCCCTCGAAGCAGACATACACAGCCAAGTTATCCCTGTTTACCTAATTAGGTGTCTCAGTCTGGACTGAGACCGCAACCGCCTCATAACTCACCGGAAGAGGGTTAACAAGGGAAAATGTTTTACAGGACCGCCCACGCGAAAACCTGGGATGGACCCGCACCCTTCACCAGGGAACCGCCCACCATGTTCAGCAGGCACACCACTGAGTCCCTCAGGCATCTGCACACGCCTCCTGCTGTGTTACCCCACAGCCCCTAGCGGCAGGGGGCAAACCTGACCTAAACAATAATGGCACCAAGCACCAATAATGATGCTTTTGATAAGTATCAAAAAACTTTATTAAATATAGAGGACAAATGAATAAAAAGTGTCACACAATAGATATAGCAACATGTCCAGAGTGAAATACACAGGGTGAACACATGCCCATAACAATACAGATACATCTTATTTATAAAGTGTATAGTGCTAAGCAATATATATGAAATAAGGATATATATACCATATATAATATAAATTGTCTTTACAATACTGCAGGATGGACAAGGACATGGACAAGAAGCTAAATACAAGTAGTGATGGTCCTAGGATAGGTGCAACACATGTTCAAAAGAGTACAGCATATGAAATAACATGCCTCAATATATACCCATCTATATGACACAACCGGGATGGCGCCAACCACGACGCACGTTTCGGCACAGCCTTCATCTGGGGGTGACATCATCTCCTAACAGGTATAATATAATAATATATATATTATATAATATATTATTATATTATATAATATAATATAAATTTCGGTATAATAATGATACAACAGTAAACTGGAGATGACCGTCCAACACTGCGAATTTAACCCCTTAATGACAATACGCCTTTTCACGGTGGTCATTAAAGGGGTTCTCTGGAAAAAACGTTATGGTCTCATGTTTACTTGATAAAGTGGTTCTGTTTCCACTAAACGCGTTGTACCTCAAGAGACCCTCTATCTCTCTTATTTATGTATGTTTTATAATGATCTATTGTTTTAGACAATTAATTATATATATATTTTTTCTCAAAAAAGTATTGCGCCTGGATGGTGTCTCTTTTTTACAGTGGATCCCACCTGGTTCCCACTGTCTTTATCTACCTGCTCTTACTGAAGATGTCCTCAAAACTGGCTTAATGAGATGGTAGATCGGAGAGTGACTGAGGCAGTGGAGGCAAAACAGGGCGGACCTGCTGCAGGCAGCGGCTAAGGCATCTTGGCCCCCATTGGGGGACCTCTCCAGAACTCCTGTGAAGGACCTGGGCGTGTAGACGAAGCCAAGGCAGACCCAGCAGAACCGGGTTGATGGCTTTAGGCAGGACGAGGAAGTTGATCTGTTCTGAGTGAAGGACTCCGATTTGTAACGTAAGTGGTTTCATGATAGCCACAATAGGATCGGGCAATGGTAGTCCATTTACAGAAGCAACAGCAAGGGATCTCTCTAGAAGAACTGTGGGTAGATGTAGTCGGTCTACTAAATCCTGCTGGATGAAATCTGCAGCTGCCCTGGAGTCAAAATAGGCAGAGGAGAAGTGTGATGTCTCTCCCGAGATGATGGTCACAGGAATAGATAATTTGGAAGAGGTTTTGATGTTTGGCATCATCCCACCTAGAGTTGCCTCTCTCGGAGCTGGAGTTTCCCGGCTTTTGTGGAAATTGGCGCACGAAAGGGCCTTTAAGGCCGCAATACAAACACAGACCTGAAGAGCGTCAGCGCTGTTTCTCCTGCTCGGACTACTTGACTCTGTCTACCTGCATTGGTTCCTCAGGTAGAGCAACAAGAGGGGGCAGTAGTGGTCTCTGGAACGAGGGTGCTAATCTGTGAAAACGTCTCTCCACCGAACCTCCTCATCGCGTTCCTGGATCCTCATGTTGACCCGGGTAGCCAACAGGATATGGGCATCCAAGGTAGGTGGGAGGTCGCGGGCTGCCAGCTCGTCCATGGTGTGTGAGGACAGTCCATGCCATAGGTCGCCACCAATGCTTCATTGTTCCATGCCAACTCTGCTGCCAGGTTACGGAAGGAGATGGCATACTCTCCTGCTGTGGACCCCCTTGCTTGAGGGTTAGCAGAGTGGCTGCTGCTAAGGATGTTCGACCCGGCTTCTTGAACACGTCACAAAAAGTCTGTAAGAACAGAGCTAAGTCCGAAAATTTGGGCCCCTGTCATTCCAGGATGGGGTTCGCCCATGCGAGGGACTTGCCAGCGAGGAGGGAAATAATGAACGCTACCTTGGCCTCATCAGAGGAGAAATGGTGAGCACGCAGTCATAGCGAGGAAAAAGAGGCAGTGCAACTGTGGATCCGGAAAACAGACAGTAGGAGTATTAGGCAGTGGAACGGCAGTAGTCTCTGGGGAAGGAACAGGGAGTTGATCCAGTCGGGCGATGATGGAGTTTACAGCCACGAGGAGTTGATCCGGACGTGCATATAGATACAATACATACTATTGGGGTCCACCCCTTAGTAATTGCTGACGTGCATATAGGTCACGCATATCCGTCTGTATGACCTGAACTGTGGTCTTAGGCTGGCCAGCGGGTTCCATGGCTTGAGCGTACTGTCACAATCTAGGGAACATATGTAGCTGACTTTAGCTTGACTAATAACGCATTAAATACACAGTGGAAAGATCCCTTATCTTGACCTTTTCATTGACTTGTCAATGGTTATTTTTGTGTGATATCACGCTGCAACAAGTTATCAGAGTCAAGTTAAAGATGGCTACATCCGTATGTGGACCCACTAGGCCGTGGGCTCCGGCTCAGATAGGGCAAGGTGTGGCAGGTTGCGCCAGACGAAGCGGATGGCACCAGGAATGGTAGATGACACACAGACGTGGCATATCCAGCCGGCGGTACCACACGACTCTGATAAAAGGCAGGCACAGTTAGGAAACAGCAAGGGATACAGGAAATAGGATGCAGGGAACATGAACTCTGGGATCAAGCAGGAAAATACTAAGGGACGCTTTGCAATACAAACATGGGAAAAGTACAAACAACGCTCAAGCAAGGAGTGGAAGGGCAGAGACGTTTTTATAATCCAGGGTGCACTGGGGTAGGATAGAAAACTTTTAGGAAGTGCGCACGCTGGCCCTTTAAGGCACTCCTCGCACACTCCAGGAAGGGAAGGCCGCGCCAGCCGTGGTCTCTGGGGAGGTGGCCAGGAAGTTGCGGTCGCGGCCGTTCATCACAGGGTGAGCGACAGAGGTCCGCAGCCATAACACTGAGATTTTTTTGGGTGTTGTATATATGTACTGAGCAGTGGCGTAACTACCACCGTAGCAGCCGTAGCGGCTGCTACGGGGCCCGCAGCATGAGGTGGCCCGTTACGCCCGCCGGCACGGGCCCCCACCATGGCCGGAGGCTCCGCTGGCTGCCGCTATGGCTGCTACAGCGGGACGCCACTGAACTCTACGGCAGAGCAGGGAGGTATCTCCCCGCTATGCCATTAACTGGTTCCCGACCGCTGGCTGTATTTTTACGGCCAGCGGTCAGGGTCCTTAAAACCCGAGCCATAGACTTTTTACGACTCCGGTTTTAACTTACTGCCCGCGCGATCGGGCTGCTGAATGTCGGGTCTCCGGCTGTCAGTGACTGCCGGGGACCCTGAGGAGAGGATAGAAGCAGCTTTCGCTGCCAGCGATCACGCATGTATCCCCTATCCTGTGGATAGGGGATACATGTATTTTGTAGGACACACTGTAGGTCGCATTTTTTTGGGAGGGGGACGCTGTATGGTGTTCCCTACAGGGGGGGGGAACGCTGTATGGCGTTCCCTACAGGGGGGCTGTATGGCGTTCCCTACAGGGGGGGCTATATGGCGTTCCCTACAGGGGGGGGCTCTATGGCATTCTCTACAGGGGGGGGATGTATGGCGTTCCCTACAGGGGGGGGCTGTATGGCGTTCTCTACAGGGGGGGGGGCTGTATGGCATTCTCTACAGGGGGGGCTGTATGGCGTTCTCTGCAGGGGGAATGTATGGCGTTCTCTACAGGAGGGCTGTATGGCGTTCTCTACAGGGAGGGCTGTATGGCGTTAGCACTGTCCAATAAATATACAGTAAACAGAAGAAAATACGGTCCAGCAATCCTCATGACAATGTGATGACTTTATTAGAAAAACATTTTATAAACCACACGGCATGTTGAAGTGATGATACAAGACTGCTTACGCGCTTCGAAAGCCAACTACATTCTTCGCAAATGTACGCCATCTCCTCCAAACAGTCAATTACATCAGAAGTCCAGTTCCTTGTGCTGCATGACTCGTGGACACCCTATCCGTGGCGATATCCGTGTCCTTTCCACTGCTTCTCACTTGAGTCCTGTAGGCACAAAAAACATTCTGCAAGTATCCATTGTCATCCGTGCCTGCAGATTCTGCTTTAATGATGCAACTCACTCAACTCCTTGTCTATTTCATCGTTTACTGATGCCTCTTTTAGATGTGACAGATGTATTTTTTTTATACTTACCAGCCTGCTTCGCAGGCACCATCCCTTTTTATTGGCACCTGATCAATAAGGGGGTCCTTGCTCCACCACCATAACACTGCAATACTAAACAAAATCTTCCATAGACATCACAAAAACTAGACAAGCCTTTCCTCCCTTATGTTTCCCAACAGTTCCTGGCACAAGTGTGTGTAGGTAGAAGTCAACAAACATGTTTCCTGGCCCCAAACTTTACCCCCTCTTTCCAGTAAAGGATTGGCTTTCGGTATCACGCCTCCTCGCTTTTACCTTTTTACTTTATCCTGCGTAAACATTTTTTTCAGCATCTTAAACGTCTTGCCCATTAGCCCATCTATCCCCAACATCAGACCACTTATTATCATCTGACAGATCAGAATCAGACTCAACCAGCTACTGTTGCCTTCTTCTGCTTCTCTTTACATCCAGATGTGCTGCTCCTGTAATTCCAAACATTGTGCCAGTACCCCGTGTTCTAAACATTTTGGCAACCCCAAGGTGTCCCTCTCCCATGTTGAGATTATGAGGCCCTACTGGGATATTGCTGCCTTCATCGACCCTGGATCCCTGCGCAAGGATCCTGGCCCTTGGCCCATCATCGTGCCATGTTCCCTCAAATTTTTTCTGGAATGATACCATTGAGGATACCTGCCTTTATTCCTTGATGCCATTTGCTCCAAACAATCCAGTACACCCCAAGTCCAGGTCCTTGTGCTGCATGACTTGTGGGGTCTCTATATGTGGCAATATCCTGGCACCTTCCATTGCTTTCCGCTTGAGTGCTGTAAATATAAAAACATTCTGCCAGTGTCCATTATCACCTATGCCTGCAGATTATGACTGTGTAATGAAACTCACTTAAGTCCTTGTCTATTGCATCCTGGCCTTGACACATCGCAAATGTTCTTGGCAGACCAAAGCTGTCTAAAATCCACCTACACTCCCTCACCCAATTACCTTACACCTACGTTCAGTCCCAAACCGAGCCATGTGGCCAGCATTTTAGACAAAGATACCCCTAACTTACATTATGCCTATTCCTACCAACTATCCAAGGTTCCCCACTGCTACGCCTTTCTTGGCATTTTGCCCGCTCATTACTTTTTCAATGTACAGAGCTACTGGTGGATACTGTATATAGTAACTAATGATGGAAATACCGCATATAGATGAAATATTACTTCAGAGAGTCCCCCTGGCAGCAGGCAGCCGATCTCAAGAAATTCTGGAACAAAAAGTATAAACTGTGAAGATATTATGACGTGCGCTTAGTATGGTTCATCATATCAACAAATATATGTTCAGCCTATTGAAAACATGTGGGAGATTGTTCCCACAGTCTTGTCATGTGTCTCTATAGGAACATTCTGGATGACATCACATTATAGAATTTCTATAGGTTGTTATTTGCTATAATACTTACATATATACAGTGCATCTTCTAGCATGTCGGCTGTCACTGGTGCCACATATTCAGATGTTATAAATGTCTGTAAAATACATAATGGGTTTAATGCACATACATAAAATAACCCCATATCTATAATGAATAATAATATATTTACTTTCACACATTTCATTTTCTATCACAGGGCGAGTCCAATGCCCCTCTGCCACACAAATAACACTAGCAGTATAATGGCACATAATAGTTGGAGGACCCTGGTATAGATTTTGTATCAGGGACAAGGAGCTTATTGTTATTCTTCTATATAATCTTATCCTTAATGGAAAACTTCTAATTTGTCTTTTGTGGAGTCTTTTGGACTGGAGTAGAGAGAGTAGAAAATGGTAAATTGGATTTCTGGATTCAACAGACAAAATAATTATTAAAGGGGTTTTCTGACAGTTTCATAAACCTTAGTCTAAGGCTATGGCTAAAAATAACAAATTTTCCCTACTCATTTGTTAAAATCCCTGTGGCTCCTGCGCTGGTGGTTCTTTTGTTTTTTAGTTGCTAGGCCACAGCGGTCAAGTCCGTGTGGATGGCATGTCACGTGGCAGCTATTGTGTCACATCCAGGGCCGGCCTTAGGTTTATTGGTGACATGTGCAGTATCTGTGACGTCCTCCCCCTTATGATGCACCATGTAGTGTCCAAATAATTTAAACATACAGTGCCCAAATAACATCACCCAGTCAATAAACTAGGGATTGTATCTTTCTGTTTTTTTATATTATAGGTTTTGGCCCTAAATGCCGGATCGGCAGTGTAAGTTGAGGGTGCCCAGGCCATCTATGGTGGTAGTGCCCTCTTCAGTATTGACCAGTAATACACACTATGTGATCATTTAGAGATGCAGTTAATAAAATACACTGACCTTGGACTTTCCTACTGAATACATCCGACTGAATGTAGAACGTTATGTGATGTGAGGTGGAGGGCTCTGCTTAATCTTTGATCTGCCCTCCTGGGACGTGTGGTTATCATTAACTCTTATGAGGAATTGTTTCTAGGAGAAAGAAAGACAATGTATTAGGACAAATCTCAATCAATGGCAACATTTCTATCTAGAACAGACTCCAGTCCCCAACCAGTGTAAAATTACCAAAGGGGTAAATAGGATGACCGGCTGGGGTCCAGGGATTTGGGGTGGCCCACAGCTCTGGGGCTCCATAGGCCCCTGAAATTGGACAAACAATAAAGGCGCAGGGAGGAAGCGAAATGTCTGACACGGTTGGTCGTCTATTAGGTGAGTATAATTGTTTATTTTATAGGAGCAAAGGGGGCACTATTAATATGGGGGATAAAAGGACTGAGTCGGGGCTTAGAAAAGGAGGCTTCATTACTGTGGGGCCATACAAAAGGGGCATTCTGACCCAGGACATACAAAAAGTGTCATTCTAACTGTGGAGGGTATTGGTGGATACTGCATATAGTAACTAATAAGAGACGTACCTTGCATAGATGAAATATTGCTTCAGAGAATCCCCCTGGCAGCAGGCAGCTGATCTTAAGGTGTTCTGGAAAAAACAATAATTGTGTAGTTTTATTTCTCCAGACAGACGTGTGCTCAGTATAGACCACCCAACAATGAAGGAAATGTACATTAGGGCTCATGTACACAGCAACTTCATGTGGACGGACCTGTATGGTGGCGCACAGACTGCAGTACTGGTAATGTAGACACTCTGTGTGCGCTGTGTGCTCCCCCATAAGCCAAATGTGTATTAGGAAATTACATAAATAACAAGTCCCTTATATATTACTAATACCATAATATCTTCTTTATGGAGCATTTCTATAATAATAATAATATAAAGCTGCAGCAAAATTCCCAGCGTTTACTTTTGCTACATGTGGATGAGTTTTTGAGACTGTAACTATTCACCTGTAACACTTGTGAATTTTGCCGCGCAGCAAATCTGCACCATCTGAATTCAGCTTTATGGCGTAGAATATAGTACTCAAATACTGCAATCATACAGTGCCCAAATAACACTGCCAGACAAGTATTGTCTGCCACACTGTAATGTAATCCATTATCAAGGAATTGTATCTGCATCCTGAGCAGTGCCCTTTACTTTTTTTACATGAAGAGTGGGATTGAGTGTTCAAGCAATGGGTGCCCCAGACATCAAGACCAGTGGCGCCCCATTCATTAGTGACAGGTGATGCACCCAGTGTAACTGCACAGGTCGCACACCCCTAAGACAGGCCCTGGATGAACAACATTGGGGAATTTGTTCCCACAGTCTTGTCATGTGTCTCTATAGGAACATTCTGGATGACATCAGATTATAGAATTTCTATAGTTTGTCATTTGCTATAGTACTTACATATATACAGTGGATCTTCTAGCATGTCAGCTGTCACTGGTGCCACATATTCAGATGTCATAAATGTCTGTAAAATACATAATGGAATAAACATAAAATAACCCCATATCTAGAATGAATAATAATATATTTACTTTCACACCTTTCATTTTCTATCACAGGACGAGTCAGACATTGAAAACATTTTGTAATGTTAGTGTAAACCCAGGGAACATAACTATAGGGGTGAAGAGGTTGCAGTCACACCCAGGCCCAGCTGTCCATGACTGACATTAGGGGGGGTCACAATGTGGGCAATTTACAAATGCCAATCCCCAATGCCCCCATCTCCTAGAGGAATCCCGATTTTCGCTGCTAGAAATGTGATGTCAGTGAGAGAAGCACCCAGGCGGAAAGGCAGCTGCTGAGTTGCCCGGCCGCTTCTAAAACACAAGCAGTGGAAGGGAGCCAGCGCAGCGCCCCGTTCCACCTGCTGGAGGGATGCGCCCTATGTAATGGCACAGGTCGCACACCCCTAAGGCCGGCCCTGGCTACTGCTGAGCCTTATTAGGATAATATACGGTAGCTTTTTAAGACTATTTAATTAAATTAAATTAGACATCATATTGAAAACGACTGAGAACAACATGTGTGCAAGCCTTCAGTGCATGCACACATGGTGTTAAAAACAATCCGGCCTCCTCCTACCCCTTCAGCTGGCCATTCCATCTCCAGAATTGGTGCGTTTTTAGGAGTATTATTACACCAATATTCCTAACATCTAGTTTAAAGATAGTATAGTACCTGCTGGCCCAGAATATCCAACGCTCCCGATCGCAAGTGCTGTCCATACCTTTCTTAAATGTGTTACTCCACGATCCAACAGGTGTGTAGCGCGCCAAGTTCCTCTTCATCCCTTGGAGGCACGTTCTTCTGGTACCAATATTAGTACACCATTCCTCTTCTACCTACAACATATGACCCATTCTTTGCCCACAATATGGGAAAGAATGAGGGGCACAACGCCAATTCGAACTGGAAAACATTCTTTGTCTTAACGTGTGACAAACTCGTATGTATTCTGGACTATCAGACTGTAAAAAATGAATTCAACAACATGTGTGCAAGCCTTCAGTGCATGCACACATGGTGTTAAAAAAAATCCGGCCTCCTCCTACCCCTTCAGCTGGCAATTCCATCTCCAGAATTGGTGCGTTTTTAGTAGTATTATTACACCAATATTTAATAACTTCTAGTTTAAAGATAGGATAGTACCTGCTGGTCCAGAATATCCAACGCACCCGATCGCAAGTGCTGTCCATACCTTTCTTAAATGTGTTACTCCACGATCCAACAGGTGTGTAGCGCGCCAAGTTCCTCTTCATCCCTTGGAGGCACGTTCTTCTGGTACCAATATTAGTACACCATTCCTCTTCTATCTACAATAAATGACGCATTCTTTGCCCACAATATGGGAAAGAATGAGGGGCACAACGCCAATTCGAACTGTAAAACATTCTTTGTCTTAACGTGTGACAAACTTGTATGTATTCTGGACTATCAGGCTATAAAAAAATGAATTTAACAACATGTGTGCAAGCCTTCAGTGCATGCACACATGGTGTTAAAAAAAAATCCGGCCTCTTCCTAACCCTTCAGCCGGCCATTCCATGTCCAGAATTGGTGCATATTTTGGAGTATTATTACACCAATATTTCCTAACATCTAGTTTAAATATAGGATAGTACCTGCTGGCCCAGAATATCCAACGCTCCCGATCGCAAGTGCTGTCCATACCTTTCTTAAATGTGTTACTCCAGGATCCAACAGGTGTGTAGCGCTCCAAGTTCCTCTTCATCCCTTGGATGCACGTTCTTCTGGTACCAATATTAGTACACCATTCCTCTTCTACCTACAACAAATGACCCATTCTTTGCCCACAATATGGGAAAGAATGAGGGGCACAATGCCAATTCGAACTGGAAAACATTCTTTGTCTTAACATGAACAAACTTGTATGTATTCTGGACTATCAGACTGTAAAAAATGAATTTAACAACATGTGTGCAAGCCTTCAGTGCATGCACACATGGTGTTAAACAAAATCCGGCCTCCTCCTACCCCTTCAGCCGGCCATTCCATCTCCATAAGTGGTGCATTTTTAGTATTATTACACCAATATTTGCTAACATCTAGTTTAAAGTTAGGATAGTACCTGCTGGTCCAGAATATCCAACGCTCCCGATCGCAAGTGCTGTCCATACCTTTCTTAAATGTGTTACTCCACGATCCAACAGGTGTGTAGCGCGCCAAGTTCCTCTTCATCCCTTTGAGGCACGTTCTTCTGGTACCAATATTAGTACACCATTCCTCTTCTACCTACAACAAATGACCCATTCTTTGCCCACAATATGGGAAAGAATGAGGGGCACAACGCCAATTCGAACTGGAAAACATTCTTTGTCTTAACATGAACAAACTTGTATGTAATCTGGACTATCAGCCTATAAAAAATAAATTTAACAACATGTGTGCAAGCCTTCAGTGCATGCACACATGGTGTTAAAAAAAATCCGGCCTCCTCCTACCCCTTCAGCTGGCCATTCCATCTCCAGAATTGGTGCATTTTTAAGAGTATTATTACACCTATATTTCCTAACATCTAGTTTAAATATAGGATAGTACCTTCTGGCCCAGAATATGCACTGCTCCCGATCGCAAGTGCTGTCCATACCTTTCCTAAATGTGTTACTCCACGATCCAACAGGTGTGTAGCGCGCCAAGTTCCTCTTCATCCCGTGCAGGCGCGTTCTTGTGGTACCAATATTACTACACCATTCCTCTTCTACCTACAACAAATGACCCATTCTTTATCCACAATATGGGAAAGAATGAGGGCACAACGCCAATTCGAACTGGAAAACATTCTTTGTCTTAACGTGTGACAAACTTGTATGTATTCTGGACTATCAGGCTATAAAAAATGAATTTAACAACATGTGTGCAAGCCTTCAGTGCATGCACACATGGAGTTAAAAAAAATCCGGCCTCCTCCTACCCCTTCAGCCGGCCATTCCATCTCCAGAATTGGTGCATTTTTAGAAGTATTATTACACCAATATTTCCTAACATCTAGTTTAAAGATAGGATAGTACCTGCTGATCCAAAATATCCAATGCTCCCGATCGCAAGTGCTGTCCATACCTTTCTTAAATGTGTTACTCCAGGATCCAACAGGTGTGTAGCGCTCCAAGTTCCTCTTCATCCCTTGGAGGCACGTTCTTCTGGTACCAATATTAGTACACCATTCCTCTTCTACCTACAACAAATGACCCACTCTTTGCCCACAATATGGGAAAGAATGAGGGGCACAACGCCAATTCGAACTGGAAAACATTCTTTGTCTTAACGTGTAACAAACTTGTATGTATTCTGGACTATCAGACTGTAAAAAATGAATTTAACAATATGTGTGCAAGCCTTCAGTGCATGCACACATGGTGTTAAACAAAATCCGGCCTCCTCCTACCCCTTCAGCCGGCCATTCCATCTCCAGAATTGGTGCATTTTTAGGAGTATTATTACACCAATATTTCCTAACATCTAGTTTAAAGTTAGGATAGTACCTGCTGGTCCAGAATATCCAACGCTCCCGATCGCAAGTCCTGTCCATACCTTTCTTAAATGTGTTACTCCACGATCCAACAGGTGTGTAGCGCGCCAAGTTCCTCTTCATCCATTGGAGGCGCGTTCTTCTGGTACCAATATTAGTACACCATTCCTCTTCTACCTACCACAAATGACCCATTCTTTTCCCACAATTTGGGAAAGAATGAGGGGCACAACGCCAATTCGAACTGGAAAACATTCTTTGTCTTAACGTGTGACAAACTTGTATGTATTCTGGACTATCAGGCTATAAAAAATGAATTTAACAACATGTGTGCAAGCCTTCAGTGCATGCACACATGGTGTTAAAAAGAAATCCGGCCTCCTCCTAACCCTTCAGCCGGCCATTCCATGTCCAGTTTTGGTGCATTTTTTGGAGTATTATTACACCAATATTTCCTAACATCTGGTTTAAATATAGGATAGTACCTTCTGGCCCAGAATATGCACTGCTCCCGATCGCAAGTGCTGTCCATACCTTTCCTAAATGTGTTACTCCACGATCCAACAGGTGTGTAGCGCGCCAAGTTCCTCTTCATCCTGTGCAGGCGCGTTCTTCTGGTACCAATATTAGTACACCATTCCTCTTCTACCTACAACAAATGACCCATTCTTTACCCACAATATGGGAAAGAATGAGGGCACAACGCCAATTCGAACTGGAAAACATTCTTTGTCTTAACGTGTGACAAACTTGTATGTATTCTGGACTATCAGGCTATAAAAAATGAATTTAACAACATGTGTGCAAGCCTTCAGTGCATGCACACATGGAGTTAAAAAAAATCCGGCCTCCTCCTACCCCTTCAGCCGGCCATTCCATCTCCAGAATTGGTGCATTTTTAGGAGTATTATTACACGAATATTTCCTAACATCTAGTTTAAAGATAGGATAGTACCTGCTGATCCAGAATATCCAATGCTCCCGATCGCAAGTGCTGTCCATACCTTTCTTAAATGTGTTACTCCAGGATCCAACAGGTGTGTAGCGCTCCAAGTTCCTCTTCATCCCTTGGAGGCACGTTCTTCTGGTACCAATATTAGTACACCATTCCTCTTCTACCTACAACAAATGACCCACTCTTTGCCAACAATATGGGAAAGAATGAGGGGCACAACGCCAATTCGAACTGGAAAACATTCTTTGTCTTAACGTGTAACAAACTTGTATGTATTCTGGACTATTAGACTGTAAAAAATTAATTTAACAACATGTGTGCAAGGCTTCAGTGCATGCACACATGGTGTTAAAAAAAATCCGGCCTCCTCCTACCCCTTCAGCCGGCCATTCCATCTCCAGAATTTGTGCATTTTTAGGAGTATTATTACACCAATATTTCCTAACATCTAGTTTAAATATAGGATAGTACCTGCTGGCCCAGAATATCCAATGCACCCGATTGCAAGTGCTGTCCATATCTTTCTTAAATTTGTTACTCCACGATCCAACAGGTGTGTAGCGCGCCAAGTTCCTCTTCATCCCTTGGAGGCACAATCTTCTGGTACCAATATTAGTACACCATTCCTCTTCTACCTACAACAAATGACCCACTCTTTGCCCACAATATGGGAAAGAATGAGGGGCACATTGCTAATTCGAACTGGAAAACATTCTTTGTCTTAACGTGTGACAAACTTGTATGTATTCTGGACTATCAGGCTATAAAAAATTAATTTAACAACATGTGTGCAAGCCTTCAGTGCATGCACACATGGTGTTAAAAAAAATCCGGCCTCCTGCTACCCCTTCAGCCGGCCATTCCATCTCCAGAATTGGTGCATTTTTAGGAGTATTATTACACCAATATTTCCTAACATCTAGTTTAAATATAGGATAGTACCTGCTGGCCCAGAATATCCAACGCACCCGATTGCAAGTGCTGTCCATATCTTTCTTAAATTTGTTACTCTACGATCCAACAGGTGTGTAGCGCGCCAAGTTCCTCTTCATCCCTTGGAGGCACGTTCTTCTGGTACCAATATTAGTACACCATTCCTCTTCTACCTACAACAAATGACCCACTCTTTGCCCACAATATGGGAAAGAATGAGGGGCACATTGCCAATTCGAACTGGAAAACATACTTTGTCTTAACGTGTGACAAACTTGTATGTATTCTGGACTATTAGACTGTAAAAAATCAATTTAACAACATGTGTGCAAGGTTTTAGTGCATGCACACATGGTGTTAAAAAAAATCCGGCCTCCTACTACCCCTTCAGCCGGCCATTCCATCTCCAGAATTGGTGCATTTTTAGGAGTATTATTACACCAATATTTCCTAACATCTAGTTTAAAGATAGGATAGTACCTGCTGATCCAGAATATCCAATGCTCCCGATCGCAAGTGCTGTCCATACCTTTCTTAAATGTGTTACTCCAGGATCCAACAGGTGTGTAGCGCGCCAAGTTCCTCTTCATCCCTTGGAGGCACGTTCTTCTGGTACCAATATTAGTACACCATTCCTCTTCTACCTACAACAAATGACCCACTCTTTGCCCACAATATGGGAAAGAATGAGGGGCACAACGCCAATTCGAACTGGAAAACATTATTTGTCTTAACGTGTAACAAACTTGTATGTATTCTGGACTATTAGACTGTCCATACCTTTCTTAAATGTGTTACTCCACGATCCAAAAGGTGTGTAGCACGCCAAGTTCCTCTTCATCCCTTGGAGGCGCGTTCTTCTGGTACCAATATTAGTACACCATTCCTCTTCTACCTACAACAAATTACCCACTCTTTGCCCACAATATGGGAAAGAATGAGGGGCACAACGCCAATTCGAACTGGAAAACATTCTTTGTCTTAACGTGTAACAAACTTGTATGTATTCTGGACTATTAGACTGTAAAAAATTAATTTAACAACATGTGTGCAAGGCTTTAGTGCATGCACACATGGTGTTAAAAAAAATCCGGCCTCCTCCTACCCCTTCAGCCGGCCATTCCATCTCCAGAATTGGTGCATTTTTAGGAGTATTATTACACCAATATTTCCTAACATCTAGTTTAAATATAGGATAGTACCTGCTGGCCCAGAATATCCAACGCACCCGATTGCAAGTGCTGTCCATATCTTTCTTAAATTTGTTACTCCACGATCCAACAGGTGTGTAGCGCGCCAAGTTCCTCTTCATCCCTTGGAGGCACGTTCTTCTGGTACCAATATTAGTACACCATTCCTCTTCTACCTACAACAAATGACCCACTCTTTGCCCACAATATGGGAAAGAATGAGGGGCACAACGCCGATTAGAACTGGAAAACATTCTTTGTCTTAACGTGTGACAAACTTGTATGTATTCTGGACTATTAGACTGTAAAAAATTAATTTAACAACATGTGTGCAAGGCTTCAGTGAATGCACTCATGGTGTTAAAAAAAATCCGGCCTCCTCCTACCCCTTCAGCCGGCCATTCCATCTCCAGAATTGGTGCATTTTTAGGAGTATTATTACACCAATATTTCCTAACATCTAGTTTAAAGATAGGGTAGTACTTGCTGGTCCAGAATATCCAACGATCCCGTTCACAATTGCTGTCCATACCTTTCCTAAATGTGTTACTCCACGATCCAACAGGTGTGTAGCGCGCCAAGTTCCTCTTCATCCCGTGGAGGCGCATTCTTCTGGTACCAATATTAGTACACCATTCCTCTTCTACCTACAACAAATGACCCATTCTTTGTCCACAATATGGGAAAGAATGAGGGCACAACGCCAATTCGAACTGGAAAACATTCTTTGTCTTAACGTGTGACAAACTTGTATGTATTCTGGACTATCAGGCTATAAAAAATGAATTTAACAACATGTATGCAAGCCTTCAGTGCATGCACACATGGTGTTAAAAAAAATCCGGCCTCCTCCTACCCCTTCAGCCGGCCATTCCATCTCCAGAATTGGTGCATTTTTAGGAGTATTATTACACCAATATTTCCTAACATCTAGTTTAAAGTTAGGATAGTACCTGCTGGTCCAGAATATCCAACGCTCCCGATCGCAAGTCCTGTCCATACCTTTCTTAAATGTGTTACTCCACGATCCAACAGGTGTGTAGCGCGCCAAGTTCCTCTTCATCCCTTGGAGGCGCGTTCTTCTGGTACCAATATTAGTACACCATTCCTCTTCTACCTACAACAAATGACCCACTCTTTGCCCACAATATGGGAAAGAATGAGGGGCACAACGCCAATTCGAACTGGAAAACATTCTTTTTCTTAACGTGTAACAAACTTGTATGTATTCTGGACTATTAGACTGTAAAAAATGAATTTAACAACATGTGTGCAAGGCTTCAGTGCATGCACACATGGTGTTAAAAAAAATCCGGCCTCCTCCTACCCCTTCAGCCGGCCATTCCATCTCCAGAATTGGTGCATTTTTAGGAGTATTATTACACCAATATTTCCTAACATCTAGTTTAAAGTTAGGATAGTACCTGCTGGTCCAGAATATCCAACGCTCCCGATCGCAAGTCCTGTCCATACCTTTCTTAAATGTGTTACTCCACGATCCAACAGGTGTGTAGCGCGCCAAGTTCCTCTTCATCCCTTGGAGGCGCGTTCTTCTGGTACCAATATTAGTACACCATTCCTCTTCTACCTACAACAAATGACCCATTCTTTTCCCACAATATGGGAAAGAATGAGGGGCACAACGCCAATTCGAACTGGAAAACATTCTTTGTCTTAACGTGTGACAAACTTGTATGTATTCTGGACTATTAGACTGTAAAAAATAAATTTAACAACATGTGTGCAAGCCTTCAGTGCATGCACACATGGTGTTAAAAAAAATCCGGCCTCCTCCTACCCCTTCAGCCGGCCATTCCATCTCCATAAGT
This sequence comes from Rhinoderma darwinii, assembly GCF_050947455.1. Lineage (NCBI taxonomy): Eukaryota > Metazoa > Chordata > Amphibia > Anura > Rhinodermatidae > Rhinoderma > Rhinoderma darwinii. The sequence goes on from NC_134688.1 coordinate 32,112,949, forward strand.
GGTGCATTTTTAGTATTATTACACCAATATTTGCTAACATCTAGTTTAAAGTTAGGATAGTACCTGCTGGTCCAGAATATCCAATGCTCCCGATCGCAAGTGCTGTCCATACCTTTCTTAAATGTGTTACTCCAGGATCCAACAGGTGTGTAGCGCGCCAAGTTCCTCTTCATCCCTTGGATGCACATTCTTCTGGTACCAATATTAGTACACCATTCCTCTTCTACCTACAACAAATGACCCATTCTTTTCCCACAATTTGGGAAAGAATGAGGGGCACAACGCCAATTCGAACTGGAAAACATTCTTTGTCTTAACATGAACAAACTTGTATGTATTCTGGACTATCAGGCTATAAAAAATAAATTTAACAACATGTGTTCAAGCCTTCAGTGCATGCACACATGGTGTAAAAAAAAAATCCGGCCTCCTCCTACCCCTTCAGCCGGCCATTCCATCTCCAGAATTGGTGCATTTTTAGGAGTATTATTACACCAATATTTCCTAACATCTAGTTTAAATATAGGATAGTACCTGCTGGCCCAGAATATCCAACGCTCCCGATTGCAAGTGCTGTCCATATCTTTCTTAAATTTGTTACTCCACGATCCAACAGGTGTGTAGCGCGCCAAGTTCCTCTTCATCCCTTGGAGGCACGTTCTTCTGGTACCAATATTAGTACACCATTCCTCTTCTACCTACAACAAATGACCCACCCTTTGCCCACAATATGGGAAAGAATGAGGGGCACAATGCCAATTCGAACTGGAAAACATTCTTTGTCTTAACGTGTAACAAACTTGTATGTATTCTGGACTATCAGACTGTAAAAAATGAATTTAACAACATGTGTGCAAGGCTTCAGTGCATGCACACATGGTGTTAAAAAAAATCCGGCCTCCTCCTACCCCTTCAGCCGGCCATTCCATCTCCAGAATTGGTGCATTTTTAGGAGTATTATTACACCAATATTTGCTAACATCTAGTTTAAAGTTAGGATAGTACCTGCTGGTCCAGAATATCCAATGCTCCCGATCGCAAGTGCTGTCCATACCTTTCTTAAATGTGTTACTCCACGATCCAACAGGTGTGTAGCGCGCCAAGTTCCTCTTCATCCCTTGGAGGCACGTTCTTCTGGTACCAATATTAGTACACCATTCCTCTTCTACCTACAACAAATGACCCACTCTTTGCCCACAATATGGGAAAGAATGAGGGGCACAACGCCAATTCGAACTGGAAAACATTCTTTGTCTTAACGTGTAACAAACTTGTATGTATTCTGGACTATCAGACTGTAAAAAATAAATTGAACAACATGTGTGCAAGCCTTCAGTGCATGCACACATGGTGTTAAAAAAAATCCGGCCTCCTCCTACCCCTTCAGCCGGCCATTCCATCTCCAGAATTGGTGCATTTTTAGGAGTATTATTACACCAATATTTCCTAACATCTAGTTTAAATATAGGATAGTACCTGCTGGCCCAGAATATCCAACGCTCCCGATTGCAAGTGCTGTCCATATCTTTCTTAAATTTGTTACTCCACGATCCAACAGGTGTGTAGCGCGCCAAGTTCCTCTTCATCCCTTGGAGGCACGTTCTTCTGGTACCAATATTAGTACACCATTCCTCTTCTACCTACAACAAATGACCCACTCTTTGCCCACAATATGGGAAAGAATGAGGGGCACAACGCCAATTCGAACTGGAAAACATTCTTTTTCTTAACGTGTAACAAACTTGTATGTATTCTGGACTATTAGACTGTAAAAAATGAATTTAACAACATGTGTGCAAGGCTTCAGTGCATGCACACATGGTGTTAAAAAAAATCCGGCCTCCTCCTACCCCTTCAGCCGGCCATTCCATCTCCAGAATTGGTGCATTTTTAGGAGTATTATTACACCAATATTTCCTAACATCTAGTTTAAAGTTAGGATAGTACCTGCTGGTCCAGAATATCCAACGCTCCCGATCGCAAGTCCTGTCCATACCTTTCTTAAATGTGTTACTCCACGATCCAACAGGTGTGTAGCGCGCCAAGTTCCTCTTCATCCCTTGGAGGCGCGTTCTTCTGGTACCAATATTAGTACACCATTCCTCTTCTACCTACAACAAATGACCCATTCTTTTCCCACAATATGGGAAAGAATGAGGGGCACAACGCCAATTCGAACTGGAAAACATTCTTTGTCTTAACGTGTGACAAACTTGTATGTATTCTGGACTATTAGACTGTAAAAAATAAATTTAACAACATGTGTGCAAGCCTTCAGTGCATGCACACATGGTGTTAAAAAAAATCCGGCCTCCTCCTACCCCTTCAGCCGGCCATTCCATCTCCATAAGTGGTGCATTTTTAGTATTATTACACCAATATTTGCTAACATCTAGTTTAAAGTTAGGATAGTACCTGCTGGTCCAGAATATCCAATGCTCCCGATCGCAAGTGCTGTCCATACCTTTCTTAAATGTGTTACTCCAGGATCCAACAGGTGTGTAGCGCGCCAAGTTCCTCTTCATCCCTTGGATGCACATTCTTCTGGTACCAATATTAGTACACCATTCCTCTTCTACCTACAACAAATGACCCATTCTTTTCCCACAATTTGGGAAAGAATGAGGGGCACAACGCCAATTCGAACTGGAAAACATTCTTTGTCTTAACATGAACAAACTTGTATGTATTCTGGACTATCAGGCTATAAAAAATAAATTTAACAACATGTGTTCAAGCCTTCAGTGCATGCACACATGGTGTAAAAAAAAAATCCGGCCTCCTCCTACCCCTTCAGCCGGCCATTCCATCTCCAGAATTGGTGCATTTTTAGGAGTATTATTACACCAATATTTCCTAACATCTAGTTTAAATATAGGATAGTACCTGCTGGCCCAGAATATCCAACGCTCCCGATTGCAAGTGCTGTCCATATCTTTCTTAAATTTGTTACTCCACGATCCAACAGGTGTGTAGCGCGCCAAGTTCCTCTTCATCCCTTGGAGGCACGTTCTTCTGGTACCAATATTAGTACACCATTCCTCTTCTACCTACAACAAATGACCCACCCTTTGCCCACAATATGGGAAAGAATGAGGGGCACAATGCCAATTCGAACTGGAAAACATTCTTTGTCTTAACGTGTAACAAACTTGTATGTATTCTGGACTATCAGACTGTAAAAAATGAATTTAACAACATGTGTGCAAGGCTTCAGTGCATGCACACATGGTGTTAAAAAAAATCCGGCCTCCTCCTACCCCTTCAGCCGGCCATTCCATCTCCAGAATTGGTGCATTTTTAGGAGTATTATTACACCAATATTTGCTAACATCTAGTTTAAAGTTAGGATAGTACCTGCTGGTCCAGAATATCCAATGCTCCCGATCGCAAGTGCTGTCCATACCTTTCTTAAATGTGTTACTCCACGATCCAACAGGTGTGTAGCGCGCCAAGTTCCTCTTCATCCCTTGGAGGCACGTTCTTCTGGTACCAATATTAGTACACCATTCCTCTTCTACCTACAACAAATGACCCACTCTTTGCCCACAATATGGGAAAGAATGAGGGGCACAACGCCAATTCGAACTGGAAAACATTCTTTGTCTTAACGTGTAACAAACTTGTATGTATTCTGGACTATCAGACTGTAAAAAATAAATTGAACAACATGTGTGCAAGCCTTCAGTGCATGCACACATGGTGTTAAAAAAAATCCGGCCTCCTCCTACCCCTTCAGCCGGCCATTCCATCTCCAGAATTGGTGCATTTTTAGGAGTATTATTACACCAATATTTCCTAACATCTAGTTTAAATATAGGATAGTACCTGCTGGCCCAGAATATCCAACGCTCTCGATTGCAAGTGCTGTCCATATCTTTCTTAAATTTGTTACTCCACGATCCAACAGGTGTGTAGCGCGCCAAGTTCCTCTTCATCCCTTGGAGGCACGTTCTTCTGGTACCAATATTAGTACACCATTCCTCTTCTACCTACAACAAATGACCCACTCTTTGCCCACAATATGGGAAAGAATGAGGGGCACAACGCCAATTCGAACTGGAAAACATTCTTTGTCTTAACGTGTAACAAACTTGTATGTATTCTGGACTATTAGACTGTAAAAAATGAATTTAACAACATGTGTGCAAGGCTTCAGTGCATGCACACATGGTGTTAAAAAAAATCCGGCCTCCTCCTACCCCTTCAGCCGGCCATTCCATCTCCAGAATTGGTGCATTTTTAGGAGTATTATTACACCAATATTTCCTAACATCTAGTTTAAAGTTAGGATAGTACCTGCTGGTCCAGAATATCCAACGCTCCCGATCGCAAGTCCTGTCCATACCTTTCTTAAATGTGTTACTCCACGATCCAACAGGTGTGTAGCGCGCCAAGTTCCTCTTCATCCCTTGGAGGCGCGTTCTTCTGGTACCAATATTAGTACACCATTCCTCTTCTACCTACAACAAATGACCCATTCTTTTCCCACAATATGGGAAAGAATGAGGGGCACAACGCCAATTCGAACTGGAAAACATTCTTTGTCTTAACGTGTAACAAACTTGAATGTATTCTGGACTATTAGACTGTAAAAAATAAATTTAACAACATGTGTGCAAGCCTTCAGTGCATGCACACATGGTGTTAAAAAAAATCCGGCCTCCTCCTACCCCTTCAGCCGGCCATTCCATCTCCATAAGTGGTGCATTTTTAGTATTATTACACCAATATTTGCTAACATCTAGTTTAAAGTTAGGATAGTACCTGCTGGTCCAGAATATCCAATGCTCCCGATCGCAAGTGCTGTCCATACCTTTCTTAAATGTGTTACTCCACGATCCAACAGGTGTGTAGCGCGCCAAGTTCCTCTTCATCCCTTGGATGCACGTTCTTCTGTTACCAATATTAGTACACCATTCCTCTTCTACCTACAACAAATGACCCATTCTTTGCCCACAATATGGGAAAGAATGAGGGGCACAACGCCAATTCGAACTGGAAAACATTCTTTGTCTTAACATGAACAAACTTGTATGTATTCTGGACTATCAGGCTATAAAAAGTAAATTTAACAACATGTGTGCAAGCCTTCAGTGCATGCACACATGGTGTTAAACAAAATCCGGCCTCCTCCTACCCCTTCAGCCGGCCATTCCATCTCCAGAATTGGTGCATTTTTAGGAGTATTATTACACCAATATTTCCTAACATCTAGTTTAAAGTTAGGATAGTACCTGCTGGTCCAGAATATCCAACGCTCCCGATCGCAAGTCCTGTCCATACCTTTCTTAAATGTGTTACTCCACGATCCAACAGGTGTGTAGCGCGCCAAGTTCCTCTTCATCCCTTGGAGGCGCGTTCTTCTGGTACCAATATTAGTACACCATTCCTCTTCTACCTACAACAAATGACCCATTCTTTTCCCACAATTTGGGAAAGAATGAAGGGCACAACGCCAATTCGAACTGGAAAACATTCTTTGTCTTAACATGAACAAACTTGTTTGTATTCTGGACTATCAGGCTATAAAAAATAAATTGAACAACATGTGTGCAAGCCTTCAGTGCATGCACACATGGTGTTAAAAAAAAATCCGGCCTCCTCCTACCCCTTCAGCCGGCCATTCCATCTCCAGAATTGGTGCATTTTTAGGAGTATTATTACACCAATATTTCCTAACATCTAGTTTAAATATAGGATAGTACCTGCTGGCCCAGAATATCCAACGCTCCCGATTGCAAGTGCTGTCCATATCTTTCTTAAATTTGTTACTCCACGATCCAACAGGTGTGTAGCGCGCCAAGTTCCTCTTCATCCCTTGGAGGCACGTTCTTCTGGTACCAATATTAGTACACCATTCCTCTTCTACCTACAACAAATGACCCACTCTTTGCCCACAATATGGGAAAGAATGAGGGGCACAACGCCAATTCGAACTGGAAAACATTCTTTTTCTTAACGTGTAACAAACTTGTATGTATTCTGGACTATTAGACTGTAAAAAATGAATTTAACAACATGTGTGCAAGGCTTCAGTGCATGCACACATGGTGTTAAAAAAAATCCGGCCTCCTCCTACCCCTTCAGCCGGCCATTCCATCTCCATAAGTGGTGCATTTTTAGTATTATTACACCAATATTTGCTAACATCTAATTTAAAGTTAGGATAGTACCTGCTGGTCCAGAATATCCAATGCTCCCGATCGCAAGTGCTGTCCATACCTTTCTTAAATGTGTTACTCCAGGATCCAACAGGTGTGTAGCGCGCCAAGTTCCTCTTCATCCCTTGGATGCACATTCTTCTGGTACCAATATTAGTACACCATTCCTCTTCTACCTACAACAAATGACCCATTCTTTTCCCACAATTTGGGAAAGAATGAGGGGCACAACGCCAATTCGAACTGGAAAACATTCTTTGTCTTAACATGAACAAACTTGTATGTATTCTGGACTATCAGGCTATAAAAAATAAATTTAACAACATGTGTGCAAGCCTTCAGTGCATGCACACATGGTGTAAAAAAAAAATCTGGCCTCCTCCTACCCCTTCAGCCGGCCATTCCATCTCCAGAATTGGTGCATTTTTAGGAGTATTATTACACCAATATTTCCTAACATCTAGTTTAAATATAGGATAGTACCTGCTGGCCCAGAATATCCAACGCTCCCGATTGCAAGTGCTGTCCATATCTTTCTTAAATTTGTTACTCCACGATCCAACAGGTGTGTAGCGCGCCAAGTTCCTCTTCATCCCTTGGAGGCACGTTCTTCTGGTACCAATATTAGTACACCATTCCTCTTCTACCTACAACAAATGACCCACCCTTTGCCCACAATATGGGAAAGAATGAGGGGCACAATGCCAATTCGAACTGGAAAACATTCTTTGTCTTAACGTGTAACAAACTTGTATGTATTCTGGACTATCAGACTGTAAAAAATGAATTTAACAACATGTGTGCAAGGCTTCAGTGCATGCACACATGGTGTTAAAAAAAATCTGGCCTCCTCCTACCCCTTCAGCCGGCCATTCCATCTCCAGAATTGGTGCATTTTTAGGAGTATTATTACACCAATATTTGCTAACATCTAGTTTAAAGTTAGGATAGTACCTGCTGGTCCAGAATATCCAATGCTCCCGATCGCAAGTGCTGTCCATACCTTTCTTAAATGTGTTACTCCACGATCCAACAGGTGTGTAGCGCGCCAAGTTCCTCTTCATCCCTTGGAGGCACGTTCTTCTGGTACCAATATTAGTACACCATTCCTCTTCTACCTACAACAAATGACCCACTCTTTGCCCACAATATGGGAAAGAATGAGGGGCACAACGCCAATTCGAACTGGAAAACATTCTTTGTCTTAACGTGTAACAAACTTGTATGTATTCTGGACTATTAGACTGTAAAAAATAAATTTAACAACATGTGTGCAAGCCTTCAGTGCATGCACACATGGTGTTAAAAAAAATCCGGCCTCCTCCTACCCCTTCAGCCGGCCATTCCATCTCCATAAGTGGTGCATTTTTAGTATTATTACACCAATATTTGCTAACATCTAGTTTAAAGTTAGGATAGTACCTGCTGGTCCAGAATATCCAATGCTCCCGATCGCAAGTGCTGTCCATACCTTTCTTAAATGTGTTACTCCAGGATCCAACAGGTGTGTAGCGCGCCAAGTTCCTCTTCATCCCTTGGATGCACATTCTTCTGGTACCAATATTAGTACACCATTCCTCTTCTACCTACAACAAATGACCCATTCTTTTCCCACAATTTGGGAAAGAATGAGGGGCACAACGCCAATTCGAACTGGAAAACATTCTTTGTCTTAACATGAACAAACTTGTATGTATTCTGGACTATCAGGCTATAAAAAATAAATTTAACAACATGTGTGCAAGCCTTCAGTGCATGCACACATGGTGTTAAAAAAAAATCCGGCCTCCTCCTACCCCTTCAGCCGGCCATTCCATCTCCAGAATTGGTGCATTTTTAGGAGTATTATTACACCAATATTTCCTAACATCTAGTTTAAATATAGGATAGTACCTGCTGGCCCAGAATATCCAACGCTCCCGATTGCAAGTGCTGTCCATATCTTTCTTAAATTTGTTACTCCACGATCCAACAGGTGTGTAGCGCGCCAAGTTCCTCTTCATCCCTTGGAGGCACGTTCTTCTGGTACCAATATTAGTACACCATTCCTCTTCTACCTACAACAAATGACCCACTCTTTGCCCACAATATGGGAAAGAATGAGGGGCACAACGCCAATTCGAACTGGAAAACATTCTTTGTCTTAACGTGTAACAAACTTGTATGTATTCTGGACTATTAGACTGTAAAAAATTAATTTAACAACATGTGTGCAAGCCTTCAGGGCATGCACACATGGTGTTAAAAAAAATCCGGCCTCCTCCTACCCCTTCAGCCGGCCGTTCCATCTCCAGAATTGGTGCATTTTTAGGAGTATTATTACACCAATATTTGCTAACATCTAGTTTAAAGTTAGGATAGTACCTGCTGGTCCAGAATATCCAATGCTCCCGATCGCAAGTGCTGTCCATACCTTTCTTAAATGTGTTACTCCACGATCCAACAGGTGTGTAGCGCGCCAAGTTCCTCTTCATCCCTTGGAGGCACGTTCTTCTGGTACCAATATTAGTACACCATTCCTCTTCTACCTACAACAAATGACCCACTCTTTGCCCACAATATGGGAAAGAATGAGGGGCACAACGCCAATTCGAACTGGAAAACATTCTTTGTCTTAACGTGTAACAAACTTGTATGTATTCTGGACTATCAGACTGTAAAAAATAAATTGAACAACATGTGTGCAAGCCTTCAGTGCATGCACACATGGTGTTAAAAAAAATCCGGCCTCCTCCTACCCCTTCAGCCGGCCATTCCATCTCCAGAATTGGTGCATTTTTAGGAGTATTATTACACCAATATTTCCTAACATCTAGTTTAAATATAGGATAGTACCTGCTGGCCCAGAATATCCAACGCTCTCGATTGCAAGTGCTGTCCATATCTTTCTTAAATTTGTTACTCCACGATCCAACAGGTGTGTAGCGCGCCAAGTTCCTCTTCATCCCTTGGAGGCACGTTCTTCTGGTACCAATATTAGTACACCATTCCTCTTCTACCTACAACAAATGACCCACTCTTTGCCCACAATATGGGAAAGAATGAGGGGCACAACGCCAATTCGAACTGGAAAACATTCTTTGTCTTAACGTGTAACAAACTTGTATGTATTCTGGACTATTAGACTGTAAAAAATGAATTTAACAACATGTGTGCAAGGCTTCAGTGCATGCACACATGGTGTTAAAAAAAATCCGGCCTCCTCCTACCCCTTCAGCCGGCCATTCCATCTCCAGAATTGGTGCATTTTTAGGAGTATTATTACACCAATATTTCCTAACATCTAGTTTAAAGTTAGGATAGTACCTGCTGGTCCAGAATATCCAACGCTCCCGATCGCAAGTCCTGTCCATACCTTTCTTAAATGTGTTACTCCACGATCCAACAGGTGTGTAGCGCGCCAAGTTCCTCTTCATCCCTTGGAGGCGCGTTCTTCTGGTACCAATATTAGTACACCATTCCTCTTCTACCTACAACAAATGACCCATTCTTTTCCCACAATATGGGAAAGAATGAGGGGCACAACGCCAATTCGAACTGGAAAACATTCTTTGTCTTAACGTGTAACAAACTTGTATGTATTCTGGACTATTAGACTGTAAAAAATAAATTTAACAACATGTGTGCAAGCCTTCAGTGCATGCACACATGGTGTTAAAAAAAATCCGGCCTCCTCCTACCCCTTCAGCCGGCCATTCCATCTCCATAAGTGGTGCATTTTTAGTATTATTACACCAATATTTGCTAACATCTAGTTTAAAGTTAGGATAGTACCTGCTGGTCCAGAATATCCAATGCTCCCGATCGCAAGTGCTGTCCATACCTTTCTTAAATGTGTTACTCCAGGATCCAACAGGTGTGTAGCGCGCCAAGTTCCTCTTCATCCCTTGGATGCACATTCTTCTGGTACCAATATTAGTACACCATTCCTCTTCTACCTACAACAAATGACCCATTCTTTTCCCACAATTTGGGAAAGAATGAGGGGCACAACGCCAATTCGAACTGGAAAACATTCTTTGTCTTAACATGAACAAACTTGTATGTATTCTGGACTATCAGGCTATAAAAAATAAATTTAACAACATGTGTGCAAGGCTTCAGTGCATGCACACATGGTGTTAAAAAAAATCCGGCCTCCTCCTACCCCTTCAGCCGGCCATTCCATCTCCAGAATTGGTGCATTTTTAGGAGTATTATTACACCAATATTTCCTAACATCTAGTTTAAAGTTAGGATAGTACCTGCTGGTCCAGAATATCCAACGCTCCCGATCGCAAGTCCTGTCCATACCTTTCTTAAATGTGTTACTCCACGATCCAACAGGTGTGTAGCGCGCCAAGTTCCTCTTCATCCCTTGGAGGCGCGTTCTTCTGGTACCAATATTAGTACACCATTCCTCTTCTACCTACAACAAATGACCCATTCTTTTCCCACAATATGGGAAAGAATGAGGGGCACAACGCCAATTCGAACTGGAAAACATTCTTTGTCTTAACGTGTAACAAACTTGTATGTATTCTGGACTATTAGACTGTAAAAAATAAATTTAACAACATGTGTGCAAGCCTTCAGTGCATGCACACATGGTGTTAAAAAAAATCCGGCCTCCTCCTACCCCTTCAGCCGGCCATTCCATCTCCATAAGTGGTGCATTTTTAGTATTATTACACCAATATTTGCTAACATCTAGTTTAAAGTTAGGATAGTACCTGCTGGTCCAGAATATCCAATGCTCCCGATCGCAAGTGCTGTCCATACCTTTCTTAAATGTGTTACTCCAGGATCCAACAGGTGTGTAGCGCGCCAAGTTCCTCTTCATCCCTTGGATGCACATTCTTCTGGTACCAATATTAGTACACCATTCCTCTTCTACCTACAACAAATGACCCATTCTTTTCCCACAATTTGGGAAAGAATGAGGGGCACAACGCTAATTCGAACTGGAAAACATTCTTTGTCTTAACATGAACAAACTTGTATGTATTCTGGACTATCAGGCTATAAAAAATAAATTTAACAACATGTGTGCAAGCCTTCAGTGCATGCACACATGGTGTAAAAAAAAATCCGGCCTCCTCCTACCCCTTCAGCCGGCCATTCCATCTCCAGAATTGGTGCATTTTTAGGAGTATTATTACACCAATATTTCCTAACATCTAGTTTAAATATAGGATAGTACCTGCTGGCCCAGAATATCCAACGCTCCCGATTGCAAGTGCTGTCCATATCTTTCTTAAATTTGTTACTCCACGATCCAACAGGTGTGTAGCGCGCCAAGTTCCTCTTCATCCCTTGGAGGCACGTTCTTCTGGTACCAATATTAGTACACCATTCCTCTTCTACCTACAACAAATGACCCACTCTTTGCCCACAATATGGGAAAGAATGAGGGGCACAATGCCAATTCGAACTGGAAAACATTCTTTGTCTTAACGTGTAACAAACTTGTATGTATTCTGGACTATCAGACTGTAAAAAATGAATTTAACAACATGTGTGCAAGGCTTCAGTGCATGCACATATGGTGTTAAAAAAAATCCGGCCTCCTCCTACCCCTTCAGCCGGCCATTCCATCTCCAGAATTGGTGCATTTTTAGGAGTATTATTACACCAATATTTGCTAACATCTAGTTTAAAGTTAGGATAGTACCTGCTGGTCCAGAATATCCAATGCTCCCGATCGCAAGTGCTGTCCATACCTTTCTTAAATGTGTTACTCCACGATCCAACAGGTGTGTAGCGCGCCAAGTTCCTCTTCATCCCTTGGAGGCACGTTCTTCTGGTACCAATATTAGTACACCATTCCTCTTCTACCTACAACAAATGACCCACTCTTTGCCCACAATATGGGAAAGAATGAGGGGCACAACGCCAATTCGAACTGGAAAACATTCTTTGTCTTAACGTGTAACAAACTTGTATGTATTCTGGACTATCAGACTGTAAAAAATAAATTGAACAACATGTGTGCAAGCCTTCAGTGCATGCACACATGGTGTTAAAAAAAATCCGGCCTCCTCCTACCCCTTCAGCCGGCCATTCCATCTCCAGAATTGGTGCATTTTTAGGAGTATTATTACACCAATATTTCCTAACATCTAGTTTAAATATAGGATAGTACCTGCTGGCCCAGAATATCCAACGCTCCCGATTGCAAGTGCTGTCCATATCTTTCTTAAATTTGTTACTCCACCATCCAACAGGTGTGTAGCGCGCCAAGTTCCTCTTCATCCCTTGGAGGCACGTTCTTCTGGTACCAATATTAGTACACCATTCCTCTTCTACCTACAACAAATGACCCACTCTTTGCCCACAATATGGGAAAGAATGAGGGGCACAACGCCAATTCGAACTGGAAAACATTCTTTGTCTTAACGTGTAACAAACTTGTATGTATTCTGGACTATCAGACTGTAAAAAATGAATTTAACAACATGTGTGCAAGGCTTCAGTGCATGCACATATGGTGTTAAAAAAAATCCGGCCTCCTCCTACCCCTTCAGCCGGCCATTCCATCTCCAGAATTGGTGCATTTTTAGGAGTATTATTACACCAATATTTGCTAACATCTAGTTTAAAGTTAGGATAGTACCTGCTGGTCCAGAATATCCAATGCTCCCGATCGCAAGTGCTGTCCATACCTTTCTTAAATGTGTTACTCCACGATCCAACAGGTGTGTAGCGCGCCAAGTTCCTCTTCATCCCTTGGAGGCACGTTCTTCTGGTACCAATATTAGTACACCATTCCTCTTCTACCTACAACAAATGACCCACTCTTTGCCCACAATATGGGAAAGAATGAGGGGCACAACGCCAATTCGAACTGGAAAACATTCTTTGTCTTAACGTGTAACAAACTTGTATGTATTCTGGACTATCAGACTGTAAAAAATAAATTGAACAACATGTGTGCAAGCCTTCAGTGCATGCACACATGGTGTTAAAAAAAATCCGGCCTCCTCCTACCCCTTCAGCCGGCCATTCCATCTCCATAAGTGGTGCATTTTTAGTATTATTACACCAATATTTGCTAACATCTAGTTTAAAGTTAGGATAGTACCTGCTGGTCCAGAATATCCAATGCTCCCGATCGCAAGTGCTGTCCATACCTTTCTTAAATGTGTTACTCCAGGATCCAACAGGTGTGTAGCGCGCCAAGTTCCTCTTCATCCCTTGGATGCACATTCTTCTGGTACCAATATTAGTACACCATTCCTCTTCTACCTACAACAAATGACCCATTCTTTTCCCACAATTTGGGAAAGAATGAGGGGCACAACGCCAATTCGAACTGGAAAACATTCTTTGTCTTAACATGAACAAACTTGTATGTATTCTGGACTATCAGGCTATAAAAAATAAATTTAACAACATGTGTGCAAGCCTTCAGTGCATGCACACATGGTGTTAAAAAAAAATCCGGCCTCCTCCTACCCCTTCAGCCGGCCATTCCATCTCCAGAATTGGTGCATTTTTAGGAGTATTATTACACCAATATTTCCTAACATCTAGTTTAAATATAGGATAGTACCTGCTGGCCCAGAATATCCAACGCTCCCGATTGCAAGTGCTGTCCATATCTTTCTTAAATTTGTTACTCCACGATCCAACAGGTGTGTAGCGCGCCAAGTTCCTCTTCATCCCTTGGAGGCACGTTCTTCTGGTACCAATATTAGTACACCATTCCTCTTCTACCTACAACAAATGACCCACTCTTTGCCCACAATATGGGAAAGAATGAGGGGCACAACGCCAATTCGAACTGGAAAACATTCTTTGTCTTAACGTGTAACAAACTTGTATGTATTCTGGACTATTAGACTGTAAAAAATTAATTTAACAACATGTGTGCAAGCCTTCAGGGCATGCACACATGGTGTTAAAAAAAATCCGGCCTCCTCCTACCCCTTCAGCCGGCCGTTCCATCTCCAGAATTGGTGCATTTTTAGGAGTATTATTACACCAATATTTGCTAACATCTAGTTTAAAGTTAGGATAGTACCTGCTGGTCCAGAATATCCAATGCTCCCGATCGCAAGTGCTGTCCATACCTTTCTTAAATGTGTTACTCCACGATCCAACAGGTGTGTAGCGCGCCAAGTTCCTCTTCATCCCTTGGAGGCACGTTCTTCTGGTACCAATATTAGTACACCATTCCTCTTCTACCTACAACAAATGACCCACTCTTTGCCCACAATATGGGAAAGAATGAGGGGCACAACGCCAATTCGAACTGGAAAACATTCTTTGTCTTAACGTGTAACAAACTTGTATGTATTCTGGACTATCAGACTGTAAAAAATAAATTGAACAACATGTGTGCAAGCCTTCAGTGCATGCACACATGGTGTTAAAAAAAATCCGGCCTCCTCCTACCCCTTCAGCCGGCCATTCCATCTCCAGAATTGGTGCATTTTTAGGAGTATTATTACACCAATATTTCCTAACATCTAGTTTAAATATAGGATAGTACCTGCTGGCCCAGAATATCCAACGCTCTCGATTGCAAGTGCTGTCCATATCTTTCTTAAATTTGTTACTCCACGATCCAACAGGTGTGTAGCGCGCCAAGTTCCTCTTCATCCCTTGGAGGCACGTTCTTCTGGTACCAATATTAGTACACCATTCCTCTTCTACCTACAACAAATGACCCACTCTTTGCCCACAATATGGGAAAGAATGAGGGGCACAACGCCAATTCGAACTGGAAAACATTCTTTGTCTTAACGTGTAACAAACTTGTATGTATTCTGGACTATTAGACTGTAAAAAATGAATTTAACAACATGTGTGCAAGGCTTCAGTGCATGCACACATGGTGTTAAAAAAAATCCGGCCTCCTCCTACCCCTTCAGCCGGCCATTCCATCTCCAGAATTGGTGCATTTTTAGGAGTATTATTACACCAATATTTCCTAACATCTAGTTTAAAGTTAGGATAGTACCTGCTGGTCCAGAATATCCAACGCTCCCGATCGCAAGTCCTGTCCATACCTTTCTTAAATGTGTTACTCCACGATCCAACAGGTGTGTAGCGCGCCAAGTTCCTCTTCATCCCTTGGAGGCGCGTTCTTCTGGTACCAATATTAGTACACCATTCCTCTTCTACCTACAACAAATGACCCATTCTTTTCCCACAATATGGGAAAGAATGAGGGGCACAACGCCAATTCGAACTGGAAAACATTCTTTGTCTTAACGTGTAACAAACTTGTATGTATTCTGGACTATTAGACTGTAAAAAATAAATTTAACAACATGTGTGCAAGCCTTCAGTGCATGCACACATGGTGTTAAAAAAAATCCGGCCTCCTCCTACCCCTTCAGCCGGCCATTCCATCTCCATAAGTGGTGCATTTTTAGTATTATTACACCAATATTTGCTAACATCTAGTTTAAAGTTAGGATAGTACCTGCTGGTCCAGAATATCCAATGCTCCCGATCGCAAGTGCTGTCCATACCTTTCTTAAATGTGTTACTCCAGGATCCAACAGGTGTGTAGCGCGCCAAGTTCCTCTTCATCCCTTGGATGCACATTCTTCTGGTACCAATATTAGTACACCATTCCTCTTCTACCTACAACAAATGACCCATTCTTTTCCCACAATTTGGGAAAGAATGAGGGGCACAACGCCAATTCGAACTGGAAAACATTCTTTGTCTTAACATGAACAAACTTGTATGTATTCTGGACTATCAGGCTATAAAAAATAAATTTAACAACATGTGTGCAAGGCTTCAGTGCATGCACACATGGTGTTAAAAAAAATCCGGCCTCCTCCTACCCCTTCAGCCGGCCATTCCATCTCCAGAATTGGTGCATTTTTAGGAGTATTATTACACCAATATTTCCTAACATCTAGTTTAAAGTTAGGATAGTACCTGCTGGTCCAGAATATCCAACGCTCCCGATCGCAAGTCCTGTCCATACCTTTCTTAAATGTGTTACTCCACGATCCAACAGGTGTGTAGCGCGCCAAGTTCCTCTTCATCCCTTGGAGGCGCGTTCTTCTGGTACCAATATTAGTACACCATTCCTCTTCTACCTACAACAAATGACCCATTCTTTTCCCACAATATGGGAAAGAATGAGGGGCACAACGCCAATTCGAACTGGAAAACATTCTTTGTCTTAACGTGTAACAAACTTGTATGTATTCTGGACTATTAGACTGTAAAAAATAAATTTAACAACATGTGTGCAAGCCTTCAGTGCATGCACACATGGTGTTAAAAAAAATCCGGCCTCCTCCTACCCCTTCAGCCGGCCATTCCATCTCCATAAGTGGTGCATTTTTAGTATTATTACACCAATATTTGCTAACATCTAGTTTAAAGTTAGGATAGTACCTGCTGGTCCAGAATATCCAATGCTCCCGATCGCAAGTGCTGTCCATACCTTTCTTAAATGTGTTACTCCAGGATCCAACAGGTGTGTAGCGCGCCAAGTTCCTCTTCATCCCTTGGATGCACATTCTTCTGGTACCAATATTAGTACACCATTCCTCTTCTACCTACAACAAATGACCCATTCTTTTCCCACAATTTGGGAAAGAATGAGGGGCACAACGCTAATTCGAACTGGAAAACATTCTTTGTCTTAACATGAACAAACTTGTATGTATTCTGGACTATCAGGCTATAAAAAATAAATTTAACAACATGTGTGCAAGCCTTCAGTGCATGCACACATGGTGTAAAAAAAAATCCGGCCTCCTCCTACCCCTTCAGCCGGCCATTCCATCTCCAGAATTGGTGCATTTTTAGGAGTATTATTACACCAATATTTCCTAACATCTAGTTTAAATATAGGATAGTACCTGCTGGCCCAGAATATCCAACGCTCCCGATTGCAAGTGCTGTCCATATCTTTCTTAAATTTGTTACTCCACGATCCAACAGGTGTGTAGCGCGCCAAGTTCCTCTTCATCCCTTGGAGGCACGTTCTTCTGGTACCAATATTAGTACACCATTCCTCTTCTACCTACAACAAATGACCCACTCTTTGCCCACAATATGGGAAAGAATGAGGGGCACAATGCCAATTCGAACTGGAAAACATTCTTTGTCTTAACGTGTAACAAACTTGTATGTATTCTGGACTATCAGACTGTAAAAAATGAATTTAACAACATGTGTGCAAGGCTTCAGTGCATGCACATATGGTGTTAAAAAAAATCCGGCCTCCTCCTACCCCTTCAGCCGGCCATTCCATCTCCAGAATTGGTGCATTTTTAGGAGTATTATTACACCAATATTTGCTAACATCTAGTTTAAAGTTAGGATAGTACCTGCTGGTCCAGAATATCCAATGCTCCCGATCGCAAGTGCTGTCCATACCTTTCTTAAATGTGTTACTCCACGATCCAACAGGTGTGTAGCGCGCCAAGTTCCTCTTCATCCCTTGGAGGCACGTTCTTCTGGTACCAATATTAGTACACCATTCCTCTTCTACCTACAACAAATGACCCACTCTTTGCCCACAATATGGGAAAGAATGAGGGGCACAACGCCAATTCGAACTGGAAAACATTCTTTGTCTTAACGTGTAACAAACTTGTATGTATTCTGGACTATCAGACTGTAAAAAATAAATTGAACAACATGTGTGCAAGCCTTCAGTGCATGCACACATGGTGTTAAAAAAAATCCGGCCTCCTCCTACCCCTTCAGCCGGCCATTCCATCTCCAGAATTGGTGCATTTTTAGGAGTATTATTACACCAATATTTCCTAACATCTAGTTTAAATATAGGATAGTACCTGCTGGCCCAGAATATCCAACGCTCCCGATTGCAAGTGCTGTCCATATCTTTCTTAAATTTGTTACTCCACCATCCAACAGGTGTGTAGCGCGCCAAGTTCCTCTTCATCCCTTGGAGGCACGTTCTTCTGGTACCAATATTAGTACACCATTCCTCTTCTACCTACAACAAATGACCCACTCTTTGCCCACAATATGGGAAAGAATGAGGGGCACAACGCCAATTCGAACTGGAAAACATTCTTTGTCTTAACGTGTAACAAACTTGTATGTATTCTGGACTATCAGACTGTAAAAAATGAATTTAACAACATGTGTGCAAGGCTTCAGTGCATGCACATATGGTGTTAAAAAAAATCCGGCCTCCTCCTACCCCTTCAGCCGGCCATTCCATCTCCAGAATTGGTGCATTTTTAGGAGTATTATTACACCAATATTTGCTAACATCTAGTTTAAAGTTAGGATAGTACCTGCTGGTCCAGAATATCCAATGCTCCCGATCGCAAGTGCTGTCCATACCTTTCTTAAATGTGTTACTCCACGATCCAACAGGTGTGTAGCGCGCCAAGTTCCTCTTCATCCCTTGGAGGCACGTTCTTCTGGTACCAATATTAGTACACCATTCCTCTTCTACCTACAACAAATGACCCACTCTTTGCCCACAATATGGGAAAGAATGAGGGGCACAACGCCAATTCGAACTGGAAAACATTCTTTGTCTTAACGTGTAACAAACTTGTATGTATTCTGGACTATCAGACTGTAAAAAATAAATTGAACAACATGTGTGCAAGCCTTCAGTGCATGCACACATGGTGTTAAAAAAAATCCGGCCTCCTCCTACCCCTTCAGCCGGCCATTCCATCTCCAGAATTGGTGCATTTTTAGGAGTATTATTACACCAATATTTCCTAACATCTAGTTTAAATATAGGATAGTACCTGCTGGCCCAGAATATCCAACGCTCCCGATTGCAAGTGCTGTCCATATCTTTCTTAAATTTGTTACTCCACCATCCAACAGGTGTGTAGCGCGCCAAGTTCCTCTTCATCCCTTGGAGGCACGTTCTTCTGGTACCAATATTAGTACACCATTCCTCTTCTACCTACAACAAATGACCCACTCTTTGCCCACAATATGGGAAAGAATGAGGGGCACAACGCCAATTCGAACTGGAAAACATTCTTTGTCTTAACGTGTAACAAACTTGTATGTATTCTGGACTATTAGACTGTAAAAAATGAATTTAACAACATGTGTGCAAGGCTTCAGTGCATGCACACATGGTGTTAAAAAAAATCCGGCCTCCTCCTACCCCTTCAGCCGGCCATTCCATCTCCAGAATTGGTGCATTTTTAGGAGTATTATTACACCAATATTTCCTAACATCTAGTTTAAAGTTAGGATAGTACCTGCTGGTCCAGAATATCCAACGCTCCCGATCGCAAGTCCTGTCCATACCTTTCTTAAATGTGTTACTCCACGATCCAACAGGTGTGTAGCGCGCCAAGTTCCTCTTCATCCCTTGGAGGCGCGTTCTTCTGGTACCAATATTAGTACACCATTCCTCTTCTACCTACAACAAATGACCCATTCTTTTCCCACAATATGGGAAAGAATGAGGGGCACAACGCCCCTCAGTTCATGCACACATGGTGTTAAAAAAAATCCGGCCTCCTCCTACCCCTTCAGCCGGCCATTCCATCTCCATAAGTGGTGCATTTTTAGTATTATTACACCAATATTTGCTAACATCTAGTTTAAAGAGAGTTGTGGTCAATGATTCCTACTCTGAATGGTCCCCGGTTATAAGTGGTGTACCCCAGGGTTCAGTGCTGGGACCACTATTATTCAACTTATTTATTAATGATATAGAGGAAGGGATTAATAGCACTATTTCTATTTTTGCAGATGACACCAAGCTATGTAATATAGTTCAGACTATGGAAGATGTTCATGAATTACAGGCAGATTTAAACAAACTAAGTGTTTGGGCGTCCACTTGGCAAATGAAGTTTAATGTAGATAAATGTAAAGTTATGCATCTTGGTACCAACAACCTGCATGCATCATATGTCCTAGGGGGAGCTACACTGGCGGATTCACTTGTTGAGAAGGATCTGGGTGTTCTTGTAAATCATAAACTCAATAACAGCATGCAGTGTCAATCAGCTGCTTCAAAGGCCAGCAGGATATTGTCGTGTATTAAAAGAGGCATGGACTCGCGGGACAGGGATGTAATATTACCACTTTACAAAGCATTAGTGAGGCCCCATCTAGAATATGCAGTTCAGTTCTGGGCTCCAGTTCATAGAAAGGATGCCCTGGAGTTGGAAAAAATACAAAGAAGAGCAACGAAGCTAATAAGGGGCATGGAGAATTTAAGTTATGAGGAAAGATTGAAAGAATTAAACCTATTTAGCCTTGAAAAAAGAAGACTAAGGGGGGACATGATTAACTTATATAAATATATTAATGGCACATACAAAAAATATGGTGAAATCCTGTTCCTTGTAAAACCCCCTCAAAAAACAAGGGGGCACTCCCTCCGTCTGGAGAAAAAAAGGTTCAAGCTGCAGAGGCGACAAGGCTTCTTTACAGTGAGAACTGTGAATTTATGGAATAGCCTACCGCAGGAGCTGGTCACAGCAGGGACAGTAGATGGCTTTAAAAAAGGGTTAGATAATTTCCTAGAACAAAAAAATATTAGCTCCTATGTGTAGAAATTTTTCCTTCCCTTTTCCCTTCCCTTGGTTGAACTTGATGGACATGTGTCTTTTTTCAGCCGTACTAACTATGTAACTATGTAACTATGTAATAGTACCTGCTGGTCCAGAATATCCAATGCTCCCGATCGCAAGTGCTGTCCATACCTTTCTTAAATGTGTTACTCCAGGATCCAACAGGTGTGTAGCGCGCCAAGTTCCTCTTCATCCCTTGGATGCACATTCTTCTGGTACCAATATTAGTACACCATTCCTCTTCTACCTACAACAAATGACCCATTCTTTTCCCACAATTTGGGAAAGAATGAGGGGCACAACGCCAATTCGAACTGGAAAACATTCTTTGTCTTAACATGAACAAACTTGTATGTATTCTGGACTATCAGGCTATAAAAAATAAATTTAACAACATGTGTGCAAGCCTTCAGTGCATGCACACATGGTGTAAAAAAAAATCCGGCCTCCTCCTACCCCTTCAGCCGGCCATTCCATCTCCAGAATTGGTGCATTTTTAGGAGTATTATTACACCAATATTTCCTAACATCTAGTTTAAATATAGGATAGTACCTGCTGGCCCAGAATATCCAACGCTCCCGATTGCAAGTGCTGTCCATATCTTTCTTAAATTTGTTACTCCACGATCCAACAGGTGTGTAGCGCGCCAAGTTCCTCTTCATCCCTTGGAGGCACGTTCTTCTGGTACCAATATTAGTACACCATTCCTCTTCTACCTACAACAAATGACCCACTCTTTGCCCACAATATGGGAAAGAATGAGGGGCACAACGCCAATTCGAACTGGAAAACATTCTTTGTCTTAACGTGTAACAAACTTGTATGTATTCTGGACTATCAGACTGTAAAAAATGAATTTAACAACATGTGTGCAAGGCTTCAGTGCATGCACACATGGTGTTAAAAAAAATCCGGCCTCCTCCTACCCCTTCAGCCGGCCATTCCATCTCCAGAATTGGTGCATTTTTAGGAGTATTATTACACCAATATTTCCTAACATCTAGTTTAAAGTTAGGATAGTACCTGCTGGTCCAGAATATCCAACGCTCCCGATCGCAAGTCCTGTCCATACCTTTCTTAAATGTGTTACTCCACGATCCAACAGGTGTGTAGCGCGCCAAGTTCCTCTTCATCCCTTGGAGGCGCGTTCTTCTGGTACCAATATTAGTACACCATTCCTCTTCTACCTACAACAAATGACCCATTCTTTTCCCACAATTTGGGAAAGAATGAAGGGCACAACGCCAATTCGAACTGGAAAACATTCTTTGTCTTAACATGAACAAACTTGTATGTATTGTGGACTATCAGGCTATAAAAAATAAATTTAACAACATGTGTGCAAGCCTTCAGTGCATGCACACATGGTGTTAAAAAAAATCCGGCCTCCTCCTACCCCTTCAGCCGGCCATTCCATCTCCAGAATTGGTGCATTTTTAGGAGTATTATTACACCAATATTTCCTAACATCTAGTTTAAATATAGGATAGTACCTGCTGGCCCAGAATATCCAACGCTCCCGATTGCAAGTGCTGTCCATATCTTTCTTAAATTTGTTACTCCACGATCCAACAGGTGTGTAGCGCGCCAAGTTCCTCTTCATCCCTTGGAGGCACGTTCTTCTGGTACCAATATTAGTACACCATTCCTCTTCTACCTACAACAAATGACCCACTCTTTGCCCACAATATGGGAAAGAATGAGGGGCACAACGCCAATTCGAACTGGAAAACATTCTTTGTCTTAACGTGTAACAAACTTGTATGTATTCTGGACTATTAGACTGTAAAAAATTAATTTAACAACATGTGTGCAAGCCTTCAGGGCATGCACACATGGTGTTAAAAAAAATCCGGCCTCCTCCTACCCCTTCAGCCGGCCATTCCATCTCCATAAGTGGTGCATTTTTAGTATTATTACACAAATATTTGCTAACATCTAGTTTAAAGTTAGGATAGTACCTGCTGGTCCAGAATATCCAATGCTCCCGATCGCAAGTGCTGTCCATACCTTTCTTAAATGTGTTACTCCACGATCCAACAGGTGTGTAGCGCGCCAAGTTCCTCTTCATCTCTTGGATGCACGTTCTTCTGGTACCAATATTAGTACACCATTCCTCTTCTACCTACAACAAATGACCCATTCTTTGCCCACAATATGGGAAAGAATGAGGGGCACAATGCCAATTCGAACTGGAAAACATTCTTTGTCTTAACATGAACAAACTTGTATGTATTCTGGACTATCAGGCTATAAAAAATAAATTTAACAACATGTGTGCAAGCCTTCAGTGCATGCACACATGGTGTTAAACAAAATCCGGCCTCCTCCTACCCCTTCAGCCGGCCATTCCATCTCCAGAATTGGTGCATTTTTAGGAGTATTATTACACCAATATTTCCTAACATCTAGTTTCAAGTTAGGATAGTACCTGCTGGTCCAGAATATCCAACGCTCCCGATCGCAAGTCCTGTCCATACCTTTCTTAAATGTGTTACTCCACGATCCAACAGGTGTGTAGCGCGCCAAGTTCCTCTTCATCCCTTGGAGGCGCGTTCTTCTGGTACCAATATTAGTACACCATTCCTCTTCTACCTACAACAAATGACCCATTCTTTTCCCACAATATGGGAAAGAATGAGGGGCACAACGCCCCTCAGTTCATGCACACATGGTGTTAAAAAAAATCCGGCCTCCTCCTACCCCTTCAGCCGGCCATTCCATCTCCATAAGTGGTGCATTTTTAGTATTATTACACCAATATTTGCTAACATCTAGTTTAAAGAGAGTTGTGGTCAATGATTCCTACTCTGAATGGTCCCCGGTTATAAGTGGTGTACCCCAGGGTTCAGTGCTGGGACCACTATTATTCAACTTATTTATTAATGATATAGAGGAAGGGATTAATAGCACTATTTCTATTTTTGCAGATGACACCAAGCTATGTAATATAGTTCAGACTATGGAAGATGTTCATGAATTACAGGCAGATTTAAACAAACTAAGTGTTTGGGCGTCCACTTGGCAAATGAAGTTTAATGTAGATAAATGTAAAGTTATGCATCTTGGTACCAACAACCTGCATGCATCATATGTCCTAGGGGGAGCTACACTGGCGGATTCACTTGTTGAGAAGGATCTGGGTGTTCTTGTAAATCATAAACTCAATAACAGCATGCAGTGTCAATCAGCTGCTTCAAAGGCCAGCAGGATATTGTCGTGTATTAAAAGAGGCATGGACTCGCGGGACAGGGATGTAATATTACCACTTTACAAAGCATTAGTGAGGCCCCATCTAGAATATGCAGTTCAGTTCTGGGCTCCAGTTCATAGAAAGGATGCCCTGGAGTTGGAAAAAATACAAAGAAGAGCAACGAAGCTAATAAGGGGCATGGAGAATTTAAGTTATGAGGAAAGATTGAAAGAATTAAACCTATTTAGCCTTGAAAAAAGAAGACTAAGGGGGGACATGATTAACTTATATAAATATATTAATGGCACATACAAAAAATATGGTGAAATCCTGTTCCTTGTAAAACCCCCTCAAAAAACAAGGGGGCACTCCCTCCGTCTGGAGAAAAAAAGGTTCAAGCTGCAGAGGCGACAAGGCTTCTTTACAGTGAGAACTGTGAATTTATGGAATAGCCTACCGCAGGAGCTGGTCACAGCAGGGACAGTAGATGGCTTTAAAAAAGGGTTAGATAATTTCCTAGAACAAAAAAATATTAGCTCCTATGTGTAGAAATTTTTCCTTCCCTTTTCCCTTCCCTTGGTTGAACTTGATGGACATGTGTCTTTTTTCAGCCGTACTAACTATGTAACTATGTAACTATGTAATAGTACCTGCTGGTCCAGAATATCCAATGCTCCCGATCGCAAGTGCTGTCCATACCTTTCTTAAATGTGTTACTCCAGGATCCAACAGGTGTGTAGCGCGCCAAGTTCCTCTTCATCCCTTGGATGCACATTCTTCTGGTACCAATATTAGTACACCATTCCTCTTCTACCTACAACAAATGACCCATTCTTTTCCCACAATTTGGGAAAGAATGAGGGGCACAACGCCAATTCGAACTGGAAAACATTCTTTGTCTTAACATGAACAAACTTGTATGTATTCTGGACTATCAGGCTATAAAAAATAAATTTAACAACATGTGTGCAAGCCTTCAGTGCATGCACACATGGTGTAAAAAAAAATCCGGCCTCCTCCTACCCCTTCAGCCGGCCATTCCATCTCCAGAATTGGTGCATTTTTAGGAGTATTATTACACCAATATTTCCTAACATCTAGTTTAAATATAGGATAGTACCTGCTGGCCCAGAATATCCAACGCTCCCGATTGCAAGTGCTGTCCATATCTTTCTTAAATTTGTTACTCCACGATCCAACAGGTGTGTAGCGCGCCAAGTTCCTCTTCATCCCTTGGAGGCACGTTCTTCTGGTACCAATATTAGTACACCATTCCTCTTCTACCTACAACAAATGACCCACTCTTTGCCCACAATATGGGAAAGAATGAGGGGCACAACGCCAATTCGAACTGGAAAACATTCTTTGTCTTAACGTGTAACAAACTTGTATGTATTCTGGACTATCAGACTGTAAAAAATGAATTTAACAACATGTGTGCAAGGCTTCAGTGCATGCACACATGGTGTTAAAAAAAATCCGGCCTCCTCCTACCCCTTCAGCCGGCCATTCCATCTCCAGAATTGGTGCATTTTTAGGAGTATTATTACACCAATATTTCCTAACATCTAGTTTAAAGTTAGGATAGTACCTGCTGGTCCAGAATATCCAACGCTCCCGATCGCAAGTCCTGTCCATACCTTTCTTAAATGTGTTACTCCACGATCCAACAGGTGTGTAGCGCGCCAAGTTCCTCTTCATCCCTTGGAGGCGCGTTCTTCTGGTACCAATATTAGTACACCATTCCTCTTCTACCTACAACAAATGACCCATTCTTTTCCCACAATTTGGGAAAGAATGAAGGGCACAACGCCAATTCGAACTGGAAAACATTCTTTGTCTTAACATGAACAAACTTGTATGTATTGTGGACTATCAGGCTATAAAAAATAAATTTAACAACATGTGTGCAAGCCTTCAGTGCATGCACACATGGTGTTAAAAAAAATCCGGCCTCCTCCTACCCCTTCAGCCGGCCATTCCATCTCCAGAATTGGTGCATTTTTAGGAGTATTATTACACCAATATTTCCTAACATCTAGTTTAAATATAGGATAGTACCTGCTGGCCCAGAATATCCAACGCTCCCGATTGCAAGTGCTGTCCATATCTTTCTTAAATTTGTTACTCCACGATCCAACAGGTGTGTAGCGCGCCAAGTTCCTCTTCATCCCTTGGAGGCACGTTCTTCTGGTACCAATATTAGTACACCATTCCTCTTCTACCTACAACAAATGACCCACTCTTTGCCCACAATATGGGAAAGAATGAGGGGCACAACGCCAATTCGAACTGGAAAACATTCTTTGTCTTAACGTGTAACAAACTTGTATGTATTCTGGACTATTAGACTGTAAAAAATTAATTTAACAACATGTGTGCAAGCCTTCAGGGCATGCACACATGGTGTTAAAAAAAATCCGGCCTCCTCCTACCCCTTCAGCCGGCCATTCCATCTCCATAAGTGGTGCATTTTTAGTATTATTACACAAATATTTGCTAACATCTAGTTTAAAGTTAGGATAGTACCTGCTGGTCCAGAATATCCAATGCTCCCGATCGCAAGTGCTGTCCATACCTTTCTTAAATGTGTTACTCCACGATCCAACAGGTGTGTAGCGCGCCAAGTTCCTCTTCATCTCTTGGATGCACGTTCTTCTGGTACCAATATTAGTACACCATTCCTCTTCTACCTACAACAAATGACCCATTCTTTGCCCACAATATGGGAAAGAATGAGGGGCACAATGCCAATTCGAACTGGAAAACATTCTTTGTCTTAACATGAACAAACTTGTATGTATTCTGGACTATCAGGCTATAAAAAATAAATTTAACAACATGTGTGCAAGCCTTCAGTGCATGCACACATGGTGTTAAACAAAATCCGGCCTCCTCCTACCCCTTCAGCCGGCCATTCCATCTCCAGAATTGGTGCATTTTTAGGAGTATTATTACACCAATATTTCCTAACATCTAGTTTCAAGTTAGGATAGTACCTGCTGGTCCAGAATATCCAACGCTCCCGATCGCAAGTCCTGTCCATACCTTTCTTAAATGTGTTACTCCACGATCCAACAGGTGTGTAGCGCGCCAAGTTCCTCTTCATCCCTTGGAGGCGCGTTCTTCTGGTACCAATATTAGTACACCATTCCTCTTCTACCTACAACAAATGACCCATTCTTTTCCCACAATTTGGGAAAGAATGAGGGGCACAACGCCAATTCGAACTGGAAAACATTCTTTGTCTTAACATGAACAAACTTGTATGTATTCTGGACTATCAGGCTATAAAAAATAAATTTAACAACATGTGTGCAAGCCTTCAGTGCATGCACACATGGTGTTAAAAAAAATCCGGCCTCCTCCTACCCCTTCAGCCGGCCATTCCATCTCCAGAATTGGTGCATTTTTAGGAGTATTATTACACCAATATTTCCTAACATCTAGTTTAAATATAGGATAGTACCTGCTGACCCAGAATATCCAACGCTCCCGATTGCAAGTGCTGTCCATATCTTTCTTAAATTTGTTACTCCACGATCCAACAGGTGTGTAGCGCGCCAAGTTCCTCTTCATCCCTTGGAGGCACGTTCTTCTGGTACCAATATTAGTACACCATTCCTCTTCTACCTACAACAAATGACCCATTCTTTGCCCACAATATGGGAAAGAATGAGGGGCACAACGCCAATTCGAACTGGAAAACATTCTTTGTCTTAACATGAACAAACTTGTATGTATTCTGGACTATCAGGCTATAAAAAATAAATTTAACAACATGTGTGCAAGCCTTCAGTGCATGCACACATGGTGTTAAACAAAATCCGGCCTCCTCCTACCCCTTCAGCCGGCCATTCCATCTCCAGAATTGGTGCATTTTTAGGAGTATTATTACACCAATATTTCCTAACATCTAGTTTCAAGTTAGGATAGTACCTGCTGGTCCAGAATATCCAACGCTCCCGATCGCAAGTCCTGTCCATACCTTTCTTAAATGTGTTACTCCACGATCCAACAGGTGTGTAGCGCGCCAAGTTCCTCTTCATCCCTTGGAGGCGCGTTCTTCTGGTACCAATATTAGTACACCATTCCTCTTCTACCTACAACAAATGACCCATTCTTTTCCCACAATTTGGGAAAGAATGAGGGGCACAACGCCAATTCGAACTGGAAAACATTCTTTGTCTTAACATGAACAAACTTGTATGTATTCTGGACTATCAGGCTATAAAAAATAAATTTAACAACATGTGTGCAAGCCTTCAGTGCATGCACACATGGTGTTAAAAAAAATCCGGCCTCCTCCTACCCCTTCAGCCGGCCATTCCATCTCCAGAATTGGTGCATTTTTAGGAGTATTATTACACCAATATTTCCTAACATCTAGTTTAAATATAGGATAGTACCTGCTGACCCAGAATATCCAACGCTCCCGATTGCAAGTGCTGTCCATATCTTTCTTAAATTTGTTACTCCACGATCCAACAGGTGTGTAGCGCGCCAAGTTCCTCTTCATCCCTTGGAGGCACGTTCTTCTGGTACCAATATTAGTACACCATTCCTCTTCTACCTACAACAAATGACCCACTCTTTGCCCACAATATGGGAAAGAATGAGGAGCACAACGCCAATTCGAACTGGAAAACATTCTTTGTCTTAACGTGTAACAAACTTGTATGTATTCTGGACTATTAGACTGTAAAAAATTAATTTAACAACATGTGTGCAAGCCTTCAGTGCATGCACACATGGTGTTAAAAAAAATCCGGCCTCCTCCTACCCCTTCAGCCGGCCATTCCATCTCCATAAGTGGTGCATTTTTAGTATTATTACACAAATATTTGCTAACATCTAGTTTAAAGTTAGGATAGTACCTGCTGGTCCAGAATATCCAATGCTCCCGATCGCAAGTGCTGTCCATACCTTTCTTAAATGTGTTACTCCAGGATCTAACAGGTGTGTAGCGCGCCAAGTTCCTCTTCAT